>NC_133663.1:31002200-32202200 GCF_037893015.1 Macrotis lagotis | reverse complement strand
ATCTTTTTGACTTCAGGCCTGCCTGACCTCTGTCTGAGACTCCCCTTCTTCACAAATGCCAATTAAACATTTTTTTAAAATTGCGCTGAATTTATTTTTATTTTAATCTAGTCTTCTGATTGTATTGGCAAAGGCAACTTTGTGTGGAAATGCCTCTGATTTAGATTCGAAACTCTTTTGGAATGTATGATCTGAAAGTACTGGGAAGATTTGACTTTCTCAGTGGTTAAAGAGTCAATATATGGCCCCAGGAAAGACTTGAATTCAGGTCTTCCTGACTGCAAAACTAGTTGTCTATCCACTATCCCATCCTGCCTCTCTAATCTCCAAATAAAATTGTAAAATTCAAACTTGAATTTTAAAGTTTATTTGTTCAATAAATATTTATTTAGCTGTCCTGGTGAAGATTACTCTGTTTCCAAGAGCTGAAGGAATGACAAAGATTAGATAAGATATCATCCCTAAGAGACAGGATAAGGCAGTGGAAAGATCACTGGACTTAGAGACAAGAAACACCTGAGCTTGAATATATTTCTGGCATTTGTTCCAAGGGAGTGTGGGCAAGTCATTTAAAGGAGGCAGTATGGTACCACAGAAAGAAAGTCTTCTGTCTCTGGAGTGAAACATCTGAGGTCCAAATCCCATTGAGTGTACTTATGTAACCCTGAGCAAAGGTTGTACTCACTTGGGCTGAAGTTTCTTCATCATTGCAATGATGGGATGAGGCTACATGGACTCTCAGGTTCTTTTCAGCCCTAGACCAATGAACTTCAATAATAATATTATTTAACAACAAAAATAAAGGCTACATCTAGCTCATAGGACCTTTGTGAGATTTACAAGGCTTTATATAAATGATTTCTTCCTTTTCTTCCTTCTCCTTTTCTTTTTTGTTCTTGTTTTCATCCTCCTCCTTCTCTCTTCTTTCTTCTCCTTCTTCTCTCTTCTTCTTTCTTCTTTTTCTCCTCCTCCTTTCTTCTTCTTTCTCCTCCTCCCTCTCCTTCTTTCCTTGCTTCTTCTCTCTTCTTCTTCCTCTTCCCCTTCCCCTTTCCCTTCTCCTCCTCCTCCTCCTTCTTCCTCTTCCTCCTACTTCTTCCTCTTCTTCCTTCTTCCTCCTTCCTCCTCCTCCTCCTCTTCCTCCTCTTTCTTTTTTCCTTGACTTCATGGAGGCAGTCTAGTAACTGTTGGGTGATTTCAAATGTTTTTGTTAAGTGACTGATTTCAGTCTCCCTAGGGAGACTTTCTTTTTGGTCATGGATAGGAGACACCCGGACACTTCTTTGCTCCTGGCAATGGCACTTTTCTTATATGATTTCAGGTGATGTTCTGGAGGTATAGTCTATTTCTTAAATAATATCACTATCAATCACATATTTATAAATGCTGAAGGATTTCCTTAGGAATATTAGGACACAACTTGAAGCTGAAACAATTTTCATATTGTTTTTCTCCACCAGCACCCTTCCCAATTCCCAACTCTGTCAGCTGGATTTGGCAAGGAGAGATCTGCTCTCTTTGGGTGATCTCAGCTAGAGAAAGGGGTACTGAAGTAGAAGGAGGTGCGTCCTCTATCTGGCAGGCCAGTATTCTAGTGTCAGACTATAAGAATCTAAGCTAATAAGTATGAGAAAAGCAGAGGGACTATCCTATAGGGGAAAATTTGGTGGAAGCTAAAGGAATGAAGAGGATGGTGGTGGCAGGGCAGAACAATAAGGTCATTGTTCAAGAGAACACAAGGAGATAGGAAATAGGAGTCCTTATCTGATGAACAGCAGTGCTGCAGAGTAGAAGGATAAGATCTGAATATAAGTCCCATTTCTTCCATATGCTAGCTGTATGACACTGGGCAAGTTGCTCAGTGCTCTCAACAACTCTTTCAGGTTAGAAATTGCAAAGAAAGTGGAAGAGGATATTTTCTCAGCTATACTATGAAATCACAGGTTCCATCTCTAGTCATATTCTTATATGGAGAGATAACTTATTTCTATAAATTTTAACATAAAATTTATAATCTATTAAGTCAATAAAATCTATAAAACTTAAAGTTTGAAAGGCAGTTTCCTGATCTGGGATTTGAATCCTGATTATCTCATTTGAAATCTGGTATTTAGTTCTCTGATTCTCATTCAGAAAAAAGAAGAAAAGACCAGATTGTTTTTCACTGACTCCCTCTCCCTCCCCTATCTTCCACCTACTTATATGGCCCTGAGGTTGTAAGATAAGACTTGACTAGAACCTAAAGCAATATGTAACTACTTCCTGAATCCAATGCAATAGACATTTATGAACAGTTTACTTTGGACTTGACTCTGAGAATTCAGAGACAAGAAGAAATGACTTGCTTGTCCCCAAGAAACTTAATGGAGGGCTATGACAGATACCTAGATAAATAAACTGAAAGAGGAAGAGGAAGAGGAAGAAACACCAATAACTAAGGAGAGGTAACCAATGATGGCAATAAATATGCCCACCAGACTTCTTAGAATTTTGTAGAAGCAAATTAATAAACATAATTGACATTTATCTATTGCTTTAATCAAAGCTATTTACATCATTTATCTTACTTAATCCTTTCCACAAAAAGCCATGAGAGGGAAATATCCCAGATGGTATTTTTTTCTATTTCATAGAGAAGAAAATGGCAAACTGCTTCAGTATCTTTGCCAAGAAAGTCCCAAATAGGGTCATAAGAATCGAACATGACTGAATATATCAAGTAATAAAAACTGATGAGAATCTATGAAGAGTGAAACTATGGGATCCATGCTTCTTAATGTTTGCTATTTGGGAGCAAAGTATTAAATTGTCATTCAAGCTTATTTTTGCCTCACAATTTCATTTTATTATTCTCAGTTAACTTCCTATGAAGCAAGAGAAACCAAGATATCAATTTCTAGGAGAAAGTCAAGGATTCTAAAAATTACAGAATCACAAAGGGATAAAATTCATGTGACTATAGAGTGAACTGCCATTTCTAAGTTCTAAAAATAACCTTGACTTACTTAGTAATAAACTTGAAAGGACTCAGTTCATAGATGTGAAAACTAGGGCTAATTACTGCTTCAGTCCTTTAGGCAGAAACATACGTATTAGTGACCTTTACTAAACCTGCAATCTGGCCTTTTGTTGGGTAATAATGTTTTTTGTCCTTCATTCTTGAAGAAGACCCTGACTTCAGGGAAGTGATGCCATGACAAGCACATGAATTGGATTTGAGTGAGGGGGTTGTTGTGCTAAGTCACCAACAATCTCACTTTCTCCTCCTGAACCATTTGGGTCCAGTGACCAGATATAGATCAGGATAATTGGAGATGACCTGGATGTGAGGCAATCAGAGAAATTACTATGGACATTGACTCCAAACCTCTTTGGCCCAGCCATACTGCCCAGATGTCCCAGCATCCCTCCTCACAGAATGATAGACACAAGAGCTGGAAAGATGTTAGAAACCATTTTCCCCAGTTTATATCTAATCAAGCATCCAGAAAGTGATCATCCAGTCTTTGCTTGATATATAATATTATATTGTCAATATGAATTTAGAAATATAAATAAATAGAATAGAATAGGAATGTAACATTATTAACATTTGATTAATGATTCATGTTTTATATCTCTTCCTCCCACACCCCAAAGTTGCTAAATCTTAGACTCCATTTTCATGTATATAACTGAGAAACTCTCTACACTCAACATAGGGACTTTTTGTTTAAAACTTTCAACAGTACTGGAGGCTCAAAACTCAGCCTTTGAAATGAAAAATGAAATCTATATAAACCCCACTACCTTAGCTACTGATGTGCAGCGGCTTGTGGGATGAGATGTCGGGAGTGAAATAGAACCCTTTTTGTGAAAGAAGTCTGATCTCATTCTTGTACCTTGAGTATATATCAGTTAGAATAATTTTCACCCAAAACTGTATTTTTCAGCCAGACTAATGTTAAGCCAAAATCTCTGATAAGAAATGTATCATGTGTTTCCCATACCCCATAACAAATTGTATTCTATATTGCTATAGATACTGGAGAATGGTTTTATACCTGGAGAAGAATCTTTTAATGTCTCCATATTGAAATGCCCATTAAATAGCATAATTTTAGCTTAGAAATCATTCTTCTTAGGTGAGCCCATCAAGAAGACGTATGCTGCTTACCTGAGCATGGTATTTGCTATTGTTGATTATATCACAAGAGTTGCTAATTTTTCATAAGGGTCTCTCTTCTCCAAGGCCCTTGAGTGGAAGCATGCTGTCTTTGAGATGTGTCATCCCTCTCCCAGAGCTGATAGTAAGCCATCCATACCTCCTCTTCCTGTTTTGCTGCTGCTTCCATCCTTTCTTCCATGAATCCCCTAGGGAAGAAGAAGCAGCATTGGACCTGGAACCTGAGTTCAAAACTAGTCTTCAGACCCTTACTAGCTGTATGACCTTGGATAAGTCACTTAACTGTTATTTACCTCAGTTTCCTCAATTGATAATCATAGAGGGCAGCTAGGTGGCACAGTGGATAAAGCACCAACCCTGGAGTCAGGAGGACCTGAGTTCAAATTTGACCTCAGACACTTAATAATTGTCTGTGTGACCTTGAGCAAGTCACTTAACCCCATTTCCTTAAATAAATAAAATTTTAAAAATTGATAATTATAGCACCTATCTCTCAAGGTTGTTCTGAGGATAAAATGAGATATTTGCAAAATTCTTAGTATATTATAGGTGATTTAAAAATGCTTATTTCTTTCCCCTTTCTTTTCTTTCCTCCTTTCTACTCCTAGTGCACTTGATAGAATTCATAACATCTTTTCATTAAAACAATTTTATGCATTCAACAAATTTGTACTTTTTTTCTTACTCCTATGCTAAGTTCAGGGATTACAGAAAGAAAAGTTGATAATATTAATAAAATTTACTAATAGTATCTAACTTGTAGTTCCCATGTTCAAGGAGTTCCTTTCTACTGGAGATCATATAATGTGTATATGGGTTAAAAAATAAAAGAAGTATGCAAAAGGATACAATATAATTACAAAAGTTAGGAGATAATGTCTCATAGAGGCAAACTGATCAACCAGTGTGGATGGAACTAGGAATATGATAGAAGGCAGAAGGAAGAATCAAGGATGACTTAGAAGTTGTGACCCTGATGGGGTGGATGAGAGATGCCTTCAACAAAAATGAAGTTAAGTAAAAATGATGAGTGGTGGGGAAAATACACATACACATTCTGGCTTGATCAAGTTGAATTTGAGATGACTAGAGAATGTCGGGCCAGAGCTGTCCAGGAGGCACTTAGGAACCCGAGGCTGATGAAATTCTGTTGTTGCTTGTCCTTTGTTTTTGAAAAGGACTATGACATCGGGGATGTGATCCCTTGACTTCCATGTGAATTGGATTTAGTTTGGGAGCAAGGGGATTGTGTAAAATTGCCAGCCTCACTTTCTTCTTTGGAGTCATTTGGATCAGGTGGCCAGATATGGATCAGGATGACTGGAGTTGGCCCTAGTCCTTGGCCTTTTTAAGCTAAGGTCTTTAACAGGTCTCAGTTTAACCGAGGCATCTTTTGTAATGTTGCTTAAGGGAAAACATGTTCCCAAGTCTCAACAGTGGACTTTAAAATACTGAATACTATCCATTTGTAAGTTGAAATCTATAACTCAGTCAGCCAATGGATATTTATTGAGCAGGGATAGCTAGGTGGCACAGTGCATAAAGTACCAATTCAATAGTCAGGAAGACCTGAGTTCAAATATGGTATCATGACTAACCATGTGACTTTGGGAAAATTTCTTTTTCCTATTTGTTTCAGTTTCTTCATCTGTAAAATCAGTATAATAAGAAGCCCTATCTTTCAGGGATGTTATAAGACCCAATGAGATATTACTCGTAAAGTGATTAGTACGGTGGCCGGCACATGGTAAGAACTCTATAAATATAAACCATTAGTTACCATCATCCACATGCCAGAACTTTTCTAAGTTGTGGGTGTTAAAGTAGATCTGTTCAAGTTGTTTTTCAGCCATGTTCAACACTTCATGACTCCATTTGAGGTTTTCTTGACAGATACAGGAGTGTTTGGTATTTCCTTCTCCAGTTCATTTTACAGATGAAGAAACTGAGGCAAACAGGGTGAAGTGACTTGCCTAGGATCACATAGCTAGGAAGTGTCTGAGGCCGGATTTGGACTCAGGAAGATGAATTTTCCTGACTCCAGCTCTAGCCACTGCACCACCCAACCACCCCAAAATGGATCTAGGTACAAAAGAATTTTGTGATTGTTTTTCAGAGCTATGCTTTAGTGGGTGAAGGAATCTCCAGAATGGATATTCTTTTTAGCAGTGTTGATCAACATCTCATCTATAATCTAGAGTTTTCCAGAATTGTCGGGGAGCACTTGGAGGTAGTATGGCATGCTCACAATTGCATGACTTGTAAGTGGCAGAGCAGGAAATGAAACTTGATATTTCTGAATCGAAGGTCATCTCTCTTCTATCTCAAATGATACACTGGACGTTATTGTCGTTAATACATAGATAGTGTTCCATAAATCTGTCACATGGTATAACATCCTAGGGTCAGAAATTTATAACTAGAAAGGATAGTAGAGATCATTTAGATCACTTTTCCTCATCTTATTGATGAAACCCAGAGATAGAAAGAAACTCACATATGGTCACATAGTGAATATTAGAGTGGATATTAGATTTTAGTGGATATTAGACTTTCTAGAAGCTTCTCTCTTTTTTCCCTCTTCCTCTTCCTCCTCCCCTCTCCCCTTCCTCCTCCTCCTCTTCCTTCTCCCTCTCTACCTTTTTTCCCTTCTCCCCTACCCACTCTGCTGCTCCCCTTCTTCTTTCTCATTTTTCTTCTTTTCCTCCTGTCTCCTCCTCCAAAAATCAACATTTGATTATTGAAATAGAAAACCCAAAGGGAATTCTCCCAAGACAAAAAAAAAACTTAGCTTTATCAGGATGTAGAATTTCCGAATAGTAAATTTTCATTTTGAGAAAAAGTGACTACATTGATACCTATCAGTATTGCCATTATGGTTCCCTTTAAATTAGTTGATGTGTAGCTGGGCTCCCTCCAGATATGCATCAGCCAGCCCTCACTCTTGTCACCTGGCCAGCCCAGCACCTTTTATAAGCATACATTTCTTGGATGAAAGATTTTCCATTATGATTTTCCTGGCTTTCATCATCCCTACTACACCACAGCCCACTTTCACAGATGAAAGACTCATTAGCATTATATTGTAGATCTACTACCTCCGTCCCTTTTAAGTCTAAGCACCCGACTTCAATTTAAGCCTTTTCTCCCCAGGTTAACTTTTAAAAGATCTGCAGCCTATAATCACACACACACACAGGCATCAATTATATAAAATATATTTAATAATTGTATATATGTATATACAATGCATTTAATAGCCAG
Organism: Macrotis lagotis; assembly: GCF_037893015.1. Classification (NCBI taxonomy): domain Eukaryota; kingdom Metazoa; phylum Chordata; class Mammalia; order Peramelemorphia; family Peramelidae; genus Macrotis; species Macrotis lagotis. The sequence continues at coordinate 32,194,774 of NC_133663.1, read as the reverse complement.
CAACAAAGAAGGTGATCAAATAAACATGCACAACAAAGAATAAAATCCTTTATGAAGTCCAAGGCATCTCACAATTGAATTGACTGACAAATATTGTTTGTTCTATGTTCCTTTCCAAATTCATCTGAAGTTTTATTACATATCTATATGGATGTGTGTGTGTGTGTATTTACCCATACACACACATATATATGGGCAGCTAAGTGGTACAATGAATAGAATGCCAGGCCTGGAGTCAGGAAGACTCATTCTCTTGAATTCAAATCTGACCTCAGGCATTTGTAGTTGTGTCACCCTGGACAAGTTACTTAACCTTGCTTGCCTCTGTTTTCTTATCTGTAAAATGAGCTGATGAAAGAAATTGCGAACCACTTCAGTGTCTTTGACAAGAAAACTCCTGGACAACTTTGGAAAACTCTTAAGTTATGGAGGGGATGTTGATCAACCTTGGTAAAGAGAATGTTCATATTAGAGATTCCTTCACCCATGAAAGCACAGCCCTGAACAGCAATAATAAAATTCTTTTATACCCCGATCTACTTTAGGGTGGTTGGGTGGTGCAGGATAGAGCGCCAGACCTGGAGTCAGGAAAGCCCACCCTCATAACATGTATGAAGAATTGAACGTGACTGAAGACTGAACAACCAGTATATATGCATATATGTATATTTGTTTAGACATCTATATTCTCTACACACATTTTTATAGATACATTGCATATACCTATATATAATATATATGTATATACATATATATTCATATTTACACAAGAAACAAAATAGATGCCCATCAATTAGGAAAGGATTGAACAACTTGGGGTGAATGAAGGTTATTAAAGAATATTGTTCAGGAAAAAGTTATGATTTTGAGGAGTCTTGAGTTTCCTCCAGGATTACCTTTCTTGAATCCCTCCCCCAAACTGCTAGGTCCTTCCCCTTCAAAATTCCTGCATATTTTCATTGTATTTATTTCTTTAGATTCATATTTTTGAAGATATTTAGACTGTAAGCTCCTTAAGAACAGGAATTTTACACCTTAGTCTTTGTATTCCCAGTATCAACCACAATGCCAGGCAAGTAGTAAGTAGTGAACAGTTCCTTAACCTGAGGCCTATAAACCAGTGCATGGGTATCCCATAATCTTTTCAGTCACTGGTTCCAATTGTTGAGCATATAGATTATTTTTAAAACAATTTTTTAAGATAGATTATTCTTTAAATAAATAAAGAATATTTTGTACTATTTTCCCTTTATATTATTATTTTTTAAAAAATAAAAGTCCTAGTAAGAAAGTATTGGTCAGACTGCCTAATTAGTTTTGCAACATTTTTCTCCATGTTTCCCCATTAGAGAAGGAGACTTGACCTGTGATTTCATCACAATAGAGACATAGAAGGAAACTCCCTCTGCCCATTCAAGTTAAATCTTATAGGGTTGTCCAGGTCACTGAGAGTTTAAGTGACTAGAATGGGTTCACAAAACCAAAATGTAATATATATATATATATGTATATATGTATATATACACACAGATTTGAACACAGATCTTTAGTTTTGAAACACCGCTCTATCCACATTGCCTATCACACACTTGCTACATTTCTCTCTAGGCAGTGTGCACCAGTATAACATCCTATCAACAATCTATTCAATTTTCATTTCTAAATGACCTTGACAATATTTCATCATTGAAGGGGAATATTTTCACCATTCTTATTGTATATAACTTGGTATCTTAAGGTTTTCTAGATTTGTCTTTCTCTAATCAAAGAGAATATGAAAATATTTTTCTGTGGTTACTGAAAGATTACATTTCCTTCTTTGATAATTTATATACTACTTTTTCTCCCTTGATAATTAAATCTTCATGTCTTTTGATCATTGCAGAGAGGGCATGTTATACCACATATCCACACATAAAACAACATACATGCATGTTTGTACACATACGTATATGTGTAGACAGGCGTGTGACACACTCATACACAAATGACGCATGTGTTGTGGTATGACACATGCATGCAAATATATGTTTTGTGATTACATTTTTCTTATGGGATCCAAACATCAGGCCTTTATCCTCTAGAAAATACATAATACATATAACATGGGTGTTCATACATGTATGTAATTGTGAACAACAAAATGTCCTCACACATATATCTATAGACGCATGTGTATACAGCACATTTGCCTGTGTTTTATGTGTAAATATTCCTTAAGAGCTCCAGATAGCTAACCTTTACCCTATAAAATACCTATCTCAAAGGATTTTTGTAAGCAACAAAGTAAATAATTTATGCAATGCTCTAATGCACTTTGCTAACTTCAAAGAGTATATAGATGATAATTATTATTGTTCTCACAAACTCTATCTATATTCCACTCAAATTACTGTCTGGGCAGAACTTTCCATTTCACACCTTCATGCCTTAGTCTTCCTCCAAAGACTTCTTTCATCTACTTCTAAGCAGCCCTAGCTTTCTTCAAGGCTCAGTTCAAATCTACCTTGTCCAGGAAGTCTTCCCTCATCTTCCTAGTTGTTGGTACTCTTTCCTTCCTCAAAATATCCCACATTTACATATCTATGTACCCATTTTATTTATTTGTATCTATTTACATATCTATTGTGTTATGCAGTATAGGGCAGTTGGGTGACTCTAACTGCAAGGGCGCTGAATCTGGAATGTGGAAGACTCATCTTCCTGAGTTCAAATCTAGTCTCAGACCCTTGCTAGCCGGGTCTGTAACCTGGGTCTATAACCTGGGTCTGTAAACCCTCACATGCCTCAGTTCCTCATCTGCAAAGTGTACTGGAAAAGGAAATTGGTAAACCACTCTAGTATCTCTGCCAAAAAAAACCCGTTACCAAGAGTTGGAAAAAATTGAAAAATGACTGAATGACAGTACTGAAATGACCTAATAGTCATACTAGCTCATATTCAAATGAAGCTTAAAGGTTTACAATGTTTACATATATCATTTTGTAGCCTCTGGCTACTTATGTTTGATTCTGTCTATGAGGAATCATTATTCATACTGGGAAAGCACAGGTGGAAATAAAACAAAAATTTATTAAAAAGGTTACGAGACACAGGAAGGATGAGAGAGAGAGAGAGATAAAAGAATAGCCAAATGGTGTTGGTTGGGCCATGATCAGTGAAGACTGTAGCCCTGAGCCAGGGTCCAACCCAGGTTTTTATGTCTTACTTCTTATCCAGAGGGCAAAAGGTAAACTCCCTTCCTCTATACTGGGCCAGGAATTAGGCAGAGGGTAAAGCCCAAGGAGATCCGGATACAAATTTTACAGTAAACAGTGAATCAATGGTACCTTAAGAATTAAGAGGGTCTCCACCCTAAGCAGCTTTTAAGATTACAATTATTTTTCTTACAATCATAATTCTCTACTTCAAGTCAATTTATATCTCAAGGGTCAATTTACATCTCCACCCAAATTCTTTCTGTTATATTCAAATTCTCTTTTTCTTCCCCTGCATGAATTTCATTCTGACTGTCAATTTTTCAGAGATAGAGGTTATTTTGGTGACTTTTTTTTTGTGCACAGTAGGTACATAATAAGGGCTTATTGAATTAAATTACTTCGGATGGCTGAGAGCTATGTACAGTTGGTTGGTTGTTGGTTTTTGTGGTTGTGTGTAGTGCATTTTATCTTGGATTTAAGCCATGAGTAAAGTTTTACTCAGCCAACATAGTGAAGCATTCTTAAAATGAAAACCACTTCCTCTTTCCCAGCTCCTGGGCCTCAGAACCATCAGAACTTAAGATGTCTCTGAAGAATGAACCTCGAGTAAACACCTCTGCATTGCAGAAGATCGCTGCAGACATGAGCAACATTATAGAAAACCTGGACACCAGGGACCTCCATTTTGATGGAGAGGAAGTGGATTTTGATTTGTCCCCCGATGATTCCAAGTCGGGTAAGATGGGAGATCCCTGTCCCTTCAGCACCTAAAAATTGCTAAATTCATTTCCTCTGGAGGTATGGGGAATAGGAAGTGAATGTATAAGTTAGGAATGGAGCCGCAGTTCTACGAAAGCAGCCAATTAAAGACCAGAGCCTTTAACTGTCTTACCCTGGGTCATAAACCCTCAGTTGCCTCAGTTTCCTCATCTGAAAAATGAATTGGAGAAGGAAATGGTAAACCACTCTAGTATCTGCCAAGAAAACCCCAAATGGGGTTACAGAAAGACAGATACAACTGATGAAAACCCTTGGAGTCTGCCCATTGGGAGTTGGGGGGTGTAGGCCTGAATGTCAGGATTCCAGACTTAGAAATAAAAGAGCCTTCTGAGGTGGTTCCAGGTTGACCCCCACCTGCCTGGAGTCTCACATTCATGGAGAGCCAGAATGGCTCAGAATCCTTCCATCTATCATCTCACCCTCTTCAGATTCCATTAGGATTCCCCCCTTCCCAGTGATTGCATTCCGGCCCCTCTAGACTACAGGATGGGCATGGCTACTCAAACATATTGACGATTCCCCTGCCATTCCACCCCAAGGACTCCTTGACCTCACCATCAACCATGCCCCCGTAGCCTAAAGAATACCAGACTTTTCCATCCTACCAGCAGCTGAATTCTCCTATATGTGTTGTCTCCTTAAATAGAAATTGAGCTCATTAAAATCAAGGCCTATCTGACTTTTCTATTTTTGTTCTAGTACTTAGCATGGTATTTGGTAACGCGTGGCTTAGTGGACAGCTCACCAGGCCTGGAGAAAATCAAGACTCCTCTTCCTTAGTTCAAATCTGGTCTCAGACACTTATTAGCTGTGTGACCCTGGACAAGTCATTTAACCCTGTTTGCCTCAATTTCCTTATTTGTAAAATGAGCCAGAGAAGGAAATGGCAAATCACTTCAAAATCTTTGTCAAGAAAAATCAAAATGACATCACAAAGACTTAGATACTACTGAAACAAATGAACAGCAACAAAACAATGATTGTATTTCTATTCCTTTTCTTTAGAACTATTCCAAACCTCTCCTTTTACAGGAGAGGAAAATGAGACTCAATCAAGTGACTTATCCAAGGATGAGGATTAAAGCCTGTTCCTCTGGCTCCAAATCCAGAATCTTATTTCTACTGCTTATTACTTGTGGAGTTTTCCATTTTTTTTTTGATCCAGTGACTTCATTATTGAGGAAGTTTCCTCTAATGACTATTGGCACCTTCCCTCTAATTTAGAATCTTAAGAGTTTTCTAATGCTCTGCAAAGTTATGTGACTTACCCAAAGTCACACAGCCAGTATGTGCCAGATTTATGATCTGAACCCAGTACTTCTTTTTTGTTTGTTTTTGCAAGGCAATGGGGTTAGTGACTTGTCCAAGGTCATACAGCTAGGTGATATTAAGTATCTGAGGTCAGATTTGAACTCAGGTCTTCTTGACTCCAGAGTCAGTGCTCTATCACTATGCCACCTAGCTGTCCCCAAATCCAGGACTTTTGATTTCTTGAGGCTAGCTTTCTAACAACCTTGTAAGTCACAAAATGCTATCTCTCCAGTTACCTGTATTACATAGCCAAATCATTTCACCTTTCTCAGCGTGTTTTGTCAACATTAAAATGCTAAATTTTGAGAATTCCACAAGTCCTATCAGTCCACACTATGATCTTAAAAAAAAGTATTGTTACCATTCATTTTATAAAAAATTGATTCTTGTCAAGGCCCTGTGACCTAATGACTAGAGTACTAACCTTGGATTCAAGTCTAAAAACAATTATTAATCATCCACTATGTGCTAGGGACTATGCTGACTGCTAGGGCTATGATGAAAAACATAAACCAGACCCTATTTTCAAGGATCTTGCATAGTAATGAAGGAGACATCATGTAAAGAAGGTGTGTGAAAGACCAATTGGAAACTATCCCAGAGGGAAGAAACAAAGATCAAGGAGAACTGGTAAAGGTTTCTTGCAAAAGAGATTTAAGCAGAGACTTGAACGGAGCCAGGGAAGTTCAGCAAGAAGAGAGTTCTAGACATGGAGAATCCCCCATAGTCCAGATATTGCATGTGGTTATTGGAGGAGCAGTCAAGAGGCAGAATACGTGGAGAAAAGAAAGGTGTAAGAAGACAGGAAAGGTTGGAATGGATCACGATATGAAGGGCTTTGAAAGTCAAATAGAGAATTTTAGATTTGATCTTAGGGGGTATGGACAACTGCCAGAGTTTACTGAAGAAGGGAGTGATTGGCATTAGTTAGATTGGCATTTCAGGATGATCTATAACAGTTGAGGATTGCCTGGACTATGAGTCAGGGAGACAGTAGTTCAGGTGAGAGGTGATATGGGTCCAAGGAGGGAGTAGAGAGTTTTTTTTTTTTAAAGAGAACTGAGAGGGGCAGCTAGGTGGTGCAGTGGATAGAGCACTGGCCCTGGAGTCATGAGCACCTGAGTTCAAATCTGACCTCAGACACTTAATAATTACCTAGCTATGTGGCCTTGGGCAAGCCACTTAACCCCATTTGCCTTGTAAAAACTAAGAGAGAGAGAGAGAACTGAGTTCAAATTCCACTTGGATGTAAGTCATCTGGATGGTGACCTCTAGGTAGGTTAGCCTCAATGTGCTCACCTGTGCGAGGTGGAACCATGAGGAAAGGCAAAGCTTTTTTAAAGATATAAAATGCTCTTCTGATTGTTGATGGTCATCAAATTTACTTTAATCAATTGATTGTTTTTAGTGCGCATCCCCTTCTCTATTATCTACCACACTCAAGGATTTAAGGAGCCCAACATAACCACCTATCTCACTGGGTGTCCCATCAAAGCCCAGGTCTTGGAAGTGGAGAGATTCACCTCAACAACAAGGGTCAGTACATGCCTGTATCCTCACTCCTACTTGTACATTGCTGATTCACTTACTTGCTTTTATATATCCCAAAAGATTGTTCCCAGTGGGTTGACTAAGCTACAACAGTGCAGATAGCATCTCTTCCACCATGTTAGTTGGGTAGAGAGCCTTCCTAATTTGTTGGCCACCAAAATTCACTTGGCAGCAGGTGACTTGATGAAGAGCCTCTTGGGGCTTAGCCAGGCTGATCTATTGGCCAAGAGATATACACCCTCTCATCTGGTCTACATTTAACTTCTAGTCAGCTTGGTAGGACCAGAGCTTGCCCTTTGCTTAAGACTCCAGGGTCTCCATATAATTATAAAGCTCAGGATAGGACTTGTATTTCTCCTAATTTCCTCAAGATTTCAAAGAAAAGCCTACCAAGTACATTAAAACCTTTCTATTTTCTTTTCTCTATTACATGAGGTTTTTTTTGGTGACTCCCAAATTAGATTCTACCTTATTTCTATCAATCCTCTTGTCTCCCTGTGTCTGCCATGTTTGCCTCCATGTCCATATCTTTGTTCTCCAGCTAGGAGTAATGGGTCCATTTCTGATCTCTTGCTTTCTCCCCTTGCTATCACCACACAGTGGGAAAAGCCCAAAAATTTACATAAAACCTCATTTTGTCTCTTTGTAAATTCTACCCATATATCATAATTTTGACCACTAGAACCAGATAGACTGAGACTGATCTCTCCCTTCAAAATTGTGGAAGGAAGCCAACATGATCTCATGCATCTTCTTCTCTTTTTCATGATAAACATCCCTAGTTCCTCCCACCAATCTACTTGTATAGTCTCAAGACCCTTTGACCATGCTTTTAGCCCTTCTTTGAATGCTTGATAATTTAAATCTTTTAAAATGCAGCATCCTCAACTGAACGTAATATTCCCATTGTGGTATAGTTGAGGCAGACTAAAGAAGAAAATAGACTATATACTATGCAGACCATATTTTAATTATCTTTGCATGACTCGTAGCAAAGTTCTTTGCTAATAATAGTGGCTTAATGAATGAGCTTTGACTACACATATAACAATATCATGTAGGGTTTTTTGGCCACATATTTTCAGAGAACTTCAGGGACTAGCAATCTCTCAAAGATGGATCCAAGGTGATTTTTCAGCAACTCACAGGTACCATTACCCCTACATGCTTAAGTAAAATTTCAGAGCTAGCAAGTTTGTTTTGCTTCTATTACTACCTTTTTCCCCCTGTTTCCTGGACCCTCCTCCATACTTCTTTCCAGGTTCCCAGTACCCTATGATTGTCCAAGCTCTTTCATTGATGGCAGTCTACATAAGCTGATCCCATCTCTAAAGATTCTTATGATTCAAATTTATGCCTTCCCATTTCCCAAAATAAAAGCTCTGATTTCCACATGGCTTCATTTTAGCCAGTCTGATAAACTAATTATTGTAATGAATAGTATAATCTTCTAGAATAACACTTTTGAAAGAAGTTTTAATCTTGAATCTTTCATTTGTGGGCTAAGGAAGGATGAGGAATTGGAAAGACATTTTTGAAAAGAAGATTATTCAGGGTACCTCTCATCGACTTTAAGACTCTACCACATTAATCTAATTTTCTAGGCTCCTTTTAAGGCAGCACAATGGGAAATTCCCCATTACCATGTTTTCTGTATGATTTCTGGGAAATGAAAAAGAGCAAAGTAGTCCCACTTTTTTTTAATTTATTTTTTTATTCTCATTTTGTATAAATTTTTTTTACATTAATAAAATATTCTTGTTTACAAGTAAACAAAATACCCCTCACCTCATGAATATAGATAGACTTAATTGGGCGAAAAAAATTAAAGGGGAGAGAAAAAAAATTAAAATTAAAAAAATAATAGTAATAATTGTAGATGTGTCCAGGTGGCGCAATGGACGAAGTACCAGCCCTGGAGCCACGAGCACCCAAGTCCATATGCAGCCTCATAAACCCAACTATCACCCAGCCATGTGACATGCAAGCCACCCAATCCCCACTGCCCTGCAAAAACCAAAAAGAAGAAAAAAAAAAGACCCAAAATAAAATAAAATAGTAATAATAGTAGGGGTGGCTGGGTGGCAGACAGAGCATTGGCCCTTGAGCCAGGAGCACCTGGGTCCAAATCCAGCCCCAGACACCCAAAGATCACCCTGCTATGTGGCCCCAGGCAGGTCACCCAGCCCCACTTGCCCTGCACCCTCCCCCAAATAATAATAACAAAAATGTGCTTCAGTCTTTGTTCCAACACCAACATTTCTGTCACGGGTGGATCACATTCTTTATGATAAGTCCATCACAAAAGTTACTTCCATATTTTTCTACCATTGCCATTGCTGATTGCAGCTCCCTCCTTTCTTATTTCTCCACTACCATGTACTATATTTTCTTTCTCCTTTCACTCTGACTCTGCTGTAGGGTCACTGAGTGGCACAGCAGACAGATCCCTGGTCCTGGGGCCAAGAAGCCCTGAGCCCCCATACCACCCCTTAGGCCCAGCATCCACCTGGCCTGGTCCTGGACAGGTCTTCCAATCCCAGCCCCTTGCAAGAAGTAAAAAAGAAAATGTGTTATATCTGACCACTCTCCTCCCATGGTCCATCCTCTCCTCCTTTATTCACATCCCCACCCCTTCCCCCTGCTCCCCGCTCCTTCTTACTCCAGATGTCTGTACCCCATTGAGTATATTTGCTGTTTCCTCTCCTAGCCTTCTCTGATGAGAGCAAAGGTTCCCTCATTCCCCCTTGCCTCCCCCCTTCCATATCATTGCAATAGCTCTTTGTAATAAAAAAAAAATCTTATTATGTGAAATATCTTGGACTATTCCCCCTCTCCTTTTTCTTTCTCCTATTCCATTTCCCTTTTTGTCTATTGATTCCATTTTTACACCATATTTTATCTTCAAATTCAGCTTTCTCCTGTGCTTCAACTATAAAAGCTCTCTCTACCTGCTCTATTAATTGAGAAGGTTCATATGAGTATTATCAGTGCCATTTTTCTATGCAGGAATACATGCAGTTCATCATCATTAAGTCCCTCATATTTTCCCCCTCTCCTCCAATCTCCATGCTTTACCTGAGTCCTTTATCTGAAGATCAAACCTTCTGTTCAGCTCTGGCTATTCCAAAAGGACCATTTGAAATTCCCCTGGTTCATTGAAAGTCCATCTTTTTCCCTGGAAGAGGACATTCAGCCTTGCTGGGTAGTTCATTCTTGGCTGCATTCTAAGCTCTTTTGCCTTCCGGTATATTATATTCCAAGCCCTACGAGCTTCCAATGTAGCTGCTGCTAAGTCCTGTGTGATCCTGACTGCAGCTCCATGATATTTGAACTGTGTCCTTCTGGCTGCTTGTAATATTTTCTCTTTGACTTGGGAGTTCTGGAACTTGGCTATAATATTCCTAGGGGTTGGTTTTTTGGGATCTCTTTCTCGGGGGGATTGGTGGATTCTCTCCATTTCTATTTTGCCCTCTGCTTCTAGAATATCAGGGCAATTTTCCTGTAGTAATTCTTTGAAAATGATGTCAAGACTCTTTTCCTGATCATGACTTTCAGGTATTCCAATAATTTTTAAATTATCTTTCCTAAGTCTGTTTTCCATATCAGTTGTTTTTTCAATGAGATATTTCACATTTTCTTCTAATTTTTCATTTTTTTTTTTTGGTTTTGAAGTATTGATTCCTAATTTCTGGTAAATTCATCAATCTCCCTGAATTCTATTCTTTGTCTGAAGGATTTGTTCTCCTCAGAGAGTTTTCTTATCTCTTTTTCCATCTGGCCAATTTTGCTTTTTAAAGCATTCTTCTCCTCCATAACTTTTTGAACTGTTTTATCCATTTGACCTAAGCTGGTTTTTAGCATGCTATTTTCTTCAGCATTTTTTTTGGATTTCCTTGACTAAGCTGCTGACTTCATTTTCATGTTTTTCCTGCATCTCTCTCCTTTCTTTTCCCAGTTTTTCTTCCAACTCCCTCATTTGATTTTCAAAGTCTTTTTTTTGAGCTCTATCATAGCCTGAGCCCAATTTCTGTTTTTCTTGGAGTCTTTAGATGCAGGAGCTTGTGCTTCCTCATCTTCAGACTGAGTATTTTGATCCTTCCTGGGCTCATTTGCAAAACATTTCTCAATGGTCTTCCTCTTATTTCTCTGCTTGCTCATTTTCCCAGCCTGGGCCTGGTTTTGGGGTGCTTCCTGCACTTTTGGGACACTCCCACAAGGGTCTCAGTGTGTGAGGCTCTGTCCTCCCTCCTGGTCTGTGAATGACCATAAGCGCCCCCCTCTGCCACGGGGCTGAGGTGGGGGGGCCCTGCTGTTCTATGGGGGGGCCTAGACTGGGATCAGGATCTGAATGTGGTCAGAGCCCCAGCATCCTGTTCCAGGGTCAGAGGACAGAGCTAGGCAGTCTCTCTCTTCACTCCCCTCCCTGAGCTCAATGGGCTCATGCCCTGGGGGCTCCTGCTTATGGGCTCCAGCTCCACCTGCTTCTGTTTCTGGATCTGGGCTGCAGCAAGACCAAGCTGCTCCCTTTGTGCCCTGAGGGCTGGGCTCCACGTGCTCGCTCTGGCAGAGGTCCCCCGCTGTTCCCCCACCTTGTGCCTGGTGCTCCTCGGGGCATAGGTCAGGAAACTGCCCCCACTGCTGTGAGCCTTGGCTCCCAGTGCCCTGGGGCTGCCTCCAGGAGGCTGAAGTTCTTTTGCTCTGGCAGCCGCCCCTCCGACCCCAGGGAGCAGAGCCTTTCTGCTCTTTTCCAGGTTACCTTGAGTAGGAGAACTGCCTTACTGGGTCCCTTTGTGGGTTCTGTCTCTGGAAAGTTTAGTTAGAGTCCTTAGTTTCACGTTTTATCAGAGAGCTTCTAAGACTCGATCCCTTCTTGTCGCCATCTTGGCCCCCCCACTTTTTTAATATACATCTGGATCCAGTCTCCTGGCATTATCTCCCCTTTCCCTCAGTCACCTCTCCTCCCAAATGTGCTTGTACTTGGGTGACCAAAGACCACTGACTTAATATTTCTAGACAGAGGGTTTTAGGTAATTCCAGGAATGCATCGTCTAAGGGGTTTAAAACCTAAGAGTCTTTTAATGATGTGCTTGTGTGAGGAGTATACAAAACACTAATGCCATTTTCCGAACAATCTAACTTCTGTAAAGTGAGGGGATTGGTCTTGTTTGACAAGAGTCATTGAACAACTTTCTGAGAATTATGGCTACTCCTTGTTTGTCCATTCTTCAAGTCTGTGACATGATTCAGTTCTTCATTTTTTAAATATCACAATCAATTGGTGTATCAGTTGCCATCCAGATGCCAGTAATTTTCATCTCTCACTGCAGGTACCAAGTATTAATCTATACACTATTGAATTAACGCATGGTGAATTTACATGGCAAGTAAAAAGGAAATTCAAACATTTTCAAGAATTTCATAGAGAACTACTGAAGTACAAAGCTTTTATTCGAATTCCAATTCCCACTAAAAGGTAAATGTTTCATCTATTTCAGAATGAATTCAATAAGCTTTACAAATGCTACTTAATGGTTATATGAACTTGGGCAAGTCACTTGATCTCAATGACCCTTAAGTGTCCTCATTGGTCAAATGAACATGCTGAACTCAATGATTTCTGATAACTCTTTATTTTAGTCTATACTATACTCTAGATCTATAATCTTAAGTATTATCAAATACTTCTTACTAATGATGTGACATTGGAAAAATCCCTTTATTCCTTTTTACCTCAGTTTCCTTATTTGTCAAATAAGGGAGTTGCTATCTAATTAGTTCTTGTTTTTCTCCCATTGGAACAATGTGCCCTTATCCCTTTTATACTCTTATATTCTGTAGTTTCATTTGAACTGTACATTGGTGCATTGTGGCAGATGGGAAATCCTGAAAGAACTATTAGAACTTCAAGGGGTGGCTAGGTGGCGCAGTGGACAGAGCACTGGCCCTGGAGTCAGGAGTAACTGAGTTCAAATCTGACTTCAGACACTTAATAATTACCTAGTTGTGTGGCCTTGGGCAAGCCACTTAACCCCATTTGCCTTGCAAAAAACCTAAAAAAAAACTATAGAACTTGCTAAATATGAGTCATGTTATAAAGGTATTTTCCCATTGTTTAATGAGTCAGTTTTTTGTTCCCATGGACCATAGCACACCAATATTGTCTGCAGAATTTTCTTGGCAAAGATACAGAAGTGGTTTGTCATTTTCCTTTTCCAGTAGAAGGCAAACAGAGGTTAAGTGATTTACCCAGGGTCACACAGCTATTAAGTGTCTGAGGTCAGATTTGAACAGTGTGTTTCTTGTTTAAGTTGTGTGCATATTTGCATTTAGATTTATTGATGCTTTCTTGGTTTTTACTTTATAGTAATTTATTTCCTGATAGACCTTAGAAATATAAAGATAGAGGTAGATTGATATAGATATATTGTTGGAAATATGAAGCATTTCACTTTTTTTCGTTATCGTCAATTGTATGTGTGGTTTGCCTGGTTCCACTGACTGTCTCAGAACCAGCTCATACGTCTTCCTTGTTTTCTTGTATTCTTTATAATCCTTGCTTGTTCTTGTTCAATAATATTCCTTTTCTGTGTGTGTTTTAAGGCATACATTTCGAAGACAAAATGTCAAAGGAGAAGAACCAAGGTCAATGCCAAGCTTACCTCGGACATCAGAAAACATGGTCAGAGAGGAACAGTTCTCCAGTAGAAGGGTAAGTCCTTCACCTTCTCTTGTCTCAACTATTTGTTACCAATTGAATCAAATCAAACTCATTCTGAGTTGAAATTGTCATCTTTAATGGTCCTCTGAAATCTGTGTCATATTCTTCCATATGTTTCCATATACTTATTACATATATATTTTCTATATACATTTCCATATATTTGTCAATATTTAAGCAGAGAGAGGCAGTGTGTCATATTGGCTAGGGAGATGGCCTGAGAGTCACAAAGATTTGTGATCTCTTTGTCTTAGTTCTAGGACTAGTCACTTTACCACTGTTCAGTTAGTTTATAATTCTAAATTGTGATATAGTTGTGGATCTGAGTTAATAAAGGAAGTTTCCTCCTTAGATTTCCCCAGACCAATAAAACCATGGATCCATTTGAAAACTAGAATTTGAAATCAGGAATAACTGGATTTAATACTGTCTCTGATACTGACTACCTGTGTAAATCACTCAACGTCTCTGAAATTTAGGCAACTCTCTAGGATTTACCTACCAAATTGTATATAAGATTGGAGGAAGTTGGAGGTATGTAAACCCCATTGTCAAAGGGTAGAGTATCATACATCAAAATAGTGGAACGGAAATCTCTTGAGATAAAGCCTCACTTTCCCCCTACTTTAAAAAAAGGTCCACTACTGAGTTAGAAATTAAACAGTAGAGAATTCACAAGTTAATGTCAGTTTTCAAAAACCAATGAAAAATTCCAAAAATAATCCAAAGAAATAAGCAAAAACCTCTAAATTCAAACTGGGTTGTTGCAAGACAACAGAGTAATGAAGTTCCAGGCCTGAGGTAGAACTCTGAGTGGGATTAACAAGACTGTTGATCCAATTGATCCTTCTAAATCTATGATACTATGATCCTATGATGTCCAAATCTTTTGTCTTTTTAATTTTTTTTTGTGACAATCAGGGTTAAGTGATTTATTTGCCCAAGGTCTACAGCTATTGGTCTTTTTGAATTCTGTCATCTTGCACGACCCTCCCCAGGCATGGTTGTAGGTTGGGCTTGCTCTCCTCACTAAGTTTTGGCAGTTCATATTCAGTTAACAAATAGAAATTGACTCCCATGATCTCAAACAGAATTTAGCCATCACACGAGTCACTGCTATTTTTTGTTGTGTTGGAATAGATCAGACTTAGGTTTGAAGAGAAATTATATCCTTTCCTCCTCTCTTTGCATCCGACACTTTAGCATGCGCCACTGAAGGATCCAATGGTAATGTTTTTGACTCATTAATGCACCTTACTAGGGAATGACTAATTCTCTTGGCATGAATGATCTGGCTCATCTTGGGTATTTGTTGAACTTAACATTGCTACATTTACAACATACTTCTTCATTAAAGACTAAAGGTCTCTTACGTAAAAATGAGCTTAGAGAATGTATTTCTGTTGCAAAGGTTATTTTTTTAAATGATTGGATTTAGAGCTAGCAGTCATATCCTGGAGAACTTCAATGCTTCATATTTAGTTTATTAGCAACATTTCATATATTCACCTATATTCCCTCGTTGGTGTAGTGGATTCGGACTCAGCAAAACCCAAGTTCAGTTTGCTACCTTAGATATTAGCTGTGAGGGTCTGAGCAAATCATTTAACTTCTCAGTCACAATGTCCTCCTTGGTAAAGTGGGGTTGATAACAATAGCACCTACTTCACAGGATCCAGGGGAAGATTTTGTGAAGTCACATGTATATCACCTCAAAAACTTCTGAGTTATTACTACCATTTAGTTATTATTTATTATTATTATTTGCTATTCAATGATGTTATAGTAACACCTTAGCCAAGAGTGCTAAGGAGCTAAGAGCCAACACTACCACCTCTACCACCACCACCACCACCACCACCACCACCACCACAACCACCATCATCATCATCATCATCATCATCACCATCATCATCATCATCATCATCACCACCACCACCATCATCATCATCACCATCATCACCACCACCACCACCACCACCACCACCATCATCATCATCATCATCATCTTCATCAATCATCATCATCATCATCGTTATTGTTATTATTGTTGTATGCTCTGTGTTTTGGGGTAGTATGAGTTGAATAGTACAAGGGAAGAAACATGTATTGTTAAATGTATGCTAGGCGCCAAATACTTTTACAAATATCCCATTTGATCTTCACAACGACCCTCGGAGGTAGCTTCTATCATTATTATTCCCATTTTGCTGTTATTGTTGGGTTGTATTGAATCATGTTTGACTCTTTGTGTCTCCATTTGGAGTTTTCTTGGCAAGCATACTGAAGTGATCTGCCATTTTCTTTTCCAGCTCATTTTACATATGAGGAAACTGAAGCAAACAGAGGTTAAGTGACTTTCCCAGGGGCAGATAGCTAGTAGGTGCCTGAGGCTTAATTGGAACTCATCTTCCTGAATTTAGACTTGGACTCTCACCACTGTGCCACCTAGGAGCCATGACAGAACATATATATGTGATGATTAATGCTCTGGAAATGGGTTAGAGATGATATAGTCATGATAGAGTTGTATAGTGGACAGAAAGACCTAGGTTCAAGTCCATTTCTGACATACATTGGTGTTCTAACTTAATCTCAGCTTGCCAAATATCTAAGACTTTAAACTGCAAAGAATGATTGAACAACCAAATCTGTTTGAATAAATGTTTAAAATTATTAAGCTTTTACTGAGAAACAATATAGTATAATGGATGTGGCACTAGAATTGGAGTCAGAAAGTCCTGGTTTTGAATTCTGCCTCCCACAAAAAATACATGGTCCTGAGCAAGTCACGTAATTTTTCTTTGCTTCAGTTTCCTCTTCTATTAAAATGATGGGATTAGGTTCAGGGGTTTCTGAAGACCATTTTAACTCTAAATATATAATTGTACTGTGTGCTAAGCACAGCCAATCTGCATCAGAAATGGGAATTTCCTTAATGGAAGTTCCCCATATACACAGAATCACACCTCCAATCAAAAAGCTAAAACAAAACAAAAACCTAAACTAAAACCTAATCCCTTTATAGACTGTGGACTTTTCTGCTGCTGTCACTTGCATCTGACTTTTTGTGACCCCATTTGGGGCTTTCTTGGCAAGGATAGTGGAGTGATTTGCCATTTCCTTCTCCAGTTCATTTTATAGATGAGGCAACTGAGGCAGACAGGATGATGAGACTTGCCCAGAGTCACTCAGCTAGTCATTGTCTGAGGGGGTCAAACTGAACTCAGGAATATGAATCTTCCTAACTCCAGTCCCAGTGCTCTATCTACTTCACTACCTCACTGTCCCATACCATGGGTTTCCCAGGGGCCAAAATCAGAGGCCAAATAACATAAAAATGTTATTCTATTTTTCCCAATTTAATGCAAAGATATTTTTAACATTCATTTTTAGTAAACTTTAGAGTTCCACAGTTTTCTACCACTCTCCTTTCCCATGGTAGTAAGTAATCTGACATATTATATTTGTACAATCATGTTTAACATGTTTCCATATTATTCATGTTATGAAAGAAGAATCAGAACTAAGGAGGGAAAAAAACCAAGGGAGATGGACAGTTAGGTGGCACAGTGGATAGAGCACTGGCCCTGGAGTCAGGAGGACTTGAGTTCAAGTTTGGCCTTAGACACTTAATAATTGCCTAGCAGTGTGACCCTGGACAAGTCACAAATAAAGAAATAAATAAGTGAGTGAGTGAATGAATGAATGAATAAAAAAGTTGATTAAATAAATTAATTAAATAAATAGAACAAATGAATGAATGAATGAATAAACAAACAAATAAATAATAAATGAGTGAACAAATAAATTAATAAATGAATGAATGAATAAGTAAATAAACAAGCAAATGAATGAATGAATAAACAAAGAAACAAATGAATAAACAAAAATAAAACCATGACAAAGAAAAGACATAATAGAAGTTTTTAAAAGAGGACATCTTATGCTTTGCTCTGCATTCAGACTCCATAGTTTTTTTTATCTGGTTGTGGATGTCATTTTTCATCACAAGTCTTTTAGAATTGTCCTTGATCATTGAACTGCTGAGAGGAGCTAAGTCCATCATGGTTGATCATCATATAATGTTGCTATTAATGCTTCTCCTTGTTCACACCACTCAGGATCAATTCATGTAAGTCTTTCCAAGTTTTTCTGAAGTCCTCCCACTCATGATTTCTTACAGAACAATGGTACTCCATCATATACATATACCATAATTTCTTCAGCCATTCTTCAATTGATGAACATCCCCTCAATTTCCAATTCTTTACCACTACAAAAAGAGTTGCTATAAATATTTTTTGTATGTGTGGGTCTTTCCCCCTTTTTATGATCTCTTTGGGATAAAAAAACTGTGATATTGCTGGATCAAAAGATATGCAGTTTTACAACCCTTTGGGCTTGCTTCCAAATTACTCTCTAGAATGGTTGGATCCATTCACAACTCTACCAAAGTGTCCCAGTTTTCCCACATCCTCTCCAACACTAATCATTTTATTCGCTCTAATAGGTATGAGGTGATAACTCAGAGCCATTTTATCTTTAATCTATAATGATTTAGAGCATTTTTCATGTCTATAGATGTTAGAAAATTGCCTGTTCATATCTTTTGACCATTTATCAATAGCATGACTTGTATTCTTTTAAAATTGATGGAATATGGGACTTAGTCCAATATCTGGCATTGCAAGATAAGTTCATAGGTCTTAGGGATCATCTGATCCTAGCTTTTCCTTTTTATGGATAAGGAAACTATAACTTTCAGAGACATAAATAGGAAGGATGCTTTGCCTTGAGACATAAATAGAAAGGATGATGATGTTTTGTCCTTCACTCTCAAAGAAGACCTTGACATCAGGGCAGCTAGGTGCCATAGTGAATAGAGCACTGACTCTGGAGTCAGGAGGATCTGGGTTCAAATACGACCTGAAACACTTAATAATTACCTTCCTGTCCCTGGACAAGTCACAATTTTTTTTTTTAAAAAAAAGACCTTGACAAGCAAATGAATTGGATTTGAGGGGGGGGGGCGCGGGTTGTGCTAGGGTCTCCAGTCCTCACTTTCTCCTCCAGAGTCATCTGGGTCCAATGAGCAGATATGAATCAAGACGACTGGAGATGGCCATGGATGCCAAGGCAATCAGGGTTAAGTGACTTGCTCAGGATCATATACCTAAGTTAGGATCAAGGCACCTGAGGTTGGATTCGAACCCCAGTCCTCCTGACTCCAATGCCAGTGCTCTAATCCATTTCAACAAGTAGTTGTCCAAGAAGGAAGTAGCAAAGTGCTTCTCTCACTGTGCCAATCTTGCCTCTCCATATTCTTCAGGATATGGAGAAAAGATGGACATGTTTGGCCATCTTTTCTCCACATCTTGTGGACTATGGAAGGATCACCTAATCTAACCCTCCCCCTAAATGCTATCTATGGAATGCTGATGCTTTACATTCCATGGATTATCCTGATCAGTTTGGCCCTCTCAGCCAGCTAACACATGGGAAGGGCCCCCTCTTGTCCTTCCTGCCCTGGAAAGCAGAAGCTAAATTACCTCCGGGAACAATCCACTGATTGCTATTGCTAATTACCGCTAGTAATGAAGATGTATGTTTGCAGGTATTGGAGCCAACTGTTTAACCGACAAATGCTTTTGGTCACATTGAGTAATTTTATATCCTGCTGAATTTACTAAAGTCCTGCAATCTCCCCAGACAGCTGTAAGATTCCAGTTATTAGTACACACACAAACACTTAGCAAGTCATCTGTGACTAATAAAACTTGAGAAAGAGGGGGAAGAAGGAATGGGCCAGTCGGTTGTTTTGGCAATGTTTTCTCCAACTTGCCAAACTTTTCTTGGGCAATGTTTAGTCCCCAGAGTAGCCCACATGTCTAATTGTAAAAATCTGTCGGCATCATAGGATTTCCAGATAGCTTGCTGATTTCCACTGAGGATAGTGATAGGAGGTTGAGTCCTTCCATTGTAAGGAAAAGATGAATTCAAGGGGTAATAATGAAGTCAAGGACTGCGATGGGGGAGGGAGTTGACTGAAAACTGTATGTTACTGGAGACAGATCTGAAAGCTTGGAAGTTTCCACTTGCTCTCACTTTGGGTATGACTTCTATCCATTCCAAGCCCCAATTCTTTGTCTGAAGGACTCCCTGTGACTAGGCCACTGGTGGCTACTCTTGGCAAGCTAGCTTCTGAGGTTTGCTTTCAAGTGGTCATCCTTCCTTGGTTTGCATGTGGCCAGGGTTACTGTCTTTACTCTTAACAGGATGTGCTGTTGTAAGAAGGATGGATTTGGACTCTATTCAAAGCAAAATCCCAGAGGTTTGTCCATTTGCTCAAGGCCCCCCAGTCACCTTTTCCCCCAAGTCCTTTTTTTCTATGGCAATGGGTGGAGTAAGACAAGGTGGTTGTGGGATCTGGCTTTTGCGGGCCCCTCCCATGATTGAATTCAACACATACTTATTGAATTGATAAATGCTAAGCTGTGGAAATAGAGATGGATTTGGAGGCAGAGGACCCCAGTGAAAATGCTGTGTGCTGCATCCTGTGTCACTCTGAATCTCCTTTCTGGAGCCCAGTTCTGCCCCCTGTAAAAAAGGAGGAGGCTGGTCCATTTCAGCTCTAAATGTGCTGAGAGATAGAACACTGGAGATGAAACCTTGGAATTGGGGCCAGGAGGATGTGGGTTCAGATCTCACTTATCCTAGGCAAAGCCTCTGATGGGTCTGAGTTTCCTCATATTTCAAATGGAGATGATACCAGCTGGATTTAGTGTTTGGCAGTATATGTGCTTTCTCTCCTCCACCTTCTTCTTCTCTTTCTCCTTCTTCTTCTCCTCCTTCCTTCCTTCTTCTTCCTTCTTCTATTGTTCTCTTCTTCTCTCTCCTCCTTTTTCTTTTCTTCTCTTCTTTTCTTCTCCTCCTCCTTTTCTCTTCTCTTCCTTCCTTCTTCTTCTCCTTCTCTCTCCTCCTCCTCTTCTCTTCTTCCTTCTTCTCTCCTCCTCTTCCTCCTTCTCTCTCCTCCCTCTCCTCCTCTCTTCTCCTCCTCCTCTTCCTTCTCTTCTTCTCCTCCTTCTCCCTCTTCTCCTCTCTTCCTCTTCTCCTCCTTCTCCTTCTCTCTCCTCTTCCTCTCTCCTCCTCTTCCTTCTCCTCCTCTCCTCCTCCTCTGCCTACCTTCTTCTCCTCTTTCTCCTTCTTCTCCTTCTCTTTTCCTCCTCCTTTTCCTCCTCCTCCTCCTTCTTCTCTCTTCTTCTCCTCCTTCTCCTCCTCCTTCTTCTCTCTCCTTTTCTCTCCTTCTCTTCTCTCCTCTTCTTCTCCTCCTTCTCCTCCTCCTCCTCCTCCTCCTCTCTCCTCCTCCTCCTCCTCCTCTTCCTCCTTCCCTCTCCTCCTCCTCTTCCTTCTCCTCCTCTCCTTCTCCTCCTGCCTATCTTCTTCTCCTCTTTCTCCTCCTTCTCCTCCTTCTCCCTCCTCCCTTCTCTCTCCTCCTCTTTCCTCCTTCTCCTCTCCTTCTCCTCCTCTCTTCTCCTTCTCCTCTGCCTATCTCCTCCTCCTCCTCCTCCTCCTCCTCCTCCTCCTCCTCCCTCTCCCTTCTCCTCCTCCTCTTCCTCCTCCTCCTCTCCTTCTCTTCTCTGCCTATCTTCTCCTCTTTCTCCCTCTTTCTCCTCCTCCTCCTCCTCCTCCTCCTCCTCCCCTCCCCCTCCCCTGTCTCTCCCCCCACTCTCAGGGGCACCCAGGCCCCCGGGCTGGCCGCACTGGCAGAGCCGGGGCTCCTTCGGGTGCCTCGGAGGGGCGTCCGTCGCCCTCGGGTGGGCGCGGTCCGCAGGCCCCTTCCCTGGCCCAGGCCCCGCGGCTGCCCTGCGCCCCCCCCCCCACACCGCGTGTGCCCGGGCCGGGCCGTGTGGCAGCGCGGGGCGGGGCACAGGGCGGCCGCGGGGCCCGGCCCCGCCCGGCCGCCAGTTCCGGCCCGCCCGGCTCCTCGGCGCCCCGGGCCCCCCGCGGCCCCGCCAGGTAAGGGCTGCGCCCCCCGCGGAGTCCCGGGGGCCCCTGCCCTGCGCCCCGCTCCGGCCCGGGGGGCCCCTGCCCTGCGCCCCGCTCCGGCCCGGGGGCCCCGCCGCCCTGGAGCCCGGGCCGCGCGGCGGCCTCAGCTTTTGCCTCCGTCAAATGGGCGCGAGGAGGCCGCGGCCCGGGCCGAGCCGGCGTGGGGGGCAGACAGGGCGCCCCGGGGTGCCCCGCCGCGGGCGGGCAGGTGCCCGGAGCTCCCCGCGCCCCGAGGCGGCGGCGGCCAGGCGGGCAGCGCGGGCCGGGGGCGGCCGGGGAGGGCAGGGGGGCGCCGGCCGAGCTTCGGGGCCGGCGTGGGGAGCGGAGCCTGGGGCTGCGGGTGCTGAGCCCGGCCGGGCCCGGGGGGGGGGGGCCGTCTCATTTTAGGGTTTTCTTCGCAAGGCAGTGGGGTCGGGTGACTCTCCCAAGGCCACGCGGCTAGACGAAGTGCCCGCGGCCGCACCTGACCTCGGCCCTGCAGAGCCGGCCCGGGCCCTCCCCGCGGCGCCGCCCGGCCGCCCCATCGCCCCAGCGACGGACTGGGTGGGCACCGAGCCGGGAGCCTCGTAGCCCCGCTTTGGGGCCGCCGGGGCCAGACCCGCAGGCCCACGGAGCTGGGGGCCGCCGGGGCCGGACCCGCAGGCCCACGGAGCTGGGGGCCGCCGGGGCCAGTCTATCTCCCGTTCCAGCACTCTCTCTCTCTCTCTCTCTCTCTCTCTCTCTCTCTCTCTCTCTCTCGATTCATCTGTCCTTATCTGTCTATCTGCTTCTCTTTCTGTCTCTGTCTCTCCGTGTCTCTCATACTCAAATCTCTCTCTCTGCCCATAGACACCCAAATCTCTCTCGCATGTTGCAGTCTAAAATCGGCATCTTTCCCGGGGAACTTTTTTATCTCTGGTCTCTCCTGTAGCCACACTCACTCAGTAATTCAATGGAGGACTTTGTTATCTTAGAGAAACACATTTCTTTTTAAAACAAATGATGAAACACAAAACAAAACTAACTCTTCAGAAGTAGGAGTTGCAGATACGATTCAGCACTCTCCTGGAACAGCTCCAGTGGGAGCCTGAAGAAAGAGACCACAGAGTAAGGTGTCCTGGGCTCTGTTCTTAGCAGCATCCACGGCCCAGCCACTGGGTGTCTGCCCCGTAGGGTGAGGCTCTTGGCCTTCTCTCCCTGCCAGGTCACCCAAAGTCGCTTTGGCATCGGTGACCCAGTCTCTGCTTCCTTGTGACCCATCTTCTATTCTTTCTCTCACCATTACCTTTCTTGGAGCTTTTCCCATTTCTCCCTTCCCTCTTTTTTGGAATGGAGTGGTTGGTTCCACAGACCCTCCTCAAGTGGGTAGATATTGGGGGTTTCAGCCTAAAGCAGACAATATCATTTTCATGTTTTTTTTGTTTTTGCTTTTTAGATTTTTGCAAGGCAAATGGGGTTAAGTGACTTGCCCAAGGCCACACAGCTAGGTCATTATTAAGTGTCTGAGACCAGATTTGAACCCAGGTACTCCTGACTCCAAGGCCAGTGCTTTATCCACTACGCCACCTATCCGCCCCTAGACAATATCATTTTCTACCAAAACTGTGGTGAGTAATTATATCTTATAAGAAAATACTCTTCTTGCCTCGGTGATCATTTGGAAAAACACTTCACAAGCCTTAAAGCTCTAAAATCAATGCTAGCTCTAATCGCCAACATCATCTGTATCCTCCCTAGATGAGCTTCTCTTAGGATTTTACTTCTAAGTAGCTTTGGGAAGTTAGGATTTCCATGAGGATAGGAAGCAAAAAGACTTTGGAACTTGGGTAACAATTCTGCTATATATTAATAATTAAGTTCAATTCTGTATTACTTCAAAGGATTGTTGGCTTATCTGAACTTTATAAGTCACTTAATACAATGCTCCTCTCCATTTTACAGATGAGGAGATAGAAGCCTATAGAAATCAAGTGTTTCTATTCTAGGTAGTAACTATCAGAGACAAGCTTTGAACCCAGGGATTTAAGACACTAGGGACAGATGTGAAAAAAAATGAAAATTGTCCCTGTCTTCAAGAAAACTCACAATATATTGAGGTAGGGATGCTGACAACATTTAAATGCATAAATAAGTATAACCTAATTTGAAGAGGAAGAGAGCCCTAAAGGACCAGGGAGAAGAGGTAAGACATCTCCTAGGAGATGCTACCCTGGATTGAGTCTTGAGGGAAGACATCTTCTAGGAGGTATCATCTGGTTTGAATCTTGAGGGAAGCGTGCGCATTCCTGGAATGGGGGCCAACCTATGCAAAGACATGGCAGAAGGAGATAGAATCCCAAGGCTGGGAAAGCAGCTAGGGCAGTTTGGTCACAAGGTGGAGTGGTTGAAGGACAATTATTTGACCATTCTGGAAATTGAATGAAACCAGATTTTGGAGGGTTTTACACGCCAAATCCTAGAGTCAAAAACACTGGACCACTCTTGATCAAGTAATTGCATAATCTGTCCTGTGCTTTAGGAAGATATTTTGATAACTGGAAAGTGAAGGCATCGGAAGTAGGGAGTTCAGTTAGGACACCTGGAATGAGGAGGATCTGAGGTAGTGTGGCAGCTATAAGAATGGAAAGAAGCACCCTTGGAGAAGTAAAATATCATCTTAAAAGAGAAAAAGATACCTTAGAAAAAGAGCTAATTTTTTTTAATGAATTTTCATCTTTGTCAGAAAGGTCCTCTAAATCCTGCAAGCTCGGGGCAGCTAGGTGGCGCAGTGGGGTGCCTAGGTGGTGCAGTGGATAAAGCACCTGCCCTGGAGTCAGGAGTACCTGGGTTCAAATCTAGTCTCAGACATTTAATAATGACCTCGCTGTGTGGCCTTGGGCAAGCCACTTAACCCCACTTGCCTTGCAAAAAAAAAATCCTGCAAGCTCTAATTATACCCATTTTATAGATGAGAAAGCTGAGGATGAGAGAAGTTAGTGACTTGCTCAGGGACTCACAGCTTGCAAGTGCTTGAAGAACATGTTGAATTCTGGTCTTCCCCACTTAAAGTGTAATGCCTTATTTAGTCTGACTTGTTGCCTCTCTCATCTTGACAGAGAATATAGAAAGGCTGCCTGAAAAATGGCTAGGAGAGCCTGTGTCAAAATTAGTTAATTTACAGTTATTTAGTATTTTGGCTGTGACTTCTGTCTTCTTCCTCTGAAACTAAATAGTTATGTGAACCTGGGCAAATTCACTTAACTACTTTCTGCCTCAGTTTCCTCATCTGTTAAATGAAGTGTGTATGTATACTTGGGCATATACATATATATACATATATATATATGTATATGTTCATATATGTGGGTCTGAGAGGTAGCTATATGGCTCAGTGGTTAGAACACTGAACCTGGAGTCCAGAAAACCTGAGTTCAAATGTGACCCCAGATACTTCCTAGTTGTGTGACATTAGGCAAGTCATTTAACCTCTATTTTGTCTTGATCCACTGGAAAAGGAAATGGTAAATCACTCCAGTATCTTTGCCAGGAAAACTCTATATGGTGTCCTGAAGAATTAGACACAATTAAACAACAAATGTAGACTTGGGTATTTTAGATACCCAAAGGAAGGGACAGAGTTATTTTATGTTCAGTTAAGAGTTGGGAAAGGATTAGATAAAATAAAAAGAAAGGAAATAAGTGAAGAGAGACACAAAAAAGATCGCCCTTCCCCTGGGCTGTCCAATAGAATGGCAGGTTTCCTTGCTTGCAAAAGCTTGAAACAAAAGACTTCTCTTTGATTTTTTTTCTTCTTTCCTGAAGCTGATATTGTCTCATTTAAGTCTTTGTATCATAAAAGCAAATTTTGCCCCACCTGTTTTATCAGCTTTTCTAAAAAGCTATCCAATCATTGTTTTGATGACTTTTCTGTGTTTGTTGGCTGAGTCTCCACCCCTCTGGTCCTATTTGCTAAGATGGTTCCAGACAGATGTGAAGCTGGAAATTAAGTTAACTGTAATTAATGTGTTTTTGTGATAGTATTTTCTTTGTGGCAGCAGAAGGCTAGCTGGTCCATGAATGTAGTTCTTTGTCTTTCAGCTTTCCTGAAATGTTTTATTAGAAGTCACATTGAACATCAATACAGGCAGTTTAGTAGCTATATACAAGCTGATTCAATAATTTCAAAGTACAAGTCATGTCAGCAAGCTTTTATTTATTCCTCATTGGTGTATTTAGGGAGATAAATGGCAGCAAAAGTAGATGTATCTTTTTTTTTGTTCATTTTGCAAGGCAATGGGGTTTAGGTAAGTATTAAGTGTCTGAAGCTGGATTTGAATTCAGGTCCTCCTGACTCCAGGGCCGGTGCTCTCTATCCACCATACCACCTAGCTACCTCATGGAAGCAAAAATAGATCATAAAACTTGAAGTCAGGAAGACATGAATTCAGATTTAGCCTGGGGTACTAAATAATTACTTTCACAGACACTGTATTGTGTCTGTGTCTCTGGGAAAGAATCTTAACTTTTGGGGGCCTTGTTTCCCTCATCTGTAAAATGAGGATGATAATAATATCTAATTTAAAGGGTGGTGGGGAGCATCAAATGAGATAGTCTTTACAAAACTCTTTTCATACTTTAAAACCCTATATAAATAATCACTGTCAGATAATTCTTCTTGTCCATTCATTCTCTTTTTCTCTTATATGGTCATAATTAATGTGAATTTTGCTTTTTCTTTTGGTTTTTGCTTTGGGTTTTGGGGGGAATTTTACATGATTTCATAAAAAAAATTTTAGGGGGCATCTAGGTAGTGCAGTGGATAGAGCACCAGCCCTGGAGTCAGGAGTACCTGAGTTCAAATCCAGCCTCAGACACTTAATAATTACCTAGCTGTGTGGCCTTGGGCAAGTCACTCTTTACCCCACTGCTTTAAATAAATAAAATTTTAAAGCAAATTTTTTTTCAGATCTCTCTGATTCTCATACTTCTATGAATAGGACACAATTTATTTAACTATGTCCCCATTGTTGAATGTCTTGGTCACTGACTTTTATTTTCAATTACCTGTAATGTGACTATGAAACTATTTGTGGGGAGCAGTTAGGTGGCACAGCCCTGGTGTCAGGAGGACCTGAGTTCATTAAATAATTACCTAGACCTCAGACACTTAATAATTACCTAGCTATGTGACCCTAGGCAAGTCACTTAACCCCATTGTCTTGCAAAAAACAAAGCAAAACAAAAAAAAAAGAAGCTTTGCATGGATAACTTTTTTTTTATTTTGGCCAAGAAAACCCTATATGGGGTCCTGAAGAATCAGACACAATTAAACAACAACAAATGTAGACTTGGGCATTTTAGATACCCAAAGGAAGGGACAGAGTCATTTTATGTTCAGTTAAGAGTTGGGAAAGGATTAGATAAAATAAAAAGAAAGGAAATAAGTGAAGAGAGACACAAAAAAGATCGCCCTTCCCCTGGGCTGTTCAGTAGAATGGCAGGTTTGGCATATTTAGAATATATGCACACTGATGGGTTTTTAAACCTTGCAATATCTTGCAGAATTGTTAGACAGATCTGTAGGCAGATCAAAGGAATCCCTGATCATAACCTCAAAGATAGGCTGTATCTTCAAACATGGTGTATCTGGGTTGGATTTGCTCCCATAGGGTCACAGGTAGAATGGTAAATTTACAGGTGAAATTCCCTGCAAGCTTGTGAAAAGAACCTCTTTCTTAGGAATTCCTCATTGCCAGTGAGACCACAAACCACAAATCTTCCTCTTGAATGGCATTTGAAGTAGGGTATTTGGGGTTGGGAAGAGCTCATAATACCTCTTTCCTCTTTGGCCATGGCAAAATTATCTAACCTCTCTGGACCTCAGTATACTTATGCATTCATTAATAATGTCCATGGAGATCTTCTCCCAGGGTTTCTTCAAGCCTTGAAGTAGATGAAACTCTTTAATCTAGGAACACTTCAGGTAATGTTGCCTTGCAGAAGCTCTTGCCCAAGCCTGGATTGCAATCCTCATCTTCACCTCCATCAATGATCAGCTCATATTCTACCTCCTACCCCCCACTTTTCTTAACCCCCAATTAATCTCTCCCCCCCACTCTATTTTGCATTTATTTTCTATATGCTTATTTGTATACCTTATATCTCCCCCATTATATCACCCTCTGAGGGCTGGGTCAGTTTTTGTATCTCCATCTCCCATATAAAATGAATATTATGTGTATTAACTTCCTCAAAGATATTGGCAAGCCTCTCTTTGCAGTGTTGTTGCTGTTCGATTATGTCCAACTCTTTCCCATTGGGGGTTTTCTTTCCTAAAATACTGGTGATCAGTTCTTTTTACAGTTGAGGAAACTGAGGCAAAGAACTTCAATGACTCATCCAGAGTCACATAGTTATTAAGTATCGGAGGCCAAATTTGAACTCAGGAGCATGAGTCTTCTTGACTCAAGGTCTAGTTCTCTATCCACTGCACC
This sequence comes from Macrotis lagotis, assembly GCF_037893015.1. Taxonomy (NCBI): domain Eukaryota; kingdom Metazoa; phylum Chordata; class Mammalia; order Peramelemorphia; family Peramelidae; genus Macrotis; species Macrotis lagotis. The sequence continues at coordinate 32,166,710 of NC_133663.1, read as the reverse complement.
ACCTAACTGCCCTGATGTTATCACCTGATTATTACCACCTTTAAGAGTTTCACAGAGCGGGCAGCTAGGTGGCACAGCAGACAGAGCACCAGCCTTGGAGTCAGGAGGACCTGAGTTCGGATCCAACCTTAGATACTTAGTAATTACCTAGCTGTGTGGCCTTGGGCAAGTCACTTAACCCCATTGCCTTGCAAAAACTTAAAAAAAATAGTTTCACAGAATTGTACAATATTACGACTAAGAAGACATCTTCTTAGAAAGAAAACATCCACCCCATCCTTTCCATTTTTTTCTCAGAGTCCAAACTGATCCCCAGAGAAATGACTTGTCACACAGGGAGCTCATGACAAAGCCCAGACAAGAGGTTGGGTCTCCTGACTCCCAAGTCACTTCTCTTTCCAATGCTGTTTATAGCCCCCATGTTCACCCACTTCCTTTTGGATAGCAAGAATGTGGCATTTATCACCCTATAACTGCTGAGCAGTTTAAAGCAGGGATGGCTCATGGGGAAAAAAAGCAATCAAAATCCAGACAGAAGTAAAAAGTAAACTAATTTAAACTGATTTGATTTGATTTGATTGTGGAGGGTTTATAATAGAAAAGGACTTCTGAGAGAGACAGCTATCTAACAGGTTCATCTGACCAGATCTTAGTTATTAACAGAGTGTACAGTTTATTTAATTAAAAATTATTGACATATTTTGTTTATTGCCTTCATTTTCCAACATTTCCCTGCTGCCATTCCTTCTAACAAAGAATAATATAGAGGAAAATGGTAGGTCAGTGAACCTAAAAAACATATCAATTAATCAAGTCTAACAGTGTATACTGTGTTCTGCCTCCATAGTTGGAGAAATGGCCAACCACTCCAGTATCTCTGCCAAGAAAACCCCCTAATGGGATCATGAAGAGTCATACGTGACTGAACAATAATAACCTCCTTCTCCCCAGCCTCCAGAGTTCCCCCAAAAGGAAGTTCATCGTTATTTAGTATAATTATACAGCACTTGGTTTTCATTCTGAAAATGAAATTTTAACATGTAACAGCAAACAATTTAATTGCACTTTACTTTGACCTTGTCACCAAATAAATGATGGAGAGGAAGGGATAAAAAAGAAGAGACAAAAGAAGGACAAGGAGGGAAAGAAAGACAGGGAGACAGGGGGAGCGGCAGATGAAGGTTCAATGATTGAGAAAGATGGACACACTAGAGAGAGGAACTGGGCAAGCTGGGTAACTTATTCTTATTATATCTGTCTTTTTAGGCTATAAGTTTCAATGTTCATTCATCATTGCCAGCTGAAACATGAATTAGCTGATAAGCCATTATTCACAGCACTTATGGTGGTTACTTATCTATATACCTTAAGAGATTTCTCTCTGAAAAAAAGAGATTACTCCAAATCAACTTTAATGGCTCATTGCCCCACCCTCAAACCTTTAACCATGTGGTTTGACAAGTTAATGACTGATTCTGGCTCCCTATTATAATAAATAATATTATATGATACATTATCATTTATTTTTTATTTAGTGTTTTGTAAACCACGTTCCTCACAACAGCCTTGGTGGATGTCTTAGAATAACCATAACCCAAGGATATAAACTTCTTGGGAAGGACTTCCTACAGTAAAGGTGCTTGGAAATTTGGGAAGCAATATACCCCAAACCCAGTTAGTAAAAGCCAAATGTGTCAATGAGACATTGAAAATGTAAACACAATGCACTAGAGGGAAGAGAATCAGATGGAGTAGTGGGAATGCCATTATATTAAACCTAAGATAGACTTTTTTAAAGGTTTTTGCAAGGCAAATGGAGTTAAGTGCCTTGCCCAAGGCCACACAGCTAAGTAATTATTGTCTGAGGCTGGATTTGAACTCAAGTACTCCTGACTCCAGGGCTAGTGTTCTATCCACTGTGCCACCTAGCTACCCCATAGGATAGACTTTTAAAAGGTGATCTGCATATAAGAGAGATCTATATTTTCATTTACAGTCTTTTTCTGTTATTTGGATCTAGACAAGTTTATGATTGTTGATGTTTATCAGGTTGAGAGAGACAGAGAGGGAGAGAGAGAGAGAGAGAGAGAGAGAGAGAGAGAGAGAGAGAGAGAGGGAGAGGGAGAGAGAGAGTGAAACAGACAGAAAGGGAGGGAGAGACTGAGAGAAAAGTATAGGAGAGGGGGAGAGAGGGGGAGAGACAGACACAGAGAGAGAGAGAGAGAGAGAGAGAGAGAGAAGAGGAGAAATTCTTATAAAGAAGGGCTTTGATAGGTTGACTTGGCCATGATCATGCCCTGAGTGGCAGAAATAGGTTTTGAACTGGATCTCCAGACTGCAAGTTGGTTGCCTTTCCAAGATTCCTTACTTCAGTACTGAGAAGTAGAATATATAGTGAGGGGTGGCTAGATGGCGCAGTGGATAGAGCACTGGCCCTGGAGTCAGGAGGACCTGAGTTCAAATCTGACCTCAGACATTTCATAATTACCTAGCTGTGTGGCCTTGGGCAAGCCGGTTAACCCCACTCCCTTGCAAAAACCTAAAAAAAAAAAAAAGGAATACATAGTGAAATGAATTCTGAATTTGGATTCAGGAGTTTCTGAGTTCTGATCTTGGCTTTGTGTGAGCCTCCTCTCTAAGATTTCGCTCAGGGAATTACTGTTCCAGTGAAATGACTGTTCCTAAAATCTATGTATGTCACAGGCAAAGTGCTTTCTTGATATAACCTGTAAATTAGGTCCTGTGGGTAATATTACTCCAAAATTTTACAGATGTAAAAAAGTGAGTTAAGTCATGTGGCTTACTCAAGATTGTAGAGCTAGTTGAGGGTGGAATTTTAATCCAAGCTTTCAAGACTTCAAATATGTTCTATGCCACACTACCTCTGTCCATCAATGAACAACATGAGACAAAAAAAATGGTAGCAGGGATTTGAGTGATTCTGTTGAAAGCAGAGATTTTACCTGGATTTCATTTTTTTGAGACTTGTATAATTTCTCCATCTCCTATTGGCCTAGCATGCAAAGGTCTTCCTTGAGCATGTGTGTGAAAAATTCTGGTTATGGGTGTGTCAAGGGACAGATATGCAAAGCAACAAATTGTTTCTGCCCAGTAGCTGAAGGAAAGAGATAAATTACTAGTCAGAGTATTCCTCCTTGCACACAGATGGTTGGGATTTTTGTGAGCAATAGGTGATGAAGGAGAACTGGGTGAGGAACCTGTTGGGAAGCTGAGACTTTTATGTTTCAGAACCTTATGTTCCCCAATTACACAATGGCCAGAGGGTTATTCAGCTAAAGAGACTCTCATTTGGCTGTTCATTTCAGAACCTCATTTGGGGTTTTCTTTGCAAAGATACTGGAGAAGTTTGTCATTTCCTCCTCTAGTGCCTTTCATAGGAAACCGAGGCAAACAGGGTAAGGTGACTTTCCCAGGGTCACACACCTAAGTAAGTATCTGGGACCAGATCTGAACTCATGAAGATGAGCCTAGCTCTCTATCTACTATGCCACTTAGCAATTCTTCAATAGTATTCATAGTTTCATTGATTTAGAGCTGAAAGAGACTCCAGAGATTATTTAATCCATTCCTCTCTTTTTTGCAGATCGGAAAACTGAGGTCACTGAGGTTAAGTGACTTGTCACACCAAAGCAGTGATTTTAATCTAGACCTTTGATAATTTAAGGAGCCATGATTTTGTTGATATGGGTACTTTGTTCTCCAATGCAGATCAGCATCTTATCAGAACTCAGATAATTTTTGCTAGATAGACAGAAAATAAAAATAATAATGATATTTAGTAACTGGCATTAGTATCATGCTTTGGAGTTATCTCATTTGAGCTTCACAATAATCTCATGAAGTTATTTCTATAGATAAATTCTCTCCATTTAGCAAATAAGGAAAGTGATTCTTAGAAATGAAATGATTTGTTCAGGAATGAAGGTATCAAAGGCAGGATTTGACCATGGGTCTTGCTGACTTTTCCTATTGTACCATGGTCATCCTATAACCAACCCTTTGATGAACATCTTCTATATTGGCTAGGATGGTCTTTTGGCAAGATGTTCAGTCCTTTATAAATCTGTCTGCCCATCAGAGAGAAGTCTGACTAACCTTTGAGAACCAAAAATTTTCTCCATCACAGTGATGCATCAGAATGTAACTTTAAAGGAGACTTGGAGCTTATTGTTTGTTTTATTTCATAATTATTCATTAAAACTTTGCAATGTTTTAGATGCTCTTCATAATAACCATACAACACTTTATGTATGGGCTTACACTTGAAGTCATTATTCAACTCAATGCAATCTGTTAAAGATTGTTAAGGTGTCTTCTGAACTTGGATTGTAAATTCTCTAGGTTCCACATACCTATTCATTTCTCTTGTAATAAGCCCAATTTTCATTTAAGCTTCGTGAAATTATGATTCCCTGTTGACCCATCCTACAAACACTGATTCAACATATACAAGATATGGATTGTTTTATTTTTGTCTTTGAATTCTTGCTATCTAATGTATACCTAACATTTAATTAAATTAAATTAACCATGTCATTCTCTGTCTCACTCAAGAATCTACTACAGTATATGGTTCAAGGGTTAGATAGGTCATCCAGCTCATTTCCCAATATCTAGTAGCAAATGCTCTCTAAATGAATTGTTTTATGATATACAATACCTCAGTGCCAACAAAAAGTGAAAAATCAATGTATAACTCATGTTTATTCCAGTTGGGTTTATCGAAGGATATGAATTACTTCAAGAAATGAATCATAGTTGGCAGGATCTCAGAATCTTCTTGAGTGTAGGGAGTGTTAAAACTGCCAAGACTTCTTGAGGATGTTTCCAGATTGAAGGACATGGCCTCAGGCTTGTTGAGTTTCTGTTCCTTTGCTAGCTGATAGTAGTAACTTTAGCCACATAAAAGCTGAAAGATGAATCTTTGTCAACCATGAAATTTGAATCTGGATGGCTCTGGCCTGTATGTTCTGACATCAGTCATTATCAGTTAAACCCCTTCTCTCTAAATGTTCTTGAAGAGTTATAAGCACTAGCTGGTCAGGGCCACACTCCTGGTTTTGTCAGAGGACATGGCCAGTTTCTGAGGCAATTTGACCATGCTATATACTCAAGACCTTCAGCATCCTCATATCTGACAGATCTGTGATGGGTTTGTTCCTATAGCTAACCTAAAGATGGTAGGCAGTTGGTGACATTGGAAGACGGCAGTTTTCCTAGGATGAACAGTATGCTCACCTTAGACTCTAACATCTATTCTGAGATTGACCTTGACAGATGCTCCTGTTTTCTTACAATGTTAGGGCAGGGGAATAGAGAAAGAAGGGAGGGAAGCCTTTTACTAAAGTTAAAGAAAAGAATTCTGACAAACAAATTTATGAGTATGCTTCAAATAAAGCTATTAACCCAAGCAAAAAAAAGTCTTACATAAAAACTTTAAATATTCAAATGTAACCTCTTCTTTAAAAAGAAGAGTCTCCTAAATTGGGGATCACATTTGTGATATTCAAAAATAATAAGTATTCTCATTAATGGGGCAGGTGGGTGGTATGATGGATAGTGCTGGGCCTGGAGTCAGGAAGACTCATCTTCAAATCTGTCCTCAGACAGTTCTAGTAGCTTTGTGTGTGTATGACCTTGGACAAGTCGTTTAACCCACTTTGCCTCAATTTAATGTGAAGTAAGCCTAAAAATGTAGGCTGTAAGCAGATTGTGAAAAACTTTAAATAATAAAGTGAGAATGAATTTTATCCTAGAGGTAAGAGGGCATTCCTTCAAGACTTTTTTCTGCCTGGTCCTTTTTCTTTAACCAATCTCTTATTTTGATAGCTGTGAGCCATCTCACAGTTTCAGACACTACTATTGTATGGTTTCTGTCTGTAGAAATGAAACCAAGAATTGTTACAGCCAATAGTTTTTTTTTTTGTGGTTATTCTTGGTAGATTATTGTTCAGTCATATCAATCATGTCTGACTCTTCAGAAAACCTTTTGGGGTTTTCCTGGCAAAGATACTGGAGTGGTTTGCCATTTCATTCTCCATTCATTTTACAGAAGAGGAAACTGAGGCAAACAAGGTTAAATGACTTGTTCAGGGTCACATACATCTAGTAAGTGTCTGCAACATTTACCACTTCAAAACTGGCAAAGACTAAAAATTGGGGATTAATTTATTCTTTTGTTGGTTTCTAGCTTAAGGCAGATTAAATTTAAAGATGTATCATGCAAAGATTCCCCCTCCAGAGAGCAAATTGTTAAATATGAACCAGAGAACTCACTGTTACTTGTTAAATGACATAAGTCCCAGTAGAAGGTGATCTCCTGAAGGCTTAAGGGTATTGTCAGAGACTGTTTTTGTTTGTTTTGATGTTATGTCACTAGTATCTACAATAGAATGCAAATGGTAGACACAGTAATAAATGCATGTATTGTATCAGAATATTTAAATACTTTTTTTAGGGTTTTTTTTCCTAAGACAAATGGGGTTAAGTGGCTTGCCCAAGGACACACAGCTAGGTAATTATTAAGTGTCTGAGACCGGATTTGAACCCAGGTACTCCTGACTCCAGGGCAGGTGCTTTATCCACTATGCCACCTAGCTGCCCTAAATACTTTTTAAAATAAAAAAATGTACAAAATTAATTTGGCTTCTATTTCTGTTTTTCTTTCCTCTTTAAAACTCTACCCACAAAACTCTAAACTTGGTGGTACCTCTTGGGCTAAGTGTTGGGTAAGCTTCAACTCTTATTTCATTTATTGGGTTTAAGAGCTGCTTCTGCACAAGATGCCTTTGATTTAGGGAGACCCTTAAAAGGAGGGAGGGAAATTGTGTCATAATTTGATGCTGGAAGGCAGCTCCTAATGTGAGGACCTTAAATTGGGTGAACCTAGATGAAAAGGGATGATGAGAACAGTGGAAAAAAGGGTCTGAGGATGATTTATGGAAGAACTCTTGATTATTTGGGCAACTGCAGCCCAGTGTGGTCTATCTAATTCTGCCAAATCTTGATTTTAGATGTATTTGTAATAGAATGGAAGGAGTCTTTGAATTAAAAGAACAGCCAGTCCAACACCATTAAGTCCTGGCTTTGACACTTTCCAAGGGTGAGATTTGATTTTTAGATTCATTGCTGTGAAATTACACTAATTGGGACAGCTTGTACTCATTGTTGAAACTCTTGTCATAGTTTCCATTTAGTCTCTCCCAAGGAAAAGAACATCTATTCACTAATTATTATGGAAAAATGTAGGACACAGACATGACATAAGAAAAGAGTATCTACTTCATAGATGATTATGAAAAAATAAGATGCAGATAAAGGCATAAGAAAAAAACATCGACTTCACGGATTATTATGAAAAAAAATAGGATAAAGACAGAAGGCAACATAGGAATCATAAGATTAGTTAGTCGGTTAACAAACATTTATTAATTGCTTACTATTTGCCAGACTGTGCCAGTGCTGAGGATACACAAAAGACCTTCCTGCCTTCAAGGAGCTATGAGGCTAATGGAGAAAAAGGGACAACATGCCTAAATCACTATGTACATGCAGGATCTATGCAGAGCAGATGGGAGGCAAGGATTATAGCTTCAGCACTGAAAGGGAACTAGGAAAGTCTATTATTTAGTTCTTGGCTCTGCTCATTTTGCTCTTCATTATTTTGTTTAAGTCTTCCCATGTTTTTCTAAGATCATTGAGCTCATCCCTTCTTATAGCTCAGTAATGTTCCATCACAATCATGTACCTCAGCTTGTTCAGTCATTCCCCAATTAATAGGCATCCCTCTTCCAACTACCTCATTTTACAAATGAGAACAGACCCAGAAAAGTAAAGTGAATTGTTTTGATCACACAGATAGTAAATGGCAGAGCTGCGATTGGAACCCCAGGATGCTTCCTCCTCCAGTGCCTTTTTCCACTGTACCACCTTCCCTCGATCCTGTTGGTCATTTCCCCCACTTTAGTCCAGGACAGTGGTTTCATTAGTGTACAGACTTTACATTTATAGAACTTTTCTTCACCAAGGCAGGTCTCTGATTCATTTGTAATTTAAGAGTTTTAGAGAGGTGACTCCCGGGAAACTCTGAACAATAAGGGACTTGTTTGGGTGTCACTTTGCCAGTGTGTCAGAAGCCAGACTTGATCCTAGGTCCTCTTGATGTTGAGGTTGCACTATTCCAAGCTTTCTCTTTATGCTAGAGATATAAGAGAAAGGAAGAAGCCAGAACCATGTCTCTTTTATTGAAACAAAAAAGGTTTGGATTTTATTTAGTATATAATAGGGAAGGAACCATGGAAGGTTTTTGAGTGAAATAGTGGGTGGTGGTGGTAGTATGTATATGTGTGTGTATGTGCATGTGACATATTGATAACGATAACTGATATTATAGTGATTTAAAGCTTTAAAATACTTTGAATACATCATTTGAGCCTTCCAACAAACCTATAAGGCAAGGAATACAGATATCGTTCCCATTTCTGGAGGAAGAAATGGAGGTTGAGAAGTGAAATGACTTGTCCAGGGTCACACACCAAAAGTTTCAGACTCTCCCTGCTCCCAAGTTCAGCTCTCTGCCTCCATATTTCCCTCTCACAGATTGATGAGAGCAGGCATTATTAATGTCATACTGGTCCTGGTAAGTATGATGGATTATTCATGTCTTATTCTGAGAGTACACAAATGAATGAGGGTCATGCCTTTAACTTGAGTTGCACTCAGTTTGGGTTGGGGCAGAGCAGTTCATTGATGTTATTGTAGTTAATGTGTATATTGTTCTCCTGCTTTGTCTTCATTGACCTTGCTTCAGTTAAGTCTTCTTCTTTCTCTGAATCCATCAATCTCCAACATTTGTCAATTGGTTCAGAAATTCCCAAAAGGTTGGGGGGGGGACGACAAAATGAAGCTTATTCTATGCCTAACTGGCATTGACACATGGGAACTGAGACTTGTCTTCTTGTCCACATTTGCAGAGATTTTTCTGGGAGCAATTTCAGGTAGGGGCAATGAGCCAAAAAAAAAAAAAGATCCTCTTGGTGTCATCCTCCAGGATGGAAACCCATCCATGTCAATCAGTCAAGTAACAAGCAATACCAATTATGAGGCCTCTGTCAAAGGTTGTTTTTTTGGGGGGGCAAAGCAGTGGGGCTAAGCAACTTGCTAAAGATCACACAGCTAAGTAATTAATAAATGACTGAGGTTGGATTTGAACTCAGGTCCTCCTGACTACAAGGTCAGTGCTCTGGCCTCTGTACCATTAACTGCCCCCATCACAAGGTTTTTGAGAAAAATATTGTAAATCTGAAACCTCCTTATAAATATCAATTATTGCTTCAGTGTGTTTAGTCTATTTCTAATAGGAAATAACAAGAACTATGCCATTTTACAAGACTTTTTCTTTTATTCAGTCTTTTCCATTGTGTTCAAATCATCGTGCCCCCTTTGTGGGTTTCTTGGTAAAGATACTGGAGTGGCAGACTATTTTCTCCTCTAGTTCATTTTACAGGTGAGCAACTGAGGAAAACAGGGTTAAATGCCCTTCCCAGACTCACCCAGTTGACTAGTTAAATAACTGAGATTTGAATTCAGGAAGATGAGTCTTCTTGACTCCAGGCCTTGTGCTCTATCAACTACTATGTCCTGAGTTAATTAATGCTTGGTGAGTTGGATTTTTAGCATTTTGGCATTTTTTTTAACTGAATAAAAGGCATATAGCTATCACTGTTCTTGGATAAATATTGCAGTCATGTTTTTGTTAGGTTAGAATTCTCCTATGGTGATAGACATTGGCAGCAGTCAAGGTTCCTCCACCCCATACTTCCCTGCTGAGCCCCACCTGTGTGTACAGGCCCTCCCATGTCTTGGGCAGGGAGCCTCAGAATTATTAGTCTTGTTGTAAGTATTCCCTCTAACTTCTGTTCCCTTCTCTCAAGTAAGACAACCCCCAAGACAGATGACCCCCATGTCAGACAGCCCCCCAAATAGTCCTCAGGTCAAATATCACCCTACCTTAGATGACTGCCAAGTCAAATATCCCCACTCTACCTTCAAGTCAGATGGTCAAGTCAAGCAGCCCCCAGATCAGACAGCACCACCTCCCCCAGATGGCTCCCACCTCTTTCAAACTCTTGGACTTTGAATATTTGGGGCCCTTTGCCTTTCATAATTTTTCACCCTAATATAGAGCTTGAATGAACTCTGTTTACTTATAACCAGAAACCTAGTATACCCTTTTGGCCTGACCACTGCTTCCATGCCCTCCCTGTAGCATAAATCCTTTTCTGACTTTTCCTCTCTGACCATCTTGAACCCTGAGCACCACGGTCCCGTCTTCCTGTAAGACTCGACATCACAATATGTCTCTAGATTATATATATATATATATATATATATATATATATATATATATATATATACATATATCAACAAACAAACTTGTATTAAGTGCTCTAGGGCATTCCTGACTAAAGAATAACACCTGCCCCCTTCTACCTCTCCTCCCCTCATACCCCCCATGCAACTCTTCATTTCCTACCAGGACTTTCCTATCAACCCTCTTGTTGAACCCTCCTGTCTTCCCCCAATTTCAGCTTCTTTTGGTGCTTTGTCCTTTCTTAATAGATTTTAAGCAACTTGAGGTCAAGGACTATATTTATTATATTTGTTTTCTCATTGCTAAGCACTTTGCTCATAGTGGATAATTAATAAATAATTGTTGACTGACTGCCTAGGAACTGTACTATTCTATGGTGATACAAAGACAAAAATGAAACAGTCTCTATACTCTCAGGGGGTTACATTCTATTATGATAGACCTTTTGAAGACATTTAAGTGCCTACAAACATATAATAAGTAAAGCAAGGAATTTGTTAGTCTCACCATAAGCCTGTGAGGTAGGTACAATTGTTATTCATATTGGATTACTCATGATAATTTCCAGGATCAATAAGCTAGTAAATATCTAAGCTGGGATTTGAATCTCAGTCTTTCGGTGGTACAGTGGTTAGAGCTGGTCCTGCTGAATTTGAATGCTGAAATCTGGCCTCAGACCCTTACTAGCTATGAAATAGGAAATAATGAATCTGAATAATACAGAGAAGCTTGGGAAGAATGAGTGCAGAATGAAATAAGAACTAGTTGTATGACCCTGGGAAAGTCACTTCACCCCATTTGCCTCAGTTTCCTCATCTGTAAAATGATCTGCAGAAGAAAATGGCAAACCACTTCAGTATCTCTGCCAAGAAAACCCCAAATGAGGTCACAGAGTCAGATACAACTGAAAAATGACTGAATAATAATAGACAAAGAGAGAACATTCTTGCATCTAAGGAGTATAGATTCTCAAACCTCAAAGGTATTTTGGTTTTCATTGTTCTGATTAGAAAGCAAAATGATCCCTTCCCCCAAATATTCACTTATAATCTGCACTTCCTTTGCTGAATTTTCTGCCCATTTCCTTTGATCATTTATCTAGTGATTATTGTACGTTACTCATCAATTCTAATTCTGGGAATTAGAATTTTTCTTATTAGATTAATCTTGCCAATTAGTTACTTTAGAAAATTCAATATTTATTCATATTAGTTTTGAGTATTCACTATTGTTTACATATCCTTCCTCTTTCCCCAGGCTGCTATAGCTTAGAGCATAGGGCACAACCTTTTTGTTAATAGGTGGGTGTTAAAGACATTTGGTTCCCCCCCCTCATAGTAAATAAACGTCCAAATAGAACAAATATCACCCCACTAAAAATTCACAGGGGGGCAATGGATAAAGAGGTAGGGAGAAATATCACTCAATTTGGAGCCAGAGAGTCTTGATTCAAGATACCTTGTCTCTCAAATCTGAGATATGGGCTATATCTTTTCTTCCCTTCCCTAGAAAATAGTTTGAAAAAGCTTTCCTCATTACACAGTTTCTCTTTGGCCCTTTGCAATCTTATTTCAGTACCTACCAATACTGAATCCAGTCCCTCAAAACTCATCACCATTCATCTAGTCATCAAACCAAATGTCCTTTTTTTTTCAATTCTCATTTCTTTTTGCTTTTCTGGGAGAGGCAGTGAAGGCAGTTAGATGATCCAGTGGATAGAGCGTTGTACTTGAAGTCAAGAAATCTTTGAGTTTGAATCTGGATTCAGCCATTTACTAGCTATATGATCATGGTCATGTCATGACTTCTCTGTATATCAGTTTCCTATCTATAAAAGGTGTGTTATAATAATCACACCTTTACTGCTTTTCTGGGAGAGGTAGCAAAGGCAGTTAGATGATCCAGTGGTTAGAACGTTGTATTTGAAGTCAAGAAATCTTGAGTTCAGATATGGATTCGGACATTTACTAGCTATAAGACTGTGGTCATGTCACAGTCTCTCTGTATATCAGTTTCCTCATCTATAAAATGCGTATAATAATAACAATAATAATAATAATACCTCTCTCCCAGGATTGTTGTAAGAATCAAATGTAATAATAGAAGCAGAGTGATTTGCAAACTTAAAAGCGCAATATAAATGCTAGTGATTACTAGCTTTTGAAACTATCATTTCTCACCTTGTGCTAGAAACACTTCCTTGGTGTCAGAGTCCCCAAACTTTTTCATTGTCCTTCTACCTTTAATTACTACCTCTTTTCCTTAGTGGCTCCACATCCTCTTCCCGATTCCTTAATATTGGTGTTCTGCAGAGGCCTTTCCTTAGCCTCCTCTGTCAGCACTTCCTCTCATTGTATCTTCTCTTTCTATTTGATTGAAAGGCACATGAAAACAAGGATTATAAATTATCATCTAAATTTAGCACCATTTTCTGTATACTATAGGCGCTTAATAGATATTTCTTGCTGTTCCAGTTCTAGTTTTATACAGCATGTCCCAAAAGTCTTAGCACAGTTTAAAGTTTTAGGAGCTCAAAACAGCTTTAAAGACTTTTGAGATTGGCTGCATATTATTCCATGGCTTTAGTCAGACTGAATTATTTTCTTCTCTAACATACAACCTACCTTATAGGGCTTCCCTTGCATTATTTTCCATGCCCCAACTGTCTCGCTTTCTTGTTTTACCTCTTATTTGAGCCCTGATGCAGGTGCTCCTTCCCCTATCCAGAACACTCCCAATCAATAGCAATCCTCTTTTTTTGTAGTGTGGAGAGAAGCACCTCTCTATGTATTTACTATTTAATATCAGGTATTACAGTTGTTTCATTCTTGATCATTCTTACAATATAAGTCTTACCAGGTTTTTCTGAAATTATCTTGCTCACCACTTCTAAAAGTCCAATAGTATCCCATCACAGTCATACACCATAACTTGCTCAACAATTCTCCAAATGATGGCCATCTCCTCAGTTTCCAACTCTTTGCCATCACAAAAAAAAGAACTGCTATAAATTATTTTCTACAAATGGCTCCTTTTCTTTGATCCCTTTGTGATATTTGTTATTGTTTAGTTGATTAATCATATTGAACTTTTAAGGATTTTCTTGGTTAAAATACTGCAGTGATTTGGCATTTGCTTTTCCAGCTCATTTTACAGATGAAGAAACTGAGGCAAACAGGGTTAAGTGACTCATCCAAGATCATATAGTTAGTACAAATCTGAGGCTGTATTTGAATTTAAGACCAGACACTATCCAGTATGCTACCTAGCTGGCGCTTAAGACAATGCATATACATACATACATATGTATTTGTGTATGTGTCTATATGATCGTTAATAATCCACCAATAGTGCATCAGTATTCCTGTTTTCCTAGAACCCCACAAACATGTCAGTTTATTTTTTTATAATCTTTTCTGTATTAGTTTTCCTTAACTGTGTCATCTTGTTGTGAGACCATTCATGAAACAGGATGAATCTCTAAATGTATGTAATATAAAAGCAAAGTAGATTAATACAATTAAAATATTTATATATTTTTAATTCAGTGCATTAGTTCTTATACTATCTGGCTTATCTGTGTTGTTCCTTGAAGTCCCTTATTATCTGTTCTATTTCTTTAAATGTTTCATTGATGCTCTATTATTTCTTTTTTGAAGGAACCTTTTTCCACAAATTTCCACCCCTCCCTCCAAAATCTCCCTCATTTTACAAATTGGCATAGTCAGATAAAGCAAACTGGGTCTCATTTTGCATATCAAATTCATCATTTTCCCACCAGGAGTTGGTAACATGCTTCATCAGTGGTCCTCGTGAGTTGTGATCATTGCACTGAGCAAAATTCTTAAATATGCTTCAAAGTTGTTTTCCTTTAAAAATATTGGAGTGATTATATGAATTATTCCTTAGTTTTGCCCCTCTCATTATGCATCATTTCATGTAAGCTTCCCTAAAGTTCTCAGAATTACTCCCTTTAATCATTATTTGTTGTTCAGTCATGAACAACACTTCATGATGTACCATAGCAGGTCAATGCTGTCCCTGGGGTTTCCTTGGCAAAGATCTTAGAGAAGTTTGCCATTTCCTTCTCTTATTGTCAGATGATATGATCTTTTATACTTGTCTTGTATAGATCTGTAGTGTAGGATGTGACATGTTTCTGTCACATAATTTCTGATATACTGTTTTCTATTTTTTTTTGTTAAATCAATATTTCTTGTCCTCTGAGGCACTGAACACAATTTTTTGTTTGTTTCTGGATATTGTGCTTTTTCTGTAATGAAATTACTTTGTTTTTTCTGATTTTGTTCTTTTATGCTACCAATTCTTTAGAATAAAGTTTTTTAGTCTATTGAACTACGTAACTATTCATCCTTTCACCAAAGGTCATTTATTAGTGATAATTTTATTGTATTATAGTCAGTAAGGAATAGGTTCAAAAATTCTGCTTTTCTGCATTTATATCAGGTTCCTCCACACTTTCAACATGGCTAATTTTTGTAAAGTTACCGTGTACATCTGAGACAAATGTGTCCTTTTCCATTAAGTATTCTCCACAGAACTATTAAATCTAATTTTCCTAGTTCCACTGGATTCATGACCTTCATCCTTAATTACCTTTTTGCTCTATTTTAGTCTTAGATTCACTTTTGTATCTTATTGCTTGACTTTTTCTTTAAGTACTCAGTTGCTATGATATTCAGTGTCTGAGTGGGTGTATACATACATATAAGTATACAATTTATATTCACATTTATACACAAATGATTGGTATTATTCCACTGTCTGTGTGGTACCTTTGAGCACAATGTAACTTACCTGTTTATACTTTTAATTTTGTCTCTTTTTATTCTGAGGTCATAGTTGCTATCCTGATTTTTCTCCAGCCCCTTATTTTAATTCTATGTGAATCTTTATGATTCTCTTGTAATAAACCAAACTTAGATTCTCCTTCTAATCCATCCAGCTGTACTATTCCATTTAATGAATAAGTTTTTCTTATTAACATTCATGATTATGATTGTGATTGCATATTTCCCTGTAGTTTGTCCTCTTGGACTTTTTATTCCCTTTGTATTCTACCACCTTTTTACAACAGATAATGAATAAGAAGGAATATGATAAATACTAGTGTTCTGTAATTGAAATTACATGCTTCCATTTTACTTCCCCAGACTCTAATCATTGGTTCCTATACTTTTTCCCCCTTTTAATCTCTCCCTTATATATTGCACTTCCACATTTTGTTTCTCTCATGACAATTCCTTCCCCGACTCTACTTGTCCACTGTCTCCCTTTCTCTAAATCCCTGTTTATTTCTCAGTTGAGTTTAATGGTAGCACATCAGACTCTTGTGTGTGTGAATGGATGCATGTTCAACCTTCTTTTGTCCACTTTAGATAAGAGTGAGGTTCACATGATGCTCACTTCCTCTATATTTGTATACTTTTTTTCTTACACAACTGAATTATGAGACATAGTCATTTCTTCCCCTTTCTTCTCTCCTGTACTACTTCCCTCCCCTTTCCTTTTTCTTCTCTTAAGAATATCAAAACAGAACAGTTATCCCCAATCCCTCTGCCTCATTCAATTGCCTCTGTGACCTTGAAGATGTTTTCTTCTGTAATGTAAGTACCATATCCTTGTAGAATGTAAATACTACATCATTATTTATCCTCTTCTAATTATTCAATTGTTTTTTACTTTTCTAGGTTTCTCTTTACTCCTGGGTTTATGGTTAGACGTTTCTACTCAGCTCTGGTCTTTTTATCAGGGGAATAAAAGTTCTCTATTCCATTAAAAGTTCATTTCTACACATACACACTTACCCACTCAGCCTTTCAAGGTAAGTGATTTTTTTTATCGGGTGTTCTCTTTTGCATTTTAGAATATTATATTCCAAGACTTTCTATTCTTTATAATAGTTGCTGAAGAGTATTGTATGATTCTGCAGATATTTAATTTCTTTCTGACTGCTTTTGTAATTTTTTTTCTTTGATTTGGAAGTCTGCATTTTGGTTATGACACATTTGAATCTTTATTTGGAGATTTCTTTTAGGAGGTGACTTATGAATTCTCTCTATTCTCACTTTGTGTTATTGTTCTTAGGAAATCTGGGCAATTTTTATTTATGATTCCTTGTGATCTAATATATAGATTATCTCTTGGTTCTTAAGGAGTCTTAATATTACTAATAATTATAATTCTTAAATTATTTTTATTTGTTTTCTAGGTTGGTTTGCTTTTGAGAGCAGACAACATTTTTTTAAACTTAAAAAACTTTATTTTATATTATTATATTCTGTTGACTTATGAAATCAATGAGTTCTGTTTTCTTTATTCTAATTTTCAGAAAGTCTGAAATGTTTTCTACATTCTGCTCTAATCTATCTTCTTCCAATTCTTTCCTGCAGAGGTCTTATTTTTGCTTATAACGTTATTTTTTATCTCCTGATTAATTTCTTCTGAAAATTCTTATTGTGGTGTTTAGTTCAAATCATTTTTTTCCTCTGAGACTGTTTAGGGTTGTTATGGAATTTCTCTCTTCTTGGTTTACCTTCTTGGGCATCTCTTAAAATGGATTTCTTTATAGTCTTTGGGATCTTTTTTTTTAAAAACTCATATCTCCAATCTCAGTTCCTGATTTGGGTTTTTGTGTCTGGGCTAGACTCTACCCCTTCCCACTTTTGAAAGGAATGGATAGTTCAGCCTTGTTTGGTGCTTGCCTCAGTTTCCTGAGCTCTGCCACTGGTTTTCCCTTAATCTGATGTGTTTACATTTAGAATACTGGAGGATTCTGAGTACAGTCAGAGTTTTGTGATATGTTAATCCTAGTCAGGATGATTCTGAAGGCTTCTGTGTTCCAAACGCCTCCCCATTTAGTCCATTGATTCAAATTTGGGGTCTATTCTGAGATTACTGTTCTGGCTTTTTGAAGGAGTCATCTCTTCTAGGAGTTACAGTTTCCATTTTTTAAAAATTTAAGGCAATGGGGTTAAGTGACTTGTACAAGGTCACACAACTAGGCAATTATTAAGTGTCTGAGGCTGGATTCGAACTCAGGTCCTCCTGACTCCAGAGCCAGTACTCTGTCCACTGCACCACCCAGCTACCCTCTCCATTTTGGCTTTTTGCATTTTTATAGGCTGGATGGAAAAATTTTATTGATATTTCTTTTAGGGTTTCTTAGTCATTATTTGAAATGGTATCTTTTTTATCATTGTTGGAGCATATTTTGGGGTGCTAAACTATTTTGAGACCTATCATGATAAAGCAACTTTATTTTCAGGGATCATTTAACTGTTTGGTTGAGAAAGGATTTAAGTAATACCCATAGACTTTTACATATGCACAAACATGTAAATATTTTGTACTGTTAGTGTTTTGGTTTTAACCATTTTCAAATATGTCACATACTGTTTTCTATTCTGCACATTATTCTTTGTAACAAAAATTACAAAAGAAAGAGAAAAAAATGCTCTCAGAAAAAGTCCCAAAATCTGAACGTTTATGCAACATTTCAAATCTAGAGTTCTTCATCTCTACAAAACTTGATTATTATAATTATCTGACAGTTGATTTTATTCCTTCTATTTACATTGTTTCTATCATTGTGAATATTATCTTCTTGTTTCTGTTGTTGCTGTCATTTAGTCATTTTTTAATCATGTCCAAGTTTTTGTTGAGGTTTTCTTGGCAGAGATACAAGAATGGTTTGCCACTTCCTTCTCCAGCTCATTTTACAGCTGAGGAAACTGAGGCAAACAGGGTAAATTGACTTGCCTGGAGTCACATAGCTAGTTCATTTTTCTTCATTCTGCAGCTACTCTTCCTAAGCTTCTCTGTATTATTCAGATTCATTACTTCTCATTTCACAGTAATTCTTTACATTCATGTACTCTGATTTATTTATCCTTTCTATATTTTGTTGGCATCCACTTTGTTTCTAGTTTTTTGCTTCCACAAAAAAAAGTATTTTTAGGGCAGCTAGGTGGTACAGTGGATAGAGCACCGGCCCTGGAGTCAGGAGTGCCTCAGACACTTAATAATTGCCTAGCTGTGTGGCCTTGGGCAAGCCACCTAACCCCATTGCCTAGCAAAAACTAAAAAAAAAGTATTTTGGTAATATAGCATATTAAAATTTGCAAAGTACTTTGCATATACTGTCTCAATTGGTTCACAACAACTCTGGAAGAGAATTGCTATTATCATCATTCCCATTTTACAGAAGGGGAACTGAGGCTGAAAAAAGATTAAGTTGTTTTGGGTTTTTTTCCCAGGATCCCACAGTTAATCTATTTCTACCACACAATTTGGACTCATGCTTTTCTTATTCCAATTTCACTATTCTGTCTTATGGAGGAACTTTCTGTCCTTCATCTCCTTGGAGTATTTGCCTATAGGTGGGCATATGCCTCTGGATCAAAGGATATGGAGATTTTCAGTCATTTTGGGATGCTCAGAATTCCAAATTATTTTCCAGAATAGTTGGACCAATTCATAACTCTACCAAGAAATACTCTATTAGTGATGAATAAATATCATTTATGAATCTTTCATCTAAAAAAGATCCAAAACCCAAAATATAGCAAGCATTCTAAAGGACGGGGACAGTGCTATGAGAAATTTCTACTTTTTACCCTTTTCTGTACTTTTTATGAGAATTGAGATGTAGCAATGGCTCTTTTGTTATCTCTGTAAGCCTTTGTAATCCTTGAAACTGATACTGAAGGGACTATAGCTGAAAAAATGTTTCTTTCCCATCTGGTTTCACCAGAGAATGTGGGGTATGGCTGATTAAGGGTGAAATCATTTTTCCATAATATGTCCCAAAAAGATGATAAGTTCAAGAATGGAAGTACATTCTTAGAGATTGCCATGGTGTGTTCCCATGATTGAATCTTCAATGATTAATAGACAAAAGTGTCTACTCTGGGCCTATGGGGAAGTGCAAAATCCAACTGAATTCATCAAACCTTTTATTTTTTTCAAGCAACTATGCTAGATCTTTTACATATAAATACATAAACAAAATAATTCTACTCTCAAAGAACTTGCATTCTTACAGTGATTACATATAGAGTGATTGTAGGAGAAGGGAGTAGAGAGGCAGAAAAAGCTAATAACCATAAATCTAATCACCAACATTAATAGTGGATCAAGGAATGTCTCACATAGGAAGAAGCATCTGCTTTGAAAGAAATGAGGAATGCCTGGTGATAAGGGAGGAATGGAGTTTATTTCACATATAGAAGACTATGCACTTGCCCACAAGTTTGTACCATCTATTTAAGTCAACTGCAGATAAAAGAAAACACATCATTCTAATAATAACTGACTTCTTTAAGAGTCTTTACACACATTATCACATTTGAACCCGACAACAACCCTATGGGCTGGGAATCACAAGGGTTATTATTACCCCATATCATAGATTAAGAAACTGAAGCCCAGAAAGGTCAGACTAGTCACAATGGCCATCAAATGCGGAATGGCAGAGCCAGTTATGATGTGTGAATGAAATGGGTTTTACTGTGAAATAAGAAATAATAAAAGCATTTATGCTTTAAAAATCTGACTTGAAATAGGCACTGGCTCTATTACCTTGGAAAAGTCATCTAACTTCTGTCTGCCTTAGTTTCCTCATTTTTTTTTTTTAGGGTTTTTTTTGCAAGGCAAACAGGGTTAAGTGGCTTGCCCAAGGCCACACAGCTAGGTAAGTGTCTGAGATCAGATTTGAACTCAGGTACTCCTGACTCCAGGGCCAGTGCCCTATCCAGTGCACCACCTAGCTGCCCCTTAGTTTCCTCATCTTAAAAATTAGTATAAAAATATCATTCACCTCCCAGAATTGTTGTGAGGATAAAAATAAATTAATATTTATCCAGCACTTTGCAAATTTTAAAGTTCTATATATGTGCTACTGTAGCCATCACTGTTTTTGTGTTAATCTCTCACACAAGGGGCAGTTAGGTGGCGCAGTGGATAGGGCACCGGCCCTGGAGTCAGGAATACCTGAGTTCAAATCCAGCCTTAGACACTTAAGAATTATCTAGCTGTGTGGCCTTGGGCAAGCCACTTAACCCCATTTGCCTTGCAAAAACCTAAAATAGATAAATAAATAAATAATCTCTCACACAATTTAATAATAAACAGGAATGCAGTTTATGAAGTCAGAAAACTTGGATCTGAATTTAATCTCCTCAAATAACAGTCTTGATTCTCTTTCACTCTTTTATTCTTGGTTTTCTTCTCTTCAAAATGTGGGGTTGCACTAGACACTGTCTCTGGTTTCTCCCTGGACTAATTATGATGATAAGAAGTTCTGTGATTAGGAGTGATCATGCTGATTCTCTTACTTTTGAAGAAAATAGAATCTTTGACAATTCTTTTCCCTTTCTCCCTTCTTCCCCCATTCCACCCTCCTTTTAGTCCTTAGCACGATCATGGTGCCAGATGCATGAAAATGTGGAAGGGTGGATGGGTGGAAGGGCTTGGTCTATGTCTACTCCAGTTTAGCCCACAAATGAATGGTTTTAAAAGAGGGAAATACACAAAACTCAGTTTCCTGTGAGTTCTCGCCGTGTTTCTTCCTGTTCCTAAGATAACATCACACAGTTATTCTGACATATTTATTGACCTAACTTAAGAAAGAGAAGTAGATTCAGAAAAATATTCATTCCTTTGGCTTTTCTTAATATTCCTTGTTCTTTGGTCCTCAAGGCCTGAGGTATTTGAGTTTTTGTTTCTCTATTTCTCTACTAAATAGTGTTAAGGAAAAGTCTTGAATTCTCAGTGAGGAAAAGCCCTCTATCAATGCAGGAGCACCCTGTCTGCAATATCTTGGCTTAGAGAGTTGACAGAAGTCCATGGTGGCCCACACTTCCAAGAGCCTGAACTAGACTGAAATATAAGCAAGATATAGTTAACCAAATATATAAATAAAATAACATATAAATAATATTACATTTTGAAACTAAGTCAGCATGTGGGTAGGGATACTTTCATATGATTAGTGACCTTTGTTTTTGGGTTTGTTTGGGTTTTTTTGAATTTGACACCATTGAGAAGTTAAGTGTCTTTTCCAGGGTAACACAATTAGTATATGTCATCAGAGGCCAAACTTGAACCTGTGTCTTCCAAGCTTTGAAACTGGTTCTCTCTGGCCACTGCACATTTTATTTTATTTTATTATTTTATTTTATTTATTTATTTTATTTTATTTTATGGCAATGAGGTTAAGTGACTTGCCCAAGGTCCTACAGCTAGGTGATTATTAAGTGTCTGAGGCTGGATTTGAACTCACGTCCTCCTGACTCCAGGGCCAGTGCTCTGCACCACCTAGCTGCCCCACATACCTAAACATTTTATAGAAA
Organism: Macrotis lagotis; assembly: GCF_037893015.1. Classification (NCBI taxonomy): domain Eukaryota; kingdom Metazoa; phylum Chordata; class Mammalia; order Peramelemorphia; family Peramelidae; genus Macrotis; species Macrotis lagotis. The sequence goes on along the minus strand of NC_133663.1, from coordinate 32,144,942 downwards.
ATTTTGCTCGCTCTCTCTCTTCCATCCAGATACATATGTGTGCATTTATACATCTATATCTAGCTGTATACACTTTTATATGTATTTATATTTGCATGTGAGTCTGTGTACATGTGTATGTTTGTGTGTGTTCACACATGTGCATATAAAACTACCAGGTAAGGAAAGACCCCCTTTCTCCTTCACTATATATCTATATCTATCTCTATCTCTATCTCTATCTCTATCTCTATCTCTATCTCTATCTCTATCTCTATATCTATCTATATCTATATACACCCACGTTATGCATTTTATGTCTATGAAGAACGTCTCCTCTATCTATTGCTTATGAGCAGTAGAGAGCCATGTCATATGAACAACAAATGAGGAGGGTTGTACATGGAAGCAGTAGACTTTTGGTGTTGTAATCAAATTCATGACCCTTTAAACACAATATATTTGTTTTGGTGCTTCCTAGTAACTCGGGACAAATGGCAAGCTGCTCATCTAAAAGATGAACATTAGGATTACTTTTAAGAAACCAAACCAAATTGTTTAAGTTCCCCCCTTCAGTTTGGGTAGTTCTTCAGTATCTATAAATAGTTACTTCCTGATACCATATGCCATTTAATCATCATTGTCATCCTTCCCCACATACACATAAATGGCTCAGATCTTATGCCAGACAGCTTGGGATTGCTTGACCTGAACATCCCCTCATAATGTCCAGCACTGAGGTCCCCCTTGTGCTGCCCATATGCTTTGATTGAATCAGTTTTCTCCTGTGTCCCCTGACCCCATTCAATGGGTCTCTAAATTCCACATCCAGCTGTTTCTGATTCCTTTGACATGGGTGCGCAAGACTTTGAGGTAGTCGAAATTGAGTGACAAGGAGAGCTATCATCATCATCTTCAACACAAGATGTCTAAGACACAACTCACCGTCTTTCTCCCTAAACCTACCTGTCCCTCAATTTCTCTATTTTTATTGAGAAGCACTGCTATCTTTCAGGTTATTTAGATATACTACCTTGGAGCCAGTGTTGACTCTTCCCTTTCCCACCTCCCCATACATTTCGTTGACAAGCCTCTGATTCTGCCCCCATAGGATTAATCTCCACTCCATTCACTCTATTTCAAGCCCTCACCTCTCTCTAGTCTCTCTTTTGTATATATTATATCTATAAACCTATACAAATTCATTCAATTACACACACACACACACACACACACACACACACACATATAAAATGTCTGAACACATAGATACATAGCTAGCTAAAGCTAGGTAGATATAATTGCTCTCCCTTATTCTAGTTTTTCCTTTCTCCAAGTCATTCTCCACACAACTGCCAGGTCTGACCATGGCCCCTTCTCTACTTGAAAAGTTTCAATGGCTCACTATTGGGTTTTTTTTTTTGCAAAAAAACTTATTTTGGAAATTCATTATAAGATTCTTCAATATTTGATGCTTAGGCATTATACATATGACATTTCATAAGCTTTGGTTCCTATATTATTTCAAAATATTTATATTCAGAGATACTGGTCTAGAAAAACAGTTTAATAAATAACATGAGTTGTATGCTTTACAGATATGCTTATGAAATTCAAAATCAAAACAAATGTAGTCACAGATGAACTTTTCTCTCACTTTAAATATATATATTTATATGAATACACTGTCTATTGTTCATTAGAGATTGTTTCCTGTAAAAATACATGCAAATAAAATGAGATTGTGTGCAGAAATTACTAAGAGACTAAGGTAATCTCACAGATAGAATAAAAAGTTGGCTTTCTTAAAAAAATAAATAAATAAGAGACATAAGAAATTGGTTTGTCACTTAGCCAGAATCCCTCCTGCTTTTACATATTGACATAACGGGTGACATAGAGTTCCTGTTCCCAGGGCTAGTAGTAGATCCCCTTCCAGTCACAGTCTAATAGAGATAAAAAACAGCTCCATGAGGAGCATGGAAAATGAATAAGGCCACTGATGAATTATTTACTAGTCAATCACACTTTTTCTGACTTGCCAATCTTAGAACTTGTCAGGGTAAGATTAATGCATTTCTGAATGTAAGGAATCTCAGTGAACAGGGCAAGTCTTGCTACCTAAAAATTATGTAAAAATAAAGGTTAGAAGACTTAGTGTTGATGAGATCACTTCCCTCATTCCAAAATTTAAACAATTAGCTGCTAGAAATCTTAGAAATGACAATTTTCTATATAATTAAAAATATTCCCTTGATGTTTTACAATACAAGTGCTCTTGAAAGAATACACATATATTTTAATGAAGTCAAAGATTTCTTATTAAACAGAAATCATAAGTTAAACAAAAGTAGAAAACCTAGTATAATCTCTTGCTTAGAGTTGAAGAAATAATATTTCTTTTTTTCATTTCACCAATGAATATATTCAAATCATTTCCCTTTTCTGTCATTTCCTGGTCAGTCGTTTAACCGAGGCGGGTCACAGGCCAGGAGTCCTTTCCTCAATCCTTGTACTTGCTGATGTGTTTTCAACCTATGAGCAGCCTTTGGAATTGAGCAATTCTTCCATAAATCTAGTCAATGTTGGCATTTCTCATTAGTTTTTCTATTGGGTATTCATTATTAAATTCACTGCCTCCAAAAAGCTGTACCACATCGCTAGCTAACTGGTTTGCAATGTTACCAGCAGACACTGACATTGGCAGAGTGGTAGGTACCAACGGCCAGTCTAATCAACTTCCTATGCTACTAATTCATAACTCAATTTGATTAGTTCTACCTTCATTGTCACCAAAAGGGGGCCTTCCTAAGATGTTCCTCTTTAAAGACATGCTTGGTAGTTTTGTCCAAAGCTGCCTGGGCAAACCCAGCAGCACAGCGGCTACCAGGTTTGGATTTATTCAAAGCACCCATTGCAAACTGGAAACTGGTGCCTTTCGCCAAGAACATTCTCTGAACATGATCGGATCTTCAAAGACAATCTCTCCGACCATATCTCCAAAGACAGTCCCTCTGATGTCAGAACATGGCTGATTGTTGTTTATCTTCTTTCTTCAGATCTGGATTCTTGGGGTGTCTGCTTCTACAATAAATTCACTAAAGGCTTTTAATTGCAGGGGCTTTGGGATCAAAGTTGTTATGAAACAGAAGAAAAAGCAAGTTGCTTTTTTCTATATTGTTTGTCCACATCTTTTGACCATTAGTAACACACTCATTGCTTTTCTTTTCCCCTTTGGTCTGTAAACCATTCACATCAGAGTCTGCTCCAGGTTTTTTACAAAGAAAGTACACACCAATGGTTGTTCATTCATCCTCCCAAGATTTTTCTTTTATTACTGATCATTTCCCCACAATGATAATAGTCATTTGTCCTATAGAATGTACTTCAATGACAGTGTGACAACCAGTGTTGTATAGCAGCCCAAGAAGCTAATGTGGTCTTGGGCTGTCCCCAAAAAAGCATAATTTCTAGGGTAATGAGGTTATAGTCCCATGTACTCTATTCTCATTAGACCAGAGCATGGATATTGAAGTGAATTCTGAGCACTATCATTTGAGAAGGATGTTGACAGATTGGGCAGCTATGATTGTGAGTAGCCTCATGATTTTGCCTTATTAAGACTGAATGAAGAAGCTGATGATGGCTAGTCTGGGAGAAAGAAGGCTTTGGGGAACATGATCACTGACTTGAAGTACTTGCAGGACTGGCATGTGGAAGAGAGATTAGATTTTTTTCTTTTTGATCCAAAGGACAGAACTAGGAACAATGTGGCAGAGATTGGAAAGGAAGAAATCTAAGTTCAATGTCAGTAAAAACTCCTTAATAATTAGTTATCTTCAAGAAGAATGGATTGCAGGGCAGCTAGGTGGCACAGTGGATAAAGCACCAGCCCTGCAGTTAGGAGTACCTTTGTTCAAATCCAGTCTCAGACACTTAATAATTACCTAGCTGTGTGGCCTTGGGCAAGCCATTTAACCCCATTTTCCTTGCAAAAAACTAAAAAAAAAAAAAAAAGAATGGATTGCTGCAGGTGTGGCAGCATCCACCTCAATGAAGGTTTTTGAGCAGAATGAACACTTGCAGAGAATATTGTAAGTGAGGGAAACCTTTCAAGGAAAATTGGGCCAAAAGATCTTTTCAAACTCTAAGATTCTGTGATTTTCTGAAATTTTTTGATGCTAAAATTCCTGAAAAGTTTGAGAAGCACCTATTTAAGTCTGAAAATAGCCCTTGAGATCATCTAAGCCAACCCTTCACTTGACAGGTAAGAAAATCAATATTTAAAAAATTAAAATAGCATTAATAAAAGATTTTAAGATTTTCAAGGTGCTTTATAAATAACATCTCATTTTATCCTCATAATAACACTGTGAGGTAATTGATATTATTACTCCCTTTTCATGGACAAGAAAACTGAGGTTAAGTTACTTGCCTAGTGCCTGGGGCAAGATTTGAACTTGTCTTCCTGATTCCAAGTCCTGTGCCATGTGTCCTGGGCTAGAACTCAGAAAGGTTGAGTTATTTGCCCAAAGTTATACATTTGAGTGTCAGTAAGAACCCACATCAGAACTCAGGACTCCCAACTCTCAGTACAGTACCCTTTCTACTTTAGCATGCTGTTAAATTTGTTTACCGACAAGATAATTTTCAGTATATGTCCAGTCTACTTGATTGTGCTCAGTTTGGGACAATATCAAAAAGTTTAAGATTTGATCCTTCCCTTAAAGAGTTTATAAGTGAATAATATATTACAGTGTACTTTCAATGTTTTCTTCATAAAAGACCTTTTACAATTTAATAATAATAATAATAACAATTCATAGTTGATTATAATTAGAGTAAAAAAGTACTTTGCTTACATTCATTTTATCTTTTCCCCAATCTTATCAGGTAGCACAAATTTTTTTTTCTTATTTTACAGATTAGGAAATTGAGATTCAGAGGTTCAAATTCATTCCCAAGGATATATAGCTAGTAAATTAGAGCAAATCAACCCAAGTGCAATGCTTGGGGGGTTTATTCCTCCATAACACCGCAATACTTCCCAATATGGCTTACGTATACCCAAATGGTTTCAATTTGTCTATAGCTGCATAATCTCTCCTGAGAAATCTCTCTGTACAGTGCAGATTGGCAACAATCATGTTATCTTACCTGGTGAATGGAAGGTCCTTGAGATCACAGATTATTCGATCCATAAGCATTTATTCAGTGCTTTCTTTTTTAGATTTTTGCAAGGCAAATGGAGTTAAGTGGCTTGCCCAAGGCCACACGGCTAGGTAATTATTAAGTGTCTAAGGTCGGATTTGAACCCAGATACTCCTGACTCCAAGGCCGGTGCTCTATCCGCTGCGCCACCTAGCCGCCCCCTCAGAGCTTTTTAATATGACAAGCTTTCCTTTTTTTGGAGGTAGGGTAGGGACTACAATTATGATTTTTCCCCATGATGAGAAAGCTTCCTCTATTTTTTTTTAGGTTTTTTCAAGGCAAACAGGGTTAAGTGTCTTGCCCAAGGTCACACAGCTAGGTCATCTTTAAGTGTCTGAGGTTGGATTTGAACTCAGGTACTTCTGACTCCAGGGCTGGTGTTCTATCCACTGTACCACCTAGCCACCCCAGCTTCCTCTATTAATGCAGAGTAGGAAGACTCTTTTTTTTCTTTCTTGTCTGAGGTCTTACCCTCCCAACAATTTTTTTTTCTTCATTGTCTTTTTTGGAAGTGATCATTCTTGGTTTCTTTGCCTCATCTCTCTCTTACCTAACCTTAACGATTGAATGAGTGTTGCCTCAGTCAGACTGTGAGCTGGGAAAGATTTCATTTTTAAAAGCCACTGCATCCAGAGGCATCTCCAGTCATCCTGATCCATATTTGGCCACTGGACCCAGATAGCTCTGGAGGAGAAAGTGAGGCTGGGGACTTAGCATAATACTCCCTCACTCAAATCCAGCTCACTTCCCTGATGTCATGGTCTTCTTTGAGAACAAAGAATAACAACTTATATATCCCCATAGAGAGTTTCCTGAAACACCAAAAAGGTTCGGTGACACTCCAGGGTCACCTAGCCATTATGTCTGAGATAAGGTTTGAATTCCAATTTTTCTAACTCTACAGCCATTGCTTTATTCACCAACCCATGATTTTCCATATAGCAAATTATCAAATAAGCTAAATAGAAAAGATAAGATTGGTCTAAAATATTTTCTGCATTCTTAAAAAAAATTAATTCCCAAGAATTTCTCAGTCTTTAGTTGAAGTTTTCTATTTTTAGTTTTTTTAAATGAGACTCAAAATAAATGAGAAATTAAATAAAAAAGCATATCAGACATGTCAGTGAATGTTAGCTCTTTCACACTTCAAAGATATTTGGAGTTGTTGTGCTTTATACCAGATATCTTTTAAAAAATATATTTTACAAGAGAGTAACCTGCAAAGTGCAGATGGTGAATAGATTAGTTTTGTTTTTAAACAGCCCTTGGAATTTGCATATTGCAACACATTGCTGAGCATATTGAACTTGAAATCTGGAATCTGGGTCCCCAGGAGCTTGATGGTCTCATCCATTTCCTGTGGGGACAGCTGGTACGAAGGCATCTTGGAAGAATCCTTGTTCTGTCCTGTTTTAGAGAGCAGATCTCTTTGGAAGTGATCTTTGTTGAAAGAAACATTTGAAAATCACCTAAATCACCTAACTTGTTCAGTGATCAGTCTGGTATTAGTTAATTTATATATATATATATATATATATATATATATATATATATATATGTGTGTGTGTGTGTGTGTGTGTGTGTGTGTGTATGTATATATATACACATATATATTTTTCTATTCCACATGAGTCATAGGATCATAGGTTGAGAGAGTGGAAGGGATCTTAGATTTCATGTGATGCAACATCTTTATTTTATAGATGTGTAAACTGAGGCACAGAAAAAAAGAGAAAATTAAACACTGAATTAAGTGGATATCAGCCCCTGTAGTCATGAGGACCTGAGTTCAAATGTGATGGCAATCACTTAGTAATTGCCTAGCTGTGTGACCTTGGGCAAGTCACTTAACCCCAGTGCCTTAAATAAGTAAAGAAAAAAATTTTTTTAATAACCTACTCCAACTGTATATCCATCAAAATGTGTTCGACTATAGAGAACTGTTTAACTTAGCCTGCCTCTTCTCTTTACACCTTTTCAAGGATGCCCTCTATCTCTGCTTAGATTATTCTCCTAAAGATTTTATGAAGAAGGGAAAAGAGCCATGATTCAATAGTTACTGCTATTTTCATGAGCACTGTTTTTTTTTTCTTTGTGGAAGGTGGAGAGTAATAAAGTCTATGATTTTCTCAAGGATTTACTGTCTTGCCCTCTTCAGAACTGGTCCCTAAATGGGCTCAGAATTGTGTTGCCTCTGGCTTAGGTAACTGTATGGCAATTTGGTCCAAACAGCTGCTCTTTCCAGTTTTTATTGATTTTTCTACATCATCATGTAACTGCATCTTGAAGGCTTTGCTTAGAGCACAAATGTGGTGATTTCACTCTCATTTATGTAGAAGAAAATTTGTCTTTGAAACCTTTACAGATAGTCTCTATTTTTCATATTTTTTTGTCCTTCAAGTTTCATCTTTAAGTGCCCTAGGGATGATTATGTTTATTTGGGTCATATACCAAATGTTCAATAAACTTTTTTTTTCCCTGAGCTACTTCTTGCTCTTTTATGGGCTTTTTTTTTATTCAGTACTTAGCATAGGGCCTAGGACCATAAATCCTTCTTGATTTGACTTGATTATACTCAACTTTCCTTTCCTTCCTGGTCACAAACTTTCAGAGAGCAGGGGTCACTTTCTCTCCAAGGTTCTTATCACTTCCATTTTGGTAACCAATTTCTCATTGTCATTTAATGTTAGATTCAGATTAAATAGTTCCTTTTCTTACTTCCTCTACTTTTTTAAAAAATGAAATTATTATTAAGATCAGGCAGAATTTCACCACTGCTCTGCAGTGGAAGAGAAAGGGTTTCAACAGATATGTAGATCACTGGACTTCCTTATCACTACTGTTTCTCTAGTCCACATCAATTTTAAGATCTTTTTCCCCAGCTCCTTGTTTGTATCTTCTCTCCAGATAGTCTGTTTATTGACAATTTCCCTTCTGTTTCTTTTTAGTTTGATCTATACTAAAATACTGAATTTGCTTACTTTCATAAGAATTTTATTCCTCATATTTTCATTTTTAAAAATGAAGTTATTCTGGCTCTTAGTCATCATTGCTTTCCTTTCTAAATCCTTACAAACCCTCCTTTGAAAAATATGCTCTAGAATTTTGCCAGAAACCAAAAGCAAGATTATTAGTATATAGCTTCTTTGTTGTTTTTCTCCACTTTCCTTTTTTGAAAGTTATAACATTTGGTCTTTTCTGGTCTTATGACACTTTTCTTGTATTTTTTCAAATATTACACACTAATAATGAATTTTTTTGACAAGGCAATGGGCTTAAGTAACTTGTCCAAGGTCATACAGCTAGTATGTTTCATGTGTCTGAGGCTGGATTTGAACTCAGGTCCTCCTGACTCCCTGGCCAGTGCTCTATCCACTGCACCACCTAGCTGCCCTCTGATAACGATTTGAAAATCAGACACAAGTATATTATTGTACAACCCTCTGACTTTAGATAGATAGATAGATAGATAGATAGATAGATAGATAGATAGATAGATATGGAAGCACAGAGATGTTAAATCATTTGCCTGAGGACTTGGGCCAAGGATAGATTTTTTTTTTTTTTTTTAGTTTTTGCAAGATAGTGGGGTTAAGTGTTAAGTGGCTTGCCCAAGGCCACACAGCTAGGTAATTATTAAGTGTCTGAGGCCCGATTTGAACTCAGGTACTCCTGACTCCAGGGCTGGTGCTCTATCCACTGCACCACCTAGCCGCCCCCCAAGGATAGAATTTGAAGTCAGCTCTTGTAACTCAAATCCTAAGATCTTTACCTTTCATCACAGTTCTGGAGGATTCAGTAAACATGTGGACCATGACTGTGTAGAAGCCAATTGTGATTAGGAGAACACCTTCTGGAAAACCTGGTGGAGGAACTGGGTCAAAGCCGTACTTGGTTGGTTGGATAGAAAAATACAATATATAGTATAATATGGCAGAAAACTGAACTTTGATTCTATTCTGCGTTCCTGTAATTTTTTATATATTTAAGGAAATATGTACATTCACATATCTATCTATATCTATACCTATACCTATACCTATACCTATATCTATATCTATATCTATATCTATATCTATATCTATATCTATGTCTATGTCTGTGTCTATGTCTATGTCTATGTCTATGTCTATATCTATCTATATCTATATCTATATCTATCTATATCTGTATATCTATATCTATATCTATATATCTATCTCTTTATCAATCTCTATCTCTATCTTTATCTATATACACTGGTGTAAAGGAGACAAATAAGAGAGCAGAGAGGAGATTCATCCTCTCAAATTCTCACTGATGAGTAATTTGTTGAGGAAGGGGGCAGGAAGGACATAGAGGAGGTCTGAGTGTATACAAATGGAAAGTGTTCCCAGAAGGACCCATATAGAGTTCATGAAATGCTTACTCTGTTCCACAGGGTATGATTTTCAACTATTATAGGGAATTTTTGACTTGTTTCAAGATGTTAGCTTCTAGTCAGTCAATAAATACTTCTGAGGCATCTATCATATGCAACCATATGTGTTAAAAGAGGTAAAAAGTCCATCTCTGCCTTCAAAGGGCTTGTAATATAATGAGGGGAGATAATAAGTGAGCAATTATGAAGAAAGCAGCTATATTTATGTATATCAAAATATACACTCACCCATATGTATATTTAGTGAAAAGGAAACAATTAAAAGAAGGAAGGACTAGAATTAAGAGGGATTGGGCAAGGCTTCCTTGCAGAGATATGAATATTTTATCTGACACTTAAAGGAAGCTGCAGAAGCCAGAAAACAGATGAGGAAGGAAAACATTCTAGACACCAGCAGTCACAGACTATCAAGCGCTAAGAGATGAAGTAGTCAGGAGGCCAGTGTCACTGGATCAAACCTCCCTGGGAGGAAGGTTTAGGAAGACAAGAAAGGTAGGTTGGGGAGAGGTTATGAAAGGGTTTGAATGCCAAACAGAGGGCAGAGCCATGGAAGTTAATTGAGTATGAAAGGGACATGGTTATGATGAAGAAAGTATAAGTTTGATCATTTGCTGACACAACATCATTTTTCACCATCTAGCATTGCCATGGCATCAGTTAGACCTACACTCTGGGAAAAATCACTTTAGTGACTGAATGAAGGATGGATTAGGGAGGGGAGGGAGTTGAGGCAGGCTGACCCACTGACAGCTATTGCAGTAATCCGAGCATGAGATGATGAGAACCTGCTTTGGAGCAGTAGCAGTGTCAGAGGAGAGAAGGGGACATATTTGAGGGATATTACAAAAATAAAACCAGCAGGTCTTGGCAATAGATTGGATTCGGGGAAGGTGGGAAATAGTGAAGAGTCTGAGGAGCTAGGAGGATGGTATGACCCTCTCTAGTGAAAGGAAAGTTAGGTGGGGGAAAAGCATTAGACAGAAAGATAATGAGTTCAATCTGGACATGGTAAGTTTAAGATGTCTACTCAACACCTAGTTTGAAATGTCTGAAAAGCAGTTGGAGATGTGAGATTGGAGGTCACCAGGGAGACTGGAGCCAGATAGGAAGATTTGAGAATCATTAGCATAGAAATGGTCATTAAATCTATGGGAGTGAGGAGATCACCAAATGAAATGGTCTGTTTATACTTGGTCTTCAATCTGCTATTTTCTTGTGTCTTCCCCTAGAAGCATGATGTGTAGACTTTCCATTCCCCCAAATTTCAATAGGTATGGCTAATATTAAGCACAAAACAAGGGTTAGTTACCATTTTCCTTTCTTAAAAAGAAGACTAGACTAGACAATAAGGAGGCAAACAACAGTAAGGGAGGAATGGTTCAGGATGCAACATGGTGCACTTTAAGATTTGCTAAGAGATCTGCATGCGATACAACAGCCCTCTGAGATGGATGCTCTTGTTATCCCAATTTTATAAGCAAGAAAAACTGAGAATGCCTTATTCAAGGTCACAGCTCAGTACCCATTTGAGGCAGAATTGGAATTCAAGTCTTTCTGACTCCAAGACCAGTATCAATCATTTCTGTTCATAAAACCAATAAATGGGTCATTATGCTTAGTCTCCTGAGGGAAGAAGAGAGAGGTAGTCTTCAGAAGGGTTTCCTGTTTAGGAGGTGGGTTTCTTTCTTTGAATCAGAGGAATGGGAGAAGGATAATATTGAGGTCCTTGAGTTAACTCACCATTTTTCTCATCAATGTACTAAAACATCCTCATTAACAGAATGTCACAGTTCTTTCAGGAAGAGCTGCAGGGAGTGAAATGTCCCATGGTTCCAAAATGAAAGATGCACCCCCATCTCCAAACCCTCCAATTCTTCACCAGGCTTGCCTTTCTTTCTCCCAGCATTTTTTGCAAAGCAGTCAAAGAAACTCCAGTCTCATAGTGTTGGTGTTGTTGGATTTTTTGGAAGCATCTATCATCTCTGTGTCAATATGGATAAAGGGTAACATAAAATTCCCCCCAAAAAATCTGTTGACCATTCAGGTTTTTAATGCAATGAAACAATTAAACAATTGCTGTGAGAGAAATTGAAATTCAGTTCAGGGACTAAACTAAATAAACCATTTGCTGCCTGAACCAGAAGAGTGAAAAAAAAACAAAACAAAAACTTTTATAGAGTCATTAGTTTCCATAATTGATAAAAATGAGAGTTGGATTGGTTTAGAGGTGGATTCATTTGTTTTTAAACCTATTGATCTCCAAGTCCTCCTGTTCTGAGTTAGGATTGTTAATTTTCAAAAGGAGTCAGAAGCCTGGGTCTACACCATCAGCATCCTAAGTGATGCTGAGTCTAGGACATGTGAGACTTTGGTGCAGGGCTGAGATTTTGAGCCTGTCCCTCTTAGCTTTTCTAGGCAATATGAGAAGAAAACACATTTACTTGAAACTGAAGGTGTGGAAAAGTGTCAACATTTCTTGTTTGATGCCTGTTGCTGTCTGTTCCTTGTTAATCATTCCATTTTCCCCTTGGTCTGGTGCCATTACTCATCTTGTCTGAGGGTTTTTCTCTTGGCAGCTGCCATCTGACTTACATATCAACTCTTAGCTTTGTAAGAGTGTGTCCCATTGCCCAAATTCAATGCAATGTAACAACATTATGTCTACTAAATGCAAAGCATCATGCTGCATGAAAAGGATGCAAGAGATGAAAATAAAAAAAAAAAAATTCGGGCCTCAAGGAAATTATATTCTACTGAGGAATGGACTCAGATATTCAAAGAAGTCTGACCTCATTGCTTTGGAAGTTCCCTTCAGTGATATAGCCCCATCTTCTCTATGTCATGCCCTAAGGATGCCACAGGGGTTTACCCGACATGCTGGAAGCCATCCTTAGTTTTTCCCAACACAAGGAGGGTACCAATTGAGTACCAGATTGTCTACCTCTCATATATTACCTTTGCCTTGGGAACAGTTCATCTTCTTGTCCTATTATCAAATTCCTTAATGATATTGTTACATATAAACAATTCAAGAGACATAGTTTCTGGATAATGATTTTATTAATTATGCTAACAATCAGTAATAAAAGGATGATCATTTGGCCCTCTTTCCTAAACCAAAGATAGATCATGGTGTCTTCTTAATGCTTATATGCCATTGGAAAAGTGGGTGTTCCCAATAGGCAGCAAACAACTCTGATTGGTTAGTAATTAATGAAGAAAATGAATATTATAATGAGTGGTGGACCTATTCCAATGAGGAGCTATGGGACATGACTTTGATTATGTCATTCATGAACAAAGAGAGACTATCTTAAGCTATAGCACCCCCCAGTTCTAGACAAAGGATCTATTTCCTCCTCTCCCCTCCCCCCCCACCAAGCATGAATTGAATACAGTTGGCAAGAATTCACCTTAGATTAAACTCTTTTCTAAAAAACAAGAAAAACAAACAAAAAATAAGATTAAATTCTTTGTAAGGTTCTCTCATTGATGGAAGGGCATGTATTTGGGGAATTTGGGCAATCTCATCCCTGAAGTAAGAAGTAATGAAGCATGAGGACTTCAACTGTATTTTTTATTTAATTTTCTCTGGTTGCATACAAAAACAAGCTTCAACATTCACTTTCAAAACCTTAAGTTCTGAATTCTCTCTCTTCCTCCCACCCCAATCCCTCTCATTGAGAAAGCAAGTTATTTAATATAGGTTAGAAATCCGTAGTCATGAAAAACATCACCACAATAGTCAATAAACATGAAGAAGAGACATTAGACCTTCCCAAGTTGGACCCAAAGGAGAAGTGGATGGAATTTGAAAGGTGGCAGATTTAACTTGATATAAAGAAAACCTTCCTACCAATGACAGATGTCCAGAAGTGACCTTGGCTGCCTTGGCAGGTGGTAGATTCTTCTTCCCTGGAGGTCTTCAAGCAAAGTCTGGGTGGTCATCTGTCATGAAGGTTGTAATAGGAGATTCTTATTCAGGTAGGAGTCAGACTCCATGGTCTTAGGTCCCTTACCAACTTGAAAAAAATCTCATCTATTTTTCTGACAGTAGCTCGTCTAAAGGATCCTCTGCTGAAGGAATATATGTGTGTGAGAAGGCCATAGCACCAGCAGAAGATGTTGTTAGATTACTTTTGAGGACAATTGCTGGAATGAGGGTCATACTAGAAGCAGGGCCAGTGGTGGGGCGGAGGGAGAATCTGCTATTCCTGGAACTCAATCTGGCCTAGATGTAGAAGCCTTACTGTTGCATCACTTCCATCATTTTCATCACATTGGTTATAAAGGGATCTAGTTGCCTGTTTTTGCATATTTTTGGAAAGATTTCCAAAGTGGCCATCAAAAGCTGAGTATTTTCTTATTTCTTCATCACCTGAAGATGAATTTAAGAGTAAAACTGAACAAACAGAATAAGCAAAAATAAATTGAAGAGTAAAACTAGGGTAGGGTGGAGGCAGCACTTTTGATAAGCTGACAAAGCATTGGATTTGCAGTGGTTTGACCAAATGAAGATTTGGAAGTGTTACGGAACCTTTCTCTCTCTCTGTGATGAGGTTTGGGTTGGGGTTGGACTGGGACATGAGAAAAGTCATTTTGTTAACCCAGCCTGGATCTTAGAAAATTTGGAAACTGCCAACAGATTAATAACTGTGTTTCCACTCCATTCACTTACATTACTAGGTTCCTGGGCTCACAGGTTTCTCATTCTCCCTAACAAGATCATTTCCGCAGCCTCACAAAGGTTTGCTTTATTCTCCAAGTTGAGCATTAGAACACTTGGGCGTTCTGTTTTGTTTAAACTAGGTCAATTCTAACTTTATCCCATTTTTTACTAATTAGCATGAACAAGCCCCCTTTCCCCCAAACAGGTCAATTCTAATTTTAGTTCAATTTTATTAGATTATCATCAAAAATGTACCTTTTCTTTCAAACTGAGTAGATTCTAATTTTAGTCCCAATTTTGTTAGATTATTGCCAAAAATGTACTTTCTTTAAAACTAGGTACATTCTAATTTTTAACCAATTCTGCAAATTATTCAGCAAATATTTTTTAAAATGTCTAAGCATGGATTCACTCAAGTAATATCAAGCTTCCATAGGGATAATTTTTATGATTTTTTTTTTCATAAGAGAGTGTGGTATCATAGAAACAACCCTGGTTCTGTAATCAGAAAGAAAAGGTACACACCCACTCTTTGTTGTTCACTTCCAGTGGGTCCTTGGGGAATTTACTCAATCTCCTTGGATCTCAGTTTCCTCAGTTGTAAAATGAGGAATTTGTACTAGATGTTCTGAGGTTTCTTCTACCTCTAGACTATCAATCGTGTGATTTTAATTTAGAGATTCAGAGTTCAATGAAAGCTAAGTTATAACATACTGCATATGTTCCTTAATTTATGTATTCCCAGTAACTGGAGCAGCTGGCATAAAAGGATAGGAGTCTCCTTTTCCATCTCTTTACCGTCTCCTACCTCCTTTCTTTTTCCAAGACCCAGAAAATAAAGTGAAATAAAAACAAATCATTTCATCAATTTTAGTTCTACTTGTAAGTGGATCTTTAAGAGCTATAAATGTATTATCATATGTTTACATGTTGTCCATTTGTATTATCAGACATTTCTTCTATTTACTCAGAAGTTCAGAATTTTCTCCAAGGTCAAAATATCAGGGGTGAGATCTGCTTATTTTGGGGAGTTCTTAGATCCTCATCATATTTCTTCTGAGAGATGGTTCTTGGCATGTGAAGAAAGAAACAGCCACTTGGGGGCATCCAGGTATTTATTTAGTGAATAATCTGGAGACTACCAAGGAGGAAATAATCTCTTTAGAATTAAAGACAAAAATCAAGCAAACAACCCACTCCTCTCTCCTCTGAAATAGAAAATTTGTCCTATAGTGTTGACGTCAGATGACCAGACTTTCCAACAACAACTTTCATTGCTAGATGACTTTAAGATTTACAAAACTCTCTAAAGCATTATTTGTTTGACCATTAGAGCAGTTATTTGGAACATTTTAGCTGTAGAATACTCCTGTGGCACAAATCTCACTTGTAGACATGATCAGATTTCCAGTAGGAGTGATACACCCCAACCTGTGATCCTGTTATCTGTCCTTCATTTTGTTTATTCAGTTGACTCATCAAATATTTATGAATTCAAGTCTTTTTTCCTCCCTTTAAAAACAATACTGTTCCAG
Organism: Macrotis lagotis; assembly: GCF_037893015.1. Classification (NCBI taxonomy): domain Eukaryota; kingdom Metazoa; phylum Chordata; class Mammalia; order Peramelemorphia; family Peramelidae; genus Macrotis; species Macrotis lagotis. The sequence continues at coordinate 32,129,128 of NC_133663.1, read as the reverse complement.
GTAACAGTATCAACATTAAAAATCAATCAACCAGCATTTATTAACTACCTTTTGTATGCCATTCACTGTGCTAAGGAGTAGGGGTAAAATAAATTTTTTTAATCACTTAAAGCTTAAGGTCTTCCACTTCTAAAATTATTATTTTGATATTATGTTTTTACATGATTTTCATTTCCAAATGTGTCCTTTTCCCATCACCTGTGACTATCTGAATGACTTCAGACAATTAATTTTGCCTCCCTTTGCCTCAGTGTTCTCATGTGTAAAATGAGAGGGTTGAAACCCTCTCACATCTTCAGAACCCATCCTTGAACTGATGGCATGAATAGAATAAACTGCTTTAAATTCATTAAATAGAGTCTTAGAATAAAAAGTACTTCAGGAACCATCTATCCAGCCCATTTTTAAAAATGAATTTCCATTATAACCCACCCACAACATGTCATTATCAAAAAAGAACTCAACTCCTGAGGTACAAATGCTACCTCAGAGCCTGAGGCATCTCATTCCACTTTGAGCCAGTTCTAAGAGCTAGCATCCCTAGTTTATAAATTTATAGTTTACAAAGTATTTTTTACAAATATTGCCTCATCATTCTCAAAACCTACCCTGAGAATAGATGCCATTATTTTCCCATTTACAGATGGAGAAAACTGAGGCAGACAGAGGTTAAGTGACTTGTCCAGGGTCACACAGCTACAAAGCATCCAGGGCTGGATTTGAATTTAGTTCTTTCTGATTCTAGGTCCATATTTATTCACCCTACTGTCCTAGCCACTCTGCTTATTTAAAGCATGTTTATTTATTTGCTTAGCTACATGTAGTGAAAAGTATGAGAAATTTGACTAGGTTAGCAATTATTCTGTTGAACTGATAATCAGTAGTTCAAGGAAAAAGGAACTAAAGACTTTAAAGGGATATAGGCTCAATAAACAAAGAGACCAAGAAAATGAATGTGATTTTCAACTATAATGAGAACCACAAAGTTGTCTTTGATAGACCCACCATATCTCTTTGTATAAGAGTCCTGCTCCTGGCAGTTCACCAAGACTGTGTCAGATTTAATGCAGATTCAATCAGCTTAGACCTCTTGTGCACAAGGGATCTGCCAGCCTCGGCCTCTCCCTTGGCTGGGATTACTGGCAGCATCCCCAAATCCAATATATATTTTTAAATAATTTGAAAGAACAGTAGAAACTTATGTTTTCTGTACTCTTTAATCAACTTAGTCATGGACTGAGAAGGTGTTGTCTGCAGAACATCATTTGCACAAGCCTGGTACTTCCTTTTTTCATTTTTTCATCAAGGACATTCTATATATCCTTGAGATTGATACAGGTTATTATCATAAAGAAATTTTAGAAAGAGAATACTTAATATTAAAAGAAATTAATTCAGGCTATTATTCATTGAAAGATCAAATATTGAAGCTTAAATATTTTGATCTTATAATGAGGATGGGAGTCATTGGAAAAGACCCTGAAGGCAAAAGGAAAATGGAACAATCGAGGAAGAGATGGATAGAGAGTACCATGTAAACAATGAATAAAACTTTGAAGTAGACTTCATGAGATAATGCTTGTATATGTGTATAGTAAAATATGAAAGGAGCAAGTGCATCCTAAGCATACATCAATGACCCAAGTCCAAGAATATAAAGCTGAATGCCAGCTTTCATCTAATTCTCTTGGTTTTACAAGAGCCCAAGATGCTATTGACTATAGTAGCTCAGTTAGTAAGAAGCAGAGGTGGGATTTGAACTCAGGCCCTGTGACTCCAAATTCAACACTCTGAGGAGCTTCATTTTAATCCTGGCTACTATTGATGTGGAAAAATCACTAAGTCTTGATAGATATTTGCTTTCAGTTGGGACCAGTTTCCTCAAGGAAATCTTTCAGAGTCCAGGAATAAATTGTACATTGGAGCCTCAGAAGTGGTGGGTTTTCCCTAATTTGCTCTCTTTAAGGAAAGGCTGAATGACAACTTGTCAGGTAGAGGGTAATCTGTTCATCTTTCTCAGGTACAAGTAGACTAAAAAAACCATATAAGAACATGGATATAGTAGATAACACACTTGACTTGGAGTTTGGAAGCTCTGAGTTCAAATTCTTCTCAAACACTATGTTGCCCTCAGACAAGTCACTTAACCTTCTATGTCTCAATTTTTTCATCAGTAAAATAAGGGGGTTGAACTTAGTGATCTCCGAGGTTCCTTTTAGCTCTAATTCTATTATTTTGTCCCCTTCTTGTTCCTTTCAATCCTGAATATTTATTTTCTGACTCTCAAGTTAGACTGTCAACAAGCATAGTGTAACAGATAAATGGTTTGAAGAGATGGTCTGGTATGGAGAGATAATATGATATAATGGAAAACTCTTTACTTGGAGTTAAGAAAGATCTGGATTTGAAATTCACCTCAGATACTTGCTAGCTATGTGACCTTGGAAGAGTGGGATCATTTTTCTAGACCTGAATTTCCTTATCTTTTAAGGAATTTGGCTTGGATGAAGGTCCCTATGATCCTTTGATCTTTTGAATTTCATCTCTGATAGATACTAATTCTGTGACCATGGAAAAGTCTTTTAGCCTGTCAACACCTCAGTTTCCTTGCCTGTAAATGGAGGATAATGATACCTGGCACAGCTATCTGGGTTGGTGGCTTTCTGCTCTAATTTCCCTAGTGAACCCAGGATCAGTTTGAGTCCAGGAAGGCAAAGAAGGACTTCAGATTTGAATGGCAATTCCAAGGACCTTATTAACTGTCTAGTGAAGTGTACTTTGGTAGACTGTGTGTGTACTCTGTCCCGACCTTGAAGAGCGTCTCACCCTGACTTTCATCTTGTATGATTCATATTCATGTTTTCCCAGAGCTTCTCTGGGGAAGCTCTTCTGCAATCCCTGGCATGAATAGCACAGACTAACATTCCTTGGGGAACTAGAGGGGAGAGAGAAACTATATCCCAGAATCATAAATTTAGAACTAGAAATGACCTTAGACTCATCAAGTCCGACCTCTTCATTTTATAGATGAAGCCAAAACTCAAGAGACTCAGTTAAGGACTTGCACTGATCTTCTGGTAAGGGGTAGTTTTTGATATGATTTTGAAGAACGGATAAAATTTGAAAAAAGTGGTGGATATTTACTAGGATAGCAAACTGTAGGAAATGGGGAGACAACATAGGGTAGCTTTAGGAGACAGTGATAAGCTAATTTTTCTGGAGAGGGAAATTCCCATAGAGTGGAATAATAATAATAATGATAATAATAATACTAATAATAATGTTTATCCTTCATTTGGGAGGTGATACCATGACAAGCACACAAGCTGGATTTGGGGAGGGGCTAAGCAAAGTCATCAGCCTCATTTTCTCCTCCAGAGTGGCCAGATATGAATCAGGATGACTGGAAATGGCTCTGGATCAGAGGCAATAAAGCTTAAGTTGCCCAAGACACACTGCTCATCAAGTGTCTGAGGACTGGATTCAAACGTCTATCCTGACTCCAAGGTCAGTGCTGCTAAAACTTAGGAGGAGAACTCAGAAAGTAAGTTGTAAATAAAGATGGAATATATCAAAAACAAAGACATAAAATTGGTCACAATTTTTTCAAAGAGCTAAAAAAAGGAAAAAAATAGCAAAATTATGTTCTTCCTTAGGTCAATATGAGTGACAGATAAGTTTAGTAGTTAGAAACCTGGCCTTGGAAGCAGGATTCTGATCCAGTCTGCAACACATTAGTTGTGTGAAACTTGGCAAATTATTTAATTTCTCATTGTTCCTGGCAACTCTCTTTAGAAGACTAATAGCTGCAGAGAGGTACCTGTTAGATCTGCATTGGTGAAAGGAGCTTCACTATTGGAATTTCTCTCTATTGATTAAATCATGTGTCCAAAAAATTCAAAGAAAATATCAAGTTCATTAAAGACACTATTTGACATGAAATCAGAAAGACTTGGATTTGATACCTGTGTTTCTTACTTATTATCAGTTTGACCAGTACCTGATCTGTAAGTTGAATGGATAAGACTTGATGACTTCTAAGGTCCCTTCCACCACAAAAATCTATGATAATTATGTCAATATTCATGTGGGACTTTAAGGAAACAATTAGTGGTTCCTATCTCTGGGAAGCAGGGGTAGAATGATGGTAATCTGTGATTCACAAATAGTTGACATGTAAACCAGGTGGCAGTTGAAAGTTAGTAGGAAGGATTCATTTTTCTTTCTTTGGTTCTGTTAGAGCCACCTTTCTCACAATCTGGGACTTATTTCTCCACTTCTCACTTGGTCACTTCTTCTCTCTTCCTATCTGAGCACACTTTTTAGAATCTTTCTGGGAGGAAAGTGGATATTGTCCTGATGAGATTATCATAAAGAGTGAGGAGGAAAGGAAACCATGTCTGCAAACATGTCACATGGATGTCTGAAGTGCCTATGGTAGCTTATTTTCCTCTTAGGAAATTCTGAAAAAGTATGGAGAATCGATGCTCCCCAAGTCAGCCACATTCACGATCAGACAATGGCAAGACATATTAAGGACAATAAGCAGACTGGGGCATAATGCCAATGGAGAATTCTGGAGAAGCCATGTACATGGTAACAACAGGAAAGGAGGCAAGTCCATCATATAGCAGGAGGGAGGGAAAATGAAAACAGCCTATGTCTCACTCTGCAATGGAGACAGTATGGGATAGTGTATAGGAAGCTTCTGGCCTTGGAGTTAGGAAGAGAATTTTTGAGTTAAAAATCTCTTCTTTTTCACTTACTTCCTTTGAGACTTTAGTCATTTAAACTTGCTTGGCCTCAGTTTCCTCATCTGTAAAAAAGGGTTGATAATGGCCCTTATGTCCAGAGTTTAAAGGTCCTGAACAAATATGACCATACATAACTAAATACTTAATACATGTTTATTGATTGATTGATTTAAAGACACTCTAAGAGATCTTGGGGGGCAGCTAGGTAGTACCATGGATATGGTACCAGACCCGAAGTCAGGGAGACCTGAGTTCAGTTCTCTGTTCTCAGACGTTTACTACCTGGGCAAGTCACTTAATCCTTTCTGTCTCAGTTTCCTCATCTGGAAAATGAACTGGAGAAGGAAATGACAAACACTCCAATATCTTTATCAAGAAAATTCCAGATGGGATCCTGAAAAGTCAGACACGTGTGAACAACAGTAACAAGGCATTGTACAGTTAATCTACTCCAATCCTCCTCCTACCCTCCTATTTTACTTATGATGAATCAAAAATTGAGAGTCTCAAACTGCCCAAGGTCACATAAATTGTGTCAGAGTGAAAAGTTTAAATGCAGTTTCTCTGATGCCAAATTCAACCTTTTTTTCCCCAGTGTTCCATGGGTGAGCAATTATTTTTAATATTTTACCCATTGGTATCTAGAGGACAGTTCCTAAAATTTTGGGTGGATTGCTCTCCCCAGGAGGATTTGTAAAGGACATGAAATAGAGGATGGGAGGACTTTTATGGTTTTTAATCAGCATTATTGGAGAGTGTATCCATGTTGAGAAGCTCATAGGTCTGCTAAAGTATTAGAGGGACTGCACTATTCTGAACAAATTATCATGTTTACTTAACAAGGGCCAAGTAACCTCTTTGTTCCCTTTATTGTATAGTATGTTATTTGAAAAATTGTTAACCATTTGGAAGGTAAGAATATAATTAATTCCTAATGAATTTTACCAATTAGGGAAATTGGCCAAGACAAGAGCAAACCACATAGGAAATCTCTTAAAATCTGTGGATTTTAGGAAAGAAAAATAAGACATAGGAGTATCTGATTGTATAGCAAAACTCATTATAGGCTAGCAGCTAGGTGGCACAGTGGATAGAGCACCGGCCCTGGAGTCAAGAGGACACAAGGTTTAAATCTGTCCTCAGCCACTTAATAATTGCTTTGCTGTGTGACTTTGGACAAGTCACTTAACCTCATTACCTTAAATAAATAAAATTAAAAAAAAACTCATCATAACAGATTTGGGGAAAAATTGAGTATACAAGGGGTGGCTAGGTGGTGCAATGGATAAAGCAACGGCCCTGGAGTCAGGAGTACCTGGGTTCAAATCCGGTCTCAGACACTTAATAATGACCTAGCTGTGTGGCCTTGGGCAAGCTACTTAACTCCATTTGCTTTGCAAAAAAACCTAAAAAAAATGAGTATACATACATTTCTTTTTATTAAGTGTCTGAGACCGGATTTGAACCCAGGTACTCCTGACTCCAGGGCCGGTGCTTTATCCACTACGCCACCTAGCCACCCCAGAATATATATACATTTCTGAAAGGCTCCAATTAACCTGTCCTCCTAGGAGTACCTAAATCACAGATTAAATACTGACTAACCATTGTAATAGAAGACTAATTACAAAATTAACCAATTGTACTTCTGTTCATTTATCAAATGTCAAAGCTAGTCATGTAAGGAAAGATTTTTGACTTGATTATAACCCTTAATAAATTAAGCCGTTTGAATTTAACAAGTCTGTCATTTCAAACTAAAAAGTAAAACAATGCAACTTTTTCTGTTATTGTTATGATCAAAACAGGGTGTTTGACATTTAAAATTAAATGTACAATTAGCTTTGCCAGTATAAAGCTGAATGAGATCACAATTGAATAAAGTGTTATTTGATATTCCCTTATAATGCTGTGGGTCTTTAGAGGTACCTTTCCCCACAAAGTAGGTCATATTATTAACCTCATTTTATAGATGAGGAAACTGAGGTAAACTGAGGTGACTTCTCCAGTATCACACAGGGGGTCTGAGATAGGCTTTAAATACAAATCTTCTTTTCTCCAAGACTAACATTTTATCTACTGACTCAAATGAGATAATACTCTCAAAATTTAGTACAGTAACTAGATCATAATAGAACCTTCCCTTTCTCAGAATACCATTTAGCTGCCTAGAGAGATATACAGAAAAATAAAGCAGTCCTTACCCTCAAAGATATTAAATTCTATCAGGCACCTACTTCTAAGACTCACAGCAAATAATCTTAATTTTCTACTTTTTCTATATCTTTCCTTTATTCATCTTTTTCTACCCATCGACTAGTAGCACAGGGAAGAAAAAATAGAAGATAGCTGCATCATCCCTCTGCTCCTAGAGATGGACTTTCACAAGTGCTGCTATGGACATAGTAAGGATTTTTCTTTCTGACTTGTATCTCCCTGGGGTGTGTGGTCAACAGTGGGATCCTTCAGTCAAAGAAATGTAGACATAATTGCAAATTGCTTTCCAGAATAGATGAACCAATTCCTCGCAATGTATCACTGTACCTAGCTTTCCACAGACTCTCCAGCATTGATTATTTCATTGATCATTTTTGCCATTTTCAAAAACAGATCACACCTTATCTCTGTTCCCATAGCTATCAGCCTGATCTGGACCCTCACGCTATAGTGGGGAATCAATGAATTTGGAACCAAAAGATGTGGGCTCAAGTGCCATATTGCTATTTACTACTTATGTAACATAGACATGTTCTTCATATCCCACCTTCAAGTCTTTTTCACATGTTCTTTATGCTTGGAATAGCTTTCCTTTTGCTTGTTAAATTTCTCTTCTTCACGGAGTGGAGCCAAGATGGTGGCAGAACAGCCTCTCTTAGGAGCTCTCTCCAAAATGTCTCAAATTTCTCTTCTTTCCAATACCAATTTAATTGTCACCTTTTCTAGGAAACTTTCCCTGTCCTCAGTATTAATGATATTTCCCTCTCTGAGTTGACAAAGCCCTTCATTTTCATTTCCCTCATGTACAAATCATTTTATTTTATCTTGTGATGTGTTTGTGTGTTTGTGTTTGTGTGATGAGGAAGCTGAGAATGGAAGAGGTAAAGTAATTTGCCCAAAGTCACAGCCAGTATATACATGAGGCAGAATCTGAATTCAGGTCTTCCTGATTCCAAACATAATTCTCTATTCTTTGGGCTCCTCAGCTCAATATTGCAGATTTACTTTACAAGGTTTATGAAGGCAGGAACTGGTGAACCTTATTTAAACTTATGTATTCTAATGGCAACACGGTGTTCTGTACACAATGGATGCTTAATATAGGCTTGTTGAATGAATCAACGAATGAATATGTTCTTGTTCCAATAAAGTAAGGTGTAATTGCATGTAAGCATAATATGAGCAATGATTAAAGCTAGAATTATTTTCAAAGTAATAACTGTCAGGCAAAACAGGAAATGTGGAAAGGACTGGAATCTTCATAAGTAAAATGGGGGAGCAGTTGTTCATGGTTGTCTCTAAGGTCTTTCAAGTTCAAGTTAAAGACCTGAAATAAATCCTCACTTCTCCAAAACCCAGTCTATAATCCTAGGATCATCACATACATAACCACATTACAAAAATCAAATATGACAAGTACGTAAGTGATGTGAAAACTTAGGGAATTCTCAGAGGAGAGAAACCAATCAACAATGCAAGTTGGTCATTTTTCTACAATTTCTAGTCTTTGAGATTTACCTAGAGCACTGAGGTCAAGTGACTTGTCTATTTACAAAACTAGGATTGCTCAGAGGCAGGACTTGAACCCAGGTCTTCCTTTTGTATCAAATCAACATGGCTTGGAGCAATAGTAGGACACGGGATTTGCCATTTTCACTATCCTTTGTATTAGGTAGGTTTTTATTACACTCAATCAAATATTCTGTTTCTCTCTTGAACTTAGTGACAGAGAAAATATGATTTCATTTCAATATATATTTCTAAGCATCCACCCTAGTCTGGGTGCTATGAGAAGATCTGAGATAAATAATCACAAATTTCTTGTCCCCAAGAGCCAATAGCTACTACATTAGAGGAAAAGGATCAGTACTTGTACCAACCACTTAAGCAGAGACTGATGGCCATTTGCCATTGGATGTGGAAGGGGGGATTCTTTCATTCTCTCTATTTATTTACCTATCATCCATCTATCTATCTATCTGTCTATCTAGCTATCTATCATCTAACCATCCTTTTTGTTTTATTTCACTATTGCCTCTAGATACTCCCTCCTGACTAGGTACTGAACTCTTCCACCTAACAAAGGAAACAAGATAAGCAAACCCACTGATACTTTTATCTGGTTTGACTGTGTCTGCAACAGTCTTTTCTTGTAAATCCTCACTTCTCCCAAAACCAGAGAAAGGAAAGCTTCCTTATCTCTTCAAGCAATTATTCATAGTATATATCTTTTTCATGGTCTTGCCATGTATGGTATTTTAGCCTTTGTGTATTTGTTCTTCTTATGCTCCTTATGTCATTCTGCATCAATTCATATATATCTTCTATGTTTTCCTGAATTTTCCATATTTGTCATTTCTTATTGCTTACTAATATTTCACTGCATTCATATACCATGGTCTTTTCAATCATTCCCTCATCTTTACTTTCTGTAGTTTGCTACTACAAAGAGTGATCTGTGAATATTTTGGTATTTTAGAGGCTTTTCCCTCTGTCTTTGACCTCCTTGGGATGTGTCCAAAGATTGGGACTGCTAGGTCAAAGAGTATGGACAGCATCATCACTTTTCTCACACAAGTCCAAGCCCATTCTACTCTCTGTCCCCAGTACAGTTAAACCAATTCTCAGCTTTATCAACAATGTATGTCTGTTTTCCCACAGCCTCTCCACCATTGACTGTTTCAAAGTTGATTATTATATTTGTTTGTTTTGGGTTATATTTGCCAATTTCAGATTGGCCTTCAAAGTTCCTCTTAAATCTGAAATTCTGTGATTCCAACAAAAAAAAGAGGGAGGGATAAAATCTAATGTAAAGTGCCTGAGATGGACATTTGTTTATTATGGGAGTATATTGCAAGATTTTTGAGGCGATGGGGAAAACTATTTTTATGACAACATATGGTAGAAAAATAGGATAGAGAGCTACCCCCAGAACAAGAAAAATGAAGATTCAAGTCTTGCCTCTAATGCATGTTGTCTGAGTGAACTCTCAAGAAGCTGATAATCATAGATAAGATTTGATTTTAAAAATGTGGTGGAAAGAGTTATTACAGCAGTCATCAGGAGATATGGTTCAAGACCTGGCCCTACCAGTTTTTAGCTCTCTGACCTGAGTTTTTCTGGGCCTCAGTTTTTTTTCCTATATGTAAAATATTGGGGTTGGGCCTCTCAGATTCCTTCCTATTGGCAGTGGGGTCCTGGCACACTGTTGAGAGTTCAACCAAGGACAGTCCCAGACTTTGGGCAGCAGTGTTCTTTAATGAAGAGAGATCTAGGAGGTATAAGAATATATATTTTATAGCCAATAGCAATTGGCTGGCTTTCAGAGATTTGTAGCAGCATTTCTAATCAGACTCCAGTGAGGTTCTAGAAACTCTGAGGTACATTGCCTAGAGCAGAACACAGAAACAAGGTAGTGTAGGGAAAGAATCCTGGTCTTGGGGTTAGGAAATCTCTGAATTAAAATTCTGCCTCTGCTGCTTCCTAGGAACTAATATGGGCAAGGCACAGAATAGCAGGTGCGGTATATAATGTGACACAGTAGAAAGAACCCTGGTTCTGGATTCAGAGATAAAATTCCAACTCTGCTTTTATTTTTGGCATTTTTATTGTTTATTAATAATATATCTATTATTTAGACAAGTCCCAGCTCTTTGGGTCCCTATTTTCTTATCTGAAAACAACAGAATTGAACCCTGTGGGTACCTTTCTTTTCTCAGTTGGAATCCTGTGATGTGGCAAGTCACTTAAATGCTCCATGCCTCAGTTTTCCCATTTGTAAGTGAGTTGGGCTATATAATCTGTAAATTCTTTCCTGTCACTCAAATGGTCCCAGTCCCCATATCAGATAAACAACCCCCTCAAGAGATACCTAATGATTGTCTAAAGTCAGACAGAACCTCATACTTCTTGAGGTATTTTTGAACTTTTGTATAGCTCTGCCAGCAAGTTTATGCCTTATATCAAGCCCAAATTTATCTCTTTGCAACCCTGCCTCCAAAGTAACCAGTATTCTTGATCCTTTATAACCAAAGAGATCACTTCTAAGCCTGCCTTTCTTCTGACTCTCCCCCTTTCCACTAATTTCTCAATACCTCTCTTAAGCTTGCTCAGTCTGAGTTTCCTCACCTGCAAAATAATATTTGAAATACCTGGGTTTTGTCCAAAGAATGTAAACTCATTGAGAGCAAGGACTATTTTTTTATCCCCTGGACCTAGCACAGTGCCTGTGGATTCTTATTAAGAATTATTGATTGATTGTGAAGGTCAGATGAAATGATATATATGTCAAAATACTCTGCAAACCTTAAAGTGATGTGTAAAAATCACCTGTTAGTTTTACAAGCCTCAGGAGGGCAACCAGGTAGCTGCCTGGGCAGTGCTCTCCTCTACCCCTCCTTTTCATCTTGAATAGTGTGGCTATGCTTAATATTTTCCGCCTCCCTTCCAAAGGGGCAGGGAGTGAGGCAGCCTTATGGGATTGAGGCAGTTTCCCATTATATACCTGATCAGTCTGAAATTCTACCCCATCAGCCTGGGAGGGGTGCAGTTAGAGAGCCCCAGACATAGCAATGCCCCCAGTTCTTTGTCTCCTTTCCCTGCTCTTGGCAGAGGGAGGGGAAATATCAGGCTAGCCAGTGATTTCCTGGGGATGTGGGTGGAGCAGAAAATGCCAGCCAGAAATGCAGGGGCCTCTCGCTTTTCTGAGAGAGTGCTAGGGATTGTGGGAGAAAGGTTGATCCACTGTATTTTAGTGGGCAAATCCCTTAGAAAGTAAGGAGCTGGGGCAGCTAGGTGGCTCAGTGGATAAAGCACCGGCCCTGGAGTCAGGAGTACCTGGGTTCAAATCCGGTCTCAGACACTTAATTACCTAGCTGTGTGGCCTTGGGCAAGCCACTTAATCCCATTGCCTTGCAAAAAAAAAACCTAAAAAAAAAAAGAAAGTAAGGAGCTACAGATCAGAGGATACCAATCCTAGGAGGGTTCCTTAGGGAATACTATTCCCTGGATGGTAGAAGGAATTACAAAAGACTGTGCTTGGCTAAAAATCAGGAAATGTCCATTTTGGCATCATGCAGGTTGGCAGCAAATCATTTTCTTTTGTGGCATCTCTAGCATTTGGAGTCAGGGGAGCTGAGTTCAAATCCTATCCCTGACCCTACTCACACCCTCCCTAAGTCACAATCTGACAAATGAAATGGGTGCCTTGGTTGGCCCCTAAGGTTGGTACCAGATGTAAATGGATAATCCCATAAGCAAAAGGAATCAAAAGCTTCAGCAATAGAGAGTTTTGGCAAGGAGCAAGTGAGGGAGGAGATGGAATCTGCTTCCCTGGAGAACTGAGATAAGCATCTCTCTTTGAAGACTTAGGTGCCAGCCCTAGACCACCTCTTCACATCGCTTCCATTTCAGGGACCCTCCGGACTCCAAAGGAATTTTTTCTGGAGAAAGAGAAGAGAGCTTTCTCATTAGGCAGTGGGTCAATTTGAGGATGTCTAAGCAGGCACTTCAGACTCCACATGAAAGAGGTGGCTATGGATGTAATTATCTTCTTTGCCAAGGCCTTTTCATATCCTCAAGGAATGTTCCACCCTCAGGCAGCCTGTTGTAAAATGTCTCAATTCATATATATGATTCCCTCCTTCAGCTTGTCCTCTACCATCCTCCCCAACAGAAACACATTTTTTTCTGTTTCTTTCTGTTCTTTCTTTACTCCCCTCCATTTAGACACATGACTCAATCTTTCTAAACCTCATCTATAAAAATGGGAGCGGGTGGGATTGAATGCTATGGACTCCATCCTCTATGCTATTCTGATCAAGACAAATGAGCGGATAGATTGCCTTTTCTCCATACAAGATCCAAGCACGATGATGAATAGATGTCTTCCAGCTTCTTTCCTCAAGGAAGAAAATATTTACCTTTCAGCTCTAAATCTTAGAACCCATGTGTAACCTTGAACAAGTGTCTCAGGCTTCCCAAATCTCACTTGCACCATCAGGAAAATGAAGGAGCTAGACTAACTGCTTTCTAAGGGCCCCACAATCCTAGGGGATGATTTTACAAAAGCATCATTTAGACAAAGTCTCAGTTTCCTCATTTGTAAAATGGGAGGAGGAGATGGATTAGTTGGTTTCTGCCCTTTCTTTCCTATTAGCTCTAATTCTATGATCCTGGGGATGACCTTGGACAAGCATCACTTAGGTTAAGCCTCAGTTTTCTCATCTGTAAAATGGGAGAAGGGGTGAATTAGATGGTTTCTGAGCTTCCTTCCCTATCAACTCTCATTTGATGATTTTGGAGATGACCTTGGGGAAGAATCACTTAGGCTAAACCTCACCTTCCTCACCTGTAAAATGGAGGAGAGGTGAATTAGATGGGAAGTTAGAGAGTTTCTTTCTCTATCAGCTCTAACTCTATGATTTTCGTATGAGTGATCTTGGGCAAACATCACTTAACCTAAGCCTCAGTTTCTTCATCTGTAAAATGGGAAGAGGGATGGATTTTGTGATTTCTGAATTTCATTCCCATCAGCTCTAATTCTATGATCCTAGAGGTGACCTTGGCCAAGTGTCACTTAGGTAAAGCCTCAGTTTCCTCATCTCTTAAAATGGGAGGAAGGGCTAGATTAGTTGGCCCCTGAGGTTCACCCCAGCTCTGAATCAGAGCCTGTACTTCCTTGCCAAGGTCCCAGTCGTCCCTGGCTTTGGTCACCAGGTGGCAGTGCTGCCTCCATTTAGAGGCATAATCTAAAATCATGGGATTTATTTCCTTTTTCCCCTTCCTTGAAGTTTCCTTCTTCCTTGAAGGAGAAAAATGAATTCACTTTTGCTTCCTTGGGCAGATAAAGGCAGGTTCTGGTCCCAGACTCTCCTCCCTATTGAAAAGCTTTCCCAGGCTTTATGTGATTTCCATTTGACAAGAAATACAAGAAAATCTACTTGGCAGAAGCTTACTCATGGTTTCCTTGTGACATTTTGGCCTGGGGAGAATGATCTCAAGATGATTAACATGAGTAAGGAATTGCTAAATTGGGGATAAAATGGGGTTACCAAAAATAAGAGAGACTGAACTGGGCAGAGTAGCTCAATAAATACTTGGTGGATGAACATTTCTCTTAAATCATCTGTGTGTAGAACAGAGGAAGCACGTCTTCAATGGGACCTTCATTTCTAGTCACTTCTAAATAAGCAATGTGGTAGGGTGGAAAGAACTGTTGATTTTTAGTACAAGGACTTGGTTCAAATCCTGCCTCCAATATTTTCATGATATACTCTGGGCTTTAGTTTCCTGATCTGTAAAGTGAATGGGTTGGATTAGATGACTTCTAGAATCCTTTCCAACTTTATATAAGTTTTAAATATATTGGATCTTACCAATCCAATAAGATAGCTAAATAGTGCAAGGGTTGAAATACTGGACTTAGAGTTCCTACCTCAGACACTTAGTAGCTATGTGACCTTGGGTAAGTCTCAGCCTCACCTGTAAAATGGAGATGATCAAAGCACCTACCTCCCATGGTTGTAGTGAGGATGAAATGAAATAAGACAAAGTGCTTTGCAAATCTTAAAGCAATAAAATTGCATATTATTATGATGATAATGATAAGCATATAATAGTATAAATATGACACACCTTCTATGACAGAATATCTGGAATTATTCTTGGCACCAGAAATAGGAAAACAAATATCACCATGATCCCTGGTCTCCACATTCTACTTGATGGGGGGAGGGTAGAGTGTGAGAGATCATGGAAATCATTTGAACATAATAGACTTGCAGTTTCGTGTACAATCATCTTTTTTTATGGAAATACTGTTATGGAAATACTTGCTTTATTCCATAAATTAAAAATCAATTAATTTTTTTTAAAAAAGAAGGAGATCATAAGCTCATAGAACAAGAGCTGGAAGGTACCACAGAGACTATCCAGACTATTTTACAGATGAGAAAACTGAGACCCAGAGAAGCTAAAATGATTTATCCCAGGTCAGACAGGCAATAAATATCACAGGTGTGGTTTGATCCCAAGTTCTTTAACTGCAGAGGGTTTGAATTATAAGGTTCTTTTCTCCTTGAGGCAATTAAGTAAAAAGTCAAAGGTCATAGGAGCAGTTGGGATGGGGTGGGACAGGAAGTTCTAAAAACTAGAGATCTCAAGCTGATGGCACTTAAGCAGAATCTCTCTGGGAGCTGTGGATTTCAAGAGCAGGAGGTGAGAAAGGGAGTGCTCTCAGAACACTGGAGACTTTGGAATAAGGCAAATTTTCTCTCTCCCAAGAGGGGACGTGAAAGGCATTTATTCATCATTGTGCCTGGATCTTTTAGGGAGAAAAAAGCAACATATCCTATCATTTGTCTTGCTCAAAATGCCCCAGTGTATACATTAGTCAGCTGTAGTGAGTTAAAATCCTCTCTGCCATTACTGGTGTGACCCAGGGGTAAATGAATTCCATTTCCTGGGCCATTTTCCTTATCTCTAATGTAAAGGGATGAATTAGATAATCTTTTAGTAACCTTCCATCCCTCAACCTATGATTCTATGTTCTGACAAATTCACTTAGCCAAGAAAGATTTTTAAATCAAATTGTAAGAGCTGAGGTGAGTATTGCCTTGACTTCAGACCTCATTGGGGAAACTGGAATTAACTTTCATTTTGAAAAAAAACTTTCATTTTTAGTCTTCCGAGCATTTTGAACATGTGTCATGGGGTTCCCAATTTTGCAGATGAGGAAGACTGTTGAAATTTCCTTCCACATTTGATCTGATTGCTAGCAAGTTCTGAGTAGAGTTTGCATGATTTCAGCCTAAAGGGACCTGAGAATCATCTGGTCCAACTCCCTCATTTTACAAATGAGGAGACTAAGGCCCAAGTTCCAGAGTCCAGAGTCTAATTTAGTGCCTTTGAATCCAAATTTAATTTAACTGAATGACTATTCCCTAATTTAATTGCATAGTGGAAAGCAATTTACTGGAGACACAAGGACAAAACCTAAACAAGTCTTGACTTCAAGGAGTGTCCACTCTATTAGGAGGATACAACCTAGAAGTGATCAGAGTAAAACAAAATGATTCTGAGAGGTAGAGATGCCACTGCTAGAGGTAGGTGGGGGAAATGGGGAATAGAAAATGCTCTTGTAGGAGGTTGTACCTTTGAAGGAAGCCAGGGTGATGCTGATGTTTGTCTTTTGTTAGTGAAGAAGACCAAGACATCAGGGAGGTGAAGCCAAGACAAGCACATGAAAAGGATTTGAGTGAGGGGATGTTGTGCTAAGTCACCAGCCTCACTTTCTTCTCTGGAGCCATTTGGGTCCAATAGCCAGATATGAATCAGGATGGCTGGAGATGGCCCTGAATGGGAGGCAATCAGGGTTAAATGACTTGCTCAAAGTCACACAGTAAGTGGCAAGTATCAGCTTCTGACTCCAAGGTCAGTGCTCTATCCACTGCACTACCTGGCTACCCCGGAAGCAGAGAGGAAAAGAAACGTTCTCTTCCTACAATTACAGGGTGTTAGAGCTTGAGGCAATCATGGCTTCATCTAATCCAATTCCTTAATTTTATAAAAGAGGAAACTGCCGGAGAAATGAAAGGAAGTGTAGGATCACGGTTTGTAGCAGGAAGCAGTATCAAGTTCACCCCCCTCATTTTACAGTGGAAGCCTCTGAAACTCAGGGAACTCTGTGACCTTCCAAAGGTCACACAGGTAAAATGTGCTACTGCCAGAATCTAACCCTAGGTGTTTAAAGTGAGGAACTTCTCAGTCCTTCATTCTCCAAGAAGATCATGGCATCAGGGAGGTGGTGCCATGACAAGCAAGTGAATTGGACACCATCTGAGTCCAGTTGGTCTTCTTGGAGAAGGAAGGACAAACATCACTTGGGTCCAATGGCCAGATAGGAATCAGGACAACTGGAGAGGGTCTTGGATGCGAGGCACTCAGATGTAAGTGACTCTTCTAAGGTCACACAAGTGTCTGGGGCTGGATTCGAACTCCAGCCCTCCAGCTCCAAGGCTAGTGCCCCCTCCACTGCACACACTCCCACCCCACAGCGCTTCAGGCCAGGAGCTGGGGGTCCTGGAGCCACTAGTACAAGCTGGAGGGAGCAGATTGTTAAATGTTCAATGTGAGCATTCTTGGAGAATGCTGCGAATCAGGGTTCTAGAGTTCCGAAAAAGTGAGGAAAACACTGTTAAGAATTAAAGTCAAGGGGCGGCTAGGTGGCACAGCGGATAGAGCACCGGCCCTGGAGTCAGGAGTCCCTGGGTTCAAATCCGGTCTCAGACACTTTATAATGACCTAGCTGTGTGGCCTTGGGCAAGCCACTTAACCCTATTGCCAAGGAAAAAAGAATTAAAGTCAAGTTCAAAAGCGAGGCAGGCCTGCAGACCCACCCCAGACGGGGCCTCTGCCCGGCGCAAACTCCAGGATCCGCAGCCGCTCCCTTCCCCCTTTTCAGAGAGGAGCCCAATCTCGGCAGAGGGGAGCTCGGACCGGGCCAGGCCCAGCCCGGGAGCCCCGAGGAGCCTCCTCTCTCCGAGGCCCCGGAGCCCAGGGTCCGGCCTTGCTGGGCCCGAGGCGGGCAGTTGGGCGGCCCTGGTGGACCGAGGCCCGGTGCCCATCAGAGCCCCCTTTGTTCGCGCCTCGCGGGCACCGCCCCGCGCCAGGGGCCGCAGAAAAACAAAGCCCCGGGCATCCGGCCGGCTCCTCCTCGGAGCTCCGCCCCCGGGCCTCAGGGCGGGGTCTCAAGTTCAAGGCTGACTCCGATAGGCGGGCCGGGGCGGGGGCGGAGCCTGGGGGGCCGGGCCGGGCTCTGGCCGGAGAGTCCTCCTGAGCGCCAGCTCCTCCTCGGAGCTCCGTCCCCGGACCCAGGGGCGGGGTCTCAAGTTCAAGGCTGCCTCCGATAGGCGGGCCGGGGCCGGGGCGGGGCCGGGGCGGGCTGGGGGCCGGGCTCTGGGCCCGAGAGTCCGCCCCAGAGCCCGCTCCTTCGTAGGAGCTCCGCCCTCGGGCCCCGCCGCGCCCCGCCCCCGGCCCCCGGGGCGGGGTCTCAAGTTCAAGGCTGCCTCCGATAGGCGGGCAGGGGCGGGGCCGGGGCGGGCCGGGGGCGGGCCGGGCTCCGGACCCGAGAGTCCGCCCGAGCGCCCGCTCCTCCTCGGAGCTCCGCCCCTGACCTTCGGGGCGGGGTCTCAAGTTCAAGGCTGCCTCCGATAGGCGGGCCGGGGCCGGGGCGGGCCGGGCTCCGGACCCGAGAGTCCGCCCGAGCGCCCGCTCCTCCTCGGAGCTCCGCCCCCGGGCCTTGGGGCGGGGTCTCAAGTTCAAGGCTGCCTCCGATAGGCGGGCCGGGGCCGGGGCGGGGCCGGGGCGGGCCGGGGCGGGCCGGGCTCCGGACCCGAGAGTCCGCCCGAGCGCCCGCTCCTCCTGCCGAGCTCCGCCCCCGGGCCTTGGGGCGGGGTCTCAAGTTCAAGGCTGCCTCCGATAGGCGGGCCGGGGCCGGGGCGGGGCCGGGGCGGGCCGGGGGCGGGCCGGGCTCCGGACCCGAGAGTCCGCCCGAGCGCCGGCTCCGGGCTCCCGCAGCAGAGCGCCACCGTCCCGGGCCGCAGCCTCGCGGGGGGCAACTCGTGGAGGGCCGAGCCGGGGGCCCCGCTTCTCCGCGCCGCCGGGATGGCGCTGCCGCCGCCCCAGGGGCCCCAGGTGAGTGCGGGGCCAGCCCCGAGCTGGCTCCCCGGGCTAGCTAGCGGGCCTGAAGAAGTAGCGGCGCCGGCCCGTGAGGGGGCCCCGGCGCCCCTGCCCGGGGCGCTGCGCCACGCCTCAGCCCCGGGCTGGCCGGCTGGCCGGGGGCCCGCGGGCGGGGCCGGGGCCCGGGTCCTTCTCCTCGGCCCCTCCCGGGAGCTCCGCCCGGCGGCGGCGCGGCCGGGGTCGGGGTGGGCCACGCGGGCCGCCGGCTCTCCGCCGCCCGGGCGCAGCCAGACGCGCGCCGGGGCCGGGCGCGAGGCCCGGGGGGCCCGCTGGGCACGGCCCGGGGCCCCGGCCCTGCAGGTGTCTTGCACCCCGACGCGCGGGGCGGGGGCCGCCTCCTGGAGCCGGAGGAGCTGGGGGGCCCCCAGCGCGGGGCGGGCTCGCTCCTGGGGGGCCCCAGCCTGCTTTAGAAGCGCAGCCACCGAGGACCAGAAGGGGCCCGTCCCCGGCGCTTCGCAGGCTCCTTTCCAGGATTTCTTTGGAAGAAGCTGGTCCGAGGCGGAGGGAAGGAGAACTCACATACTTATATAAAGAGGAGACTTGTGTCATAGAAGTTGTCGGAAAAAAATGGTGGAGGGAGTCTAGGCTGAGTCCGTGCAACTGAAGGTTTTCTTCCTGGCTCTCAGATTATCAGGCGGAATTTTCAGTCATTTCAGTCCCGCCTGACTCCTTTTGGATCCCATTTGGGGTTTGCTTGGCAAAGATTCTGGGGCCGTTGGCCATTTCCTTCCACGGGTCATTTTACAGAGGAGGGAACAGGGAAACAAGGCTAAGTGACTTCCCTCGGGTCAGGAAGCTAGTAAGTGTCCGAGGTGGGTTTTGGATTCCGTCAGATGAGCCTGCCCACTGTGCCACCCAACTGCCTTTATAAAACGTAGATACTATTAAGAAATGGAAATTACAGGAGCAGCTAGGTTGTAAGGTGCATAGAGCACCAGCCCTGGAGTCAGGGAGGACCTGAGTTCAAATCCAGCCTCAAACACTTCATAATTACCTAGCTGTGTGATCCTGGGCAAGTCACTTAATCCCATTGCCTTGCCAAAACAAAATAGAAATAGAAATTGCCAAGTGCGTAAAGAGTGAGCTAGTCTCTGAGGCTTCTTAATATACATTTCTAGAAATAAATGTTTTCTTTGTCAAATGATCTTAGACTTTGTGGTACAGTGCACTGCACTGATTCAAAGGGCCTGGGTTCAAACTCCAAACCCACCTTTTCCCCAGGTTTACTGTCTGTTTGACCTTGGCACGTCACTTTTTCTCTGTAAAATTTGAGAGCTAGACAAGATCATTTAAAAAAAAAGATTTGCATTACAAAGAAGTAGCAGGTCAACTAGAGGATGGTTTAAACTCTGCCATACCTAATTTGTCTTCATCTCTCCTCTGACATTGCCTTCTGTCTACTCTGGACTTATCTCATATAAGCCTAATAAATGACATTATTTCTTTGGCTACAGGGACTCTTTTTGCCTTTCTTTGCAGGCCCAACTCTTAGCACAGTGCATTTAGATCTAGCTGCAACCCATTGGGATCCAAGCAAAAACAGTTGACTGAGTTTTTGTTTTCTTAATTGCTTCTTCCACCATTATTGGAAAGAGTTCCCCATTATTAATTTAGATTCTCCTTCCCTCTAAATGCCTTCACTGGCTTGGTATCCACTTCTTTCAAAGAAATCTTGGGAATAATCTGATAAACTTCATGGAAGCTAGTTCTCATCCATACCCTGGGCTTCAGAATTGTCCATTTTCTCAGGTCACAGATGATAAAGGACTCAGGAGCAGAATGAATCACACACTTGCCCTCCCTCAAATATGATTATGTCTTGGTTTAGGCAGGCGGTATTTTCCTAAAACAGACTCTATTAGGCCTTCAAGAAACATCAAGGTATGTGTCATCACTTGTGGTACCTCCACTGTTACTAATGACTGTCAGTGACCCATAAATTAGAGGAAGACTTTGCTGGGCATAGCCACCAGATTAAGAAAAAGACTCTCGGACTGGAAGCTGAAATGTACTCCTTAGGCCAGCTAGTCCAACTACCCGTTTTACAGATGCAGAGAGAGCAGGTGACTTGTTTAAGGTCACATCAGTAAGAGGCAGGAGCTGAATTGGAAGTCAGGTTCTCTGACTTCAAAGTTTTCCCCCTTTCTGTTGTACCAAGACATTTCCTATTTTCCTCATCAGTTAACTGGTGATGTCTTCTGGAGATTGGCAACTTGAAAAACTCATATTTTTTACTGACTTCAGAACTCCTTTTCAGGAAGATAGCTCTATAATGCTTGATGGGTATTAACAATTTTCTTATGGATAGCAGTATATCCAACTCAAAACATTAGTGATAGTGGAAATGGGGAAGTGGTATGGGGAAAAACCTAAATAACCAAATTTTGGGGTTTTTCCATAGGTACATTTTCTGACAAATTCTATTTCCATGAAAATGAAACTATCGTACAATGAGAATCAGTATAGCAACATGGATAGATTGCTGAATGTAGAGTCAGCAAGATTTAGATTTGAATCCCTCAAATAAGAAATTTAACTTCTCTGAATCTAACTTTTCTTATCTATAAAATGAAAAATGATAATAACAATAGTAACTCATGTTTATGCGGCATCTTATGATTTTCAAAGTGTTTTATAGAGTTTATATCACATAATCCTCATAACAATCTTGTGAAGGAAGTAGTATATAATTCCCTTTTTTTAGGTCATTGAGTAAGTGGTTTGCCCAAGGATTTGAACCCAGGACTTCCTGACTCCAAATCCTCCCAAAGCATGAATCTCATTGACTGCAATGTAGATCAAATAGATCAAATGTGTTTAAAGTGCTTTAAAAATGTATTATTATAAATGTCAGCTGTTAGTATCACCCTATTCACTTTTGTGGTGGCAAAATATTAAAAATTCATAATTTTTGGCATCAGGAACTTGCTAAGTTCAGACTTCTAGCAATTGGAATAACAGGGACATAAGATGTTATGAGAATAGTGAAGTTAAAGGTCTTTGTTGACTGACTTGACTTCTTCCTGACTTTGTGCCTTATTTATTCACCCTTCTTTCTCTTCTCTAAATCTTGAAATACCTTTTCTTCCTGAGGGTATCTCTGTTACTACTTGCCTAGGTTTATTCAATTAGTCTCTCAACTTGTTACAACTAGAGGGTCAAGTTCATTCACTCTTACCCAATGTGACTTCCTTTTCACAAGCCACTCAGTAACCACGCATGTGAGGGCTATTTTATTTGAAAACAAAACTGAATCTCAAAATGAGAAGACAGGTAGTTTAGGCAAGCCATCCATAATAGGTCCAAGTCAGAGTGTTACAGTTCTGGATTTGAGTCAGAGAACCTGCCACATTACCCATGTGACTTGGAACAAATCCCTTAACCTCTCTGGGTCTCAATTTTTTCATCTGTAAAATGGACTTGACTACATGATTCCTTCCAGCTTACAACTTAGGATTTATGATCTCACTAAGATGGGCAGATCTTGACACATGAGGAGAATAAATTTTCCTTTTCTAGCTTCTGGGAACTGAAGTGAACCCCTTTAGGACAAACTAGTCCAACCACCTCCTTTGATAGATGCAGAAACTGAGATCCAGTGAGAGCAGGTGACTTGTTTAAGGTCACGCAAATAAGGGGCAGGGGCTGACTTGGAACTTGAGTTCTCTGATTTCAAATTTTCACCTCTTTATGATATACCAAGATGTTTCCTGTTTTCCTCATCAGTGAACTGGTCTTCTGGAGATTAACAAAAGCTTACAAAGTTTACTTGCCAAATCCAGTAGATATATGAAAAGAAGGAGGTAACAAATCAGTAACTAGGTCCAATTCAGTAGTAGGGAATGTTTTTTCTGACTTCTTGACCTGATTGGTTCTCTTGGGTTGGGCAAACTGGACTCATGTCTGAATCCACTGTCTCTTTTGCCACTTCTGACTGTTATTTCGAAAATAATAAACATAACAAGAAATAGAAATGGTGAAAAGATGTTTTACTTTAATTTTCACAATAAATCTGTGAGGTGCATGCTGATAGGTATTATCTGAATTCTCTAGCTATGGAACTGGAAATGACCTGCCTGGTTTTACAAAGTCTTCAAGGTGGGAATGATGTACCAGAATTTGGGAAACAGACATTTTGCTATATTGCACTCTAGTCTCTGCTCAGATGCCATCCTTGCTGCATTGGGAAAAACTACTGCCTTAGAGTGGCAAATACTTTTTTTTCATTGAGCAATATACTGATCTGAGGGAAGAATTCTAGAAACAAGACTTCTGGTTCCATGTAATTCCTCGGTGAATTACTGTCCTTCCTTTATGAGGCTAATGCTCATTTATCTCATGCTATAAAGTATACAAAGTGCTCTTCTCAAGTCTTGTGGAAGTAACGGTGGACATATCATTGTCCCCCTTTTTCAGATGAGAGAGAGAGAGAGAGAGAGAAAGTAAAAAACACACTCTTCCAGGGTCACATGGCCAATAAGCATCAAATCCAACACTTTTGGTTCCAAGGTCAGAGACTTTCCCTCAATATTATCTTGTTAAATGCTACTGATGCTTCTCCAATTGAGCATAGGATTTGAGAACATAAGTTCTTTTTTTATTAGCTAGAAATTATCTAGTTCATTGCCAATGGTTCTGAGTACAAGGTGTGTTTGTTGGTATACTCTGAGGGTAACTGGGGCATTTTAGGATTGATGACCATATGCTTTATCTGCAATTTTTCTCTATTTTCCCCTAGCACCCATGTAAGTGGGAATAAACAAGATAATAGAGAGGAAGGGTAAGGAAATAAATGTTTATCAAGTGCTTAAAATACACTAGACAAAGCTCTAACCACTTCATAAATATTTCTTTTGATGGTTACTATATGACCTGAGAGGTAGGTGCTGTTATGATTGTCTTTTACAATCGAAACAGATGGAGGTTAACCCAGGCTCACACAAGTATAAGTATCTGAGGTCAGATTTGAACTCAAAAATTGTTTTTTGGGGGGCAAAGGAAAAATGGTAGTTTGTTAATCCGTTCCCTTTCCCTTCTAGTCCTTAAGTACAGGAGCCTCCTCAAGGTGTCTTATGTCACATGTGATGGAGAGCAGAAGGTATAGGAGAAGACATCCACTGAATGTGAATGTGGGATCTTATAGTGTGTCTACAGATATCAATTATTTATTATGCTGGTTTAGGAGATGGCACCAATAGAATGTCTCTAAGTTCTCTAAGTTTTAGTGTATAGAAAAAAGCACAAGATACAGAATTTGAGTTGCCTCTGATATTAGATTGATAGATTAAGCATTTATTAAGCACCTATATAGTTATTAATATATTTACATACACATTTTTAGATATTTATTCAGGTTTTTGTTATATATTTATTAAGTGCTATTTAATTTGGGAACACAAATACAAGCAAAAGGAAAGACAGCCGCTGCCTTCAGGGAACTTACATTCTATTGGGGGAAGACAATAGAGTATAAATTTCTTTAGGGAAGACAATAAGTAAAAAAGGAGAAAAGTAGGGATAGAGGATGGAAGGCCACCATGTAGGAGAATTGTGGAGAAATTTAGAAAGTGAGCAATACAGCAGTGTGCTGCAGTCAGTTTGAATTGGATTACTGAAATTGATTGTTAAATTTTCAGTGTAAGAATTTATACCTTGGAAATTGGGGACCACTACAAAAACAGGGCTTGTTGATTGTCCCAGACAGAGAAAATGTGAATAATGCAATTAAACTTAAGTGTGTTTCCTGCATACATTTTGTTCCTTCGGGAGAGAGTTGGGTTGTTAAAACATTTAACTAGTCTACCAGTAGGTCCCTTGGTAGTGTTGAGAGAGGGGTGAATATGTTTCATTTAGACATTTTCTCAAATAGAGGGTTTGAAGGAGAATTCACGAAAAGGAAGAGGTGATAGAGGAATCTTCCAGGGTGAGGTGACTGTTGGGATAGAGGTAGAATGTTTGGAAAATCAAGAGCAGAGTCAAGAGTAGGCTGATCGTAGTTGACTTGGACACTTCCTCAAATGAAGATTCTGAGGAGGAACCGGACAATTGGTGGAGGGATGAATGGAGACTTCACTACTTTCTAACTCTGTAACTTTGGGCAGACCCTTCATCTCTAGGATGAAGGAATACAGATGGTCTTTAAGATCCCTTTCAGCTAAAGCCCATTGATCCTATGGTCTTTGTATCTACAATTCTTCAATTACTGGAATTCATCTTATAGTAATGCAGACTGAAGCTATTGGAGATGAATTCAGAATTTGGCCTTTTTGTTCTGTTGAATTTAATTAGAAAAAACATTTGTGTTCAATTTATTCATCCTTGTCATGTGGGACTTCCTATTGAGAATAAGCAGCAGAATGGCATAGTGGAAAGCACTTTAGTTTTCTAATCAAGTAGATGCCGGACCAAATCTGGGTTCAGACATTTATTAATCATGTACTCGTGGGGAAATCATTTAATCTTTCCAAGCCTCAATTTCCTTATCTGGAAAATGAAGGCAGTAGTACTTACTTCATAGGGTTTTCTTAGGCTCTAATGAGGCGATGAATGGAAGACATTTTCAAAATGGTAAAATGACATGTAAATGTGAGGAAATGACAAAATGAAGGAAGTGTGGGGCAATGGGGAGAGAGCTGTCCTTGTTAGGAAGACACATGGTCACTCAGTGTGACTAGGCAATGCTCTGAGCACCCTCATTAAGAGGATTGGTAGAGAGACCTAGGATTTCTCCACACCAATGATATTATAGACCCATTACATGACCCATTATTATTATTTGACTCGTCTTATCACTGAACTTAATCATTCTTGATCATCAAAAACTTAAAAGCATTATGGAAATTTCGAAGGACTCTCAGAGCCTTGGAGATAAGTCAGAGACATCAATAATAGTTGTGGGGAGAACATGAGTTTGAAAATCAATAATCCATACTAGTGGGATAGCTAAGTGGTACAGTGTCTAGAGTATGAGAGCTGGAGTCTGGCAGACCTGAGTTCAAATCTGGCCTCAGACATTTCCTAGTTGTGTGATCCAGGAGGGCAAGTCATTTAACACTTTTGCTACCTCAATTACCTCATCTGTAAAATGAACTGGAGAAAATAGGAAACCATTCTAGTATCTTTGCCAAGAAAACCTCAAATGGGGTCAGGGAGAGCTGACACCACTGAAATGACTAAACAATAATAGCAACATCAATAATGCATACCGTTAGTGATCAAACCTCATGTAGCCATTACTTCCCCCTTTCCGCTTTCTTTTAAGCATGTCTTGTTTCAGATTCTAACAAATCACATTTATGTATTTAATTTTTCTCATTTTAAGCGTGTCTATTGATGTTTTTGTTTTTACATCATTTTCTTTCCAGATATACCCTTCCCCCACACACATATAATGAGCCATCCCCAGAAACAATTAGGCTGTGACTTCTTTGTGTGCAGGGTCTTTTTTTGGGGGGAGGGGTGTTGCTTGGGGCAATCTTTGTATCCCCCATGCTTAGTATAGTTTCTGGTATGGTAAATGGTCGATTCTTAATACATACCTGTTCATTTAACTGAAAAGAAACCTAAAAATTATTGCAGAAAACAGGTTAGCAAAATTAACCAACACATCAACCTTTGGTTGATAATATTGGGTTAATTCTGTAGCAACTCTTAAGTATTTTTTTTTTTTAGTTTTTGCAAGGCAGTGGGGTTAAGTGGCTTGCCCAAGGCCACACAGCTAGGTAATTATTAAGTGTCTGAGTTCGGATTTGAACTCAGGTACTTCTGACTCCAGGGCGGGTGCTCTATCCACTGCACCACCTAGCTGCCCCTAACTCTTAAGTATTTTAAGATGGCAGCCTTTTGATTGTTTTGTGTCTTCACTTTATTTCACTATAGAATCATACATTTAGAGTTGGAAGGAATCAACTTTCTCATTTTACAGATGAGGAAACTGAAACCCAGAGGAGTTAATTCATTTGCTCAAGGTTATATAGCTATTGAGTGTCCAAGGCAGTATTGGAACTCAGATTGTCCAGCTACCTTATAGTATGCCTCCCATTTGCCTCTACAGACCTAGCTCCCCTAAAGAGTTACTAGTAGAGGTAGTTTTTATAACTACAGGACATTATACAGGGGCCTCATTGCCTTCAATGTTTTTAAAACTTTCCCCCAGGAGATGCATGTTCTATCTTCCTTCTCTTGACCTGATTTCTTGATAATATTTTCTTGCTCTTTGGGGGATGTCGATTTTTTCATACATTCATAAATATTTACGGAGCACCTCCCCAAACCACATTTAGGGGTAGGCCATGTGTTCATTTGCCAGGGTCCAGCTCACAGTGGGGACAGAATGAAGAACAATATTGAATGTTCTCTTTTTGTAAATGCATATAACTTTGTTTAAAGGGGCCAGTCTTTGATTTTTATTGATGTAGAGAACTCACAGATGACAAAACTCCTTCCACCAATGTGGGTCTGCATTTCCTCCAGAATTTAGAGTCCTAGTTGTCCAAATGATGAGACTTTGGGTGATTTGTTCAGGGTCACAGAGCCAGTGTGTATCAGAGACCTAACCAGATCTCTGGGGACAATGCCACTTGTACTAATCCAGGATGACATATAGCTTCCTCTGATACTCACCATCTTCAAATTACCTTTCTTGCTTTATCATACATCACATTTTTCTCTTTCTTGAATTCCATGGTCCAGTTAAACTGGCTTTGGACCTGTTACTCACCCCTGACCTGATATCTCCACTTTCTGAACCTTTAATTGGACTAGAGTATTCTCCCAGTTCACCTCCACCTCTTGGGATCATTGACTTCTCAAGTATCTCCTCAAGCACTATCTTGCTTAGAAGACCCTTCCTGGTCCCTACTCCTGCCTGACCCTGGTTACTAGAGTCTCTCTCTCTCTCTCTCTCTCTCTCTCTCTCTCTCTCGTTACTTTGTATTTGTCTTATAGCAACATTATCTGAATATTACCTCTCCAGTAGAATTGATCAATGGATGGAGTGGTGATTTTCCCCACTTCTGCACAATCCCTCTACCAGTGTCTTTTCATCTGGTGATCCAAATGATCTTTGGGAAACTTGCTGAATATTTAGTCTTGTTCCCAACGTGAAAGGATCACCCCCTTCCCCAGAGTGACCATTGTTATTGGAACATTCTGATCCTGTGTGTAGCCTCATTTCAGGAACATCTGTTTTTCATGAACCCTCTTGGAGGCAGCTGTCCATGTGCTGTGAAAGTAACTACACAGACCCCTAGGCTAGCATGAGGCAATTGCTATATAAATTGTCTGAATTTTTCCCCCAACAATTTCCTGAAGCATGGATCAATGGTATGTAGTCAAGGATATCACCTGTTATATCAGACAGGTGGCCTTCCTTCTAGTGCCTTAGAGTCCCAGTGTCAACATAAAGAAGTTACAGATGCAAATAATAAACAAATATTGAAAGTATGTTCCAAATACATGCAGAGACTTGTACTAGTCACCAGGACTGGTATAATATAGACTGGCCTTTAAAAAATTTGCATTCTAACAAGAGGCAGGAAAATCATGTGCATCCATAACTATGCTACATGAATGGGTATGATAAAGCAGGTTCCAAAGTACCATAAGCTATTTGAAGTCTAGGGAGAGATGGCATTTCAGATGAAGTTAAGGAAGCACTGGAATTGACTTTAAAGAATGGGAGGGACTTCAATAGACAGAAATGGATATGGGGAAATAAAGATTTTTATCCATAGAATATCCTATGTATAAAAGGTAGAGGATGTATGAATGAAAAAACTAAAGAGAGTTCTTTCTAGCCACTATACTAAGTACAACAGATATAAATATTCAAGGAATTTAACACTCTAATTGCATGATTCTTAATCTGAGATTATATATTCATTTATTTTTCTCCTCATCCTCTGCAAACTAAGTGAAATGGACAAATACATGATTTTTAAAAAAATTGATAACTATTCAATATAGTTGATTTCCTTTGCCATCCAATGCATTGAAAATATTCTGAGAAGGGATCTATAAGCTTCATCACACTTCCAAAAGGGTCCATGACACAAAGCAGATTAAAAACTCCATTTTCTTAGTTTAGGGTGGTGATGACCAAGAGGGATATTTTGGTTTGAAAAACTATAGGAATGTTTAGTAGAGATATTGTTGAGGAGACTAGCACATCCTTTCAAGAAGGATTTGAGTATGATTCCAGATCTGGGAAGGGTGGAGAGCTGGAGGATAATCCTGTTTGGTCAAGTCATGGTAAAATGTGGAGAAGTATTATCTGGAAAAGTTAGGAAGGAAGTTTGAAGCCAGATTATGAAGGATCTTAAATGACAGGATCAGAAATTTATACTTTATTTAGCAGGTAATGTCTGTTAGCACTCATTTTAAAAAATATTTACTAGTTACACTCCTACAAAGTGTTAAAGTTTGTAAATACAAATGCTAGCCAGAAGGAAAGTCCCTCCCTCAAGGAGGGCTACACAGCAAAGGAAGCTGCCCTATAGGCATGATAGAGAAAGTCTGGGCTACAGCCTGTAGATAAAAGAGACCTAGCTGGCCTGGAGCTTCTAGGAGGAGCCATTCAATCTGAGGGAGAGCCTGGGGCAAAGGGATATGGGAGGAGAGACAGCAAAGATACTCCTGTGGTGTGAATGGAGAGACACTTTAGGTTTCCAAGTAGAAGAGTAATTCCATCTGAGGGGCACCTAGGAGAACCATCTTCATTCTCATTTGAGTGGATTGGGGAGGAGACCCATTAAAAAGACCGGGGAAATCCATGAGGAGGCTGTTACAGTAGTCTCAGCTGAGAACAAGTAAGACCCTGAATTAGTGTAGTTGCAGTGGAAATGGTAAGAAGGGGACAGGTCAAGTAGGATTACAAAACTGAGGTGGACAGTCTGGAGTGCCTAAATGGATTTCAGGGGTAAGGGGGTGAAGAAATGAGGTGAATCTAAGAGAATTCTGAGCTTAATGATCCTGGGTGACTGGTAGGATGATATTACTCTCATTGGGAATAGAGAAGTTGGGGGCAGGGGGTATGGGAAATTGAAGACAAATTTGGGTTTGAACCTGAGTCCCAATGGTACATCTAGCTTGATGGTCAAGGCCTCCAGTAGACTTTTGGAAATATAAGATTAGAATCTGGGGAGAAGAGGCAACTGAATGGGGTGGTTCAGTAGAAAGAGCATTGATTTTC
The DNA here is from genome assembly GCF_037893015.1 of Macrotis lagotis. Lineage (NCBI taxonomy): Eukaryota > Metazoa > Chordata > Mammalia > Peramelemorphia > Peramelidae > Macrotis > Macrotis lagotis. The sequence goes on along the minus strand of NC_133663.1, from coordinate 32,099,227 downwards.
CAGTCACATGCTCTGGTTTCAAATCTCATCTCTCTGTATGACTTAACCCTCTGGGTCTCAGTTTCCTTGTTTTCCAAATGAACAGGATGGACTAGGCCTCTCCAGCTCTAAATCTCAGGTACTATGAAAAAGAGATTTGTGAGTTATCTCCTAATATGTGATTATTAAAGTCATGGGAGTAGATAAACCTTCCAAAGGTAAAAGGGCAGGTACATAGGGAAAGAAGACTGGGGACAACTCTGGAGGATGGTTATATTTAAGATAAAGGAGGCAGCAAAAGAGATAGGAGAGAGAGAATGGCTCAGCAAATCATTTGATTGTACATCTAGAGCTGGTAGGGTCCTCAGAGACCTTTTGGAAATTTCAATAGAAACCTTTATTTCTGCCAAGGGCCATTTGGATATTTATAACATCATTCACCTGTTACATTTGGTCAAACATTTAATTAATTCATCTCTAAAAAGCTTCTAGATTTTTGAATTTTGAGACCTGCCTGAGGTTGCTGTGGCAGTGCGAGATCATATATATGACCCATGGGGCAGATGTTCCCCATCTCTGGACCAGTGTGCAATATCTTCAATTTATAGGTAAGGAAACTGAGACCTGGGGAGATTATGTGCCTTACTCAAGCTTGACTAGGGCAGTGTCTGAGGCAGAATTTGGCCCCTGGACTTCTACCCCAAAGTCAATGTTCTCTCCCTGCCCCCCCCCCCGCCATCTTCCTTCTAATATGATGAGATCAAGGGTATAAAGATATAGGAGTTAGCAGCTTTTCCTCTTAGACTAGAGAGGAGGAGAAGCTAAATGAGGACAAAGAAAAGTTTAGAAGAATAGCAGAGGGGAGTTAAGGAAGATGGCATCAGATGAATTCACTCTATTGGAAAAGTAGGAAGTGAGATCATATACTGGGGGTGTTGGGGTACAGGTATAGTCAGGGACCTGAGAGAAGAGAGAATGAGAAGTCACCATGGGAAAGGAAATATGAGAGTCAATAAGGTGAATTTTAAAATTTGCCATATGGTTGGGAGGAATTATCTTGTGTGAGGAAGAGTGATGAAGACCCATTCAGAACTGTTCAATGGCTTCCTCTAATAAAAACATCTGGTCCTTTCATTGTAATAATAGTAACAATAAAAATTTTTTAAAGCAATAAACAAATGCAGTATCAATCTTAATGTCCATTTTTTTGAATTTTAAAATGGATTATTGTGATAGATTTTTAAAGTATCCTAACAAAAACACATACAAACAAAATACTAGGTCAGCTCTAAATAGAGTAACAAACAAAAGGGTAAAAGTGTATGTATCTATATCTCTATAGAGTGTACATGTCCTATCAAAACACATATAGACATATGCATATGTGTGTGCATGCGCGTGCGCGCGCACACACACACACACACACACACACACACACGCATTCTGATAAACCAATAAAAAAACCTTCAGAAATACTTTTGTAACTCAGGATTCACTTTACCTAACAATGGTAAAGTTTGATAACAGGTACTTACCATTAGGTTTGTCAAAGGTAACAAAATGGGGCTTAATCCAGTGATTAGAATGATAAGAACAAGGTCCATTGCAATATAAATGTAAGCATTCAGCTCTCTGAGTTGATGTTAGGTAGAGTTTGTGTAGGCTGTGATTATGTAGTCACTGGAAAATACTAGAGCAGATTAAAAAATCCTAAATGGTGGGTGGCATTCTACTCATCTAGATGAAGGTTTTTGTCCAAGGAATGTTCTTTATTGCTCATCTCCATTCCTGTACACAGGTGGTTCTCCCTAACCTCTGATCTCTACCCCAGTACTTGGAATGTTCTCCCTTCTTACTTCTGATCTTTGGAATCCCCAACTCCCTTTAGGCTAAGCTCAAAGACCATCTCCTACAAGAGATCTTTCCTGATTATCCAGATGTTAGTTCTCCCCTTACAGTTACTTCTCTCTCTCTGTCTCTGTCTCTCCTCTCTCTCTCTCTCTCATTTTCTCTTTCTGTCTCTATCTCTGTCTCTCTCTCCCTCTCTATCTTTCTGTCTCTCTCCCTCCATTCATATAAAGCATGTATTTATGTGTGAATATAGATAGATACATACTTCTCTACAAGCAAACATTTGTGCTTTGTGCACATTGTTATTAAGGACAGAGACCTTCATTTTTATCTTTCTATTCCTTTTACTTCACACAGTGTAGGTCATACAAAGTCATTTAATAGAAGCTTAATGAATTGAACAGAGTGGGGCTGGGTCTGCCCCTGTGCTTCTTCCCACTTTTCCTTTGGGACTGATTGGGAATGTCTCTGTGCCCACAACTGATTGTTTGGGCCGAGCATTGGGTTAATCTTCATTGTATGTGCAGGTCACACTCAATAAAAACAATGGGATCGCATGACAGGGTAGAGAGAGCCTCAGGGTTGAAATCAGAGGACCTGGGCGCAAATCTTGCCCCATGCTACCTACTTCCTCTGTGCCCAAGGAAAAATTGCTTGGGTTGCGGTTTATTTATTTATGTAGTGAGAGACTGGGCAGAGGTGACCTCTAGGTTTCCTTCCTTACCCAAGATCCCTGATCTTCAAGGTCCCTTTCAGCTTTTAATCCTAGGTAATTAGAATTTAAACATTGCAGGAGAAACAAAGAAAACATTATCATGACAGGTAAATTACCTTCTGGCTACCTTTGCTCAGGGAGATAGGAGGGTTCCTGGTGAAGTTGGCTTACAAAGTTCACAATATATCCAACAGCCATCAAATCAATGCTGATAAAGAGATACAGCTCCAGGTTATTTTTTTCTATCTTTTTCTAAAAACACATTGCAGTTTTTCATTCTTAATAAGGATGACAGTTTCATTTCATAACAGTGGTTGCCTAAGGAAATGAAATGATGGAAAGGAATTTAGGTGTTATTAAGAGATTGATAGACTGTGAATGAGATTTACAGGTAGAATTCATATTGGCTGGTCTAGCCAGGGTAGATCCTGTGGTATAAGAGGATCGTGGTGTCCCCATTCTAAGAAGTTGGATGCTGTATCTAAATGCCCTGCTGTGGGAATTCCCAGTTGTTTTAGAGTTTTAAGTTAGTGCCTGATTTCTTCTTTTCCCCTGAGGTCAAAATGTGAACTGGCAAAATATCATCTATATCCACTGACACCCTTTGGTAGCCTACCTTAAAGAAATTGCTTTCATCCAAACATACAGCATTTACTTTTAAAATTCAGTTTTGTTTTCATTTCTAAATTTTCTCCTTCTTACTTCCCTGTAATCCCTCATTGAGAAAACAAGAAAAGCAAAAATCATTGCAAATGCTCTAGTGAAATAAATTCTCATATTGACCACATTTCGCTCCCCTCCTTTCCCCCCTCCAAAATATGCTTGAATTTCGTCCCTCAGCTCAATCTGGAAGCAGAGAAGATATTTCATGGTGATTCCTGATCCTGTAAGGGTCTGTGACAGCTTTGCCTCCATACATCCAAGACCAAAACATGATAATTCTTGCCCTTAATGAGCTTATATTTTCCTGTAATGTAAGTAGGGAGAGGGGTAGTGAAGTTAGTGAGGAGGAGGGTAGAAATTCAGTGCATTCACTGAGCAGCAGGCAAAAGAGCAACACAAAATACATATTCAGTAATGGGGAAGCAGGAATAAAAATTGGGGGAATCCAAGCACTCATGTGGGAATTGGAGCTGGTACTGAACCGTGAAGTGACTTCGGGGGAGGTAGGGGTGGAGGGGAGCTGGAAAGTTGAACATTTCAGGAGTTCAGATTAGGAGCAGAGGTTTGGGGGGAAGGAGATAGAGATGGAAAGTTGGGAACAAAGAGACAAGAGAGAGAGAAAGAGAGAGGGAGAGACAGAGACAGAGAGGGATACAGAGAGAAAGAGACAGAGACAGAGAGATCCACTGGAGCCAGATTGTGAAAAGTTTTGGATGCCAAAGTTTGTATTCAATGACAACAGACAATAGGGAGCAATAGAAGTTTCTTGATGGTGGAAGTAATAGGGGTAGCTGTGAACTTTATGTATATCAGCATGGAGCAGCGAGCATTTTGAATTCAAGAGGAGGAGAGACTGAAAACAACAAAACAAGTTGAGAGGTTTAAAATTTTCCCAGGCAATCCGAGTTTCCTTGACCTTGAGGACCTCTGTAAAGCTATAGAGTAATGGAAGTTTAGAGCTGGAAGGTTCTAATGAGATGATCTAATTCAATTTCCTACCAAAAGAAGGAATCTGTTTCATAGAATTTCTGGAAGTTGGTCCTTTAGCTCTTGCTTGAATGCTTCCTGGAACAGGAAGCTAACTCACAAACTTGTTCAAAGTTGCCGTAAACCATTGCAAAGTAATTGAGAGAAAGCTTTTCCTTCTCCTGGGCTAAAACCCACTACCCTAGAATTTAGACTCTATCGGGTCATAGTATGTAATGGTCATAGCTAGAAAGACAGTATGTCCTACTGTAGGGTAGAGTGCTGGCCTCCAACCTAGAAAGACTTGAGTTTAAGGTCCACCAAGGAGTCATCCTGGCTGTATGATGCTGGGCACATCCCCTAATGTCTCAGTGTTCCTGGGAAGGTCTCTTAAGACCATAAGAGGAAAAAATATGGCAATCTGCATGGGAAGAGGAATGTTCATCTCCTTGAAACTCCCTGGAATAAAATCATCATACATGCAATCCTTCTTCTTGAACAGGGGACAGCTAACTTATAGCACTTGTAGAATTTCAAATTGATACACACACACACACACATATATATATATGGATAAATATGTGTAGACACACATTATAATCACACACACATGCATATACAAATACATGTTAGGGTTTGATTTAAGATTAACGATGTAGTTCCCATAGGACCTCTTCAACCATCTAATCCAGCCCCTGTGTGATAGAGAATTTTCTCTATCAATCAACAAACATTTATGGAGGGCCTTTTATATGTTGGGAACTGGGGATACATAGTCAAAATGAAAAATCCATGCCATTTTGGAGATAATTTATGTGCATACACACACATATGTTTATATGCATGTATATAGATATGTTTATATTTTTGTAAATGTATATATTATATACAAATGAATTATACAATATAACTTTTAAAATGTATTTATGTGAACCTACACAATTATAAAATAATTTTGGGAATTCTGACCCCTAAATTCCTTCCTCCCATTAGTCAGTCCCTGCTCCTTGAAGACAGGCACCATGTTTTTATTTTTCTATGTAATTCCATCATTTTATTCAGTTCTTGATGCATAGTGGATGCTTAATAAATGTTAGACTGACTAATTGAATGATGACTGTACTCATTTTCTTTTAACGCGTTGGCATTTGGGGGATTTAAAAAAAGACCTTAGATAGGAGATGCCATTTGAACCTAGCTTTAAAGGAAATTTAGGATTACAAGAGATGATGAATCCAAGGCACTCTTGGGCATGGGACTCAGACTGTTCAAAGACAAAGAGATGAGAGATAGAATGTCATTTGTGAAGAATAGCCAGAATTTGAGAAGGCTGATAAAGTGGACTGGAAATGTAAGCTGAAGCCATATTATGAAGGGTCTTAAATGCTAAATATAGGAGATTCTATTTAATCCTGTAGGTCATAGAGAATCCTCTGGAGTTCATTTATTAAGGGAAGGGCATGGTATCAACCTGTGCTGTAGGAAGATCACTTTGGCAGGTGATTGGAGGATGGACTGGAAGGGGGAGAGGACTTGAGCAGAGAACTATTTAGGAAGGGGTTGCATGAATACAGGTTGCATGGAGACATCTCTGTGGGTGGAGAAAAAGGAATTAATGTGAGATTTGGGGAGGTAGAACTGATGAGACTGGACCTGATTCATTGTGAAGGTGAGTGAGAAAGAATGAGGAATTAGGGAATGACTGGGTTGTAAACCTCAGTGACTGGAATGATAGCTGTGCCCTGGAAGAAAGAGAAGTTTTAAAGAAGACCCAGTGGGAGGGTGGGGCAGAACAAGGTGTGAAAGATGTATAATAATTTTTGGTTTGAACATATTGAATTTGTGACTTCCCATTACAAAGTTGGCTGGGTGGGACTGGAGCTCAGAGAGAGCCCTTCAGCCAACGATGAGCGAGCATCTGAGTTTTGCTTGGGAAGCCTTACCTCTTGAGGCAACCCATTCTGCTTTTTGGATAGCTCTGAGGAATAACAAGTTTTTCAGTAATTTCAAGTCCAAATCTGCCTCTCTATAATTTGTATACACTAATCTCAGTTCTTCTCTGTGGAGCCAAGGAGAACAATTCTAACATCTCTTCCACAGACTTGCCCAGACTTCCGCAACCTCCTGAACTATAAAAGACAATTGGATATAACTTATGGTAAATCTCACAGATCAAGTGATTATTTTTCTGCTATAGGCAGGGTGTGAGTCAAAGGCATACAATTTCTTTCTTTATGTGGTTTCTATTTTGGTTGAATGAATGGACAAGTACATTACCTGGAAGACAGTTCATGAGAAACAAACTCATTCTACTTCTCATTGTTGTTGGGAAAAGGCAAAGAATGGAAGGAAGAAGTATGAATGAAATACAAGAGTGGTCACTTAGGACCCTAGGGAGAAGAACCCCACCTGTTGGTTTTAAATGAAAAATAAAAAAGACTTTGAACTAATCTAGAAAATACGACTAGATGACTTGAAACAAAGATAGGAAATCTTTTTATTCAACAAAGAAGATTAAGAGCAAACAGGATGTTACTACGACCTGATATTAAAGCCCTTTTTGGTGATGTATTGCCAGATTGTGTAACTGCAGATTCAGACTCCTGTTTAGATATCATTAATGTAAAAAGAAAATTGAAGCATCGTGAAGTAATATTTAAATTCTCATTCTTATTTCTGGGAAGATTCTTCTGGGAAAGAAAGGTTCTTCTCATCTACCTCACCTCTAAACTTAGACGATTTTGTTTTTCAGTTAAGCAGTTATACTTTAAATGTATTTTGTTAATGAAGTAGCTCAGGCTTAAATCAATACTCCATTGATTTTTAATGTAACCATGTTCTCTCAAATGGGTTAATGTTCCACCAAGACCAAATGACTTTTGATAAGGGGCTGACTCCTGTAGAGTAAAAAAAATTGCATTAATCTAGCCTTGTAAATCCTAAATTTATGGAGGCTGATTGATTTTTAAGTCAACCCTACAGACATTGCACCAGAGGAATGACCTGGAATGTCTGCTTGCCATGCTACTATGGATCTCCTACAGTGGTAATGTTCTTAAACTAATGTAGTTTATTTGTATAAAAGACACAGTGGAAGAGACAGCATGGCACAATGGGAAGAACATTGGCTCTGAAGCTATTGGTTTTACCCATTTCTGTCATTTCTTATGTGACTTCAAGCCAATCTGTCATTTCTTATGTGACTTCAAGCCAATCCTTCTATCTCTCTGGGTCTCAGTTTCTTCATCTGTGAAATAAAAGGAGGTACACTGGATATATCTTCAAGATCTGTCCTAATATGTGATCAGTGATTCCAGGCCATATGGAAGGAAGATGACAGAAGACATTTCCTATAAGATTTCATTAAAGTCTAGGAAGTAAGATTTATTTGGCAACATCTTATCAACCCCATGATTTTAAAGCCATTAAGTTCATAAACATTCATTAAATAAACATCTACTGTGTGCTAGAACTATGGAAAAGTGCTGGGGACACAAAGAAAGGCAAAAAAAAAAATAGTCCTGCTTTCAAGCAGATCATGGAACTTAGAACCTCTGATGCTAGAGCCCAGGGTTCTTGATTCTGTACTGTCTTTTCATAGGTGTGGAATGCTGTTCTGCATTAGTTTTGCAGAACAGAATTTTTTTTTCCTTGCCCCATCTGCATACAAGGGGGAAGGCTATACTTAGAAGATGATATAAACACCAAAGTTGGCAATCAAAATTAAAAAATTTGAGAGAAAAAAAGAATCCATTTTACCTCTACCAAGTGGCATCCTAAATTTAGAAGATTTCTCACTCTTGTGTTTACATAATACAACAGATGGTACAACTACAAAAAGAACAATTGTGGTCTTTTCTAAATAACATTTATTTAGAGTAGAGACTTGGCCCATCATTCCATGGACAGTGGGGACTTCCAGGTAGGGAGACTCCCAATGCAAGCTGGTACTTCTGCAATTTATATTCTTAGAAAGTTACCCTAAGCATGGTAAGGTTAAATCAGCATCATTCTCTTGAGGAAGACTTTGAATCCAAGTCTTCCTGGCTTCAAAACTAGCTCTATCTACTGTATCAATAGTTCTCTAACTTTGTGGTCTCTAGACATTTGTATACTAAAAATTATTGAGGACCTCCCCAAATGTACTTTTGCTTATGTGAGTTATAGTCTTAACTATATGTGAAATTAATATATATCAGTGCTATTATAAGAATAGTTTTGACTTCATAAATTCCCTGAAATGGTTTTGGAGACCCCCAGATTAGGGGGTCATAAGACCCTCTTTTAAGAGCCATTGCACTGTGTCATGCTGCTTCTTATAGACACAAAGCAAGGGGAACTTTCCTAACAATCAGGGTTTTTGAAAAAGAAAGTAGACCACCTCCTCCAGAGTAGGGGGTTCCTTACTTCTAGTAAAATATAGACTATAACTAGACAGAAGATTTGTCTTGCATTTCCCATTCTCTCCCTCTAGTTTGTGCTCTGGGCTGGTTTTCTGGCCTCACCAGCCAAAGTCTGGGTGGCTTGTTGGAGATGTTATAGAGGGGTTCTTGTTCAGATATGGGTTGGACTTGATGCCATACCCAATTCTGTGGGAAACATGATTAGTTCTGTGTATAAAGATTGATTGGATAGTCAAATGAAGGGTTGTTACATCAGAGAAGGGAGAGTCTAGAGAGAGGAAGACTTGATAGGAGACAATTGCAAAAGATAGGTGGGTGGGGATGGACTCCCATGCTTGGTTGTGAGTAGTGGGAATCCAGAGGAGGTTTGGGTACTGGTGATATTGGGTTGGAGTTAGAAGCACTTGGCAACTGACTGAATGAGGAAGATGAGGAAGATACAGTGAGGTTTTAAGCACATACAGATAATACCTTGATGTTAAGAAATCTACCTTGGGACTTCTCTTTTGCAAATATTGAAATATATGTATATATATATATTTATATTTATATACATGTATGAAAATATACATGTGTGTGAATATATATATTTTAAACAGGTCTTAAAAGTAGAATTTATGATGCAGTCTTAGAATTGATTGTAGATCCCCTATTATGTATCTGACTCTTTAGAGTAGTGTAGCAATTAAATCTAAATGCTACGGATGTTCAGACCTCCATGTCATGTCCAGCTGGCATTGTACCTTAATTTGTATCTGATTAAAACTATCTGAAAGGTGGTCATACAGTGTTTTCTTGGAGACTTCCAAGAAGGGCAACTCACCTCCTGAAGTTTTTCTGGGTTGCAAACCTAGGTTTGACTCTGAAATTTGCTAAATAAATGTTTATTCTGTTCTTTCCTAGGGATATTGGAGAAATTAGTTTTCTTTTGAGGGGGGGGTGGCAAATGAGAAACTAAATTCATAAGATATAGACTATAACTAAACAAAAACAAGATTAGTCTTGTATTTCTCATTGTCTCCCTCTTGTTTGTGCTCTGGGCTGGTTGTCTGGCCTCACCAGCCAGGCTCCTTGAATGGGAGCAGTATTCAAATGTTATTCATTCCATCCACATGTGGATCCTGGGACGTCACTATTTGTTTGGCTTGGCGACAACCTCTGCATTATGAGGCAGCCATTTGCCCGGTTGGACAACGTGAAATTTCAAAATGTTTTCTGCTGACACGTTTCCCACAGCTTTACAATGCAGTTAGAAGCCACACTGAGGCTTGAAGGGGCCCCGGGGGAAATGGTGAGATAGACCAGTCAATGTGGACAGCAATTGCCCCTTTTATTGGGTGTTTAAAGAGGGAAAGCCACGTGATCAAACTGGAGAAACCCAAACTGGAGAAGACCCCACAGATGGTGTTCAGAACTTTTCACTAACTCTGTAATATTTGGTATAAGATTAGCATCATCTCTAGAGGCAGCTAGAACTCACAGTGGGTAAAACACTGGACTTGAAGTCTGGGAGTACTGAGTTCAAACACACACTAGCTATGAGATGTTGTGATCTGTTTGCTTTAGTTTTCATGATTGTAAAATTAGGTTTCTGTGAGAATTAAATGAGAATTTAAATGAAATTAAGTTCATAAAGTGCTAGTATACAGTAGGAGTCTAATAAATGTTCTTGTTATCTTTGACATGCTGCTTTATTAGTTTCATTATATATGAATATCATGTGATTGAATATTATTAGTCCTACTTAATGAGATCACCTGTTTCAATTACCTTGAATAGTCCTCATTACATAATTATTTATATAGCATCATCATTATTGTTAGTGTGGAGGCTTCATTGGTGCCAATGGACGATTTGTCAGTCTAGGAACCTGAGAAATTGGTTCTTTCTTTGGGGGGGGGGGGGCGTTTTGCAAGGCAATGGGGCTAAGTGATTTGCCCAGGGTCATGCAGTTAGGTAATTATTAAGTTTCTTGGCTTGGTCCTCCTGATTCCAGGGTGAGTGCTCTATTGAATTAGCAGGATGTGGGCATAGCACTCTAGTGCTCTTGACTCCAGGGTGAGTGCTCTATCCACTGCCTCACCTAGTTGCCCTGAAATTGTGACTTTTTTACAGTCACAATTTAGATAGATAGATAGATAGATAGATAGATAGATAGATAGATAGATATGTATATCTATATCAGAGGCAGGATTTGAACCCATGTCTTCCTAGTCACAACTTGTATGTTTCTGAGGCAGCTGATGGCACAATGGATGCGTATCAGAATTATTTACTAACATTACTTCATGTTTTGCACCAACTAAAACAAGTTTAGGGGAAAGGGGTTGGATTCTGAATCAGATTTGAATTAAAATGCTGTTCCTTCACTTACTATTTATGTAATCCTGAGAAATTCACTTAATTTTCAAGTGCCTTAATTTCCCCACTTGTACATGAGAGTTTGGGATTAGGTGACATCAAAAGTCCCTTCCATATCTAAATCAGTGATGCTGTGAGCAACCCTCTCTGGTAGGGTTCTATCATTCTCCTCATTTGACAGACAGTACAGTAAACTCAGAGTGGGGAGGAGCCTTGCCCACTGGGGTCATCCTGCTAGGAAACATAAGAAATTCATTCAGATACACCTCAATTCAAATCCAGCCTCAGACACTTACTAGTCGTGGGATCCTGGATAAGATACTTGTCCTCTATTTGCCTCAATTTCCTCAACTATAAAAAGTACTCTATAAATTTTTATTCTCTCCTTCCATTTCCTCCCCTCCTTTCAGTTTCCTCATCTATAAAATGAAGGGATTGAACTCCATGTCTCTCAAACTCCCTTCTAGCTTTCAGTCTATCATCAATGATCCCCAAGGGAAAGTCTAGAACTCAGCCTGTCCTGGGCAATCTCAACTACTCTAGATGTGAGAGTGAAGAAAAAAATCCCAAACAAAATTATGATTTTTAAATTGTTTATAAGTACCTTGGGTATCTTCCAGAGGGTCCAGGTCCTAAGCAAGCCACAATGGGTTGGCTCTACCACCCAACAGATGAGTCAGGATGACATGAAGACTAGACTGGGAAGGGGAAAAGGAAAAATCAATGTCATCAAAGGGTTCCTATTACCAGGGAGAGATCTCCAAGCAGCTAGATCTGAGCAGATTCCTAGCTGAATGGCATTTCAACACCTGCCCTTACAGGTGTTGCATCTTACAAAGGAGGAAACTTGGGCTAAGGTTATGTAGGCAGTAAATATCAGAGTCAGGATTTGAATGCAGATCTCTCCTGACTCTAGATCTAGCATTGTAAAATGAGGTTGCTGTGAGTTTCATATACCATGTGCCTTTATTTTTAGCAGGTCAGTAAAGGGGGGTCCATGTCCTTTTCTATTTCTAACTTTAACCAAAAAACATTTAAAACATTGAGGCTGCCCCCTCATCCTGCTGAGCTCAAATCAACACTAAGTGTGTGATTTTGAATATAACTCAAGCCTCAGTTTCTCATCTGTAAAAGGGGAATAAGACATAACACACACACACACACACACACACACACACACATATATATATATGTGTATGTGTATATATATATATATCATATGGTTGTGAAAATCAAATTAAAAACGAATTGCAATCTTGAGTTTTCAAAGACTATGCCAGAAGGCCAGTGAAAGATTGTTTATCATCCAAGGACCAACCTACTGTTTGGATAGTCTGGTCACAGGGTAATGAATTTTTTAGCCACTTCAACTCTTAAGATCATTGATTGCATTGTCAAAGGGTTGAATCTGACTTTCCTGAGATACATGGCTATTTTTCTCCATGGACCCTATGGGAGTGAAAGAAGGAAAGAACAACTTGACTTGATGACCAGTATCAGCCCACACTTTAGATTACATACCTCAAGGTTGATGTCAGCCATCCGCAGATGCACTACAGCATTGTCATACCTAGGATTCCATTGTCTCACCCCAGCTGCTAGGGTTGAGTACCTTTTCCTAAATTAACTTGTATCTCTTTTGTATGTGCCTCTATCTATCATCCATCCATCTAATCTATCTATCTATCTATCTATCTATCTATCTATCTATCTATCTACCTTCCTTGTCCATATGTATTATATCATCTATCCATCCATATATACCTATTTGTATGCTTTGACATATATATAATTACTCGATCTCTCCTAATTGCAATTTCCTTGTTGGTAAAAACTGGGGATAAAAATAGCACCTACCTCACAGGATAACTGCAAAACTCAAATGAGATAACAGAGAAAGAATTTTTCAAACCTCAAAGCATGATAAAAAATATGGTCTTCATTATATTAGTTTATTTTTCCTTCTTAACTCAAGTTTCTTCACTTGTAAAACACAATTTGGACTGATGACTTCCACGGTCCTTTCAGCTTCCATATAAACACAGAAAATTCAACCTGGCCAGGTTGGCATGGAAGAGCTGGTGAAATGGTGAGCTTCTCTAGGGTAGGGGCTGTGTCCTTTTGTCTGTTTTTTCAGGACCTAAACCAGTGCCTAGTATGTACAAAACACTTACAAGAGTGATGACTGGTATGAAAGGGGAAGACCCACACTGAGGAAATAATGATTCTCCATAATATTCAGAGCATTTCAAGGTTTTTATATACTTTGCTGACATTACTTCATTCCTTTTTCTTTTTTTTTCTTTTTTAGGTTTTTTTTGCAAGGCAACTGGGGTTAAGTGGCTTCCCCAAGGCCACACAGCTAGGTAATTATTAAATGTTTGAGACCGTATTTGAACCCAGGTACTCCTGACTCCAGGGCTGGTGCTTTATCCACTACGCCACCTAGCCGCCCGCTTCATTCCTTTTTCACACCAACCAAATCATGGTTAGGGGAAAGGGGGTTGGATTCTGAATCAGATCTGATTTAAAATGTTGTCTCTCTACATACTACCCATGTGATCCTGAACAAATCACTTAATTTTCTAGTGCCTTAATTTCCCCACTTGTAAATGAGAATTTGAGATTAAGTGACATCAAAGGTCCCTTCTAGCTCTAAATCAGTGACACTATGAACAGCCTACTCTGGTCGGTACAAAGGATATCATACTCCCCATTATACAGATGAGGATAATAAAAACTCAGAGAAGAGAGGAGCCTTGCCTGCTAGGGTTATCCTGATAGGAAACATAAGAAATGGGATTCTGCCCAGATTGCTCCCCATTCTGTGGGTATGCACTTTCCATCCAAGTTTGACATTCTTGCTGCTTTGTACCTGGGACTGATTCTATCCATCTATCCTCTTGCTGTTGTGCTAATGGGGATGATCCCCACCTTGGATGGCAATGCAAATATTCCCTACCCACTGGGTTTATAATCTAATAAACCTGTTGTACACTCCTCAGATGGACAGATAAAATTCTAAAACTGAAAAATAAGGTAAAAGTCAGGTGTTACTTAATTTCAGAACTTAATTTCATAAAAATCAGTGCCAGACTTGAACCCCAGAGACTGGCACTCTGATTTTCCCAATTTGGTATTTTGAATTCTACCCCCACGAAAGAAGCATCTGAATAGACCCTCCAGGGTAAGGTACCATTCCCTCCATACTCTAGTTCACTGCCAGCTAACGTGTGATGGAGAGAGCTCTGCTGCCTGGAAAATCTGGGTTCAAACAAGACTTACTTGTTGTGTGATTTTGACTGGTTTCTTCCTCTGTAAAATGGGGAGAGTAAGAACTGAAGTACCAGGAAGACATTTGACCCAATGGAAATACTGAATTTGCAATGACAGGATCTGGGTTAGAAGCCCAGCTCTACCATTTACCAACTGTAGGAAATTAGACAAATTGCTTCATCTCCTTGGGCCTCAGTTTCCTCCTCTGTAAAATAAGAGAATTGAATTAGATGGCTGCTGACTCCAGAATCTAGTTCATAGGCTTTCTACAAGTGTCAATCAACCAACCAACAAGCATTTCTTAAGCTAGAGATACAAGCAAAGAGTGATATGTACCCTTCCTACCCAGAAGGAGCTTCAATGAGACAGTATTTGTAAAGCAGTTGCATATCCTTAGGTGACAGGTGGGTGTCAGTTATTATTATGAAGAGGTCCCCTGAAAGCATCATTTATTTGCCCTAGGTGAACCCAGCTTCTGGGAATTATGGTTGGTACTTGGATTCTTGGATTGCTTATCCAACCAGCCAACTTATTCCAAACAATCCATCAACAGGTAGATTCTGGAGATACAAGGAGCAAGAACAAAACAATCTCAGCTTGCAATGAGGGAGACAAGGACATATGCGGCAATAGTATCATGGGAAGATACACAAATTCTTCCAGAGTATTTTGGGAGAGAGGACGCTAGAAGTTGGGGACATCAAAAGACTTGAATCAGAAGGTGTTTCCTGAGCTGATCACAAAGAAAGAATAAGACTTGAGGGGAGGGGCAGTAATGACAGAATGAAATCAGGGCATGATGGACTGTTTCTGCAAAGACCTGGAGGTGGGAGGCTTTGGCTGGATCCCAGATTACAAGAAAAGAGTAATGTCCTAATGAGACTGAAAAGATAGGTTGGGAGAAGGCTGTATAGGATTTTAAAAACTAAGCAGAGGAGTTAATATTTTATTGAGACAATAGGAAGCCAATGGAGTTCATGTGAGTAGGAGAGTCACCTCTCCAGATTTAAATTTAAGAGAAATTAACTTGTCAGCAATGTGGAAGATGGACTGGAGTGAGATGTTTGAGGCAGGGAGACCAGTTTGGAGGCTGTTTTAATCATCTAGGCTAATGGTGGTAAGGTGGTAGTTGCATGAGTGGAGAAAAGCAATTGGATAGGGAAACTTGTGAAGGTAGAAATAGCAAGAGGTGGCATCATTGGACTAGGATGAGTGATGGAGAGTGTGGGATCTAGAATGATGCACTTGCTCAGTATCTAACTGGGAGAGATGCCCATCAGCATCCTCATGATAGAGAATGCCAGCTACTATCAAGCTGGTTTCATTTTATTTCATTGGGCCAACAGATGACAGCTCTAGAAGTAGATAGTGGGAGTATTATTCATACCAGAAATTCCTCATATGTGATTCTTCTTCTTCCTTCTTGGTGTCTTTGCACTGGCTGTTCTCATGCCTCTCATTTCTACCTTGTAGTTTCCCTGGCTCAAATTCCACCTTCTAAAATAGACTTTTCCCAGAATTCCTTAATGGCCATCTTTTGAAGGTCTTCTTTCAGTGATCACCTTCCATTTACTCTGTCTCTCTTTCTATATACATATGTATGTATATATATATATATATATATTATATGTGTCTACACACATAATATGTATACATCTGTGTAGAGATATTCACACAACACATACACACATGTCTCCTGTAAGTACATATTATTTGTTTGCTGTGTTTCCTCCATTAGAATGTGAGCTCCTTGGGAGTAGGGACCATGTTTTTGCCTGAGAGATAGCAAATGCTTGGGAAATGTTTGTTGATTGACTGAAAATTATGAGATAGATAATGTGATTATTAAATGTTTACTAAGCTAAGCGTAAGGAATATTAAAAAAAAAAGTGGAGTGACACAAGGTCACTACTCTGAAAAAATCTACATTCCAGTAGAAAGACAAAACATAAAAAGGGGAACTAGAAAGATGAATAAGGGGAAAAGATTAAGAAAGGAGAGATAAGAAGGGTACCCACATAAAAGCAGGTAGTCAGTGTGGAGAAAGTCTAGACCAGAGTGAACTGAAAGTCAACAGAATGACTGAAATTTCTTTCAAAATATGATTGTCCCACCTCAGAAAATCCTAGAAAGACTTAGATGAACTGAGCATTATACACATTAACAAGCAACATTGTATGATGATCAGTTATGATGGGCTTATCTCTCCTCAGCCATGCAATAATCAAAGACAATTCTAAAGGAATTGTGATGAAAAATACCAGCCACATCCAGAGAAAGGACTATGGAATCTAAATGCAGACCAAACCATACTATTTTACATTTTAAAATTTTGTTTTATACTTTTTTTTAAACCTTCTCATGGTTTTTTTGTTCCCTTTTGTTCCTATATATCTTTCACAGCATGACTAATATTGAAATATGTTTAACATAGTTATGCATGTTTAACCTATATCAAATTACTTGCAGTCAAGGGAATGCAGGAAGGAAAGGAGGGAGAAAAAAATGCAGAACTCAAAATCTTATAAAAAAAGTGAATGTTGGAAATTATCTTTGCATGTAGTCAGAATAATAAATAAAAACATTTAAATTCAAAAAATAGTATGGTCCTAGACCATCAGAATTGGTTTTGGGAAGGAGTTATTCTTGGGAGGGTAGGGCAGTACCCTACTTCTCAGTCCTTCATATTGTCGATCACCCTTTTTTCTTTGATGCTCACTTTTCTCTAGGTTTTCACTCTGACAACTCCTTCTCAATCTCCTTTGCTTCAGTCCTCTTGCCTGCTGACCATGAGTGCCTCCCAAGGTTCTGTCTTGGGACTTCTTCTCACCTCTCTCTGTTTTATTTCACTTGATAATCTCATCAACTCCCACGAATTAATTAATATCTCTTTATAAATGATTCTCAGATATATTTATCCAGCCCTATCCTCTCTCCTGATCTCCTCACATCTCTAACCGCCTGTTAGACAACTAGGCCTGGATATCCTGTTGATATCTTTAACTCAAAATGTACTGAAAAAGAACTCATTATCTTTCTTCAATTTATCCCATCTTCCTAACTTCCCTATTACTGCCAAGGCCACTACCACCCTCCTGGTCACCTCATTTTCTCTTTGTCTTTCACCCCATCTCTATCTCCTATATCCAATCTCTTGTCAAGTCTGGTAGTTTTTTTTTCATAATATCTTCATTTTAGGTCCTTTTTCTTCTATGCCATGGCCAACATCCTAATGCAGACCCATATCACTTGATACCTGGACTATTACCATAGGCTGCTATGGGGGAGGGGGTTGGTCTGTCTATCACTGTCTATCTCTCCTCACTCCAGTTCATTCTTCATTTGGCTGTCAAAGTGATTTTTCAAAAGATAAAGACCAGGTCTGACCATCAGCCCTAGTGGCTTCTGATCACCCCTAGGATCTAATATACTATCATCCCTTTGGTTCCTAAAGCTCTCAATAACCTGTCCCTGTCCTTCCTTTCCAGTCTTACTATAATTTTTTTTCTTATTCTCTGCAATCCAGTGATACTGACCATCTTGATGCTCCTCATACAAGTCATTCCATCTTGTGATTTTGACATTTTCACTGACCCATTCCTAGAACCCTCTCCCTCTTCACCTCCATCTCATGATTTTCCTTGACTTTTTTTTTTCCAGTGTCTGCTAACATCTCAGCTTTTGCAAGAAGTCTTCCCCAGTCCTCCATCAATGTAGTACCTTCTCTTTGAGACTATCTCCAAATGTATCCTGTATACATCTTGTTTGTGCACAATTGTTTGCACATTAGACTGGGACCTCCTTAAGAGCAGGGAATGATTTATGTCTTTCTCTGTATCAGCTCATGAAGGAAGAACCATGGAGAATGAAGATGCTATCTCTACTTGCTACTTAAGTAATTCCCCATCTTAGCAACCTTCTGTCTTATTCAAATCATGGCCAATTTATGTTCAACTAAGGAATTACTCTTATTAGACATGAGAGAAGAAGGCAGCTGGTAGAATTTGGGTTTGACATGAAGACATTAGGAAGCCATTCTCTTTATATGAATGCAACTGTGACCCTGGGCTGCTTCCCAATTTTCCTTCCCCAGGACCAGAAGGATAGAGATGACAGTGATTTTTAGATTGCACTTAAGGACATTTTGAGTACTGAAGGTTAATCTGATTTTCTTCCCACATCTTTGAACTTTTTGTAACTATCTTGACTTTTTGGACCCACTAGAACCTCACCCACTGTCTCATGGGAAGTTGAATCACCTGCCAGTGAATGACACAACCTTTCACCAGTCTAATGAGATCTGGCACACTGAGGCTTATTTTCCCTTATGCAGTGATGTCAATCTAATCCCTGCATCTCTAATTATCTAAAGCAGCAGAGGAATGTGGCGGATGTTAGGTTTACTTGGCATGGCTCTACTTTTTTTGACTCACACTCACTGAAGGGGATGATTGGTTGAGTAACATGAGCCAAGCTTTACTTCTTCAGATGTCCAACATCTTGGGAAGGAGCACAGTTACTTTGTCTAAGTGCTTGCCTGCCTATCTTCATCCATCACACCTAAGGCAAAGATGCTCCTCAGAGAAAATGTATGTATTGTCTGGTCCTTCCCTTCCTTTTTATCCCCTACAAGTGGAGTGTGAGCCCCAAGAGAATAGACAGTGGTCTAGAAAGCTTTGCAAAACTGACCTCTTCTTGTCTTTCCAATCTCCTTTCCTATCTTCCATGCTCTATTTTAGTTAGGCTGACCTATTTGCCATTCCACCTCCCATCTCCAACATTTGGAGCTTTGCCCCCTGCTTGACATGGGGATCTTCAAGCTTCCCTGGCTTCCTTTAAGCCTCAGATGAAATCCCAGCTTCTGCAGGAAGAATTTCCCAATCCCAAATCTCTCCTTGGAGATTATCTTCATCTCTTCTGACTATATCTTCTATGTTCCTACAATATTTCTAAGTTGTCTTCATCATTAGAATGTAAGTTTCTTGAGGGCAGGGACTGATTTTGCCTTTTTTCTGGTAGCCTAACATTTTGTATACTTAGTAGTTACAGCACGTGTTCAATGAACGCTTTTCCAATCCAGTCTTGATCTACTCACCCAACAGTCAATTGCTTCCCTGACAAGAATTTTATGATAGCATCAGTAGCTCAAGACAGACTTGAAGACAGTTCTGGGAGGAAGGGGAAAAGATTAAACCCATTTGGTGCCTGCTTTGTGATAAACACTTTTTAATATTGTCTCATGAGACTCACAACAACAAGCAAAGGATTATCATTATCTTCATTTTACAATTGAGGAAATTGAGGCAAACAGATTAAACAACTTGAGAAATCTAGTTATTGATATGAGTTCAAAATATGCTGTCATGAAAAACATTACCATAATAAATGTATTATTATTATAAGAATAAATATAACCTCCCCCCAAAGAAAAGAGAAACCTCAAGAAAATATAGTAAAAAAAAAAGTATGTATCAATCTGTATTCAGACCTCATCAACCCTATCTTGGGGATAGATAGCATTCTTTATCACAAGTTCTCTCGGGTCACAGCATTGCTGAGCAAAGGTAGGTCATTCTCAGCTGATGATCCTACAACATTGCTATTTCTTTGTACACAGTACATTTTCCACTGCATCTGCTCTTTAAAGTTTTTTAATGAGAGCATCCTATTCATCATCTCTTCCTTTTTTCTTTTTTGGTTTTTGCAAGGCAATAGGACTTGCCCAAGGTCACACAGCTAGGTAATTATTAAGTGTCTGAGGTCAGATTTGAGCTCAGGTACTCCTGACTCCAGGGTCAATGCTATATCCACTGTGCCACCTAGCTGCCCTCCTGTTCATCATTTCTTATAACAGAATAGCATTCCATCATAATCACATACCACAATTTGTTCAGCCATTCCCCAATCTCCTCAATCTCCAGCTCCCTGCTACCAGAAAAAGAGTTTCTATAAATACCCTTATCCATAGAGATCCTTTTCCATTCTGATTTTCATCTCTTCTAATAAACAGACCTGATATTGGTATTGATAGGTCAAGAGGTAGGCATGGTTCCCTTTGGGCATGGTTCCAAATTGCTCTACAAAATTATTGGGTCCCTTTGCAACTCCTCTGACAGTATATTAATCTAATTTTCCCTCATGGCCTCCAACTTTTGACCTCTTCTCTTTCTGTCCTTTTAGACAATCCAATAGGTATAAGATAATAGTCTTAGAATTGTTTTAACCTGCATTTCTCCTATCAATGGTGAGTTAGGACATTTTATAAAAATGATTTAAATAGATAGCCTTGATAACCTCCTCTGAAAACTTTTTGTGCCTTTTGATCATTTATCAATTGGAGAATGGCTGTTATTTATTATAAATTTGATTCAGTTCTCTATGTTTGAGAAAAGAGTTCTTTTTCAGAGAAGTGTTTCAATATTTTTCCCTACTGTTTCTGTTGCTAATTGTATTTCCCTCCATCCCATTCTCCCCACCCCCATTTCTTCTTTCTCCTTTTACTCTGTTCCTCTTCAAAAGTATTTCGCAACTGACTGCCCCCTCCCACAGTCTTCCTTCCTTTCTATCACCTTCCCCCCCTTTCTCCCATTCCTTCACCTTCCTACTTCTTCAAGGCAATTGAGTGTGTAATGTTATTTCCTCTCTGAGCCCATTTCAATGAGAGTAAGGGTGACTCACTGCTTCTCAACTCCCTCCTCTTCCACTCTGCTGCAAAAGTTGTTCTTGCCTTTTATATAAAATAACTCAAACTATTCTACCTCCCCTTTCCCTTTCTTCCAGCACATTCCTCTCTCACCCATTAACTCCATCTTTTTAATATATTATCCCTTCAAATTCAGCTCCCACTTGTGCTTTGTCTACATATGCTCCTTCTAACTGTCCTAATTAATGAGAAAGTTCACATGAATTATCAGTATCATCTTCCCATGCAGTACTATAAGCAGTTCAACATTATTAAATCCTTTATGATTTGCCTTTTCTGTTTATCTTTTTTTGCTTCACTCAAGTCTTGTATTTGAAGATCAGATTTTCTGGTCAGCCCTGGTTGTTTCATCAGAAAATTTTGCAAGTCCCCTATTTCATTGAATGTCCATATTTTCCCCCTGAAAGAATATGTTCAGTTTGGGGGCTGCTAGGTGGCGTAGTGGATAAAGCACCAGCCCTGGAGTCAGGAATACCTGGGTTCAAATCTGGTCTCAGACACTTGGCCTTGGGCAAGCCACTTAACCCCATTTGCCTTGCAAAAAAAAGCCCTAAAAAAAGAGAATATGTTCAGTTTGCTGGGTAGTTGATTCTTGGTTGTAATTCAAGCTTTTTATCTTTTGGAATATCATATTCCAAGCCCTATAGTCCCTTAAAGTAGAAGCTGCTAAATCTTATGTTATCCTGACTGTGACTCCACAGTATTTGAATTCTTTCTTTCTGGCTGTGGGCAGTATTTTCTTCTTGACTTGGGAGCTCTGAAATTAGCCTATAACCTTGTGGCAGTTTTCATTTTGGGAGCTCTTTCAGGAGGTGATTGATAGATTCTTTCAATTTCTATTTTGCCTTCTGCTTCTAGGATATCAGGATAGGTTTCTTCGATAATTTCTTCTTTTTTTTTTCCTGCAAGGCAATGAATTAAGTGACTTATCCAAGGTGACACGAGTAGGTAATTATTAAGTGTCTGAGGTCAGATTTGAACTCAGGTTCTCCTGACTCCAGGTTGAGTGCTCTATCCAACTGTGTCACCTAGCTGCCCCCCCCCCCATAATTTTTAAATTCTCTCTCCTGGCTCTGCTGCAATGAGATATTTGACATTTTCTTCTAGTTTTTCATTTTTTTGGTTTTGTTTTATTGTTATTGATTTCTCACAAAGTCATCAGCTTCCACGTGCTCCATTCTATTCTTTAAGGAATTGTTTTCTTCAGTGAGTTTTTGTATCTCCTTTTGATTTTGGCCACTTCTGCTTTTATAGGGCATTCTTCTCCTCATTGACTTTTAGATCTCTTTCTCCATTTGGCCCAGTCTGGTTTTTGAAATGTTATTTTCTTCAGTGATTTTTGTATCTCCTTCACCAAGCCACTGCCTCAGTTTTCATAATTTTCTCATATCACACTAATTTCTCTTCCCAACTTTTCCTCCACCTCCCTTACTTTCAGAATCCTTTTTGAACTTTCCTAGGTCCTGAAATTATTTCATATTTTTTAGAGGCTTTAGATGTAGAAGCTTTGACTTAATCTTCTTCTGAGTATGTATTTTGAGCTTCCTCATGACCTCATGATTGTTTATAGTCAATTTTTTTCTTCTGTGGTTTGCTCATTTCCCCAACCTATGACTTGATTTTAACTCTTTGTTAAAGTTAGGCTCTGCTTCCAATGTGGAAGACATACTAATACAAGCTTTTGGGAGTTTTTGCAGCTGTTTCCAAAGATACTTCTAGAAATCTACAAATTTTCAATTCTGTCAAGATTTTATGAGAGGTTATGACTACTCTCCTGGCCTCTGATCTGTGTTTGACCACAAGCATTCCTTTTTTTAAAAATTTTTTTAGGTGTTTTTTTTTTTTTTGCAAGGCAAAATGGGTTAAGTGGCTTGCCTAAGGCCACACAGCTAGGTAATTATTAACTGCAAGGTGCTCTATCCACTGAGCCACCTAGCTGCCCACAAGCACTCCTTTCTGTGAAGAGAGTCCCTGCTCCACTGGGACAGTAAGTTCTGAGGTACTTTTGCTCCTTTTCCTGGGACTGGGACCCTAGACTGCAATCCAGATGTGAGTATGGGCGAAGTAACTGCCTCGGTGATAGTAAAGACACCCCTGCAATCTCCCCATCCCACCCACTCCACTACAATCCATGGACTGAGAGCTGCTATTCATTAGCTGCTGGGTCTGGGCTGTGCTCCATGAGCCTGTACTGGCTTGTGCTCCCCTCTCACCCTGGTGGGGCAGACATTCCTTACTGACCTTCCAAGTTGTCCTTGGCAATCTCTGCACTAAGAGGTCTGGAAACCACCAGTACCACCACTGACCCAGGTTTCCAGCCATCTGTTCTTGGGCGGCTGATCCCGGTCACTCTAGCATGCTGCTTTGGGCTTCCCTCTCACCCCAGGGCAGCAGACCCTTCTCACCTGATCTTCCAAGTTGTCTTGGGCTGGAAGACCATTTCCCTCAATCTTTATGTGGGTTCTGCCACGCTAGAATTTGTTTAGAGTAATTATCTAAAAGTATTTGAACTGATTTGGGGGAGAGCTTGGGTGAATCCTTGCCTTTACTCTACCATCTTGGCTTTGCACTCTAAAATGGTGACTTCTAAGAATCCTTTCCACATCTAAATCTTTGACTTTATGACCTTAAGAAAAAACTTCTTGACCATTTGAGGGATCCAAAAGAAGACTGAGCTTCCCAGAGAAGCAGCAGTTTCCCTGGAATTGTTGGCCTTCAACACAGTCATCGACCACTTATTGGGAATGTTTTAGACTGGCTTCTGGTTCAAAAATGGATTCAAGGGACAGCTGAATGACACAGTGGTTAGAGTACCAGTCCTGGAATCAGGAAGACCTGAGTTTAAATCCACTTAAGACATGTAACATTTATTAGTTGTGTGATTCTGAAATCAATTAACCCTAATTGCCTCAAAAAGAGAGAGATAGACAGAAGACAAAGAAAGAGAGAGAATGTATTGGACAGAATGGTCATTCCTTCCAACTCTTAGGTTATGAGAATGACAAAATATGTGTTTTGCACAAAGCTACTATAATAATGGGAGACTTTATGAGCATGCCTTGAAGGTTAAATGTTGATGATAACTGCCTAATATGGCATAGAAATTTTCTACATAAACAATTTTGTTTTGGGATTCAGCCAGTCAGTCTGTAAACATTTATTAAATCCCTACTGTCTTCCAGATGCTGTGATAAGCTCTGGAGATTCAAAATGAAGCAAAAAACAACCCTACTCTCAAGAACCTGCTCAGAATATAATGGTACAAACAACAAGAAAATATATACAAATAAGTACTATACAGAATAAAAGTATTATTATATAAGTATTTTATGGGAATGAGGGGGACATGGAATCAACCTATGATTTCATTGAGATAGAGAACTCTAGGTGAGGAAATACCAATCAGTATCTTCTCTACCATTTATAGGGCTAGGCCTCTAGGGTTCCTTCTAGCTGTGAGATTTTACGATTCTATGAGTCTATGAAAACCTCAAGCACATGATTTTACAACTGTTTCCTAGAGAGAAATGATTAAACAAAGATTTAAAAATACTGATTTCTTAAATGCTATTGAATTTGACTGGGAGAAGAAATCTTGAAAATAGAACATTCAGTCAACCATCCTTTTAAGCATTAGAAACTTTTAAAAGTATCTACTATGAGCCACTTCAAGAGTCCTGTTTCTAAAGGAGTTAAAGAATCTAAAGGAGAATTCATGGGTACCCAAGTTATCTATCATCTCTTAAATGAGAAAATATTTAACATAGCACTTATGTGATGCTCATTCTCTTTCCCCCACTTAGGAAAAAAAACAGCAAAACAAACTAAATGCACTCAACCCTTCAAACTTGGCCTCTTCTTATTTGAAGTAATAGAATTCACCCAGTTGGGCTCTCTTCCTAGGCTTTGAAAGTTTCATATCTACCTTCCTTGGTTCCAACTGGAACAATACTGCATAATAGCTTTCATCTCTGGGGTCTGCAGAAATGAGCTGTTTAGTGTTGGAAATGTTCAGTCTCTTTGTACTTTTTGAAGTCTTAAAATTTTGGGTTCAAGGGTGGAGGCTCCTTCCCGGAGCCAGGATGATGACATTTGGCCATTTTCAAAGTGGTGTGCGAGTCATTTTTAATAAATATTGTTCCCTAAGGGAGGAGGGTCTCCAACTTAAACATTCTTCTCTTGTGTTCAAAGTGATGATCAGTAGAGATGAAGCTGGTAGCCAGGACCCTGTAAATAAGAGCCTTCCAGAAGGTTATCAACAGCATGGAAAAACCAGCCATCCTTCAAAGACTTTCTTGGCAGTGTTTGTTGCTATTGCAAAAGCAGAAATAGAACTGGAAGAAACCTAATTGTCCAGTCATGGGGGAATAGTTAAACAAATTGCGATACATTAATAATGAGACACTGTCATGCAACCAAGATAGACCATGTAAGGAATATGAAGAAATCTGGAAATTCACCAAAGCATAACCTCATCATAGAAATTGTCCTAGAGCAGTCAAAGGCTAAGAGATCAATGAGTCCAACTTTTTCATCTTACAGGTATGGAAGGCAAGGGATTTGTCCAAGTCACAAAGTAGCAAAACTGGAATTTGAACCTAGGTCCTATTTTGCTAAATCCAACACTCTTTTTTTTTTTGCTGAATTCTCTTCTTATCTTTATCCCTAAATCAATCCCTCCTCTTAATTTTCCTGATCAATCCTTCCAAGCCCTCAGGTCTAAAACAGAGGCCTTCTCCTCACTTCTTCACTCCCATCACCTCCTGTATCTGATTCCAGTCTACTTCCCAAACTGGTTATATGTTGTTCCATCTTCTACACTCTGAAGTTCCTAGGCAAAATAGCTGACTTACTATTTTCAGATATTCCATCTGCCTGAATGCTTTTGTTTAGGCCAACACTTTTGTCTTCATCTTTCTCTCCATTTCTTGGAAGATCTGGTTTCCATCAAGGTGAGACTGAGGCAGATGCAGACCAACCACTCATTTATAACTTCTCAAAGAGTGTCCTAGGGTTCTAAGAGGTAATAAAACTTGTCCAGGATCATATAACTGGTGTGTGTCCAAAAGCTTACCTGACAGACCTCCAAGGCTGGTCCCATCCACTGTGTCCCCATCTCTTATAAGAGAAATGAGCAAATCAAAAACTTCCAAGTTGTCAGGAAATGAGTGAAATGTTGCCTGGGTTGTTTCCTCCCCTCCCATTTTCTTCTTATTTTTAGTAACTTCCATTGGTAGATAATATTTTTTTACAAAGGGTTCTTCTAACACCCTTAGATTAGGCAGGGAGACTTTTTACCCAGGCTCCTTCCAGACAATTTTAGATGCCTGACATTCTGGCACTGACCCAGATGACAGAGCTGGCAGGCTCCTAGGCTTGTTAGCAGTCATGGGGGCAGGGAAGTGGCTATTTAAGCTATTGCTGCTGAGGTCTGGCCTACCCAGCACATTCCTCAGAAAAGTCTATGCTTGCCTTTAGAATTTTCATGAGCTGTGTCTCACTTCCCATAGACTGGGGAAAATCTGACTACATCATTTAAAAATATTTTATTAGTGAAAAATAATGGTCTCATTTCTTAATACCAGCCCACCCAGTAGACCCCTGCTTCATTTGTTGTTTTTTTTGTTGTTGTTGTTTTTTTTAGGTTTTTGCAAGGCAGATGGGGTTAAGTGGCTTGCCCAAGGCCACACAGCTAGGTTATTATTAAGTGTCTGAGACCGGATTTGAACCCAGGGACTCCTGACTCCAAGGCCGGTGCTTTATCCACCATGCCACCTAGCCGCCCCAGACCACACTTTGTAACAAAAGAGTATAGCTAAGAAAGACAAATGCTGCACCAACTGTATTTTGCAGCATGTGTATATCTTGATCCATACCTGTAGTCCACCACCTCTCTACAAGAGAAAAGAGGCATTTTTCAAAGTGGGTTCTTTGGATTCCATTCAACTCACTTTCAAGATAAGAACTGAGAAAGCTTTGAATGTGGTTTTCCTTTCAATTATTTCGGTCATTGTGAATATTATTTCCTTAGCTCTGCAGTTTGGTGTGATAGAAATCACAGGTGTGATTCAATCACAGAACTTGGGTTCAAAGTCTAGCTTTCCCCTTTAGTGCCTATGTGACCTTGGGTCAGTCACCTAATCAATAAGCAATTGTTGGCTGCTGAGTGGTGCAATAGATAGAGTGCTAGATCTCAAGTCAATATGACCTAACTCAAATCCAGCCTAGTGGGATGACCCTAGGCAAGTCATTTAACCTCTGTCTGCTTCATTTATAAAATGGGGATAATAGCACCTGCCTTCCAGGGATGTTGTGAGGATCATCTGTGATCACATTTGTGCTATATAAATGTTAACTATCAACAAGCATCCATTAACCAGGCACTGTACTGGGGATATGAAGAGATCGACCTGTGATTTCATTAGTAATAAGATCTCCCTCCATTAACGCTAGGAGGCACCTTCTCTGTCATTTGCCATTCTAGAAAAGTTGGTGGGATATGCCTGGGGTCACATATTCTACATGCTTCAGAGGCAGGGCTGGAGCTATAGTTTCTTGGTTTTTCAGACTTTGATGATGGCTTTCTATGCCCTAACTCTCAAGGAGTTTGCATTGGGAACATACTATATCTAAGTATCTACGAAAAGGGCTTGGTCTCCCAATGACAAGGCTGGATGAGCTGATCATTGCTCAGATGCCACCCAGCTCTAAATCTTTCACTTAGGATTATGGTCCCCTGTCCTCATGGCTTTCAGAAAGCTCTCCTTGGAGGGCTGGCCAACATATGTGGTCCTGCCGAAGAGCAGAATGGAGGAATATATGTTTTCTAACTGACTTTTTCGTCCTTGCGTCTCTTGAGAACTCTCGTGTTTCATCAGTCCCAGGGGTTCAGGCTCTTGAGAGGAAGGAAGAAGACAGAAATTCCATATAGAAGAAATACCTTGTATTTTCTCATCTCTGTCTTATGATCCTTTCTGAAGTGGACTATTGGAACCCAAAGAACTAAAGATTGGGACCATTGCCACCATTTTGGGAACAAATACCTCTGTGGGTACTGAGCAGTTGGTCCTGTGTTAGACATCAGGATGGACCTGGATTCTGATCCTAATTCTGAACCCAGACAAGTTGCTTCAATTCAATCTCAATTGAATAAGCATCTATTAAGTGCCTACTGTGTACAGTCATGCTAAGTGCTGGAGATTTATTTTATAATTTAGTTCAACACTTATCAAGTATCTATTATTTTATTGACATGAGGTAGTTGAAAGAATTCTGAATTTGGAAGGAGAGATCTTTGGCTCAAATCCCAGCTCTATCACTAGGTTCCTTTACCTATAAAATATGGGTCTTGGACTTGATGATTCCAAAGGCCCCTTCCAGAGCTACATTTCTGATTCTATCTTCCAGAGAGACTTTTATTTTTGTATTTGCAAATTTATGTATTCCACATTTTCTACCACCCTCCCTTCTCTCTCCCTCCCCTTGGTGGTGAATAGTCTGGTAAAAATTATATACATACATTTTTGTTTAACATGTTTACATATTAGTCATCTTGTGTAAGACAATTAAGGGAAAAGAAAGAAAATCATAAGATAGGAAAAATATGAGTTTTTTAAAAGTGTACATAGTATACCTTCAGATTCTATGCATGGCACTGAACATAACAAGTCTCCCAGGGTTGTCCTAGCTCTCTGAACTTCTGAGAGGAGCTGTGTCCAACTCACAATGTTGTTATTAATGTGTACAATGTTCCAGATAGAATTTCTCTCCTCAAAGAACAAAGACAAAAACAAGGGCAATCTCTGCCTTCAAGAAACCCAGAATTTCCTGGAAGACAACATGTAGACAGACAAATATGTACAAAATGCGCACACTATAAATAATAGGAATTTTGTGCTGGGGTAGAGGTGGGGAATCACAAACAACCAGGAGAGTAAGAAAGACTTCACGTAAGAGGTCAGTCAATCAGTAAGTATTTTATTAAGTGTTTACAAGCTCCTGGTTCCATGCTAAGATCCAGGAATAGAATAAAGAGAATCTGAACTATTTGGTTATTTGTTTGATTTTTGCAAGGTAATGTAGTTAAGTGACTTGCCCAAGGTCACTTGGTAGGTAATGGTAGGTAATTATTAAGTATCTGAGATCAAATTTGAATTCAGGTCCTCCTGATTCTGGGGTCGGTGCTCTATCCACTGCGCCACCTTAGCTGCCCCCGACTATTTGTTTTTTTAAAGAAATTTAGGGATTCTGGTGGCAAAGGCAAGGAAGCAAAGAAGTCTATATGACCTTTGGGAAGTCTATATGAGATTATATGTGGAAATCGTCTGGCAAACCTTTAAACATTTAGAGAAATATCAGTTAATACAACACCCATCACCACCACTCTGCTATCACCACTTAGAAGAAGCACTGGGATTGGCATCAGAGGGTCAGGGTTCAAATCTCCCTTTTCATGCTTATTGTGTGACTCTAAGTAAGTCCAGCATCCTTAGGACTCAGTTTCTTCACTTGTAAACTAAAGGGATTGGAGTGATTGATCTCAGAAGCTCCTTCCAGCCATACAACCAGTATTCTATGATTCTATAATGTTAAGGAAGAAGAAACAATGAAATGATTAATGATTTGAGATCTTTTTGTTACTTTTCAAACTGTGTCTATTAAAAATCAGCAGAAAAAATGACCCTGTCTTTGGAGTTTAAACTGTTCTCTCCTAACATTCCAAATCAAATGCAAGAGGAAAGAAAAGTGCATCATTTCCTTTTCAATGAATAAGTTTATTGGATCAATACAGGGGAACCCTCTCTGGGAAAGAGAAATCATTCCGATTACAGATTCATGCCATCTCAGGTGACCTTTGACTGTTTCTATCTAGAACAACCAGGGAAAACATAAGTTTCTGAAAAGTGAGAGTTTGACATCTTTTTATAGAAACTGAACAGTGGGTATACATTCCCTTTGTTTCTTTAAAAAATGCGCTCTTCTAACATTTAAGCACTCTATTTTTAGAGACCTGACCATAATTTTTTTTAACAATACTAATTAGCCTTGTGGGGCTGGGAAAACAGACTACAGGGGGGAAGAAAAGCTTTCTTGACGAACCCCTAATTGTTTTAGTTAACCCAGCTTCCAGGCACAAGCAGGGATTTTTATTTTCACTTGAATCTAAAATACTTTTATAGGGTATATGGGTGAGGAACATTAATAGAGGTAGAAAAGTAGTGGCTTATGGGAATGCAATGAAAGGGGTGATCCCTTCCCTTCCCTACAGCCTGTGATCTCTTCCAATGCACCTTTCATAAGGGCAGGTTAGACCACTAACCACAGAGTAGGTATAAGATTTTCATACCAGTGTGCCTCTCACCTTCCCCTTCATCCCCCATAAACACCCTCATACAGAAACTTATTCCTAGGACTATACCCCAGTCTTCCCCCTCCCCTCCACCCATCCCTTCCTTTATACTTCTCTCTTGAAATGTATTTTTCCACTTGTATCTTATCTAATACCTTCATTCATTTAAATCTATTCAAATGTTAATATACCTATGAACAGTTTAGTGACATTGATAATGCTCAGTGAAATTGTTAATTGATAAATATTATTGGCAGCAAACTCTTTCATCCATGTGTGTTATGACATACTTTTCAAATCTGGAAAAATGGCTCTACTAGTTTAGTCTCAAATTACAAATGGAAAACATTTTTCTTTGTTAATGGGAGTAGGACAAAGTCATTTCCTGGCTTTCTAAAGGAATGTTTCTAAAACTGATCCAACCCAGGTATATTAACATCTCTTATAGGCCACCAATTATACATAGTTTTTTTCTCTGGTGTTTAATGACAGATGTTTTCTTACCAGTCTAAACAATTCTTTTTTTAATTTTTTTGATATTTATTTATTCTCTTTTTGTACAAAAAATGTTTTTATACATTAATAAAATATTCTTGTTTAAGAGTAAACAGAATACCCCCTCCCCCCCCACAAAATATAGACTCGCTTGAGCGATAAAGTAAAGGGGAGAGAAAAAAATTAAAATTAGAAAAATAATAGTAATAATTGTAGGTATGGCCAGGTGACGCAATGGACCGAGCCCCAGCCCTAGAGCCAGGAGTACCCAAGCCCATATCTGGCCCCATACACCCAACAATTACCCAGCCATGTGACATGCAAGCCACCCCAACCCCACTGCCCTGAAAAAACCAAAAAAAGAAAAAAAAAAGACCCAAAATAAAATAAAATAGTAATAATAGTAGGAGTGGCTGGGTAGCAGACAGAGCATTGGCCCTTGAGCCAGGAGCACCGGGGTCCAAATCCGGCCCCAGACACCTAAAGATCACCCTGCTATGTGGACCCAGGCAGGCCACCCAGCCCCACTTGCCCTGCACCCTCCCCCAAATAATAATAACAAAAAATGTGCTTCAGTCTTTGTTCCAACACCAACAACTCTGTTGCAGGTGGATCACATTCTTGATGGTAAGTCTATCGCAAAAGTTACTTCCATATTTTTCCACCATTGCCATTGCTGATCTCAACGCCCTCCTTTTGTATTTTTCCACTACCATGTACTATATTTTCTCTCTCCTTTCACTGACTCTGCTGTAGGGTAGCTGAGTGGTGCAGCAGACAGACCCCTGGTCCTGGGGCCAAGAGGCCCAAGCCCCCCTACCACCCCTTAGGCCCAGATCGACCTGGCCCTATGGTCTCGGACAGGCCACCCAATCCCAGCCCCTTGCAAGAAGTAAAAAAGAAAATGTGTTATATCTGACCACTCTACCCCCATGGTCCATCCTCTCCTCCATCATTCACATCCTCACCCCTTTCCCCTGCTCCCCCCTCCTTCTTACTCCAGATGTCTATACCCCATTGAGTATATATGCTGTTTCCTCTCCTAGCCACCTCTGATGAGAGCGAAGAATTCCTCATTCCCCCTTGCCTTCCCCCCTTCTATATCATTGCAATAGTTCATTGTAATAATGAAAAAAAATATTATATGAGATATCTTGGCCTATTCCCTCTCTCCTTTTTCTTTCTCCCATTACATTTCCCTTTTTTCTATTGACTCCATTTTTACACCATATTTTATCCTCAAATTCAGCTTTCTACTGTGCTTCAACTGTAAAAGCTCCCTCTACCTGCTCTGTTAACTGAGAAGGTTCATATGAGTACTATCAGTGTCATTTTTCTATGCAGGAATACACGCAGTTCATTATCATTAAGTCCCTCATATTTTTCCCCTCTCCTCCAATCTCCATGCTTTACCTGAGTCCTGTATCTGAAGATCAAACCTGTTCAGCTCTGGCCATTCTAACAGGAACATTTGAAATTCCCCTGATTCATTGAAAGTCCATCTTTTTCCCTAGAAGAGGACATTCAGCCTTGCTGGGTAGTTCATTCTTGGCTGCATTCTAAGCTCTTTTGCCTTCCGGTATATTGTATTCCAAGCCCTATGAGCTTCCAATGTAGCTGCTGCTAAGTCCTGTGTGATCCTGACTGCAGCTCCACGATATTTGAACTGTGTCCTTCTGGCTGCTTGTAATATTTTCTCTTTGACTTGGGAGTTCTGGAACTTGGCTATAATATTCCTAGGGGTTGGTTTTTAGGGATCTCTTTCTCTGGGGGATCGGTGGATTCTCTCCATTTCTATTTTGCCCTCTGCTTCTAGAATATCAGGGCAATTTTCCTGTAGTAATTCTTTGAAAATGATGTCAAGACTCTTTTCCTGATCATGACTTTCAGGTATTCCAATAATTTTAAATTATCTTTCCTAAGTCTGTTTTCCATATCAGTTGTTTTTTCAATGAGATATTTCACATTTTTCTTCTAATTTTTCATTGTTTTGGTTTTGAAGTAATGAATCCTGGTTTCTCATAAATTCATCAGTCTCCCTGAGTTCTATTCATTGTCTGAAGGATTTGTTCAGAGAGTTTTCTTATCTCGTTAACATCTGGCTAATTTTGCTTTTTAAAGCATTTCTTCTCCTCCATAACTTCTTGAACTGTTTTATCCATTTGACCTAAGCTGGTTTTTAGCATGCTATTTTCTTCAGCATTTTTTTGGATTTCCTTGACTAGACTGCTGACTTCATTTTCATGTTTTTCCTGCATCTCTCTCCTTTCTTTTCCCAGTTTTTCTTTCAACTCCCTCATTTGATTTTCAAAGTCTTTTTTGAGCTCTATCATAGCCTGAGCCCAATTTCTGTTTTTTCTTGGAGTCTTTAGATGCAGGAGCTTGTGCTTCCTCATCTTCAGACTGAGTGTTTTGATCCTTCTTGGGCTCATTTGCAAAATATTTCTCAATGGTCTTCCTCTTATTTCTCTGCTTGCTCATTTTCCCAGCCTGGGCCTGGTTTTGGGGTGCTTCCTGAGCTTTTGGGACACTCCCACCAGGGTCTCAGTGTGTGAGGCTCTGTCCTCCCTCCTGGTCTGTGAATGATTATAAGCGCCCCCCCTCTGCCATGGGGCTGAGGTGGGGGGTCCTGCTGTTCTATGGGGTGGGGCTAGACTGGGATCAGGATCTGAATGTGGTCAGAGCCCCAGAGTCCTGTTCCAGGGGCAGAGGACAGAGCTCGGCAGTCTCTCTCTCTCTTCACTCCCCTCCCTAGGTTCAATGGGCTCATGCCCTGGAGGCTTCTGCTTACTGGCTCCACCTGCTTCTATTCCTGGATCTGGGGTGCAGCAAGACCACTCTGCTCACTGTGTGCCCTGAGGGCTGGGTTTCATGTGCTTGTTCTGGTAGAAGTTCCCCCCCCCCTGCTGTTCCCCCAATTTGTGCCCAGTGTTTCCCAGGGTGCAGCTCAGGAGACTCCCCCACTGCTGTGAGCTGGGGCTCCCAGCGCCCTGGGGCTGCCTCCGGGAGGCTGAAGTTCTTTCGCTCCGGCGGGCCACCCCTCTGCCGGGCCTCCCCTCCGACCCCAGGGAGCAGAGCCTTTCTGCTCTTTTCCAGGTTACCTTGAGTAGGAGAACTGCCTCCCTGGGTCCCTTTGTAGGTTCTGTCTCTCGAAAGTTTAGTTAGAGTCCTTAGTTTAGAAGTTTTATGAGAGAGTGCCTAAGAGAGGATCCTCTCTTGTCCCCATCTTGGCTCCGCTAAACAATTCTTTCTAATTGTTTTCATGGGCTTTATAATCCTGGGATAGTAATTAAAGTTTTAAAGTTCCCACAGGTCCTTGGAGATTTTTATTCTTACTATCTTCACTTTTCAGGTGAGCAAATGAGTCATAGCTTGAGGATTTTACCTAAGGATTCTAGTGGGGTTATTATTGACTCCCATCAATCAATGCCAAACTTGCCTTCAAACTGCTAAAACCCATTCATGACCCTTGGCCACCAGGCAATATCCTGAGCAGTGCCCCTAACACTGTTAGCCTAAGCAAGCCTCCTGATTGCTTGGTCGGTATCCAGGTGTTTTCTGTATTCCATCCTCCCCAACCATAACCCAGCCTCGGGATCCTCCCCCCACCCCCCAACTATTTAAGGAGCAATTGTGAACCAGACTATATGACCCTGAGTAAATCACAACTCAGGGATTTGTAACTTAGAATATGTATATATTTGCATATATGAACTATATTTGGATATATATATATATATACACATATATTCATATATAGGTTTCCATATAATTTCTTATGTAATTTTCCTTATTTTAATTAATTTTCTTATATTTTACTTAATTAAAAACTTTTTTTCTGAAAATGCATCCATTGATTTTAGCAGACTGCCAAAGGGGTACATAATATTCCCCCCCCAAAAAATTTGAGAACCCTGACCCAACTCTCAAAACTCCAGGGAACTCCCTGAGTTGGTATGTTCCAGGCAGGTCAGTGATCTGCACTGATTTCAGAGAGTATTTCCTTTTCTGTATTTCCTTATAGATGTGAAATCACAGATTTAGTCCCCTGCAAACAGGAGTACAAATCACAAGACTAGAATTTTGACTCCATTCCCAGGTTGACCAGCTGTGGAACTTTGAACAAGCCCCCTCTCCACTATGGGCCTTAATTTTTCCATCTATGAAATGATGATATTTGTCTATCAGAGGTGTCATACTGGAATGTAAAGTATCAGATTAGAATGTAATTGGGAAATGTTTTAAAAAATAAATAAAAATACACATAGATAATGTTAATCTGAGGTTTTCTAATCCAGAGATGACTTTGAAGGCTCCTTCCAGACCTGAAATTTAAGACCTCAATTTAATAAACTTTAATTAAGAGCCTGTTATTATAGAGAACTGGGTTGGGGTCTGACATTTTAAAGGACCGATTTTGTTTTTGAGAAATAGGCAGAAATATAAATTAATGTAAGGCAGAATGTGATTGGTCCAAGAAGAATTGAGATAAATAGCCTTGAGAGAATGGTCACTTTAATTTGGGTGAATAAGAGAAAGTTTTGTGGAGAATTGGCCCCCTGGTCTAGTCCTTGATCTGCAGACATCATACACTCAGCATCTATAGAATTGTTGACTCCTCTCACTCTACCTGGCCAAAATTCCTTATCACCATGGAAGGCACCAACAGCCTTCAAATCTCAAGGCTCAAAACTCTTCCCTAGAAGGGAAAGTTAGTGATGATTCCACAGTTTTGGGACTGGAATCTAGGAGGACAGAATTAGCATCTACAAAACTAAGAAAGTTGGCAAGGAGAGTTATTGGATATGCTCAGTTTGAGATATCAATAGAACCCAAAGCTAGAGTTTTTCAGCTGGGAGTTGAAAAAGCAGGTTTAAGTTGGAAGTATCTGTGGTTTGCTGGTAAATGACTTTCAAAAAATGTTTATAGGACACACTTTTAAGTTTTATCTGCATTTAACATGTTCACCATTACTTTCTAATGTCCAGATGATCTTCACAACAATAAATCAAGCCTTGATTTTTGGTGTTTGCCAATTTCTGAGATAGAAATAATTATTTTGAAAAAATTTAACTGTCCAATTGAACCTAGTCCCACATGGCTATGGGAGATGGGGATGGGATAGTTCTAATTTTTCAGGGCATTCCAGAAGGAGTATGGCCTCTAATCAAGGTTTTGGGGAGTCCTGATCTCAACAAAACTTAGGAGGTCACTTGTGACATAGTCTGTAGAGGACAATTTTATTCAGGCACAAATTCAATTAGATGACTCCTCTTGTGCCTTCCAGCCCTGAGATTCTGGGATGTTGACTTTGTGTGAGAACTATATTGATCTGATTCACTTAAGCACAAGAAGAAACAACTACCTTTGCTGGGAATCATTGAGATGATGAGTGACTTGCCTAGGGTCACATAGCCAATTCTAGGGAGGAAGGGACTTGAACCCAGGTCTTTCTGACTACAAGTCCAACTCCATATCTATTGCTACACAAGTAGTGAGTATGTAATCTTTAGAATGTAGGCTGAATTGAATTTTTAAAGACCAGACTTGAATACCTCATCTTAGCTCCAGACATTATCTTACAATTAATACACAGAATCATATAACAAAGAGGCTAGTTTTTTGATGTGGTGACTTGGCAGAACAGATCTGAGAATGTAAATTATGGACCAGAAAGTGTTAGACCATTTCAAAAGGTAAGAGTCATGAGAATATTTGGAGAGTTTCCAAGATGGTGAGATGCTTTTACTAAGGTGCTCTCGAAAAAATTCCTGAACTGGGATTGAGTTGAATAGTCACTTGGATGATTGAGAGGGCAAGAGAGGAGTTCAGAATTTTCAACCTGGGTGAATGGGAGAGTACTATTGGCATTTCCTTTCTAAAGCTGTTTTAAAATGGCCCATCGATAAACTGCCATAATCCTCTCTTGTTGGCACCATCACCCCTCAGGTCTCACTGTCTCCCAGGACATGTAAATGGGAATCATTTGGAAAGTAGAATAATGCAAATCTGGAATTATAGCATATATATATATATATATATATATATGTATATATATGTATATAGAAAAAAGTCATACTTAAAGAGAAATGGTTTCCATTCTACAGTAACAAGATTGTTCTCTTAAACACTCCATGGTAGTAGGGAGAAGCTCAGCCGCTGACAAATCATTTCCATTGGAAACAACCACCTCCAGTAGCATCGATGTGTATTGTACATGATAAAGTTGTCCTGTTTGCCTTGAATTAGTATTAAAAATAGCCAAGAAGCATCATTATCAAAAAAGCATCTTAATAACACATTAGATTTGCTTGGAGCAGCTCATTTGGCAGAGGGTTATGGAAAATTGTAGGAACTGTGGAAAACAGGCTTAAAGCAGTTGTTCATTTGCTTTCATTTTTTTAGCCAAGACAAAAAAAAAAAAGAAAGAAAACAATAGTTTTTGTCCACTGAGCTATGGAGCCTGTAAATTTGACTTAAGTTTTTGGCAGCATCACCTCTGATTTCTTCCCCCAAGATGGGAGAATGCCAACATCAGCACTATGTCTGATAGAAACATCTATCTCCAGGCAGAAAACAAAGACTGAATGTGGGGTGACATTGGGTAATGGGAATCAAAGGACAGACTATAAGCAGGGTACGGATGCTTTGGGTCACCTGGTAACCAAACTACTTCTTCTTTTCACACATCACACAGCTATGTAGCAACACAGAAAACTGGGTCCTGTAAATTGTAATTTAAGGGGAAAACTGCCCAGAAAGTAGCCTTTTGATGAAATTTTGCTAATGTACTTTTTTGGGTGAGGTCCTAGGAATAGGATTTTTAGTTCGGGAAATATGGAATTTTACAGATGGTGAGACTAAGAAAGACAGATGAAGGAACTCTTCCAAAATGATAAAATTAGTAAGTGGCAGAGTCAAAATCTGAATCCAGGTCTTGTGACTCCAATTTCATCACTTGTTCCCCTCTCCTACAGATCTTCAAGATGAAGTTCACAAGTCTTAAAAATTGGCTTAGTTGAGCCAGTGAATGAGCTAATGAAAGGACTTTTATTTTAATAAGGTACTTGGAAGGTGCTCAAGAAATCCTGGTTGAGTTGAATTGAGTAGACACTTTATCAAATGTGGGCAGAATTGAATGTTTGAATAAATTGTTTATTTTTTAAAAAACAACAGATATTTTGTTAAACGTCAAGACTTGAAGAGTGCCTTTAACGTCAAACATCTATCTTAAAAGTAACATATAGAACTGTCTTTGTACAGTAGAAATTAAACTCTGATTAATAGATAGGCATTAAGCCTACTTGATGACAAAGAATTAAATTTATTACTTTAATGTGTGCATAGTATACACATATATGCATATATTTGAATATTTTATATATATTTATTATATATGTATATTTCCCTTAGGAAAAGAATCAAGATAGTTTCTAACATTCATTTGCTACTTAATGTGTGTGGAGGCTCATGTTCATCCAGTAGAAATTCTAACTAATCTCATTTTAATGAAATACAAGGAAACAAAGACACTACATCAGATAGATGGGCAGTGTTTGGATTTAATGAGTTGTGAGAGGAAAGCTGTGTTCTTTGGGAGGCAACTGAGAAATCTGGGGTATTTATTTCTCATGGTATATATAAATATGATTTGTGAAATGTACTCATGAATGCAAAAGGAACATCTTTTGTCCAACCAAATGACAGTGATTTTTAGTTGAAGGAATTTGGCACATTGGTTAATGAACTTAAATGCTTAGCAAATATGCAGACCTTTTTAATCTTTTATTCCCTTCTTCTCCAAGCCAGATACACACACACACACACACACATATACACACACACACACACACACACACACACACACACACACACACACGTGCCATATTGTGAAGTAAATAATAATAACTACAACCTCAAGAAGCCTGCTTGACTGAGAAAATTCTGATTATGGAAGTGAGAAATAAATTTGAATATGAATTAAATTAGACAAGAGTTTCTTAAGTTCCATCATATATCAGGCCTCCTATTAAACATGAGGAATTTTAAAATCAAGAAGCCTACATTAATCAACAAATATTTATTAAATATCTCCTATGTGCTTAATAAATGGGGTGTTGTTCTAGGTGCCAGAGATACCAAGGAAAGCATAGAATAATCCCTGCCCTCTACGAATTTACATGAATATGTATGTGTATATATTTATATATAATAGAAAGTAATTTATAAAGAAGAGGATAAAGATGTACCAGGGAGATATATCCACTAAGGGAGAAGAAATAAAATAAAAATATATCCACAGTCATTTTGGAAGGACAACGGAAGCTCTAACTACTGGAGAGTCCTGTAGTTAACACTTGAACTGAAGCCTAGGAGTTGGAGGTATGGGAAGAAAGCATTCCAAAAAGTACAAGGGAGGAAATAAGGAAGAGGGATTAGTTTCGGGAGAAAGAATTAATGTTTGTCCTTCATTTATTTTTTTTTAGTTTTTTTGCAAGGCAGAGGAGTTAAGTGACTTTCCCAAGGTCACACAACTAGGTAATTATTATATGTCTGATATCAGATTTGAACTCAGAGCTGGTGCTTTATCCACTGTGCCACTTAGCTGCCCCTGTCCATCATTTTTAATGAAGATCAAGACATCGGGGAAGTGATGTCATGACAAGTCTGTGAATTGGATTTGAGTGAGGGGGGGTCTATGCTAAGTTACCAGCCTTACTTTCTCCTCCAGACTAGGTTCATTATGAGAATTATCAGCTTTTAGCCTGTAAGTTCAACAAGAGAAGGGAGGGAGGATACTTCCTAATATGACCTCTAGAGCCACACTTCATTTAATTTCAGTTGATAAGAGAAACAAAATCACAGACCATCTGGCTCCTTCCAGTCCAAGTGGATGGAGGAAGCAAGTCATCTTTGTCCCATGGTGGTGTAATTGGGGCATTGTTTGCCAGTTTTACTATTGAGCAAGAAGGGTCTTGGATTTCTTGAAGGTCTCCATCCAAGCTCAGTCAACAACCTTTTGTTAAGCCCTTCCTATGTGTTAGAGACACAAAGAGAGGCAAAACAGGCCTCCCTTACCCTCATGATGAGATGATCATATGATTTCGGTGTTGACTAATATCAGAAAATTATAGCATCATGCATTTAAAGCTGGGAAGGTACTTTGAGATCATCTAATCCAGCTCTTTCATTTTGCTAATGAGGAAACCAAGACCTAAGGGTGCCACTGGATTGCCCAAGACCGAGTGGGTGGTATATAGATCCATCTATTTTGCATTGGACTATGCTGTCTCTAAAAGAGAACTATGGCTTTCTCTACTTGAAACATTGACTTACTAGAGATTTTTGATTTGTTTGTCTAAAATTGTCTGAAAAGAGAGTGCCACTGTTCATAATGAAAGAAGAACCTATTTTTTTCCCTAATGCAAATGCAAACAGAATCAGCCAGAGTTGCTCTGAGATCTTTATGGATACTCTCCCCTCATGGTACTGAATGTGATAATGATGTCTGAGCATAATTTCATAGCAAGGTAATGAAACCAATTACATTATCTGAACTGTAAACACAAAAAAGCATTCTATTTCTCTGACTGAGTCAAAAAAAGAAGACCACTGTCCCCGGCAGCTGCTCACCCACCACTATATATTATTGTGCCTGAAAGAACACATTGGTTATTAAATGAAGGTTTAGAGGCTGGAGAGTGGCAGAGAGGCTCAGAGCTTAGGCATCAGGGACTAAAGTACTACTGTTTAACTTTGAGAGATCTTCTGGAAGGAAATCTTGATTTGGAGTCAGACAGCTTGGATTCAGATCCCAACTCAGCAATTTAACTTTTGACAAGTCATGCCTTGCTATTGCCTCAGTTTTCTTATTTGTAAAATGGGGGGGTGGATTAGATGATTTTTAAAGTCTTTTTCAATCCTATGGTCTTAACTAATATTTATATGGCCTTTCATAAATCCCTTCACCTTTTAAAGTCTCAGTTTCTTTCTTCATCTGTAAAATGAAAGGGTTTGACTAGATGACCTTGGAAATCTTTCAGTTCCTATACTTGAACCTTTATTTATTTCCCGGTAGGCTGGGCTGAATCTTAAGCTTTTTATTTCCTTTAGAGTACTTAACTATATGTTGGATATTAGATATGAGGGTTAGATATTTTAGTGTGTGTGTGCGTGTGTGTGTGTGTGTGTGTGTGTGTGTATGTGTGTATCCCTCCCCTCTTTCTCTAAGTTTTTAGTTTTTACAAGTGAAAGGACCTTAGCAACCTTTTTAGCTCATAGCACATAGGAAGTGTTTCATAAATATTCATCAGTTGCTTAACAGAGCTACTATGATGTCCCCATTCTACAGATTCATAAAGTAAGCCTCAGAAGTTTGCCTGAAGTTACTCAAAGAGTGATAGAGTTAGGATTTCTCTAAGGAACCCACAGGGATAGATGCAAATACACACATATACACTATGTATATACTGGTTCATTTTACTTTATTTTGCTATATTTATTATACTTTACTATATTTATATAGAGATATTTGGACTTAAGATACCTTGGAGGATAGCTTTCTCTTCTCTCATTCATACTTTCCCAGTTAATTTATCTGCTTGTTCTCATTTTTTTTTAAACAGTTTTCTTCCTCTTGAGATCTTTGGCTGCCCCTCCCTACATTAGAATGCAAACTGCTTGAGAGAAAGGAGTGTTGTTCACCTCTTTTTTTATATCCAGCACTTAGCATAGTGCTTGCCTCATAGTGGGAGCTCAATAAATGTTGATTGATTGATTTCCATTTTCCCTCTTTATAATCCCCTATTTCTCGCTTTCTAACTCCTTCCTCTTTCACGGTGAATTCCTAAGGTATGACCTCAAAACTTTTTCTCCCACCCTGGGGAATTCACTTAACACCAGCTTCATTCATTCCTTTCCCCAACTGACTTCTGAGGGGAGAAAATGGCAGTTCCCTTTCCTTCAGGTCTGGAACAACCTTACACATTTCGTTCCCAACCCGTTACCTCTGTTCTTTAGTTCTCTGACTGAGCACTACTGGCAGTGTGCTATTAGTCCAGGTGAAGCATACTCCTACCTTCCTATTTCTCCAGCTCTTGCTCAGGGAAGCAGGGCAGAGTTGAGTTCCATTGCCTGTTGCTGCAGAATGGAGAAAGGGCAAAGGCAAGGAGAAAGGACTGGCAGAGACTACACCAGCAATCAGCAGAATTAGAGCGGATAGATCCCCGACTTCAAGTCCATTGGTTGCATTGTGCTCCCCAGGCAGAGTGTGTAGAGGATGGCTGAGGAAGGGGTCCTTAATGAGCACCTTAAGCATTAGGGATTAGCCATCCCTGTTTAATTTATCTTAGTCTGTGGAAGTATACTTATCCCCATTTTACATGTAGGAAACTTAGGCTAAGAAAGGTTGAGTGACTTTCCTAGAGTCACGTAACTGTAGCTATTAAATGTTTTAAGAGATATGAAAATTCAGCTCTTCCTGACCTCAGACTCAGCACTCTAGTCACTGTACCACCTAGTTACCCCTCTTAATACATGCTTTTTCTTCATTCATCCATTTCCATTTAACTTATCCTTTTTGTTATGCATTTTATTCTCAAGTCTTTCAGAGAGTATATCTTTATTTAATCTTTTGCATCTGACAACTAAATCTCTCATTGAGCACAACTTCTTTTATTTCAATCATTAACTTCTGGCCAGAGAGCAGAGCACCATCTCTAATAGATAGCCAAGGGTTCTAATTTTGCTGTAGAGAAAATTGTCCAAGTGAATCATAATTCTGTTTAATGAATAGGATCTAAAGTCTTTATAAATTAACAGGAAAGGTAGAATGGAATATCTTCTTTTATTTGACTTGTCTCATTCACTCCAAAATTTCTACCAATTTGAGCTATAAATATTATAAGAAAAAAGGTAACAGCACCCAAGTTGGGCACCACAATTTCCTGGTAAGAATTTATGTATATAAATGAAAAAATAGTTTAACATGAATAGGATCCAATTAATAACTTGATTTCCTGATACCATTTTTCAAGGCAGTAGAAAGATCACTGATGTTGCAGCATCAGTTCCATTTCCAACTCCTTCCTCTTTGATGGTAAATTCCTAAGGAATGGACCTCAATACTTTCTCAACTTTCTCCAACACTGGGGAATTCACTCATCCCCAACTTCATTCATTCCCTTCCCCAACTGACTTCTGAGGGGAGAGAATGGACCTCAGCTGAATGCCAGTTTCCTTTCCTTCAAGGCCTAGGATGACCCCTACATATAGTACCTTGCCCTTTCTCTCTGTTCTTTAGTTCTCATTTCTCATTGCTTTCTTTGGTACTTCTTTTTCATTTTAATATGATTTCCAGATTTCGCAGTAGCCTGTATGCTATATTGGAAAACCTAGAAAGTCAAGAGAATTTAAGGAAAGTCAGCATATTGGCTGAATTCCATGTGACCAACTCTTCATGGTTTAGAATTGACAAGAATAGCTTAAGATAGTCATGAATGAGCATCAGTCTGTATTGTTGGAGGGAATGCTCATATTGACGGCACATTGGGGTATTTTTATTATTTCAGTGGATCTTTAATTCTATTGGTATCTCTTCCAGTAATGCAGAAAGAAGCCTTTGCACTGTGTATGTGTTGTCCATGGTCTCCTACAAATTCTCTGTTGTTGTTGCTGCTATTATCATTATTATCATTATTATTATTAATACTATTAGAGATTTAAGACCTGGGTTTTGGTCCCACCTTTGACACATACTAGTTATGTGATTACCTTCTTAGTGTTCTAGCCAACTCTCTAAAAATATAAATCTCACAAAAAAAATAACGCTAACCTGGACTGGCAGAAAGTTTTTCTTCATCAATGAGTTTCCAACAAAATCACAGGTTTAATCCTTAGTACTATTAATATTTTGGTAAATTCATCTTCAATTTGAAAGGTGTGTGATACATCTGTGTTGATGCTCTATTCATCAATGCTGGTGATGTGAGTCCTCATTTACCTAGCAGCCCTGAGTGGGAGAGCACTGGACTCAGAGTTAAGGAAATTTCCAGATCTGAGGTAACTTTGTCCATAGGGAGCAATGTGGCAGAGCATGAATGAGTAGGGAAGTAGGAAAAACTGACCATCACTTAATCATTAGGTGGCCTTTGAAAAATGCTACTTCCAAAAAACCTTATCACCCCATGAACA
This sequence comes from Macrotis lagotis, assembly GCF_037893015.1. Taxonomy (NCBI): domain Eukaryota; kingdom Metazoa; phylum Chordata; class Mammalia; order Peramelemorphia; family Peramelidae; genus Macrotis; species Macrotis lagotis. Next base: position 32,055,275 of record NC_133663.1, on the reverse strand, counting down.
GTGTAATGATGAGCCTTCCCAGACTTAATTTGAGTAAATTGTGGAGGGGAGGCATATAGTCCACCCTGGACTCTTCCTTGGAGCATTTTCAGCTTTGCAATTAATCAGTCAACCACTCAACATAAACTATATTGTTTACTATGTGGCAGACATTGTGCTGTCTTGTCTGATGGTACAAAGAAAGAGCTTGTGAGCCACTTGCAGAGGCAAGTGGAAAGTCATCTCCTTACCTTGATGAGGGATTAAGGATTTTGGTGCAGGGGCACTCTTAACAAATATGTTGATCAATCATTTTTCATTGTGTCTGATTCTTTGTGACCTCATTTGAGGTTTTCTTCACAAAGATACTGGAATGGTTTGCCATTTCCTTCTCCAGCTCATTTTTATTAATGAGGAATCTGAGGTAAATAGGGTCAAGTGACTTGCCCAGGTTCACACAGCTAGTAAGGGCCTAGAGCCATATTTGAACTTGGAAGAGAAATCTTTTTGACTTCAGGCCTGCCTGACCTCTGTCTGAGACTCCCCTTCTTCACAAATGCCAATTAAACATTTTTTTAAAATTGCGCTGAATTTATTTTTATTTTAATCTAGTCTTCTGATTGTATTGGCAAAGGCAACTTTGTGTGGAAATGCCTCTGATTTAGATTCGAAACTCTTTTGGAATGTATGATCTGAAAGTACTGGGAAGATTTGACTTTCTCAGTGGTTAAAGAGTCAATATATGGCCCCAGGAAAGACTTGAATTCAGGTCTTCCTGACTGCAAAACTAGTTGTCTATCCACTATCCCATCCTGCCTCTCTAATCTCCAAATAAAATTGTAAAATTCAAACTTGAATTTTAAAGTTTATTTGTTCAATAAATATTTATTTAGCTGTCCTGGTGAAGATTACTCTGTTTCCAAGAGCTGAAGGAATGACAAAGATTAGATAAGATATCATCCCTAAGAGACAGGATAAGGCAGTGGAAAGATCACTGGACTTAGAGACAAGAAACACCTGAGCTTGAATATATTTCTGGCATTTGCTCCAAGGGAGTGTGGGCAAGTCATTTAAAGGAGGCAGTATGGTACCACAGAAAGAAAGTCTTCTGTCTCTGGAGTGAAACATCTGAGGTCCAAATCCCATTGAGTGTACTTATGTAACCCTGAGCAAAGGTTGTACTCACTTGGGCTGAAGTTTCTTCATCATTGCAATGATGGGATGAGGCTACATGGACTCTCAGGTTCTTTTCAGCCCTAGACCAATGAACTTCAATAATAATATTATTTAACAACAAAAATAAAGGCTACATCTAGCTCATAGGACCTTTGTGAGATTTACAAGGCTTTATATAAATGATTTCTTCCTTTTCTTCCTTCTCCTTTTCTTTTTTGTTCTTGTTTTCATCCTCCTCCTTCTCTCTTCTTTCTTCTCCTTCTTCTCTCTTCTTCTTTCTTCTTTTTCTCCTCCTCCTTTCTTCTTCTTTCTCCTCCTCCCTCCTTCTTTCCTTGCTTCTTCTCTTCTCTCTTCTTCTTCCTCTTCCCTTTCCCCTTTCCCTTCTCCTCCTCCTCCTTCTTCTTCCTCTTCCTCCTACTTCTTCCTCTTCTTCTTCCTCTTCTTCCTTCTTCCTCCTCCTCCTCTTCCTCCTCTTTCTTTTTTCCTTGACTTCATGGAGGCAGTCTAGTAACTGTTGGGTGATTTCAAATGTTTTTGTTAAGTGACTGATTTCAGTCTCCCTAGGGAGACTTTCTTTTTGGTCATGGATAGGAGACACCCGGACACTTCTTTGCTCCTGGCAATGGCACTTTTCTTATATGATTTCAGGTGATGTTCTGGAGGTATAGTCTATTTCTTAAATAATATCACTATCAATCACATATTTATAAATGCTGAAGGATTTCCTTAGGAATATTAGGACACAACTTGAAGCTGAAACAATTTTCATATTGTTTTTCTCCACCAGCACCCTTCCCAATTCCCAACTCTGTCAGCTGGATTTGGCAAGGAGAGATCTGCTCTCTTTGGGTGATCTCAGCTAGAGAAAGGGGTACTGAAGTAGAAGGAGGTGCGTCCTCTATCTGGCAGGCCAGTATTCTAGTGTCAGACTATAAGAATCTAAGCTAATAAGTATGAGAAAAGCAGAGGGACTATCCTATAGGGGAAAATTTGGTGGAAGCTAAAGGAATGAAGAGGATGGTGGTGGCAGGGCAGAACAATAAGGTCATTGTTCAAGAGAACACAAGGAGATAGGAAATAGGAGTCCTTATCTGATGAACAGCAGTGCTGCAGAGTAGAAGGATAAGATCTGAATATAAGTCCCATTTCTTCCATATGCTAGCTGTATGACACTGGGCAAGTTGCTCAGTGCTCTCAACAACTCTTTCAGGTTAGAAATTGCAAAGAAAGTGGAAGAGGATATTTTCTCAGCTATACTATGAAATCACAGGTTCCATCTCTAGTCATATTCTTATATGGAGAGATAACTTATTTCTATAAATTTTAACATAAAATTTATAATCTATTAAGTCAATAAAATCTATAAAACTTAAAGTTTGAAAGGCAGTTTCCTGATCTGGGATTTGAATCCTGACTATCTCATTTGAAATCTGGTATTTAGTTCTCTGATTCTCATTCAGAAAAAAGAAGAAAAGACCGGATTGTTTTTCACTGACTCCCTCTCCCTCCCCTATCTTCCACCTACTTATATGGCCCTGAGGTTGTAAGATAAGACTTGACTAGAACCTAAAGCAATATGTAACTACTTCCTGAATCCAATGCAATAGACATTTATGAACAGTTTACTTTGGACTTGACTCTGAGAATTCAGAGACAAGAAGAAATGACTTGCTTGTCCCCAAGGAACTTAATGGAGGGCTATGACAGATACCTAGATAAATAAACTGAAAGAGGAAGAGGAAGAGGAAGAAACACCAATAACTAAGGAGAGGTAACCAATGATGGCAATAAATATGCCCACCAGACTTTCTAGAATTTTGTAGAAGCAAATTAATAAACATAATTGACATTTATCTATTGCTTTAATCAAAGCTATTTACATCATTTATCTTACTTAATCCTTTCCACAAAAAGCCATGAGAGGGAAATATCCCAGATGGTATTTTTTTCTATTTCATAGAGAAGAAAATGGCAAACTGCTTCAGTATCTTTGCCAAGAAAGTCCCAAATAGGGTCATAAGAATCGAACATGACTGAATATATCAAGTAATAAAAACTGATGAGAATCTATGAAGAGTGAAACTATGGGATCCATGCTTCTTAATGTTTGCTATTTGGGAGCAAAGTATTAAATTGTCATTCAAGCTTATTTTTGCCTCACAATTTCATTTTATTATTCTCAGTTAACTTCCTATGAAGCAAGAGAAACCAAGATATCAATTTCTAGGAGAAAGTCAAGGATTCTAAAAATTACAGAATCACAAAGGGATAAAATTCATGTGACTATAGAGTGAACTGCCATTTCTAAGTTCTAAAAATAACCTTGACTTACTTAGTAATAAACTTGAAAGGACTCCTCAGTTCATAGATGTGAAAACTAGGGCTAATTACTGCTTCAGTCCTTTAGGCAGAAACATACGTATTAGTGACCTTTACTAAACCTGCAATCTGGCCTTTTGTTGGGTAATAATGTTTTTTTTCCTTCATTCTTGAAGAAGACCCTGACTTCAGGGAAGTGATGCCATGACAAGCACATGAATTGGATTTGAGTGAGGGGGTTGTTGTGCTAAGTCACCAACAATCTCACTTTCTCCTCCTGAACCATTTGGGTCCAGTGACCAGATATAGATCAGGATAATTGGAGATGACCTGGATGTGAGGCAATCAGAGAAATTACTATGGACATTGACTCCAAACCTCTTTGGCCCAGCCATACTGCCCAGATGTCCCAGCATCCCTCCTCACAGAATGATAGACACAAGAGCTGGAAAGATGTTAGAAACCATTTTCCCCAGTTTATATCTAATCAAGCATCCAGAAAGTGATCATCCAGTCTTTGCTTGATATATAATATTATATTGTCAATATGAATTTAGAAATATAAATAAATAGAATAGAATAGGAATGTAACATTATTAACATTTGATTAATGATTCATGTTTTATATCTCTTCCTCCCACACCCCAAAGTTGCTAAATCTTAGACTCCATTTTCATGTATATAACTGAGAAACTCTCTACACTCAACATAGGGACTTTTTGTTTAAAACTTTCAACAGTACTGGAGGCTCAAAACTCAGCCTTTGAAATGAAAAATGAAATCTATATAAACCCCACTACCTTAGCTACTGATGTGCAGCGGCTTGTGGGATGAGATGTCGGGAGTGAAATAGAACCCTTTTTGTGAAAGAAGTCTGATCTCATTCTTGTACCTTGAGTATATATCAGTTAGAATAATTTTCACCCAAAACTGTATTTTTCAGTCAGACTAATGTTAAGCCAAAATCTCTGATAAGAAATGTATCATGTGTTTCCCATACCCCATAACAAATTGTATTCTATATTGCTATAGATACTGGAGAATGGTTTTATACCTGGAGAAGAATCTTTTAATGTCTCCATATTGAAATGCCCATTAAATAGCATAATTTTAGCTTAGAAATCATTCTTCTTAGGTGAGCCCATCAAGAAGAAGTATGCTGCTTACCTGAGCATGGTATTTGCTATTGTTGATTATATCACAAGAGTTGCTAATTTTTCATAAGGGTCTCTCTTCTCCAAGGCCCTTGAGTGGAAGCATGCTGTCTTTGAGATGTGTCATCCCTCTCCCAGAGCTGATAGTAAGCCATCCATACCTCCTCTTCCTGTTTTGCTGCTGCTTCCATCCTTTCTTCCATGAATCCCCTAGGGAAGAAGAAGCAGCATTGGACCTGGAACCTGAGTTCAAAACTAGTCTTCAGACCCTTACTAGCTGTATGACCTTGGATAAGTCACTTAACTTATTTACCTCAGTTTCCTCAATTGATAATCATAGAGGGCAGCTAGGTGGTACAGTGGATAAAGCACCAACCCTGGAGTCAGGAGGACCTGAGTTCAAATTTGACCTCAGACACTTAATAATTGTGTGACCTTGAGCAAGTCACTTAACCCCATTTCCTTAAATAAATAAAATTTTAAAAATTGATAATTATAGCACCTATCTCTCAAGGTTGTTCTGAGGATAAAATGAGATGTTTGCAAAATTCTTAGTATATTATAGGTGATTTAAAAATGCTTATTTCTTTCCCCTTTCTTTTCTTTCCTCCTTTCTACTCCTAGTGCACTTGATAGAATTCATAACATCTTTTCATTAAAACAATTTTATGCATTCAACAAATTTGTACTTTTTTTCTTACTCCTATGCTAAGTTCAGGGATTACAGAAAGAAAAGTTGATAATATTAATAAAATTTACTAATAGTATCTAACTTGTAGTCCCCATGTTCAAGGAGTTCCTTTCTACTGGAGATCATATAATGTGTATATGGGTTAAAAAATAAAAAAAGTATGCAAAAGGATACAATATAATTACAAAAGTTAGGAGATAATGTCTCATAGAGGCAAACTGATCAACCAGTGTGGATGGAACTAGGAATATGATAGAAGGCAGAAGGAAGAATCAAGGATGACTTAGAAGTTGTGACCCTGAGGGGGTGGATGAGAGATGCCTTCAACAAAAATGAAGTTAAGTAAAAATGATGAGTGGTGGGGAAAATACACATACACATTCTGGCTTGATCAAGTTGAATTTGAGATGACTAGAGAATGTCGGGCCAGAGCTGTCCAGGAGGCACTTAGGAACCCGAGGCTGATGAAATTCTGTTGTTGCTTGTCCTTTGTTTTTGAAAAGGACTATGACATCGGGGATGTGATCCCTTGACTTCCATGTGAATTGGATTTAGTTTGGGAGCAAGGGGATTGTGTAAAATTGCCAGCCTCACTTTCTTCTTTGGAGTCATTTGGATCAGGTGGCCAGATATGGATCAGGATGACTGGAGTTGGCCCTAGTCCTTGGCCTTTTTAAGCTAAGGTCTTTAACAGGTCTCAGTTTAACCGAGGCATCTTTTGTAATGTTGCTTAAGGGAAAACATGTTCCCAAGTCTCAACAGTGGACTTTAAAATACTGAATACTATCCATTTGTAAGTTGAAATCTATAACTCAGTCAGCCAATGGATATTTATTGAGCAGGGATAGCTAGGTGGCACAGTGCATAAAGTACCAATTCAATAGTCAGGAAGACCTGAGTTCAAATATGGTATCATGACTAACCATGTGACTTTGGGAAAATTTCTTTTTCCTATTTGCTTCAGTTTCTTCATCTGTAAAATCAGTATAATAAGAAGCCCTATCTTTCAGGGATGTTATAAGACCCAATGAGATGTTACTCGTAAAGTGATTAGTACGGTGGCCGGCACATGGTAAGAACTCTATAAATATAAACCATTAGTTACCATCATCCACATGCCAGAACTTTTCTAAGTTGTGGGTGTTAAAGTAGATCTGTTCAAGTTGTTTTTCAGCCATGTTCAACACTTCATGACTCCATTTGAGGTTTTCTTGACAGATACAGGAGTGTTTGGTATTTTCTTCTCCAGTTCATTTTACAGATGAAGAAACTGAGGCAAACAGGGTGAAGTGACTTGCCTAGATCACATAGCTAGGAAGTGTCTGAGGCCGGATTTGGACTCAGGAAGATGAATTTTCCTGACTCCAGCTCTAGCCACTGCACCACCCAACCACCCCAAAATGGATCTAGGTACAAAAGAATTTTGTGATTGTTTTTCAGAGCTATGCTTTAGTGGGTGAAGGAATCTCCAGAATGGATATTCTTTTTAGCAGTGTTGATCAACATCTCATCTATAATCTAGAGTTTTCCAGAATTGTCGGGGAGCACTTGGAGGTAGTATGGCATGCTCACAATTGCATGACTTGTAAGTGGCAGAGCAGGAAATGAAACTTGATATTTCTGAATCGAAGGTCATCTCTCTTCTATCTCAAATGATACACTGGACGTTATTGTCGTTAATACATAGATAGTGTTCCATAAATCTGTCACATGGTATAACATCCTAGGGTCAGAAATTTATAACTAGAAAGGATAGTAGAGATCATTTAGATCACTTTTCCTCATCTTATTGATGAAACCCAGGGATAGAAAGAAACTCACATATGGTCACATAGTGAATATTAGATTTTAGTGGATATTAGAATATTAGACTTTCTAGAAGCTTCTCTCTTTTTTCCCTCTTCCTCTTCCTCCTCCCCTCTCCCCTTCCTCTTCCTCCTCTTCCTTCTCCCTCTCTACCTTTTTTCTCTTCTCCCCTACCCACTCTGCTGCTCCCCTTCTTCTTTCTCATTTTTCTTCTTTTCCTCCTGTCTCCTCCTCCTCCTCCTCCAAAAATCAACATTTGATTATTGAAATAGAAAACCCAAAGGGAATTCTCCCAAGACAAAAAAAAAACAACTTAGCTTTATCAGGATGTAGAATTTCCAAATAGTAAATTTTCATTTTGAGAAAAAGTGACTACATTGATACCTATCAGTATTGCCATTATGGTTCCCTTTAAATTAGTTGATGTGTAGCTGGGCTCCCTCCAGATATGCATCAGCCAGCCCTCACTCTTGTCACCTGGCCAGCCCAGCACCTTTTATAAGCATACATTTCTTGGATCAAAGATTTTCCATTATGATTTTCCTGGCTTTCATCATCCCTACTACACCACAGCCCACTTTCACAGATGAAAGACTCATTAGCATTATGTTGTAGATCTACTACCTCGTCCCTTTTAAGTCTAAGCACCCGACTTCAATTTAAGCCTTTTCTCCCCAGGTTAACTTTTAAAAGATCTGCAGCCTATAATCACACACACACACACAGGCATCAATTATATAAAATATATTTAATAATTGTATATATGTATATACAATGCATTTAATAGCCAGCAACAAAGAAGGTGATCAAATAAACATGCACAACAAAGAATAAAATCCTTTATGAAGTCCAAGGCATTTCACAATTGAATTGACTGACAAATATTGTTTGTTCTATGTTCCTTTCCAAATTCATCTGAAGTTTTATTACATATCTATATGGATGTGTGTGTGTGTATTTACCCATACACACACATATATATGGGCAGCTAAGTGGTACAATGAATAGAATGCCAGGCCTGGAGTCAGGAAGACTCATTCTCTTGAATTCAGATCTGACCTCAGGCATTTGTAGTTGTGTCACCCTGGGCAAGTTACTTAACCTTGCTTGCCTCTGTTTTCTTATCTGTAAAATGAGCTGATGAAAGAAATTGCAAACCACTTCAGTGTCTTTGACAAGAAAACTCCTGGACAACTTTGGAAAACTCTTAAGTTATGGAGGGGATGTTGATCAACCTTGGTAAAGAGAATGTTCATACTAGAGATTCCTTCACCCATGAAAGCACAGCCCTGAACAACAATAATAAAATTCTTTTATACCCCGATCTACTTTAGGGTGGTTGGGTGGTGCAGGATAGAGTGCCAGACCTGGAGTCAGGAAAGCCCACCCTCATAACATGTATGAAGAATTGAACGTGACTGAAGACTGAACAACCTGTATATATGCATATATGTATATTTGTTTAGACATCTATATTCTCTACACACATTTTTATAGATACATTGCATATACCTATATATAATACATATATATTCATATTTACACAAGAAACAAAATGGATGCCCATCAATTAGGAAAGGACTGAACAACTTGGGGTGAATGAAGGTTATTAAAGAATATTGTTCAGGAAAAAGTTATGATTTTGAGGAGTCTTGAGTTTCCTCCAGGATTACCTTTCTTGAACCCCTCCCCCAAACTGCTAGGTCCTTCCCCTTCAAAATTCCTGCATATTTGCATTGTATTTATTTCTTTAGATTCATATTTTTGAAGATATTTCCTAGATTAGACTGTAAGCTCCTTAAGAACAGGAATTTTACACCTTAGTCTTTGTATTCCCAGTATCAACCACAATGCCAGGCAAGTAGTAAGTAGTGAACAGTTCCTTAACCTGAGGCCTATAAACCAGTGCATGGGTATCCCATAATCTTTTCAGTCACTGGTTCCAATTGTTGAGCATATAGATTATTTTTAAAACAATTTTTTAAGATAGATTATTTTTTAAATAAATAAAGAATATTTTGTACTATTTTCCCTTTATATTATTATTTTAAAAAAAATAAAAGTCCTAGTAAGAAAGTATTGGTCAGACTGCCTAATTAGTTTTGCAACATTTTCTCCATGTTTCCCCATTAGAGAAGGAGACTTGACCTGTGATTTCATCACAATAGAGACATAGAAGGAAACTCCCTCTGCCCATTCAAGTTAAATCTTATAGGGTTGTCCAGGTCACTGAGAGTTTAAGTGACTTGAATGGGTTCACAAAACCAAAATGTAATATATATATATATATATATATATATATATATATATATATATATATATATATATATATATATGTATATACAGGATTTGAACACAGATCTTTAGTTTTGAAACACCGCTCTATCCACATTGCCTATCACACACTTGCTACATTTCTCTCTAGACAGTGTGCACCAGTATAACATCCCATCAACAATCTATTCAATTTTCATTTCTAAATGACCTTGACAATATTTCATCATTGAAGGGGAATATTTTCACCATTCTTATTGTATATAACTTGGTATCTTAAGGTTTTCTAGATTTGTCTTTCTAATCAAAGAGAATATGAAAATATTTTTCTGTGGTTACTGAAAGATTACATTTCCTTCTTTGATAATTTATATACTACTTTTTCTCCCTTGATAATTAAATCTTCATGTCTTTTGATCATTGCAGAGAGGGCATGTTATACCACATATCCACATATAAAACAACATACATGCATGTTTGCATGCATGCGTATATGTGTAGACAGGCATGCGACACACTCATACACAAACGACACATGTGTTGTGGCATGACACATGCATACAAATATGTTTTGTGTTTACATTTTTCTTATGGGATCCAAACATCAGGCCTTTATCCTCTAGAAAATACACAATACATATAACATGGGTGTTCATACATGTATGTAATTGTGAACAACAAAATGTCCTCACACATATATCTATAGACGCATGTGTATACAGCACATTTGCCTGTGTTTTATGTGTAAATATTCCTTAAGAGCTCCAGATAGCTAACCTTTACCCTATAAAATACCTATCTCAAAGGATTTTTGTAAGCAACAAAGTAAATAATTTATGCAATGCTCTAATGCACTTTGCTAACTTCAAAGAGTATATAGATGATAATTATTATTGTTCTCACAAACTCTATCTATATTCCACTCAAATTACTGTCTGGGCAGAACTTTCCATTTCACACCTTCATGCCTTAGTCTTCCTCCAAAGACTTCTTTCATCTACTTCTAAGCAGCCCTAGCTTTCTTCAAGGCTCAGTTCAAATCTACCTTGTCCAGGAAGTCTTCCCTCATCTTCCTAGTTGTTGGTACTCTTTCCTTCCTCAAAATATCCCACATTTACATATCTATGTACCCATTTTATTTATTTATATCTATTTACATATCTATTGTGTTGTGCAGTATAGGGCAGTTGGGTGACTCTAACTGCAAGAGCGCTGAATCTGGAATGTGGAAGACTCATCTTCCTGAGTTCAAATCTAGTCTCAGACCCTTGCTAGCCGGGTCTGTAACCTGGGTCTATAACCTGGGTCTGTAAACCCTCACATGCCTCAGTTCCTCATCTGCAAAGTGTACTGGAAAAGGAAATTGGTAAACCACTCTAGTATCTCTGCCAAAAAAAAACCCGTTACCAAGAGTTGGAAAAAATTGAAAAATGACTGAATGACAGTACTGAAATGACCTAATAGTCATACTAGCTCATATTCAAATGAAGCTTAAAGGTTTACAATGTTTACATATATCATTTTGTAGCCTCTGGCTACTTATGTTTGATTCTGTCTATGAGGAATCATTATTCATACTGGGAAAGCACAGGTGGAAATAAAACAAAAATTTATTAAAAAGGTTACGAGACACAGGAAGGGTGAGAGAGAGAGACAGAGAGAGAGAGAGAGAGATAAAAGAATAGCCAAATGGTGTTGGTTGGGCCATGATCAGTGAAGACTGTAGCCCTAAGCCAGGGTCCAACCCAGGTTTTTATGTCTTACTTCTTATCCAGAGGGCAAAAGGTAAACTCCCTTCCTCTATACTGGGCCAGGAATTAGGCAGAGGGTAAAGCCCAAGGAGATCCGGATACAAATTTTACAGTAAACAGTGAATCAATGGTACCTTAAGAATTAGGAGGGTCTCCACCCTAAGCAGCTTTTAAGATTACAATTATTTTTCTTACAATCATAATTCTCTACTTCAAGTCAATTTATATCTCAAGGGTCAATTTACATCTCCACCCAAATTCTTTCTGTTATATTCAAATTCTCTTTTTCTTCCCCTGCATGAATTTCATTCTGACTGTCAATTTTTCAGAGATAGAGGTTATTTTGGTGACTTTTTTTGTGCACAGTAGGTACATAATAAGGGCTTATTGAATTAAATTACTTCGGATGGCTGAGAGCTATGTACAGTTGGTTGGTTGTTGGTTTTTGTGGTTGTGTGTAGTGCATTTTATCTTGGATTTAAGCCATGAGTAAAGTTTTACTCAGCCAACATAGTGAAGCATTCTTAAAATGAAAACCACTTCCTCTTTCCCAGCTCCTGGGCCTCAGAACCATCAGAACTTAAGATGTCTCTGAAGAATGAACCTCGAGTAAACACCTCTGCATTGCAGAAGATCGCTGCAGACATGAGCAACATTATAGAAAACCTGGACACCAGGGACCTCCATTTTGATGGAGAGGAAGTGGATTTTGATTTGTCCCCCGATGATTCCAAGTCGGGTAAGATGGGAGATCCCTGTCCCTTCAGCACCTAAAAATTGCTAAATTCATTTCCTCTGGAGGTATGGGGAATAGGAAGTGAATGTATAAGTTAGGAATGGAGCCGCAGTTCTACGAAAGCAGCCAATTAAAGACCAGAGCCTTTAACTGTCTTACCCTGGGTCATAAACCCTCAGTTGCCTCAGTTTCCTCATCTGAAAAATGAATTGGAGAAGGAAATGGTAAACCACTCTAGTATCTGCCAAGAAAACCCCAAATGGGGTTACAAAAAGACAGATACAACTGATGAAAAAACCCTTGGAGTCTGCCCATTGGGAGTTGGGGGGTGGGGCCTGAATGTCAGGATTCCAGACTTAGAAATAAAAGAGCCTTCTGAGGTGGTTCCAGGTTGACCCCCACCTGCCTGGAGTCTCACATTCATGGAGAGCCAGAATGGCTCAGAATCCTTCCATCTATCATCTCACCCTCTTCAGATTCCATTAGGATTCCCCCCTTCCCAGTGATTGCATTCCGGCCCCTCTAGACTACAGGATGGGCATGGCTACTCAAACATATTGACGATTCCCCTGCCATTCCACCCCAAGGACTCCTTGACCTCACCATCAACCATGCCCCCGTAGCCTAAAGAATACCAGACTTTTCCATCCTACCAGCAGCTGAATTCTCCTATATGTGTTGTCTCCTTAAATAGAAATTGAGCTCATTAAAATCAAGGCCTATCTGACTTTTCTATTTTTGTTCTAGTACTTAGCATGGTATTTGGTAACGCGTGGCTTAGTGGACAGCTCACCAGGCCTGGAGAAAATCAAGACTCCTCTTCCTTAGTTCAAATCTGGTCTCAGACACTTATTAGCTGTGTGACCCTGGACAAGTCATTTAACCCTGTTTGCCTCAATTTCCTTATTTGTAAAATGAGCCAGAGAAGGAAATGGCAAATCACTTCAAAATCTTTGTCAAGAAAAATCAAAATGACATCACAAAGACTTAGATACTACTGAAACAAATGAACAGCAACAAAACAATGATTGTATTTCTATTCCTTTTCTTTAGAACTATTCCAAACCTCTCCTTTTACAGGAGAGGAAAATGAGACTCAATCAAGTGACTTATCCAAGGATGAGGATTAAAGCCTGTTCCTCTGGCTCCAAATCCAGAATCTTATTTCTACTGCTTATTACTTGTGGAGTTTTCCATTTTTTTTTTGATCCAGTGACTTCATTATTGAGGAAGTTTCCTCTAATGACTATTGGCACCTTCCCTCTAATTTAGAATCTTAAGAGTTTTCTAATGCTCTGCAAAGTTATGTGACTTACCCAAAGTCACACAGCCAGTGTGTGCCAGATTTATGATCTGAACCCAGTACTTCTTTTTTGTTTGTTTTTGCAAGGCAATGGGGTTAGTGACTTGTCCAAGGTCACACAGCTAGGTGATATTAAGTATCTGAGGTCAGATTTGAACTCAGGTCTTCTTGACTCCAGAGTCAGTGCTCTATCACTATGCCACCTAGCTGTCCCCAAATCCAGGACTTTTGATTTCTTGAGGCTAGCTTTCTAACAACCTTGTAAGTCACAAAATGCTATCTCTCCAGTTACCTGTATTACATAGCCAAATCATTTCACCTTTCTCAGCGTGTTTTGTCAACATTAAAATGCTAAATTTTGAGAATTCCACAAGTCCTATCAGTCCACACTATGATCTTAAAAAAAAGTATTGTTACCATTCATTTTATAAAAAATTGATTCTTGTCAAGGCCCTGTGACCTAATGACTAGAGTACTAACCTTGGATTCAAGTCTAAAAACAATTATTAATCATCCACTATGTGCTAGGGACTATGCTGACTGCTAGGGCTATGATGAAAAACATAAACCAGACCCTATTTTCAAGGATCTTGCATAGTAATGAAGGAGACATCATGTAAAGAAGGTGTGTGAAAGACCAATTGGAAACTATCCCAGAGGGAAGAAACAAAGATCAAGGAGAACTGGTAAAGGTTTCTTGCAAAAGAGATTTAAGCAGAGACTTGAACGGAGCCAGGGAAGTTCAGCAAGAAGAGAGTTCTAGACATGGAGAATCCCCCATAGTCCAGATATTGCATGTGGTTATTGGAGGAGCAGTCAAGAGGCAGAATACGTGGAGAAAAGAAAGGTGTAAGAAGACAGGAAAGGTTGGAATGGATCACGATATGAAGGGCTTTGAAAGTCAAATAGAGAATTTTAGATTTGATCTTAGGGGGTATGGACAACTGCCAGAGTTTACTGAAGAAGGGAGTGATTGGCATTAGTTAGATTGGCATTTCAGGATGATCTATAACAGTTGAGGATTGCCTGGACTATGAGTCAGGGAGACAGTAGTTCAGGTGAGAGGTGATATGGGTCCAAGGAGGGAGTAGAGAGTTTTTTTTTTAAAGAGAACTGAGAGGGGCAGCTAGGTGGTGCAGTGGATAGAGCACTGGCCCTGGAGTCATGAGCACCTGAGTTCAAATCTGACCTCAGACACTTAATAATTACCTAGCTATGTGGCCTTGGGCAAGCCACTTAACCCCATTTGCCTTGTAAAAACTAAAAGAGAGAGAGAGAGAGAGAGAGAACTGAGTTCAAATTCCACTTGGATGTAAGTCATCTGGATGGTGACCTAGGTAGGTTAGCCTCAATGTGCTCACCTGTGCGAGGTGGAACCCAGACTTGTAGCTGAATTAACAGACAGCTCCATGAGGAAGGCAAAGCTTTTTTAAAGATATAAAATGCTCTTCTGATTGTTGATGGTCATCAAATTTACTTTAATCAATTGATTGTTTTTAGTGCGCATCCCCTTCTCTATTATCTACCACACTCAAGGATTTAAGGAGCCCAACATAACCACCTATCTCACTGGGTGTCCCATCAAAGCCCAGGTCTTGGAAGTGGAGAGATTCACCTCAACAACAAGGGTCAGTACATGCCTGTATCCTCACTCCTACTTGTACATTGCTGATTCACTTACTTGCTTTTATATATCCCAAAAGATTGTTCCCAGTGGGTTGACTAAGCTACAACAGTGCAGATAGCATCTCTTCCACCATGTTAGTTGGGTAGAGAGCCTTCCTAATTTGTTGGCCACCAAAATTCACTTGGCAGCAGGTGACTTGATGAAGAGCCTCTTGGGGCTTAGCCAGGCTGATCTATTGGCCAAGAGATATACACCCTCTCATCTGGTCTACATTTAACTTCTAGTCAGCTTGGTAGGACCAGAGCTTGCCCTTTGCTTAAGACTCCAGGGTCTTCATATAATTAAAAAGCTCAGGATAGGACTTGTATTTCTCCTAATTTCCTCAAGATTTCAAAGAAAAGTCTACCAAGTACATTAAAACCTTGTTATTTTATTTTCTCTATTACATGGGGTTTTTTTTGGTGACTCCCAAATTAGATTCTACCTTATTTCTATCAATCCTCTTGTCTCCCTGTGTCTGCCATGTTTGCCTCCATGTCCATATCTTTGTTCTCCAGCTAGGAGTAATGGGTCCATTTCTGATCTCTTGCTTTCTCCCCTTGCTATCACCACACAGTGGGAAAAGCCCAAAATTTACATAAAACCTCATTTTGTCTCTTTGTAAATTCTACCCATATATCATAATTTTGACCACTAGAACCAGATAGACTGAGACTGATCTCTCCCTTCAAAATTGTGGAAGGAAGCCAACATGATCTCATGCATCTTCTTCTCTTTTTCATGATAAACATCCCTAGTTCCTCCCACCAATCTACTTGTATAGTCTCAAGCCCCTTTGACCATGCTTTTAGCCCTTCTTTGAATGCTTGATAATTTAAATCTTTTAAAATGCAGCATCCTCAACTGAACGTAATATTCCCATTGTGGTATAGTTGAGGCAGACTAAAGAAGAAAATAGACTATATACTATGCAGACCATATTTTAATTATCTTTGCATGACTCGTAGCAAAGTTCTTTGCTAATAATAGTGGCTTAATGAATGAGCTTTGACTACACATATAACAATATCATGTAGGGTTTTTTGGCCACATATTTTCAGAGAACTTCAGGGACTAGCAATCTCTCAAAGATGGATCCAAGGTGATTTTTCAGCAACTCACAGGTACCATTACCCCTACATGCTTAAGTAAAATTTCAGAGCTAGCAAGTTTGTTTTGCTTCTATTACTACCTTTTTCCCCCTGTTTCCTGGACCCTCCTCCATACTTCTTTCCAGGTTCCCAGTACCCTATGATTGTCCAAGCTCTTTCATTGATGGCAGTCTACATAAGCTGATCCCATCTCTAAAGATTCTTATGATTCAAATTTATGCCTTCCCATTTCCCAAAATAAAAGCTCTGATTTCCACATGGCTTCATTTTAGCCAGTCTGATAAACTAATTATTGTAATGAATAGTATAATCTTCTAGAATAACACTTTTGAAAGAAGTTTTAATCTTGAATCTTTCATTTGTGGGCTAAGGAAGGATGAGGAATTGGAAAGACATTTTTGAAAAGAAGATTATTCAGGGTACCTCTCATCGACTTTAAGACTCTACCACATTAATCTAATTTTCTAGGCTCCTTTTAAGGCAGCACAATGGGAAATTCCCCATTACCATGTTTTCTGTATGATTTCTGGGAAATGAAAAAGAGCAAAGTAGTCCCACTTTTTTTTAATTTATTTTTTTATTCTCATTTTGTATAAATTTTTTTTACATTAATAAAATATTCTTGTTTACAAGTAAACAAAATACCCCTCACCTCATGAATATAGATAGACTTGCTTGGGCGAAAAAAATTAAAGGGGAGAGAAAAAAATTAAAATTAAAAAAATAATAGTAATAATTGTAGATGTGTCCAGGTGGCGCAATGGACGAAGTACCAGCCCTGGAGCCATGAGCACCCAAGTCCATATCCAGCCTCATAAACCCAACTATCACCCAGCCATGTGACATGCAAGCCACCCAATCCCCACTGCCCTGCAAAAACCAAAAAGAAGGAAAAAAAAAAGACCCAAAATAAAATAAAATAGTAATAATAGTAGGGGTGGCTGGGTGGCAGACAGAGCATTGGCCCTTGAGCCAGGAGCACCTGGGTCCAAATCCAGCCCCAGACACCCAATGATCACCCTGCTATGTGGCCCCAAGCAGGCCACCCAGCCCCACTTGCCCTGCACCCTCCCCCAAATAATAATAACAAAAATGTGCTTGAGTCTTTGTTCCAACACCAACATTTCTGTCACGGGTGGATCACATTCTTTATGATAAGTCCATCACAAAAGTTACTTCCATATTTTTCTACTATTGCCATTGCTGATTGCAGCTCCCTCCTTTCTTATTTCTCCACTACCATGTACTATATTTTCTTTCTCCTTTCACTCTGACTCTGCTGTAGGGTCACTGAGTGGCACAGCAGACAGATCCCTGGTCCTGGGGCCAAGAAGCCCTGAGCCCCCATACCACCCCTTAGGCCCAGCATCCACCTGGCCTGGTCCTGGACAGGTCTTCCAATCCCAGCCCCTTGCAAGAAGTAAAAAAGAAAATGTGTTATATCTGACCACTCTCCTCCCATGGTCCATCCTCTCCTCCTTTATTCACATCCCCACCCCTTCCCCCTGCTCCCCGCTCCTTCTTACTCCAGATGTCTATACCCCATTGAGTATATTTGCTGTTTCCTCTCCTAGCCTTCTCTGATGAGAGCAAAGGTTCCCTCATTCCCCCTTGCCTCCCCCCTTCCATATCATTGCAATAGCTCTTTGTAATAAAAAAAAAATCTTATTATGTGAAATATCTTGGACTATTCCCCCTCTCCTTTTTCTTTCTCCTATTCCATTTCCCTTTTTTTCTATTGACTCCATTTTTACACCATATTTTATCTTCAAATTCAGCTTTCTCCTGTGCTTCAACTATAAAAGCTCTCTCTACCTGCTCTATTAATTGAGAAGGTTCATATGAGTATTATCAGTGCCATTTTTCTATGCAGTTCATCATCATTAAGTCCCTCATATTTTCCCCCTCTCCTCCAATCTCCATGCTTTACCTGAGTCCTTTATCTGAAGATCAAACCTTCTGTTCAGCTCTGGCCATTCCAAAAGGACCATTTGAAATTTCCCTGGTTCATTGAAAGTCCATCTTTTTCCCTGGAAGAGGACATTCAGCCTTGCTGGGTACTTCATTCTTGGCTGCATTCTAAGCTCTTTTGCCTTCCGGTATATTATATTCCAAGCCCTACGAGCTTCCAATGTAGCTGCTGCTAAGTCCTGTGTGATCCTGACTGCAGCTCCATGATATTTGAACTGTGTCCTTCTGGCTGCTTGTAATATTTTCTCTTTGACTTGGGAGTTCTGGAACTTGGCTATAATATTCCTAGGGGTTGGTTTTTAGGGATCTCTTTCTCTGGGGGATCGGTGGATTCTCTCCATTTCTATTTTGCCCTCTGCTTCTAGAATATCAGGGCAATTTTCCTGTAGTAATTCTTTGAAAATGATGTCAAGGCTCTTTTCCTGATCATGACTTTCAGGTATTCCAATAATTTAAAATTATCTTTCCTAAGTCTGTTTTCCATATCAGTTGTTTTTTCAATGAGATATTTCACATTTTCTTCTAATTTTTCATTTTTTTGGTTTTGAAGTATTGATTCCTAATTTCTGGTAAATTCATCAATCTCCCTGAATTCTATTCTTTGTCTGAAGGATTTGTTCTCCTCAGAGAGTTTTCTTATCTCTTTTTCCATCTGGCCAATTTTGCTTTTTAAAGCATTCTTCTCCTCCATAACTTTTTGAACTGTTTTATCCATTTGACCTAAGCTGGTTTTTAGCATGCTATTTTCTTCAGCATTTTTTTTGGATTTCCTTGACTAAGCTGCTGACTTCATTTTCATGTTTTTCCTGCATCTCTCTCCTTTCTTTTCCCAGTTTTTCTTCCAACTCCCTCATTTGATTTTCAAAGTCTTTTTTTTGAGCTCTATCATAGCCTGAGCCCAATTTCTGTTTTTTCTTGGAGTCTTTAGATGCAGGAGCTTGTGCTTCCTCATCTTCAGACTGAGTATTTTGATCCTTCCTGGGCTCATTTGCAAAACATTTCTCAATGGTCTTCCTCTTATTTCTCTGCTTGCTCATTTTCCCAGCCTGGGCCTGGTTTTGGGGTGCTTCCTGCACTTTTGGGACACTCCCACAAGGGTCTCAGTGTGTGAGGCTCTGTCCTCCCTCCTGGTCTGTGAATGACCATAAGCGCCCCCCTCTGCCACGGGGCTGAGGTGGGGGGGCCCTGCCTGGGATCAGGATCTGAATGTGGTCAGAGCCCCAGCATCCTGTTCCAGGGTCAGAGGACAGAGCTAGGCAGTCTCTCTCTTCACTCCCCTCCCTGAGCTCAATGGGCTCATGCCCTGGGGGCTCCTGCTTATGGGCTCCAGCTCCACCTGCTTCTGTTTCTGGATCTGGGCTGCAGCAAGACCAAGCTGCTCCCTTTGTGCCCTGAGGGCTGGGCTCCACGTGCTCGCTCTGACAGAGGTCCCCCGCTGTTCCCCCACCTTGTGCCCGGTGCTCCTCGGGGCATAGGTCAGGAAACTGCCCCCACTGCTGTGAGCCTTGGCTCCCAGTGCCCTGGGGCTGCCTCTGGGAGGCTGAAGTTCTTTTGCTCTGGCAGCCGCCCCTCCGACCCCGGGGAGCAGAGCCTTTCTGCTCTTTTCCAGGTTACCTTGAGTAGGAGAACTGCCTCACTGGGTCCCTTTGTGGGTTCTGTCTCTGGAAAGTTTAGTTAGAGTCCTTAGTTTCACGTTTTATCAGAGAGCTTCTAAGACTCGATCCCTTCTTGTCGCCATCTTGGCCCCCCCACTTTTTTAATATACATCTGGATCCAGTCTCCTGGCATTATCTCCCCTTTCCCTCAGTCACCTCTCCTCCCAAATGTGCTTGTACTTGGGTGACCAAAGACCACTGACTTAATATTTCTAGACAGAGGGTTTTAGGTAATTCCAGGAATGCATCGTCTAAGGGGTTTAAAACCTAAGAGTCTTTTAATGATGTGCTTGTGTGAGGAGTATACAAAACACTAATGCCATTTTCCGAACAATCTAACTTCTGTAAAGTGAGGGGATTGGTCTTGTTTGACAAGAGTCATTGAACAACTTTCTGAGAATTATGGCTACTCCTTGTTTGTCCATTCTTCAAGTCTGTGACATGATTCAGTTCTTCATTTTTTAAATATCACAATCAATTGGCGTATCAGTTGCCATCCAGATGCCAGTAATTTTCATCTCTCACTGCAGGTACCAAGTATTAATCTATACACTATTGAATTAACGCATGGTGAATTTACATGGCAAGTAAAAAGGAAATTCAAACATTTTCAAGAATTTCATAGAGAACTACTGAAGTACAAAGCTTTTATTCGAATTCCAATTCCCACTAAAAGGTAAATGTTTCATCTATTTCAGAATGAATTCAATAAGCTTTACAAATGCTACTTAATGGTTATATGAACTTGGGCAAGTCACTTGATCTCAATGACCCTTAAGTGTCCTCATTGGTCAAATGAACATGCTGAACTCAATGATTTCTGATAACTCTTTATTTTAGTCTATACTATACTCTAGATCTATAATCTTAAGTATTATCAAATACTTCTTACTAATGATGTGACATTGGAAAAATCCCTTTATTCCTTTTTACCTCAGTTTCCTTATTTGTCAAATAAGGGAGTTGCTATCTAATTAGTTCTTGTTTTTCTCCCATTGGAACAATGTGCCCTTATCCCTTTTATACTCTTATATTCTGTAGTTTCATTTGAACTGTACATTGGTGCATTGTGGCAGATGGGAAATCCTGAAAGAACTATTAGAACTTCAAGGGGTGGCTAGGTGGCGCAGTGGACAGAGCACTGGCCCTGGAGTCAGGAGTAACTGAGTTCAAATCTGACTTCAGACACTTAATAATTACCTAGTTGTGTGGCCTTGGGCAAGCCACTTAACCCCATTTGCCTTGCAAAAAACCTAAAAAAAAACTATAGAACTTGCTAAATATGAGTCATGTTATAAAGGTATTTTCCCATTGTTTAATGAGTCAATTTTTTGTTCCCGTGGACCATAGCACACCAATATTGTCTGCAGAATTTTCTTGGCAAAGATACAGAAGTGGTTTGTCATTTTCCTTTTCCAGTAGAAGGCAAACAGAGGTTAAGTGATTTACCCAGGGTCACACAGCTATTAAGTGTCTGAGGTCAGATTTGAACAGTGTGTTTCTTGTTTAAGTTGTGTGCATATTTGCATTTAGATTTATTGATGCTTTCTTGGTTTTTACTTTATAGTAATTCATTTCCTGATAGACCTTAGAAATATAAAGATAGAGGTAGATTGATATAGATATATTGTTGGAAATATGAAGCATTTCACTTTTTTTTCGTTATTGTCAATTGTATGTGTGGTTTGCCTGGTTCCACTGACTGTCTCAGAACCAGCTCATACGTCTTCCTTGTTTTCTTGTATTCTTTATAATCCTTGCTTGTTCTTGTTCAATAATATTCCTTTTCTGTGTGTGTTTTAAGGCATACATTTCGAAGACAAAATGTCAAAGGAGAAGAACCAAGGTCAATGCCAAGCTTACCTCGGACATCAGAAAACATGGTCAGAGAGGAACAGTTCTCCAGTAGAAGGGTAAGTCCTTCACCTTCTCTTGTCTCAACTATTTGTTACCAATTGAATCAAATCAAACTCATTCTGAGTTGAAATTGTCATCTTTAATGGTCCTCTGAAATCTGTGTCATATTCTTCCATATGTTTCCATATACTTATTACATATATATTTTCTATATACATTTCCATATATTTGTCAATATTTAAGCAGAGAGAGGCAGTGTGTCATATTGGCTAGGGAGATGGCCTGAGAGTCACAAAGATTTGTGATCTCTTTGTCTTAGTTCTAGGACTAGTCACTTTACCACTGTTCAGTTAGTTTATAATTCTAAATTGTGATATAGTTGTGGATCTGAGTTAATAAAGGAAGTTTCCTCCTTAGATTTCCCCAGACCAATAAAACCATGGATCCATTTGAAAACTAGAATTTGAAATCAGGAATAACTGGATTTAATACTGTCTTTGATACTGACTACCTGTGTAAATCACTCAACGTCTCTGAAATTTAGGCAACTCTCTAGGATTTACCTACCAAATTGTATATAAGATTGGAGGAAGTTGGAGGTATGTAAACCCCATTGTCAAAGGGTAGAGTATCATACATCAAAATAGTGGAACGGAAATCTCTTGAGATAAAACCTCACTTTCCCCCTACTTTAAAAAAGGTCCACTACTGAGTTAGAAATTAAACAGTAGAGAATTCACAAGTTAATGTCAGTTTTCAAAAACCAATGAAAAATTCCAACTGTTAACCTGAGAATTCAAAAATAAATAAATATATGGAAACACTTTTTGTGTTCTAAAAGGGAAGAGTTGGTTTAGCCAACTTTGTGGTTCTGATTCTAGTTTGAAAACCTTTGGAGAGTGGTAATTTTTTCAGTTTGATCATTGTATTCTTAGCACCTATGGAGGCATTTTTCTTTAAAAGACTCTGGTTCTATTTTGTTGTGTGAGAGTATGATTGGAAACACTGATTTTGTGATCAGCATGTTTCCCTATTGGCACAAGGGAATAATGCTCAACTTGGGAGCAGATTTAATTCTGTAGATAGATTTACTCTCCAGCTCTTCCTGTTCCTGAGTCCAGTTCTCTGTCCACTTTGCCAAATTGCCTCTGATAGAGTGTGACTCTGAACAAGTCACTTAGGCTCCTGGTCTAATCAATTCTCTAAGACTATTAGTTGAAAAAAAGGAACCAATCTGTGTTTGCTCATCTGAAAAGTTCCCATAGGCAATTTAAGTCTAAAAGTATTTATTAGGCACCTACTATGTGTATCAGATACCATACAAATGCCAGGGATGCAAAAAGAAAAAATGATCCCTGCCCTCAAGCAGCTTAAATTCTAATATTCCTATATAATGAAATCACAGGTTGAATCCCTTTTTGTTCTCCAAGTTGCCCATCTATAGGTGATTCAAATAAAAATCTCCAAGTATTTATAGAACACCTACTATGTGTCTTCCCTTGCTATAGAGGTTGAGATGGAGAGCGGAGAGAATGGGGATAGATGCCAAAAAAGGAAAAATCCTTACCATCAAGGAAATAATAATCTCATTAGGACCTAGAAAATGGAATGTTAGAGTTAATTAGTAACTAAAAATTTAAATAACTCAAGAGAACAATAGAAGATTGTTGCTATATGAAATATATAGGACAGTAACTGGTCCTTGAGGTTAGAATCATTTTTTTATGGCTTTCCATTCTTTCAAATATTTACACATTACAACTGAAACTAATATTTGCATTTCAGAAACAGCTGGAAGATTACTTGACAAAGCTATTAAAAATGCCCATGTATAGAAACTATCATGCCACGGTGAGTATCATGCAGTGATTTGACTTTGGAAATAATATCTTTCATTGGAAATAGAGAATCCGATTTGTGACAGTCTCGGATTTATGAAAATGAAAGCTCCATTATTGCATTGTTTATTAACTTGCATTCCTTTATCCACTTATATATTGAGACTTTAGTTCAAAATAGATGAAAATGGAATTGAAAATTGATCTGACATGAGAAACATCCAGATGATGGCGATAGAATGCTATTGCAATGGATATAAAATCTCATTGATGTTGGCATTCTTTCCTACAGTACAGACTGTGATTCCTCCATGCCTTCCTACCCTCTGATATTTTAGTCACATCTCCCCGAAGTTCCTATGGGAACATGAGTCCAATATGCTTGGGGTGGGGGTACTTTCCTAGGTGTTTTGGCTGGTGTTACTTGTTATCCCTTGCTCTGCCAACATGACCTGCTCACTTCTATTTCCAGGCATGGATCTCATTGATAATTATCTCATTGATATTCAAGTAGTTATGCTTCCTAAACTTCCTCATATCCCATATGATTAGTTGATTTATTTTGGATACTGAGGTAAAGAAATAGCTTTTGTTTTGTTTTGTGTATGTACAACTGATTAAAAATTTCTGTTTGATTTCTGGGGTGAATTGATTTGTTTTCAAGTATTAGTTGTGTTTTATTTTGACATTATAGTAATTTTAATACATTATTACTATCCTCATGTACCCCTCCCCTACTTCCCCAACAATGAGTCTTCCTATTTTTCTTTAAATTTTTTTTAAAGTATTATTTTATTTGGGGGACATCTAGGTGGTGCAGTGGTTAGAACAGCAACTCTGGAGTCAGGGGAATCTGAGTTCAAATCCAGACTCAGACCCTTGATTCTTACTAGCTGTGTGACCTTGGGCTTAACTCCAATGCCTTGCGAAACCAAAACCAAAAAATTTTCCCCAGTTATACATAAAATTTTTTAACACTCTTTTTAAAAAAAAAAAATTAGAGTGCTAAATTTTCTCTCTCGTTCCCTCACCTTCTTAAGGTAGTAGGCAATTTAATATGGGTCATACATGTTCAGCCATGCAATACATTTTACCATTTTGTTGTTTGACTTTTTTTCTCAAAGAGGACCACGATATCAGGGTGGTGATGCCATGACATGCAAGTGAATACAATTTAATGAGGGAGGACCATGCAAAGTCACCAGCCTCACTTTCTCTTCTGAAGCCATATGGATCCAGTCACCAGATATGGCTCAGGATGACTAGAGATAGCCCCTGGCTGCAGTGGAAGCTGTTGACCTTTTTTTAAGATAAGGTCTTAAATATTGATCTTGAGAAAGAAGACACAACCTCAAAGGAAAAGACAAAAACAAAAAATAAACCAAGTGAAAAAATAATATGCTTCAAATCTGTATTCAGATTCCCATCAGTTCTTTCTTGGGGGTAGAATAGTATTTTTCATCATGAGTTCTTTGGAGTAATCTTAGATCCTTATATTGCTGAGATGAGATATTAGTTAGAGTTGATCATTGCCTAATGTTGCTGCTACTATGTACAATGTTTTTCCTGGTTCTACACATTTTGCTTTACTTTGCATCAGTTCATATAAGTCTTTCCAGGTTTTTCTGAAATCTTACCTATTCATCATTTCTTATGGCACATTCCATTCCATTCCAATCATATACCACAATTTGTTCAGCCATTCCTCATTTGATGAGTATCTCCTCAATTTCCAATTCTTGCCACTACAAAATGAACTGCTATAAATATTTTTGTACAAATAGGTCCTTCCCCCACTTTTTTCCTTTTTCATCTTTTTTGGGACATAGACTTAGTAGTGATACTGCTGGGCTGATGCAGTTTTATAACCCTTTAGAAAAGGTTTCCTTTTTAACAGGGGAAAGCATATTTAGGTTAAAAACCAAACCACATCATAGTCTCAGCCTTAACTAGTAAAATCAGGAAGCCTCAGATTTTTTTTCCTTTCAATTTTGAAAGTGGTTTTAGAAAATTCAACTGCTTGACAACATTGTTTTCAGACAATTTAATTTTAGGTTCAGTTCAACAATTCAACTTAATGTTTATTCAGTTACCAAAGCAACAAGCATTTATTAAGCACTTTTTTGTATACCTGTGTACCAAATGCTTAAATATGATCACATTTGATCCTCATAACAACCATAGGAGGAAGATGCTGTTATCCTCTACATATTACAGTTGACCAAACTGAAGCAAACTGAAGTTAAGTGACTTGCCCAGCTCTCAGATGCTAAGAGTAGGAGACTGGATTTGAATTCAGGTCCACTTGACTTCAGGCTCAGCACTATGCACATTAGGCCACAACCTAGTGGTGAAGTAAGAGCTGAACCAGATTTCAACCAATTTCTTTACAATTCCCATTAAAAATCCATAATGATTTTGCTCCAAGTTAACTTTTCCCCTCTCCCATAATTCACTTTTTGCATTTCTCTTAACTTGAAAAATATGGTTAGATGGTGAATTTCCCTTTCTGGTTTTCATGTATGTTGGCAGTTCCAACATACTCATTGAATTGAATTTTTTAAATAAACTCTCTTTTTTTAAAAAAAAAAGCTTTAATTTCTCTTCCATGCCTAGTAAGCGTCCTAATTTTCAACCTCATTTGGTTGAGTTTTCTGAATTATCATCAGTATTTCTTTGAAACAAAAAGAGACTCCAAGTCAAAAAAAGTCCCTTTAGCAACTAAAAGTGTTTTTCTCCCTTTTAAATGTTTGTTTGGATTCATTTGGTGGAAAGTGCTAATGAACTCAGGGTAGAATGCAATTAAATTATGCTAGTCTTACCTAACAATTTTCTCCATTAATAAAACATAGTCTAGCCTAGTCTACTGAACAAAAAAAAAAAATCTCATTAGAGCAAATACCCCCATTTCCCCCCCCCCAAACTCTGCTTATCTAAATTCTTTCTCTGTTGAGTTGAAGGAAACTTGATAAATTGACTTTAAAAATAAACACTGATTTGATTTTCCCAGGCCCTATCATTCTACTCAAGTTATAGTTTTCTCAGGTTATTTGTCAGTTTTCTCATTCAACAAACATAATGTGAGGCACTGGCCTAAACATTTAAAATTATTATCGCATTTGATTCTCACAACAGCCCAGAGGGGTAGGTGCTATTACCCAGATAAATTAGGAGCAGTTACAGAAGGAAGACACCAGGATAGGGAGAAATGGGGCAGGCTTCTTGATGAGAGGTTTTAGTCGAGAATTGCAGCTAGGAGGTGGAGATGAGGAAATGAGAAAGGAGTATGATATTAGTCTACCTTCCTCACAAGAGCAGTTGTGATTAAATTTTAAATGTGCTTTATAAATATGAAAAATTATTAGTGTTAGGCTTATATAAGTGAAATTCTCCAGAATCCTCAGATCCTGGGGAGTGAAAAGACCTATTTACTTTTTCCTATTCATCTTTTTTTTTTCCAATTCAAAATAGAAGAATAGGCAGGCACTTTGTTGGAGGGGAGAAGCAGTGGGTCCTGCTAGAATTTGTTGTAGACCTATTTGATGTCATTGTCTATCACCCATTTCTTTTTTTTTCTTTTGTTTTGTTTTTTAGTTTTTTGCAAGGCAAATGGGGTTAAGTGGCTTGCCCAAGGACACACAGCTGGGTAATTATTAAGTGTCTGAGATCTGATTTGAATTCAGGGACTCCTGACTCCTGGCTGGTGCTTTATCCACTGTGCCACCTAGCCACTCCTTACCACCCACTTCAGGTAGCTACCTGGTTGTTTTCATGAATTTACTGAAGAACTTCTTTACAAGTGATTCTTTCCAAGGTCCAGGAAGTATTCTTGCCTCAGTTTAATGAAAGCCTTTTAACATTAATGGATGCAATTTTATTAAAATCAAGGAACATTTATCTATTAAATGCCTATTACATCCCAGGTTCTGTGACAGGCTCTGGAGGCACAGAGACATAAAAAAAATTAATGGGTCCCTGCCCTCAATGGGTTTACCTTGTATGGTGGTCACCATCTAATGGTTATGAGCCATATATGGGACCTTGGGCAAATTAAATTTCTCTGCTTCCCCATGTCTAAAATGGCTCTAATATGTTTGTTGTCTTAAAAACCTGAGAGAACAATAGAAATTGTTGTTGTGTCATTTTCTCAGGCTTTTATGACTCTTTGTGACTCCACTGGATTTTCTTGGCAGAGATACAGGAGTAGTTTGCTATTGCTTTCTCTAGATCATTTTACAGGTGAAAAAGTTGAGGCAAAGAAGGTGAAGTGACTGTCCGGGATCACACAGCTAGCAAGTGTCTAAAGCTAGGTTTGAACTCAGGAAGAAGTATCTTCCTGACTCAGGGGGTCCTGAGGCTTGACTTTGTAGTCTCTCCATTACAACTTTTCTTTTATACATTGACTTTCTAGATGTTGAGTCTCAGTAAACACATTTGAATTTCTTGACCTTCAAATACTGTTTGCATTTGAAATATTTTTGAAGGAAAGTCCCACCTCTGACACTGGCTGTATATATGGAGTAGAATCTTAAGCAAAATAATTAACTTCTGTATGATTCAGTTTCCTCGGAAGTAAAATGAAGATATCAGTACCACTAATATCTACTTCAATAATATGTGTATCCAAAGACCTTTTGGCATCATTGATTTAGAGCCAGAAACGACTGTCCTTAAAAGTCCTCATTTTGCATCATCCTCATTTTGCAGATGAGGAAACTGAGTCCCAAAGAGGTCGCAAGATTTAAAGCCAAGCCTTTTAGATAGGTCATCGTTTGCACAAGAATGATTTGCTTCTTTCCTTCCTGGGCAGTTCATTCTATTTGGAAAGAATTTCTATTGTTAACAAGTTGTTTTTGGTGTTTTTCCCCCTGATCTCAGAGTCTAAATCAGCTTTTCTTTAACTCTGCCCCTCAATCTTAGTTCTCCAGAATAATTTCAGTTCCCCTTCCTGAAATAACTCTGAATATTTTAGGATGTCTGTCATGTGGTTTCCAAGTCTTCTCTTCTCCAGGCTAATCACCCCAATTATTTTTATTGGCATTGGCATGGACACAAGGCCCTCCTGGTCTTAGGAGACCAGATTGGCCTAATCTTCCTTCCAATGCCCTCTCCATTCTGTCCTCTTTCTTCTTTGTGCATAGTTGTTTGTGTGTTGTTTTTCCCATTAGATTGTAAGCTCCTTGAGGGCAGGAACTATCTTTTGCCTTCCTTTGTAACCCCAGCACTTAGTATAGTGACCAACACATAGTAGGTCCTTAATAAAAGCTCATTAATTGATTGAGTACAGAAGACATTTCTTTATTCATCAAAGAATAGACATATTGACTTTTAAATTCCTACTTTCAGAAAGTTTGCTAATTCGAGGAGACATTTACAATATTTTCCAAAATTTCAGAGAAAGCATGATATTATGAATGGTGTGCTTGCCTCAGTCTATAAGACATGGATTCCAATTCTGCCTCTAACTCATACTGTGTGATTTCCAAATAAGTCACTTGAACTCCCAAGTTACTAAGACTGAATTACAGAGTAGGTGTTGATCTGCATCGACAGAGGGAGTTTTCTCCCCCTAAAGAAATCAAAGCTACAAACACAACATCTGAAAACCTGTGTTCTTTTGATACTTAGAAAAAAAAGACTTTTTCAATTGGGGAGGAATGTACATGGTTTGAACTGAATTACCCTTTGTTATTGTTTTAGTTGTTTTTCAGTCATGTTCAATTCTTCATTACCTCTTTTGGGGTTTTCTTGGCAAACATACTAGTTTGCCATTTCCTTCTCCATTAGCTTAAGCCAAGCTTCCTTTTTTCTCCCTTCAAACAACCTATTGCCAACCTAAATTAGCTGACATTCTCATGTTTCCTTTGTAGTTTGCTAGGTGTGTTTCCTAGAGAGATGGTGGGTGCAGGTTTCTGATTTGAAAACTCATGGCTTGAGACTGTAAATGAGGCTCAACATCACTAACCAATTGCAGAAGATGTTTTAAAATAAAAAGTGATTGGATAGAAATAAATGCTGAAACATTAATAACAATAATAATAATTTTATCTACTTGTGTAATAATGTTAAGCATGAAATACCATTAATAGGAGAGCAACTTGTCATAAATCTGTCTCAATTCAACTCCACCAAAGATGAGAATAAAGTATTAATGACAGTAATATTAATAATAATCATAGTTCACCTCTACACCATAGTTCCTTTTTAATTTCATATTTAATTTATGGAATAAAACTAGCATTTCCATAACAGTACAATAAAAAAGTATTCACATGAATCTATAAATCTACTATTTGCATTATTTTCAAGACATTTTTCAAAACTATGAAGGGAAAAAAATAGCTCAAGTATAATTATCCCCATTTTACCACTGGAGAAACTGAGGTTCAGTTTCCATGAGTTACTCAGATCTTCATAGCTACTAACTATTGGAACTTTGGGATTCAAATCCAGGTCTTTTCATTCCTATTCTTGAGCTGCATCCACAGTGTGACTTTTCACAGTGTGACTCGGCAGGTAGAATCTCTTCTTGTGAAAACTGATCATGAGGGGGAAATGAGCATGGCAGAAATTATATTTTCTTTACACAAGTATATGTGGAGTATGTGCCTGTACCTCAGAGAACTTTGTCCACAGAACTGAAAAGGAGTCCCTAGAATGAAAAAGAGGTATAAATTACCATTGGGTGCTAAAGAAAAAAATCCAACAAAGGGGGTAGCCACTTAGGAAGAGGTATATATATTAGCCTAAGGAAATACCAAAACATCTATGTTGTGGTTCATTGCATGTCTTTTATGAGTTCCCACTGTGATTATTTTATAGCCATATTGTTCAAATTTTTCTCATCCTGAAGCCAGGGTTGCAGAACCAAGTGTAAACCCCTCCAGGTCTGCTTCCTAAAGACTACCTTCTGTTTTATTTTTTTTTTGGGGGGGTGTTTTTTTGCTTCTGTTTTTGTTTTGCAAGGCAATGGGGTTGAGTGACTGACCCAGTGTCCCACAACTAGATAATTATTAAGGCCGTATTTGAACTCAGGTCCTCCTGATTCCAGGGCTGGTGCTCTATCCACTGTGCCATCTAGCACAAGACCATCTATTGTTGACTGGGTCCTAACATGTAACTCCTTGGTCCCTTTGCAGACTGAGTTCCTGGATGTGAGTCAGTTGTCCTTCATCCATGATTTGGGTCCAAAAGGCATGTAAGTTCAAGTTGATCATAGTTTAAATGAATCATGGTACATTGGTCAGCATCACTGCTGAGATGCTCTGGCATGAGGACTGCCCCAGGGATGGTGTCCTCATGTGGCCAGATGTTGGCCAGATGTTGATGTTCTTCTCCCCCTACCCCCCACAGATTATAGAAACTGTGGGAAATTATCTGACAGGAACCTCGCCCATCATGCTGCTGTGAACAGCTGTGGCAGTCCCTAGTGAGCCCGGTGAAGAAATTTCCTTTATTTTTTAATCCCAGAGTACATTACAAACTGTTGGTCACAGCTGGACAGTTGGGGGGGAGGGGAGGGGGGATCAGGGGCAGGGTAGGGGTTGGATAGAAATACAGCAAATAGGAAGACTTTCCTTTTGAGGATCCTGCAAGACCGAGCATTAATCCTTCCAGTGGCCTGGATTTTTAAAGTCATTTTTGGATATGCAGTATAGACTTCAAAAAGGGCTATTCATTTCTCCAATCTTTAGTCTCTTATATTGGGAGAATTTCTTGTTATAGTTTGATTGTGCTAGAGGGGTGTGTGTGTGTGTGTGTGTGTGTGTGTGTGTGTGTGTGTGTGTGTGTGTGTGTGTGTGTGTGTGTGTTTGGATATGCAGTATAGAGCAGAGAAAGGGTTATTCATTTCTCTAACCTTTAATCTCTTGTGTTGGGAGACTATCTTGTTTATAAAGAGTTTGGCTTTGCTGGTGTGTGTGTGTGTGAATAATCCTGAGGGTTATTCATTTTTTGTTACTACCCTTTCTGTTTGACCCATGCCCAGTAGTCACAGAGGACTTAGAATAGGGAGGACCCTTGGAGATCATCTACTTTCCAACCCTTTTATATCTTAGAAGATCACCAGTGACTCAGCTGATGGTGTCCCAGTAACTAGACAACCAGATTTGGAGTCAGGAAGACCTGAGTTCCCATCTAACCTCAGATGTGAGGTGCTGTGAGACTCTCGGCAAATCACCTAACCTCTGCCTTAGTTTCCTCATCTATAAAATGGGCATAATAATAACATCTACCTCCTAGACTTAATCTCAGCATTAAACGAGATATTTGAAAAGTGCTTTGCAAACCTCAAAGTGCTATATTAAGCTAATAATGATAACAACAACAAATGCTTAGTGTTACTAATACATGACGCAGCATTCAGGTGAAGTGTAAAACTGTACGAGAGGGACATCAGGAGAAGAAACCAGGTCTTTCCAAGTCTAAATTGACCTTAGTGACAAATTAAAGTTCACTAATTGATTTAATTTTTCTTTTGCCATAAAAAAGAGTTTGCCAGAGTAGATAGAATGATATAGTTAAAGATGATAATGTAATAATAGCATCAATAGCTATCATCTATATAGGCTTTTAAGGTTTGCAAAACACTTTCCAAGTATCATCTCATTTAATCCTCATAGCGACCCTGGGAGGTAAGTGTTATTATCTCCATTTTATAGATGAGAAAACTGAAGTAGGAAATTATGACTTTCCCAGAGTTATATAATTAGAAAACATTTGAGGCACTATTTGAATCATGGCTACTGATTCATGAACCATGCCCACTTCTCTATCTACTTCACCACCTTTGTTGCATCAGGTGCAAGAAGACCTAAGTTCAAATCCTACCTCAGACATTATTTAGAGGGATGACCTTAGGTAAGTCACTTTCCTTCCTCTGAAATGAGGAAAATAGTAGATAATAGTAGAAACTCTCTAAAAGTTTGCTATGAAACTCCAAGATGATGAATAAGCACAACTCTCTGCCAGCGTCAAGTTCATGATAACATTTAAAGTTTGTAAATGTAAATTATCGCAATTCTTTCAGAGAAGGCATGATAATGAAAAGATCTGGTGGACATCGAATTCCAGGTCTGAATTGCTGTGGCCATGGAAGAGCCTGCTATCGATGGTCCAAGAGGTAAGTTTTGGGAGTGCTTCTATCGTTTTTATAAATGACAAACCCTTTTGTCCTTATTGGTGTAGAACCTGTCTGTGTCCTGTCATGATACTTCCATTGAAGAACTCCATCATATGCTGTAGACCTTCCTTTAGACCTTGTCATCTTTCCCATGTGGGCTTTAAATTAATTTAATAAACATTTTTAAATATGTTTGACTAATAAAATTGATTTAAAGGTAGAAATTTGAGAATGTAAAATAACTTATTTACAAAACTCCCAAATTTTCTCTCCAAATCAACAAACACTTAGATGTTCTCAAGTTGATACCCATTTTATATTTGGTATCCTTTTATTGTCAAGTCACTTCACCCTGATTGCCTCGCACCCAGGGTCATATCCAGTCATCTTGATTCATATTTGGTTACTGACCCCAGATGGCTCTGGAGAAGAAAGTGAGGCTGGTGACTTAGCACAGCTCCCCTCACTCAAATTTAATGCACATGCTTGTCATAGCATCACCTCCTTGATATTGTTCTTCAAAAATGAAGGACAAAACATTATTGTCAAAACAGACTATTGTACGGTACCAAGAGTATTTTTGAAATACTTTTTTTTAGCTGTTGGGTTTTTGAAAAATGAATCCAGTCAGAGGCTGCAGCTCCTAGCTCTTACCCCTTATTTTTTGAGCCTCTGCTTCTACTATCTGTGAACTTC
The DNA here is from genome assembly GCF_037893015.1 of Macrotis lagotis. Lineage (NCBI taxonomy): Eukaryota > Metazoa > Chordata > Mammalia > Peramelemorphia > Peramelidae > Macrotis > Macrotis lagotis. The sequence goes on along the minus strand of NC_133663.1, from coordinate 32,022,170 downwards.
TCTATCCGTAATTTCCTTATTTGTGAAATGAGGGATTTGGTCTAAGATGGCTTCTGAGACCCTTCTACCCCTGTCAATGAAGCAGTCAGCCAACAAACATTTATCCAGCATTTAATGTTTGCCAGGCAATGTGTAGGTATTCTGGGCTAGTTATTTTGCTGTTCAGTTCAGTTGTGTCCGACTCAATAATACACAGAAAGAAAAATTGTACCTGCCCTCACAGAACTGGCATTCTAATGAGGAAAAGAAAGGGGGGGATAAAAGAGTTCAAAGGAAGAGAGGGAGATGGTGGGTGTGGTAGAGAAAGTCTGGCATGTAGCCTGGAGAAGAATGAGACATGACTGGTTTGAGTCTCCTCCATGGAGAGTCTCAGAGGAGTCCTCCAATTAGATGTTGCTTTGCAAAACCCATGAAATCAATTCCCTCATGGATAATCCCACTTTACTATCTTGAAATTTATATCTGAAATTCGTGATACATCTGCAACCTTCTCTGTAAACTTATTCACCATTTTTCATAGCATAGCCCTAAGCTATTTGGAAGATCATCATGTCACGAGCATCTATTTTCATCACCAAATTGTTGAATCTTTTCCTAGCAACAGGAAGTCTAAGTAGAGAAAGGCACTTGTTTCATGTTGAATGTAAGCTCCTTGAGGACAGGGAATGGTTCTCATTTTTTTGTCTTTGTATCCCTAGCACCATAGAAATGCTTGGGTAAAAGAGATTAATGGCAGTGAATTGAAATGCTTATCTAATTGAAACGAATTTTTGAGGAAAATATACTCTGGAAGGTTTAAGTCTAACTTCATAAACTAATTTATGGGAAAAATGAAATTACTTTAAAAATGTTCTTGCCACTCCTATGTATTAGATGAAAGTTGATCTGAAAGACATTGCCAGAGAACCCCTGCTGATTTAATTATCTGAGGGATGGAAAGTGCCTTCACTTTTAACATTTTTAGAAAACACATTTCCAAGCTGATTGGAGCCACAGTTTTATATTATTAAGCATTTCTAATTGTGCTTTATAAATTAAAAATAACAACAAGATAAATGGGGAGGAATGATCGTGTCTTGTAAGCAGATTCAGGGAGAACATTTCCCAAACAGCAGATGGTTTATTGGTAGAGGCGAGAGTCACACTTTGAAAATGATCTGACACCTGGTGGTAACTATCCTTTTGTTGTGAGGCCCATTACAACCCTCCTGGGTCCTTGGTCTTTATTCATAGAATGACCCTCAACTGAGAAAAAAGAAACAAACGAGTTAGTAAATTTTTAAGTAGAATAATAGAATTTTAGATTAGCAGTGGATGTCAGAGGACCCCTGAAGCCTGCCAATGACCCTGGAGCTATTTTATGAGTTCTTTGTATATATTTGTTATAGTGTTATATTATGTATATGGTATTTATTATAGTATCTATATAGTTATAATGAATATGATATTGTGTTACATTAGATAATGTGTATATGTATACATAATGTATATATAATATTCATTATATTATTTATATACATATATATATATAACCCATTGTTTTACAACTATGTATATGCACATATTATGTTAGAAAGAGAATTTCATGTCTCCAGTGGATTCTTGGGACTTTGTTCCTTTGCATTAAGGAGGGAGTTTGGCAAGATGGAAAAAGGCAAAAATTTAATAGCAATTATAAACTCTTTAAGGGGAATAAAAACAATTTCATTTTTGTCATTTTTTGTCATCAATACTTTACAAGGTGCCTGGCTGGTTAGTTAGCAAGTTGGTTGATAAACCTAATCTATCCCATATCTGAATATGTAAATTCCTTCAAGGGGACAGTTCAGTTGCCATGCTCTACTTAGGCCTTTGTTAATAGTGCATGCTATCTTAAGATGATTATTTTGAAACTATATTAATATATATGTATATATACACTTGAGAGCATATTAGCTAGAGAGAGCCAGCTCAGGGCCAGAAAACTCTCAGTTCAAATCTCACCCCTGATACCCACTGAAACTCCTGGGTGATCCTTTAAGACTAGATGTTACATAGAAAATACCAGCTTGCATTAAACAAAGGGAGTTTCCTCATCTGGAAGAATCCCCTGTTCCAATGATGTTATTCATTGTATTATATTTTTTTTGCAAGGTAAACGGGGTTAAGTGGCTTGCCCAAGGCCACACAGCTAGGTAATTATTAAGTATCTGAGACCGGATTTGAACCCAGGTACTCCTGACTCCAGGGCCGGTGCTGTATCCACTGCGCCACCTAGCCACCCGATGTTACTCGTTGAATGAGTGAGAATCCCTTGGCCTATTAGTTATCTTCCAAACTTTGTTGGAAAACTTGTACTTACCAGGAACCACCTAATTCTCCAAGTAATCCACTCTATAGGAAATCTAACCCTAATTGTATCTCACAGATGAGTAACCAAAAATTTTTTATCTCATAGCCACCTCTCCTCCTCTGAACCTTCATTCAATCATAAGCCTACCTATAAGGAGGCAGGAAAATATTTATGAAGTTTTCACTATATACCATTAGGCTAAGCTTTGGGGTTAGAAAAATACAAGCAAAAAAAAAATCCTGATCTCAAGAGCTTACACATAGCTGGGGGTAGAGAGAACCCAAGAGGAGTGGAAAGGCAAGGGGAGGGACACGTAGCCAAGAGCATTGGCCATTCACAATCCCATCACCCTGTTTTTACCTGCTTCCAGGTAAAAACACCTCCTCTCTCCCTGCTCTCAAAAACAGACAAACCAAATGAGACATACTATCCATTTCCTAATCTCAGAAAGGAACCACCACCACCACCACCACCCTGGCCCTGAAGCTATCTTGTCCAGATTGCAAATGATTTAGTATCTCCACTACAACTCATCTGACAAGTGGGCATCCAACCTTGGCTTAAACCTACTGCCTCTCAAGACCACTCATTCCATTTTCAAAAGCATCCATCTGTAGCACTTTTCTCCACTGATATCAAATCTGCTCCTTATTCCTAGATCTAAGGTTACTCCTACTCCTTGGTCTAGTCATCTAGTAATGTCAAACTGAGATGTGTTGGTCTGGCATGACTTCTTATGCAAGAAGACACGATGAATCATTTTAAGGACCACTTAACATTCTAAATTTATGCCAACCATCCATTTAATAAAATATTTTTGAATTTTGCCAGGAGTCAAAGCCAGGTTCACTGGCCTATTGTTGGAAGACTCCTAGGCTTCCTGGTCTAATGTTGACCCACTGACCTGGAGACCTGGAGACTTCACTTCCTAGAAAATTGTCCTCCAATACTGTGGTACTTTTCCTATTCTCCTTAGATTATTCAATCATCACACCTCTCACTTCTGTCAGTACCCAGGGATGTAGTTCATCTAGGCCTGGTACATCAAGGGACAGCAAAGTGAGGAAATTATATATAAACCCTGTGTTTACATTAAATATCAATTTCTTCCTAGCTGTTTTTGATATCTCCAGCCCAAGACCATTCTCCCTGACAGAGAAAATAGAAGGAAATGGAGACTTGAGAAACTCTGCCTTCCTTTATTATTGTTTCATCTGTCCCAAGCAGTGGCCCTATCTGTCCATTCCTTGTTCCTTTCTTTTTTTTTTCCCAATAAAGCTAAAAATTATTTACCTTAACCTTCTTCACCAAACTCAGTTTATTCTTTATAGTACCTATGTGCTTTATATGTATCCTTCTTTATCTGGATTTACTTCCATCTTCTGTACCTGTTCACTCCCCAAAAAAAGTATGTTGTCCAACATTTTACTCTGTGCCGATCTGTTTGATGCAAAAAAGGACAAAAACAGTCCTTGTCTTCAGGAAGCTTACAATCAATTGGGGGGGGGGGTAAGGAAGTAACTGGGTGATTCCATGGATAGAGTGTTGGGCCTGAGTTAGGAAGATCTGAATTCAAATCTGACCTCAGATACTAGTTCTGTGTGATCCTAGACAAGGCATTTAACCCTGTTTGCCTCAGTTTTCTCATCTGTAAAATGAACTGGAGAAGGAAATGGCAAAATCCTCCAGAATCTCTGCCAAGAAAACCAAGTAGACAGTATTCGTGTGCTGTGTTCCAAGGGATCATGAAAAGTCAGACCTGATTGAACAGTAGCAGAGCTTAGCTATAGCTACCTATAAAGCAGGTAGCAAGAAAATGGTCTTCTATTTTCCAGTCTCCTCATCTATTTCTCCTTTTTGTCCAGATGAACTCTTGTCCAGTACACTCCATGGACAGTATCACTTCGGTCTCTGCCACAGATTTTCTTCCCCCCAGTGCTGACTATCGTGCTCTTTGTTCCTGCATTTCTTCACTCTAGTAAATCTTGCTATATGGTGTCATTTCAACCCCTGAGTCCCTTTTCTGTCTTATTCCTTTGAAATAAAGTATACCCTTCCAGAGCCATATATTCCAGTCATGAGTCTCGTCCCACTAATTCTAAGTGATACCTCTGAGATCTTTTTTGATTCATGGAGAAAATGAGTGTAGCTCACAATACTTGTAACTTTGAGTATTTTTGTATTGACATAATGCTTCCATGTCTTTTATTTTTTACTCTTTTCCTGAATCTTTACCTCCTGTGAATTTCTGTATATTTATGGCTATTTTGGATCTCTAGTCATACATTACAACCATAGTCTATGATTTCCAACTTATTGAAATAGAGTTGTCTCTGTCTTCTTTCCTTTTTTAGATTAGATTTTTAAGACTCTAGGTAAACAACTGGTTTATGTAGTGTAGTTGATAGAGTCATGGGACTGAGAGTTGGGAAGACCTGAGTTCAAATTCAGCCTGACTGTATGGCCCTGGGTCATAATCACTTAACTTCTTCCTTAGTTTCCTCATCTGTAAAAGATGGATAAATAATAGTACTTCCCATCCAGGGTTGTCATGAGGATAAAATGAGGTAATATTTGAAAGTGTTTTGTAAACATTGTTATTATTATTATAATAATACAGGTTTTTATTAAGCTTTGTTAGGTATACTCCATTCATAGTTAGAAAGTTATTCATTTGTAATTTAGACTGTGATCCTAGGATTAAACACCCATCTTGTTGTTCTTTTCAATATTTTATTTATTCATCATTTTTTGTAAGGTTTTGAGTTTTACATTTTTCTCACTCCTTCCCTTCCTTATCTGCTCCCTCTGACAGAAATCAATATAATATAGGTTATGCATTCTAAACACAGATCCATATTAATCATGTGGTGAAAGGAGAATCAAATCAAAACAGAAAAAAATTAGAGAGAGAAAAAAGCATAATACATAAAACAACTTTTAAAAATGGTCTGCTTTGGTCTGCATTTAATTTCCACAGTTCCTGGATGTGAATGGTAGGTCTTTGATTATAGTACTGCTGAAGTGAACAAGTCCATACTCACCAATGCTGTTGTTGGAGTGCATGATGTTCTTCTGATTCTCCTCACTTCACTGCGCATCAATTTGTGCAAGTCTTTCCAGGCTATTCTGAAGTTCTGTCCCTCATGATTTGTTACAAAACAATGATGCTCCATCACATACATATACCACAATTTGTTTATCCATTTCCCAATTGTTTGGCATCCCTTCAATTTCCAATTCTTTGCCACTATGAAAAGTGCTACTATAAATATTTTTCTTCATGAGATTCTTTTACCCTTTTTTTGTGATCTCTTTGGGATACAGACCTAGCAATGGTATTTCTGGATCAAAGGTTGTACACAGTTTTATTACCCTTTGAGCATAATTCCAAATTCCTTTCCAGAAAGGTTGGATCAATTCACAACTCTACCAAGAATACATTAGTCAGATGCCATCTTCTTAAATTAATATTCACTTCCCAATCTACTTCTCTTCTGGTGTCCTGATCTTTGATAGCAATGATGGAAAACCACCCTCTTCCTGGAAGATCTTTCTCCAGTTTCTTAACCCAAACTTCCTATTTCATATTCTTCTTGTTGTCCTACCCCCACCTTCCCCATGAATCACTAGAAGTAGGAAGCAGTCATCTGGTTTAACAGGTCTTTGGAAATTCTTTGGCACCTCTTGGTTACATTCTCTGGGAAGATTTCTCTGTTATCACCAGGTTAACAAAATAGCTGCTTCTGCTGACCTATGCCAGATGAGCTCCCTTCACCTGATAGTACATGTTGATCATTGGCATCATGGAAGGCCAGTGACTGCTTCCTCTCAAGACCCATTTCCCTCCTTCCTTTCTCTCCACCTTCTCGAGGAGCTTTCTGTAGGTCAGATGCTCATTGATCAAGAATGACTTAGTCGTACCTCAAAACAGGGGGATGGATGAAAATCATAGAATTGCAATGTTAAAGGGAATCCTCATTAGTCATTTCATATGACCTTTCCCATTGCATTAATCTTAGTTGCATCATCCCTGAAAAATGGTCATCTGGCTAGAGTTTATAGACCTGGTGACAGAGATCTATTACTTGCTCTATCCCTTGAGGCAGTGTATTCCATTTTTGTTCTCCCTATACATATATATCTTATCCACATATATAAAAGGGAACTTTTATATATGTGGATAAGAAATATATATGTATACCTACCCACACCCTTATACATATATATATGTATATATATGCATATATATTATATGTGTGTATGTGTGTATGGTGCATATTTTATAGCTATGTACATATAGATTTGCACATGCTGACCCTAGAATCAGAACTAGACCTGAGTTCAAATTCAGCCTCAGACACTTACTTAGTTCTATGAGTCTGGGCAAATCTCTTAAGCTCTGTTTCCCTCAGTTTCCTCAACTTTAAAGTGAGGATAATAGTCTCTACCTCCCAGGGTTGTTATTTGAGTTTCTAATGAGGTATTATTTATTAAGTCCTTAGCATAGTTCCTGGGACACAGTAAATACTATATGATGTTTTCTGTTATCATTAGCATCATCATCATTATTGTTTTTATTTATCCCTACCTCCTGTGTATGACATTGTTCTACCTTCCAAACTCCTGACACATCAGCATTCCCCTTTGCCTCATCATATCCTTTTGCTTTCATCTTTGGTTTTAACATGAAATCCTTTTTCATTGTTTTTTAAAGGAACATTTTATTGTCCCTTAAGAGTAAAAAGGCCTTATTCAAACACCCAGATCGTCTCTTCTTGGAGGGAGCTCACGTTAGCCTTTGAGCAGACACAACAGTCACTTGGCTGTCAGAGAAATACAAATATAGCATCCTCCATATTATAGCAACCACTGCACAAAAGGTCCTTGCTTTTCCTGTTTCTTTAAGGGGAAGTCCATCTTCCTTTGTCCTCAGGAGAAATACTATAGGAAATTGTTAGTATGTGTCTTCAGTCTAGATATATCATTAGTTAGCACCTTGACCCTCACATGCAAGCTTCCTTTCTCTTGTCTTAGTAACCTTTGGTTCTATCTGTCCTACATAGACTTTTTGGGGGGAGGCATTTGGGTTGTGACTTGCCCAGGGTCACTCAGCTAGTAAATGTCTGAGACTGAATTTGAACTCCTGATTCTAGAGGTTGTTCTCTACCTAGCTGCCTCTCCTACTTAGTCTTTACTAAATCCTCACTTCCCTTCCTCTGACTTCAGTTTCCTCTTCTGCTTCTCCTACAACTTTCCAAGTTGCATTAAATTTTCCCTTCCCAAATGAATCTTGTGCTTTATTCACAGCTCTGCATCTTTTTTACAATTCCTTTTCCTTTTTTAGCACAAGTCATTATTTGACTCCTTTTCTTACTCAGCCTTTTCCCAAGGAAACCAATAGTAGATACAATTTCACTGGTATTTTGGGGTTTCAAAAATCATAGTGTTCTATCGAAACTAGGAGTGTCTTAGAGATTGAATGTTGGCCCAGAAGAGAAGGGTAGGTGGTTGTTGCCACATAATTATAGATATTTACTTTACTGAACTGTGAATTCTCCCAGTGATTGAGTATTATGGGATGTGTCAGTAGATCGATGAATATTATCTTCTGGCTGGCTGACACTCATTTACTCATTAACAAGACAGTCTCTGTCACACACAGTTCATTGCAAAGTGATCCGTACTTGTCAGGAGAGTGTTCTTTGAGTATTGCTATCACTGTGATAGATGCAATTTATATAATTGGTGCTAATTATAATGTCGTCATCAGAGATCCAAGGACAAAACAAGACTGAGAGAGGTATAGTGGTACAAGAGAAAGAACACTAAATTCAGAGATGAAACCTTCTCATTTGAGTCTTTGTTTTCCTTTATTTTGACCATTTAACAGTCACTTTCATCTATAAAATAGAAATCAAATACTTATGCTATAGAGAGTGACCACATGCTATGGTATTTCTTGGTGTCAGAAATGTAGAAGCAAGTAGGGGTTACAGTAGACAGAATATTGGACTTGGAGGTGGGATGATCTGAGTTCAAATTCTGCCTCAAATTTTGTATATTAGTTGTATCATACAACATCTTCCTGCCTCAGTTTCCTTATCTGTCAAATGGATGTAATAATAGCATCTCTCTTCTAGGGTTGTTTGTTGGGTTTTTTGGTTGTTGTTTTGCAAGGCAATGAGGTTAAGTGATTTGCCTAAGGTCACACAGCTAAGTAAGTATTAAATGCCTGAAGCCAGGGAGCAACTAGGTGGCTTGGTGGATAGAGCACCAGCCCCAGAGTCAGGAGGACCTGAGTTCAAATCCGGCCTTAGACACTTAATGATTGCCTAACTGTGTGTCCTTGGGCAAGTCACTTAAACTCCACTGCTTTAAATAAATAAAATTTTTTAAAAAGTTTGAGGCCAGATTTGAACTTGGGTCCTCCCCAGGACCGGTGCCACCTAGCTGCCCCATTAGGGTTGTTGTGATGAATAAGATAATATTTGTTAAGTACTTTGCAAACATTAAAGTTACATAAATACTAATTATTATTATTATTATTATTATTGCTGGCTATGTCAAGCAAGTAGCAGCCCCTCAGAGTCCTAGACAATTCATTAAGTCTCTCAGTTGCAAAGAGCATTGGTGGAGGAAGTTTTCTCCCAAGGAACTTCCCAGGTAGTGAAATCACAGATCTTGCCCTAAACCTCCACAAAATTGTTGTGAAACTCTGTTTTGATCAAACACATGAAATTGTCTCACCATTGTAAACTTTTATGGAGGCAGATAGACTAGTAATTCAGTTTAACTATTGAGCAAACACTGACTGCCATCTGCCAGGAACTGAGGACATTCCTTCCCCGAGATATTGAGATTTTACTGAGGGCAAGGAATATCCCTACAGGTGAGAAAGTGGTAAGCCAATATCAATAGGAACAAAGTAGTTATGATGACCAGGCTTCCAGAAGCAGGTGAAGTAGAGCTGAACTTTGAAGGAAGGGCAGGTTCCAAGAGGCGGAGGTGAGGAGGCAGAGCATCCTAGATGTGAAGTCAGAGGGTGCACAAGGATGGAGATGGAGGGGAGAGATGGAGTGTCATATGCAGGGAACTGGCTCATCTGACTGGAACAGTGAATGCATGAGGAGAAATGAGGTGTAATCATCCTGGAAAGGTAAACGGGAACCAAATTGTAAAACAGTGTAGGTGATGGGGTGATGAAGAGATGAGCCTGGATGATTGTGGCATGAGTTGAAGGGAGACATGTCAGAGATGTGGCTGGGAAGAATCAACAAGACTTGGCAACTGTGGGGGGTGAGGGAGAGGAAGGTGCAAAGATCAGTTGATCCAGGATGCATTTATTAAACACCTATTGTATTCCAGTCACTGGAAGGGACCTCAGACAACATCTAGTCTGACTCCCTTCATTTTACGGGAGAGAAAATTGAGGTCCAGGGAGGTTAGGTCATTTGGTCAAAGTCATACAGGTAACTGGGATTTGAACCCAGGTCCTCTGAGTCCAGAGGCAGGGAATCCTTCCACAGTTGACTTAAAATGACTAATATTATAAAGGAACTCATTTTCAAACTGGGATGGTTCTGGGAGCTGATCAATGTACTCCCTCTAGTGGTGCAGATTGTAATCCATCCCCACCTTCTCACCCCATCCACCATTTTCTCCATGTTCTCCTGGAAATCCCCCACAAGGAACATCTCCTCATCATCTTAAAGTTCACTGTGCAGTTGAACTTTTTAAAAATGTCGCTTCTGGAATGAATGAGAGAAATTCTTTTGCAGACTAATATGGTATAACCTTCACTTAAAGGCCAAAATAATAAAACACCAACTGGACAAAAATCCAAATGGACAAAACAGAGAAGTTTTGTAGGCAATGATTATTTTACAAAGTTCACCATGATTTTCCTTTTAATAGTCAAAACTTTCAGTATCTTTAAACTATTTCCTTAATAAAAGTGTGACATTTGATTTTTGCATCTCTACGATTACATAAAGTGAGAGACTCTCAAGACAGATAGTCCCTAAAGTCCATTGAACTTAGGTTCAGAAAAGACATGGGCTCAAATACTGACTCAGATGCTTACCAGTAATGTGAACTCTGACAAATCATTTCATCTGAGCTTCCTTTAGTTTCTTTGTATGTAAAATGGGGGTGAGAGGAACCTAAGTTTAATGGTTAGAGATGGTTAGAGGACTGGAACTGCAATCGAGGAAGACCTGAATTCAAATCTCACCTCTGGAATGTACTTGCTGTTATCCTGAGCAAGTCATAACCCTGGAGTGCTTCCAAGCGACTTTCTAAAATGTAATTTGCTGAATATATACCACATAGATTAGGTGAGAGACAGCTAGATGATGCAGTGGGTAGAGCATCAACCCTGGAGTCAGGAGGATCTGAGCTCAAATCTGGCCTCACTTACTAACTGCATGACCCTAGGCAAATCACTTTACCCTAATTGCCTCAAAAAAAGAGGTTGTATGTATTAGAAAAAAGGAATTTCATCTCTAGCATAATCCCTGATCTTCCTTCCCCCTGCCCTGGACCACAAATTGTATCTAAGTATATATTGATTAGTGTTGTATAATTGCAGTCTTATTTTTTTTTGTCTTCCTCCCAGTCCATTTGCACCTTCTCATCTACACCATAGTATTTCTCAGCTATGCTTCTACCCCGATGGGTAGAAATATAATAAAACCATATATACTATTTGTTTAATATCTCTTTTCATTTTTAACTGCATTGAGAACGATTTTTTACAAATTCTGAAAATAACTCATAGTTTAGTTTCAACAGAGATGTGAAAAGCAGAATGATCATGCAATGATGGACTTCCTAAATTAATTAAAAGAAGGGTTATTCCAGTCCTTGGTTATGTGCCTCTAGCATGATCAGCTAAATGAAGAGATGGATAGATCACTGAATCAGGAGTCAGGAGGACTTAAGTTCAAGTCTACTCTCAGACATTTATTAATTGGGTGACTCTGGGCAAGTCCCTTAGCCTCTGTCTGCCTCAGACAAAGGAAACCTCATTTCCTTTACTGTAAAATTGAAATAATAATAACACCTGCTTCCCAAAGTTATGTGCATCAAATGAGATAGTATTTGTTAAGCAAATAAAAAGTAATTAAAACAGTGTTTAAACATATTAGACACTTAAGAAATTCTTCTTCCTTCAAAGAGAAAATATTACAAGCAGCCAGAAGGACACAATTTAAATACCATGGAGCTGCAGTCAGTATCTCACAGGACTTAGCAGCAACTACATTAAAAGCTCGTAGGGCTTGGAATACAATATACCAGAAGGCAAAAGAGCTCAGAATACAACCGAGAATCAACTACCCAGCAAAACTGAATGTCCTCTTGCAGGGAAAAAGATGGACTTTCAATGAACCAGGGGAATTTCAAATGGAATGGCCAGAGCTGAACAGAAAGTTTGATCTTCAAATACAGGACTCAGATGAAACATAGAGAGTGGAGGAGAGGGGGGTAAATATGAGGGACTTAATGATGATGAACTACATGTATTCCTGTACAGAAAAATGACACTGATAATACTCATATGAACCTTCTCAATTAACAGAGCAGGTAGAAGGAGCTTTTATAGATGAAGCACAGGAGAAAGCTGAATTTGAAGAAAAAATATGGTTTTAAAATGGAGTCAATAGAAAAAAGGGAAATGTAATGGGAGAAAGAAAAAAAGGAGAGGGGGAATAGGCCAAGATATTTCATATAATAAGGTTTTTTTCCTTTGTTACAATGAGCTATTGCAATGATATGGAAGGGGGGAAGGCAAGGGGGGGTGGGAATGAGGTAATCTTCGCTCTCATCAGAGGTGGCTAGGAGAGGAAACAGCATATGTACTCAATGGGGTATAGGCATCTGGAATAAGAAGGAGAGAGGGGGGATGGGGGAAGGGGGGGATGTGAGTGATGGAGGAGAGGATGGACCATGGGGGGAGAGTGGTCAGTTATAACACATTTTCTTTTTTACTTCTTGCAAGGGGCTGGGATTGGAAGGCCTGTCCAGGACCATAGGGCCAGGTGGGTGGTAGGGGGGGCTCAGGGCCTCTTGGCCCCAGGGCCATGGATCTGTCTGCTGTGCCACTCAGATACCCTACAGCAGAGTCAGTGAAAGGAGAGAGAAAATGTAGTACGTGGTAGTGGAGAAATACGGAAGGGGGGAGTTGCGATCAGCAATGGCAACAGTGAAAAAATATGTGATGGACTTCTAAAGAATGCGATCCACCCACAACCAGAGTTGGTGGTGTTGGAACACAGACTGAAGTATTTTTAATTATTATTTTTTGGGGGGGTGCAGGGCAAATGGGGCTGGGTGGCTTGCCTGGGGCCACATAACAGGGTGATCGCTGGGTGTCTGAGTCCAGATTTGGACCCAGGTGCTCCTAGCTCAAGGGCCAGTGCTCTGTCCACCACCCAACCACCCCTCTTATTATTACTATTTTATTTTATTTTAGGTCTTTTTCTTTTTTTTGGTTTTTGCAGGGCAGTGGGGTTGGAGTGGCTTGCATGTCACATGGCTGGGTGATTGTTGGGTATATGGGGCCAGATATGGGCTTGGGTGCTCCTGGCTCCAGGGCTGGTGCTCCATCCACTGTGCCACCTGACCATACCTACAATTATTACTATTATTTTTTTTTATTTTATTTTAAATTTTTTTCTCTCCTCTTTATTGCTCAAGTGAGTCTATATTTGGGGGGAGGGGTATTTTGTTTACTCTTAAACAAGAATATTTTGTTAATGTATAAAAAAATTATTTGTACAAAATGAGAATAAATAAATATTAAATTAAAAAAAGAAAAAGAAAAAGAAATAAATTCTTCCTTCCCTTTGTTTTTTTAGTAAAGCACCAGGTTGTGTCAGGATAAAGATGTATATTTTTTCTCCTTGAGTGATTCTCTGAAATTTATGTATATCCTTGCAGGTGGTTAATAGTAAAGGATTCCTTCTTACTCTATATGAAGCCTGACAGTGGAGCCATTGCATTTGTCCTTTTGGTGGACAAAGAATTCAGCATTAAGATGGGGAAGAAGGAAACTGACACAAAATATGGGCTCCGGATTGATAATCTTTCAAGGTGAGAATTTTAGCTACTTTCAGTATTTTCAAAAATTGTTCTCTCATGTGTTCTATGCATTTTAAAAAGTTTGAGTATTGATTAGGAATAGTCTGATGTCATTAAAATAATGCATGATTATAATAGTAGATGGCCTAGTTAGATAAAAGAGGATTTACATGCTCCATTGGTTTTCTCAAGAGGTTAAGATCAGGGAAGCCCATTATATTAAAGTTATGAGAAAAATAGACAAGGGTTGCACCAAAGAGACTAGCATAGATAGGGGATGGTTTCTTTCATTGGAAGGAATATCAACATTTATAAGAATGGTATTGGAATATTTTAATGACATGTTCATCTATTTTTGAGTGAAAGGAGGGAGGAGGAAGATGGAGAGAGAAACAGTTTCAAAGTCGCGAAGATCCAGTTTCTTGTCCCACTTCTGGCGTATCCTGACAGTATGACCCTAGAAAATTTATTTAACCTAGGAAAATTACTTAACCTCTTGGTGCCCCCAAGAAATTTTCTAAGCCCTAAGATACAGAGAAGGTGCTGACCTGTATTAATAAAGAAAATTTCCTCTTGGGTGGGGTGAAATAATTTATAAGTTCACTCTTATCTCACTAAAATGTAGTTACTATGGGAATATTTTTATGACACATTTAATCCTTAGAATAGAAATTCCATTATAGGAATGGAGCACAGGTCATCACTGAAGCTCACTAAAACTGTTTCTTCCTTTTTTATAGGACACTGATTTTGAAATGCAACAGCTACAGACATGCACGGTGGTGGGGTGGGGCCATTGAAGAATTTGTCCAGAAACATGGTGCCAATTTCCTCAAAGAGCACAGGTTTGGCTCTTACGCTGCAATCCAGGAGAATATCTTGGCCAAATGGTAAGGAATTTTCCTTCTAGGTATAGCATAGATTGAACCTGAGGTCCATGATTTCAAGAGATCTGTGAATTTGGATGAGGAAAAAAATTATATCTTTATTTTGAATAATCTCTCATTGTAATTAGCATTTCTTTTGATTGTGAATGTAGGCAGTGAACCACAACAGTATTAGTGGAACTTTAGACTTTGTCATTAATAGAAATCACAGATGTTTTCATGTGACATTACATTTGTTGTAAATCATTGCTTTGAAATTCCTATAGTTATTAAACCCACCAGTAAATGACAGGCAATCATAGTCATTCTATCTATAGACTGTATTTCAGTATAATTGGCTTCATTTGTAATCTTATGAATTTTATTTAATGCAATTAAAAACATCATTCTGAAAAGAGGCCCCTATGTTTTCCCAGACTACCAATGGGGTACTGCCAAAATACAATATAATTAGACTACTAAAATAATCAGATGACTTGAATTAATGTGATTTTTTAAAATTTGGATGGTATTTCACTTTCTTTTTTTCCAAAGGAGTTTGTCATCATGTGGAAGAATGGATAGAAATGAGTTTTTCTACTTAAGTATCTTACAAATTTTATTTTCCAGTGGATGGGTTTATGATGGGTTTTCCATCTTGCAGGCTGAACTTCAGTCATATAGAAAGTACATTGAATTTTTTCTTCTTGGTACATTAGAGAATCAGTGTGGTAAGATGGAAAAGGCACACCTGCATCAATTGACCTTATGGCAAATCACCCAAACTCTTTGGGACTAGATTTCCTCATCTGTAAAATGAGAGGGTTAGGCTAGATGGCTTCTTCCTGGTCTGGATGTATGATACTTTAAACAATCAAAGGAATTATTAGCCAGTTAATTTTCCTTTATAACAAAATACATTCAGGTTGAATTTGTTTTCCTTGCCCATTCATTAATGGGTAATGAATATTGTTAAGTGTTAGAAGAGAAGCTTTCTGTGGTTTTATGCTAAGAGCTAAGACCTTCCCATTAGTGGTAAATGACCTCTGAGACTGTAAAAGGAGGAAATCATCCTCTTAATCCCCCAGAAACATCTTTAGTAAACCTCCTTTTTCATTTGCACTCAAACCATCAAAAACAAAATGATCAAGGTAGTATTTCCTAACCCAAGACTCAGAAATAGACTGTATGACTTAAGATAGGAAGGTCTAGGTTCAAATCCTGCCTTACATTTAACCAACTGAATGATGGTGGGAAAAGTTATTTAAATTCTTTCATCTTTCACATTAATTTGAGAAATCCTGTAGCACTTTTCCCACAGACTTGTAAAGGACTTTTCAGACCTTCATCTGCTTATGTAAAGTTATCAAAACCATGAATTGTCCATTTACATCTATAGTGGGTGTCTCCATCCTATAAATCTCTTACACTGATGAAATCATAGATCTGAAATGAAAACAAATGAACTCTGATGTTTTGCTAAGAGAGATTTGATGTTGTTTTCAGTGAAAAATTTTTAAAGGACCTATTTGTTTTCTTGCAGGTATGTTAATGCAAAAGGGTATTTTGAAGACATAGCAAATGCAATGGAAGAAGCTAAAGAAGAGATTTTCATCACGGATTGGTGGTTAGTATTCCCAAGTGAGGATCTGGTCCAAAGGTCTCCCCATTTGATGTAGCCCACAATGTGGGGCCCTGTGCAGAAGTCTTACACTATGGAAACTAACATCATGACCAGATGGTCTGGCAGTCGCCTGCACCAACTCACAACTCAAGTCTCCAGTCAAAGGCCTTTTCAGAAAATTTGGCATCCAGGCAGGGGATTTATGTCTTCGGTTTGGAGATTTCTTTTTTCTCTCTTGTTTGGAGGAGAGATGCCCAACTGTTTCCTTCAGGGAGGACTGTAGGCCGAGTGGGTGTTCAGTGACAAAGCCTTCATTTGACCCTTTCTCTGATTTCTTGGGACTCTGCTGCTAGTTACAGCTCACACATCCCTCTGAGTCTTGTTTCTTGGAGGATGCAATGGTTTCATTTGAGCTTCTTGATTAGAAATGTCAGATAGAAGAATTGGGACTAGTAGCTGACTAGATGGGTTTCTTCTTTCTTATCACCGAATTAATCTCAGACTTTCTGACCCCCATTTAAAGTCTGTGATGATTCCTAATGAAAAGTTAGTGGTGGAAGCCTCCACCAGAAAACCCATTCAATTAGTAGGAAGGCATATTCTTAGAGTCTTTGATTTTTTGACTTGGGCTCCTGCCTACCTGTCTTTCCAGCCAGGATTCACAGGATAAACCAAAGAGCATCTTGGAAGTGTTCAACTATAATAAATGTTATTTTCTTTCTAAGAATTCATTTTCTTCTCTGTCTGTCTGTCTGTCTGTCTCTCTCTCTCTCTCTCTCTCTCTCTGTGTCTCTGTCTCTCTAAGACAAGTTCCCATTTAACAGAGGTTCAAAGATGTATTACACATGGTCATAATTAACAAGTTTTAGAGCCAGGATTTGAATTCTAGTCTTTCCCAACTTCAAATCCAACCCCTTTTGCATTAGGAAGATGCTTCTTCTCAATTGTTTTTCCTTTCATGTCTCACTCACATAATATCCCCGTCTCAGAAGAAAGGAGTTAGCCCCAGGTTCTGTTTGATTTTCAAAATACAACTTTAATATTCTCCCACTGCATCCAGGACCATGTCCAGTTCTCCTCTTCCATATCTGGCCCCTGGACCCCAATAGCTCTGG
The DNA here is from genome assembly GCF_037893015.1 of Macrotis lagotis. Classification (NCBI taxonomy): domain Eukaryota; kingdom Metazoa; phylum Chordata; class Mammalia; order Peramelemorphia; family Peramelidae; genus Macrotis; species Macrotis lagotis. Next base: position 32,005,148 of record NC_133663.1, on the reverse strand, counting down.
CTGTGACTTAGCACACAATGCTACCTCACTGAAATCTAATTCATGTACCTATCAGGCACATGGTATCTCCCTGATGTCTCGGTCCTCTTCAAGAACAAAGGACAAACGACAACAACAACAATGAACTGTTAGAGTCTGGAGCCATATGAAATAGAATTCCATATTTAGTAGCTAATTCCTATTTTAAAACACTTCTTAAAAAGCAATGCCCAGACATGAATGAGATACTAGTCTAGCCATAATTGCTGCCATTAAAAACTCATTTCTTTGCTTTCTGAAGAAAGAAAAATGTCCTTCTTGACCCTTCAGAAAAATAAAGTACAAATTCCCAGCCTCTTAGGTATCTGAAGAGACAGGGTGCTGAATGTTTTCTTTCCTCTTGTCTACCTTCAAATGAGTAATGACTCTAAAACTAATATCTGGTGAAAACAGACTCTAAAATAAAAACTACCTTCCTGATTCTGGAAGGGAAAACCACTTGGCTTTTCTCAGTCCCAATTTCCTCATCTATAAAATGGGGATAAGAAAATGGCAATAAATAATTATTTCCCAGTGTTGTGAGGATTGAATTAAATAACAAATAGTGTTTTGTAAATCTGTTATCAGCATTGACATCATTGTTGTGACTATTGTATGTTATTCATAATAGTTGTTACCTCCTCAGGTCACCTTTGAAAAATCTACTTAGTTATTAAATTACCTGAGGAATAGTTATGCTGGACACTGTAGACCTTTCCTTATCACAATAAGAATCATTATACAGTCTAATATGGGGTCTAACAATGAAGTAGCATTGTTTTTGTGTTCATTCATGTCTAACTCTCCATTTGGGGTTTTCTTGGCAAAGATACTAGAGAGGTTTGCCATTTTCTTCTCCAGTTCATTTTACAGATGTGGAAACTGAGGCAAATAGGATGAAGAGGCTTGTTCAGGCTCACATAGTTAGTGTCTGAGGCCAGATTTGAATTCCTGAAAATGAGTCTTCCTGACTCCAAGCCTGACTCCGTATCCATTATGCCTCCTAGCTACTCCGCTTTAAAATATACCCACAAGTTAAATCTTCCCTTCTCTACTTCACACTTCTTATTAAGTAAAAAAAAAAAAATTCTCTTTGGAGAGTGGTTGCCAGAGATGAACATTTCCCCATGAATAAAATCCAATACTGACAACATATGAATTTAAGCAAAATGAATCTAGGCTTCTTTCACATTGTTGATAATTACCTAAAGAAACACTGATAAGTAAATTCAGCCCTTGGTCTAAGAAGACACTCATTAGTGGTTGTCCTGATGGTCTCCAATGGTCTTTTAGTTCTATTTCTTAGATATTCCAACTTCCTTCAAGGGAAGGTGGTACTCTCTCCTACATAATTTCTCCAAATCACTCATTACGTTCTTACCCTCTTGAAATAACTCAGAAGTCCAGGGCAAAGACAGGACCAGTATGACAAGGGAGAAGGACAGAAATGGGAGAGTTTCTGGGTCTGGACCACCTTAACAGGACCATATACCTCCCCATTAGTTCCATCATGACCCAGCTCTGGGACAAAGTAAGAAATGTGGACAGTTTGGGAATAATTGATGAACCTAGGGAGCTGTCAACTGAGGAAGAAACAGAAAGGAAGGGAAAGAAGGGAATGGAATAGAGTTACCGGAACCATAGAGGCATCTACGTAATATTTACCCAATAAAAAATAATCAGTATACATGCTTCCCCTCATCTTTCTGCTAAAAAAAAAGGAAGTCATTATCATTCCCTTCTTAAGGACTGTTTGTCAATGTAATTATTCATTTAGGTTTCCTTCTTTTTTTTAAGATTTTATTGAGCAGACACTATGCTAAGCATTGGAGATGTAAAGAAATGTGAAATGTAGGTTCACATTCTAATGGAGGTAAATATTTAAATAACTGTCTATATAGAAAATACAGGACTAACAGGTATACCAGAGGCAAGATCTGAATCCAAGCCTTCCTGACTCTAAATCTTGTGCTCTTTCCCTGATACCATGATAATTCTCTTCTGTTAAAAAAAAAAAAAGAAAGATTTGGACTAGATCACATGGAAGGTCCCTTCCAACCCTAAAACCCCATAAGCCAAGATTCCATAATAGAGAGAAATAAGTAACCAAGCTATTTCATTAATTTATTCAACTTGAGTAACAGGCAGAACATAATTGATATTATATACCTTGGCTTATTCCAATATTAGTTTGATATCTTTTACTAAAGTTCTGTGATCTAAAAACCTTTACTCCCAAGTATTTTGGAAATTGAACATTCAACAAGGCTGAATCTCTTGAAAATGTTATCCTTAAATTTTTAAAGATCAATCAAAAAGAATGTAGTATTTATTATTATTAGAATTTATTAGAATCCATATACTCACAGAGATATGTTTAGATGATTATGGGTAGCACTTTTATCTTTAAGAATTCTCCAGTTCTAGTAAAGTTTAATTGTTGAATCCTCAACATTTTATGGTTTGTATTTGTATAATGAATTGGCTGACAGTTTATGAAAGATAAAGAGCTCTGGCTATTTAATTCCAGTTCTGAGTAATTTTTTTCCAGGCATTTAATAACAGTTAAATGTTTTGCAACCTACTAAAATATGTTATGCAACTTCTTACATTTTCTTGCACAGTCTGTGTTTTTCAATAAATTTGACATACTTATAACCCTTGTGACCTTGATAACCTTTTTGTAATTTCTGTTGGCCATGACCTAGTCCCAAATTCCCATGATAAACATCTCCATTTCTCCCAAACAAATACAATTGACAACCATTAGTTCAATGCATATCGTTAGATGAGTTTCTTGGGATGTCACTCGTAGTGTGTCTTTTGGTTGCACTGTTGGTTTATTATTATTATTATTATTATTATTATCATTATCATTATCATTATTGTCACCATATATGAACCAGACTATTTAGTCACCAAGGGCAGGATATAGGGATGAGTTAGAACTTGAATTCTCTCATTATTGAGACACAGGTAGAGAAGTAAATTGACTTTACAGATCATTTGAATAACTTTGGAACTACAATTTATGATTTTAGGTTAAGTCCAGAAATCTTCTTGAAACGTCCAGTGGTAGAAGGAAATCGTTGGAGACTAGACTATATTCTCAAACGGAAAGCAGTAAGTACTTGACAGATGTGTCCCCTAATGCCCACCCCCCTGCAAAAAAATTCCTATTGATTTTTAACATAATCTACTTAGGTTCTCTGTGACTCTGCTATTCTCTGTGTACATGTGAACCCCTTACTGGACAATCTAGTGTCCCTTCCATCTAAGGTCTCTATCTCTGTGAGTTTCATCATACATACAAAAACTATTTCCTGATGGCCATCCTTCTGGAGGGCAGACTTCATTGAATTTAGTTAAGCCAGTCTTCAGATACCTGTCGCATCCTTTGTCTCTGGGATCCTCCCTGAAATCTTTTTCACTTTCATAAAACCTGTGACAGTTTTATTCCTGTGGCACTGTCTCCAGGAAGCCAGCATCACCATCAAGTCATGAGGCAGTATTGGGATAGGACATTAGTAAAGAAATATAATCATCCCCCAATTTTTCTCATAATTTATCAAAAAGCAATATGTAGCTTGCTCACAATCTCATTCTCACAGTGCCATTTTTCTCCATTAATGTTTGACTCCATGGAATGAATCTTTTATAATGCATTCCATTAACAACTCTTATCCTGTCAGCTGTTGTTACAGTCTCAAGTCCTAAAGTAGAATGAAAATTACTCGTCCAAAGGAAAAACTTTGTGACAAATCTTAGAGAATGCCTAGTTCAGTTCATTCTGTTTTAGAGATGAAGAAATCGGGGCCCTTGGGAACTGCCTAATGCACAATGAGCTTAAATGACTTGCACTGGGTTCTAAAGCTCATCAGTGTCAGATATGGGATTTGAACCCATGCAGATTGGACCTATAATTTCATTGGTGTGAGAAATTAAGACCAAGGAATTTCTTCTACCAGTGCAGACAGATGTATACCCTATAACCCACATTCTTAGAGAGTTATCTAGAACTCTGAAAAGTTAAGTGACTTGCCCAAGGTCACACTGATAATAATCAGAGTCAGGACTTGAACCTGAATCTTCCTGGAGTCTAAGATTAATTCTCCATTCACTACACTTGCTGGTATTATTTGTTCAGTCCTTTGTTCAGACTCTTTGGGGTTTTCTTGGTAAAGATACTGGAATGGTTTGCCATTTCCTTTTCCAACTAATTTTACAGATGAGAAAACTGAGACAAACAGAGTTAAGTGACTTATCCAGGGTCACACAGCTGGTAAGTGTCTGAGGTCAAATTTGAGCTCAAGAAGATGAATCAGCCTCATTCCAATCCCAGTGTTTTATGCACTATGGCACCACCTAGCCATCCATTCACTGCTCTCTGTCCTGAGTCAAATTAAAAGGAAAGTGAAGGGATCTGTCGGTCAATCAGTCAGTATTGCTATAAGCTAATACTTCTGTTAAGTGCAAAGCAAACAAAGATAATTACCATGAACTTTATCATCATCTCTACCCTGATCCAGGAAGTTAAGAATATAACTTTTCCTCCATGCTTTGGAAGGACTTTTTTTTTTAGGATGTATCATAAATGTTCCCTGGTCAGGGCTGACAACCCATGATATCCCTTTGTTATCTGCCATCTCCTTCTTAGCTCATGCTCTCTCTTTTCTTCCCCTGCCTTTCCCTATACTGAATATTGTCAAACGTTCCCTCCTCTCTTTGTTTTCTTTCTTCTCCTGTGGTGTCTTATCCTACTCTTGGGAACACTCAGTACTGATGGTGGGTAAGTAAGGAAGGGATGTAGTCAAAGAGATATTTTAGAAATAGTAATCTAGTGCTGATATGTGGCATGAGAGCATAGATTTAGAGCTGGGGAGGGGCTTAAGATATATTTCTGTACTAATTATATTTCTTTACTAAGAAAACTGAGGGCAAAAATGTGGAGTATATAAATGGCAGAATTTGGAATTTGAATCAGATTCTCTAATTCTAAAATGAGTGTTCAAGTCCACTGTACTACTGAACCTCCCTTAGATTAGAATATGGAGAGATTGGAACAGACTGGAAAAAAGAGCAAAATCAGAAGTCAGGGAATGGTTTTGGATATTGTGTCCTGAAGTGATAAAAATAAATGTGCAGTGGGCAAATGGAAATGCAATATTGGAGTTTGAGTCACAGAAGAGTCTTCATGCCCCCCATAGTCATCTTTCAACAAGTCCCCCTAGGTCTTGGGGTGGTGTGTATCCGTTGTCATTGAGTTCATGGACATTTGAACCAGTCTTCCATCATGTTAGTACCAGGGATTCTCTTTGTTCCTCTCAGCCCCCATGTTCAGGTGGTGACAGTGGCCAACACTGCTCATCCTTTATTATTCTTTTCATGTAAATCCATACTCTCTGAAACTCATTGTTATTAAATTGCTGATAACTGCATAAATCTCCCAAGAAAATGATAATTTCATTAGATTAATTTCCCTTGTGATGCATCGGTCTCTTTGTCCTTTTTCTTCATCTAGCCTGGCCCTTGCAACAGCTGGATCATCAATTTTTAAAACTGAATTGACATTTTCATACGCTCATAAACACCCATCATTTAAATAATTTAGTCCTGGAAAGTCACACACTAAATCCATGAACTTCTGCAGTCATGGGAGGATATTTATTCTTGCATTAATGGGCCGCAGGATCTCTGAAATTGAGAGAGATGGGCACCTTTGACACCTGAATAGGCCTATTCTTTGATGGGATGAATTCAGGAGGCTTTGTACAGACTGCCAGTGTTACTGTGTTTGTTCATCCTAGCTAAGCCTATTCTCCTCCCTCATCCAGAATCTATTTAGAGCTCCTAGTACCATAATTTGTTCATTCAAAAACATTTATTAAGCACCATTATTTGCCAGGATCTGGGGATTGAAAGACAAAATGGAAGACAGGACTTACATTCTATGAGAGTTATAAAGGCAGGGAAAGACATACAAAGAAATACAAAATAATCTAAGGTCCAAGATGAACACTGACCTCTGAGGCATTAGGAAGACCCAGTGAGAGAGGTGGCCCTTGAGTTGAGCCTTGAAGATACTTAGAATGCTCAGAGGTAGACATGAAGATTTGCATTCTAAGTCTGGGGGATATGACTTGGGCAAGGGGACAGAGATGAGAGATGTGGGGTCATGTATGAGAAACTGATTGTTAGTGTACCAGTTTGACTGAATTTGCCACTGCTTTTTCGTTTGGTTTTTTTTTTTGCAAGGCAAATGGGGTTAAGTGGCTTGCCCAAGGCTACACAGCTAGGTGATTATTAAGTGTCTGAGACCAGATTTGAACCCAGGTACTCCTGACTCCAGGGCCGGTGCTTTATCCACTGTGCCACCTAGCTGCCCCTGCTTTTTCAAGAGGAAAAAAAACAGAAATAGAAGAAATGTGGGACTGGGGAAATGAGCACTGGAATCCAAAGACCTAGACTCAGATCTCTGCTCTGGCAATGTGACATTGGGGTGAATTAGTTTATTTCTCAGGGCCTGCATTTGCTGACTTATAAATGAATGACTTGGTCTAAATGGCACAGAAGATAGAGGTCTGGATGTGGAATCAGGAAGATCCAAATTCAAATCCTGCCTCAGACACTTTTTGTTATTGTTAGTGTTGTTATTATAAAGAGTTGTGAAATAAATATTTTGGTACCTTGACTTTCATGAAATTTACTTTAGATTCACTCTTTTTTGTCATTCCTTTGGATCATATTTATTTTTAAGCCTTAAAGCAAAAGAAAAAAATGTATGGGTGGTTTGATACAAAGGACTAGAGAGCAGACTTTGGATTAGGAAGATCTGGGTTCAAGATCCACCTCTGCCCCAAATGGGCTGTAGGGTTCTGGGAAAAAAATTGTTATTAAACTGTTCATCTTTTATTCCTCTGTCTTTCCAGCACTAAGATGGGAATCATAATTCCAGTCCTGGTGATTGTGAAATTGAAGATAATACTGAAAGCACTCTATAAATGTGAACCATTAATACATTTCATATCACTCATTTAAGTAATTTGATAGGGTTTAATTTTGTACACATCATCTTATTATTTCATTTTATATCTAATATTATTAATAAAATTGGACTTTTCCATTGTCCTTGCCCTCAAGTAGTTTGTGTGCTATTGGGGGAAACAAAACAATTTAAACATATAAATAAATACAAAATATGTATCAATTAAATACTGGACAGTGAAGAAGGAGGAGGATTCCAGTAATAAGAAGGATTTTCTTCTGGTGAATGTGGCACTTGAATGAGAAAATCCCAGGAGAATGAAAGTATCCAAGGCAGTGTATAAACCTATGCAAAGTCATGGAGGTAGGAATTGAACTGCCACTTAAGGGAACCAGGAGGTTGTCCAGTTTGCCTGGAATGTAGCATGGGAGGGGAGAGGCAGTCTTTCCACTAAGAACCTATAGCCATTAGTTATTTTTCTTTTCTCTTTTTTTAACAGCAACAAGGGGTGAGGATATTTGTGATGCTCTACAAAGAAGTTGAACTGGCCCTTGGCATCAACAGTGGATACAGCAAGAGAACTTTAATGCGCCTGCATCCCAACATCAAGGTCTGCAACATGGGCTGAGAGTCTTTCCACATTCTTGTGGGATTCAAAAGCGTTTTTTAAGACATTTTACAGTAGTAGTGACAATCATCCATTAAGAGCACCAAGCGCATCTTTTAAAAAACAACACCAAAAAAACCCTGAAAATTATTCTTTAAAGAGAGGAAGGTAGTGTGACATTGTAGATCGAAAACGAAGAGGTCCTAGATTCAAGTCTGGTTTCTAAGACCTACTGGTTTATTGTCCTTGGACAAGTCACTGAATCCCTCAGTGTCCCAGGAAAGTCTCCAAGTCCAAGTTGCAAAAAAGAGAGGACCCTTATAGAATGAGGAACTCTGTAAGGAAAAATCACTTGATGGTTTTTTTCCTCTCTTCCTTTCAATAATGCCTCATCTCTGTTCTCTTAATACAGAATCATTGTGATAAGAGGGTACACGTGATCATTGACTCTTTACCAAAAAGTTAACAGTTATTAGGGAATATGATGTTATCAATGAGACACCCCCCCGCCTTGATTCATGGAATAATTTAAATTTCCCCTGCTGGTTAGCATAGATAGGATCAAAATATTGGTTATTAAGTAGAAGGGGAAAAAATAGGTTTGTTTTTAAATGTTTGTGAATATTAATTTTGCCACAACTTAGTGTAAAAAAAAAGTGTTTAATATTCTCCAGACAAAGGCTATACCAAGACCTCCTATCCTCAAGTTGCTTACATTCTACTGACCAGTTTCAGTTGTATTTTCAGTAATTTTCATATCCTGACATTATAACTACCAGGCTAGCCAAAATGAATGGTTAATTCTGAGGATTCAGAATTTAAAAAAAAAACACTCTTGGAGAATCATCAGAATATTTCAAACAGAAATAATTTGTTGGGGCTGAATTGTGTAACCTCGATCATTGATTTTTCCTTTACTAGGATAAGACTACCTTTATTGTGGCATAAAAATAATGAGCCTCGTAATATTTTAGTATGCTAATCTACTATTATTTTGGTATGTTAGTCTCTAGGCATTTAGGTGGATCAGTGAGTAAAGCATCAACCCTGGAGTTGGGAGGCCTGAGCTCAAATCTGGCCTCAGACACACTGGTCAAGTCATTTAACCCTGTTGCCTCAGTTTCCTCATCTGTAAAATGAGTTGTAGATAGAAATGGCAAACCTACTTCAGTATCTTGGACATTTAACCCTGTTTCCCTAAGTTTTCTCATCTGTAAAATGAACTGGAGAAGGAAATGGCAAACCACTCCAGTATCTCTGTCAAGAAAACCCCAAATGAGTTAGTCTACAGTATCATAATTTGGCCTAGACTTTAGACATCAATTCCAATTCTCTCATTTTACAGATGAAAATGCTGTAAATTTAAGTTACTTGTCCAGGATCCATGAGCAGCAAGAACAATTGGGGTTAGAACTAAATTCATACTTGCCTAGCATGTTTCACATATTATCTCATTGAAATATCAGAATATTCTCTGGGAGAAAGTGACTTATTTTATCTCAGTTTTACAGAGGAAGAAACTACAGATCAGATATGTTCAAGGGACATTTCTGTGGTTCCACATTATACCCTCCCTCTGAGATTATTTCTAGTTTATTTTGTATAGACCATGTATGTAGAATTATTTGCATGTTTTTTCCTCCATTGGATTGTGAGCAGGGACCTTTTTTTTTTTGCATCATAGTCCTTGACCTGGAGATCTATAGATGTTTAAGAAGTGTTTCTTGACTCCATTGGAGGTGGGAATTGAACCCATGACTCCCAGTCAAGAGCACTACCCACCAAGAAAATTTTTTCTCAAAATTTTTTCAGCTAGATAATTTAATTAATAGAATATATTGAAAATTCTCCTTGTTAGATGGGTTTACCATATATTCAAGCATTAGTTAAAAAGATAGATGCTATGAATTCATTTAATAAAAGAGAAAATATGAAAGGTAGCCATGAAATAAAGTTGAACTTTCCAGAATCATATACATAGGCAAAAATTTAATAGGAATAGCCACCCTCAATTTTTCTGTAGGTTCCAGGGAGCACCTCCCACTATTGATGACAAAACATATTGAACTGATTTGTAAGTCATGAAATACTATATAAATATCAATTATTGCCATTAAGCTTTGATTAAAAAACTTACTTTCTTTGATTAATTGACATGGCATATTTCAATATTTGACTGTTAACTGTACATATATTAATAGCTATAGCATGTTAGGAGAAGCATCAACATTTTTTGTGAAAACTCTTCTCCACTTGTTGACTTATTCTCCCCCCCAGGTGATGAGACACCCAGATCATGTTTCTTCCAGTGTGTATTTATGGGCTCACCATGAGAAACTTGTTATCATAGACCAATCAGTCGCATTTATTGGTGGAATAGACTTGGCCTATGGAAGATGGGATGACAATGAACACAGGCTGACAGATGTGGGCAGTGTCAAACGAGTCACTGTGGGACAGTCAACTTTTTCCCTCACAGTAAGATATGGAGAGATGTTTGGCAAGTTATCTTTAGGTTACAAGTGAATGTGAGTTATATTGGAAGGAATAAAGGGAAGGAGGGAAAGAAGCAGGGAGGGATGGAAGGAAGGAATGAAGGGAGGGAGGGAGGGAGAGTAGGGGAAGAAAAGAGGGAGGGGAAAAAGGAAGGAGATTAGGAGGGAAGGAGGGAGGGAGAGAAGGAAGGGGGAGGGAGGAAGGAAGGGAAGAAGGAGAGAAGGAGGGAAGAAGAGAAGGAAGTGAAGGAAGGAAGGACAGTAGGAGAGAAGGAAGGAGGGAAAAGGAAAGGAAGGAAAGACAGACTATAATGTACACATACATGCAAAAGGAAGAGTAATAATTAGTAACCATTAATTATTAGCATACTTCTAGAAGTTTTTCTTTTTTTATATTTAAGTATGACATTCTAATCTGTCTTTGGATAGAGCTATGTGGTCAGTGGTTGCTCTCAGTTCTTCTCTGGGGCAGCTGTTTGGAAATTGAAGCAAGTTATAAATGCTGCACCTTAACTAAGTTTGACTTAATGGGGGGAGGAGGCAGGGGTTTGTTGCAACACCCGTTTTTAGTGTTTCTAAACATTTAAAAGTTTTGCCCATATTTTTTGTCTGCAGGGGGAGATGGGAGATTCCAATGAAGCCTTGAACCTCAAAGGAAAAAAAGAAGTTAAAATCAATCTCCCATTCCCAAAAAATAATGATGATTTTGACTCTAAGATGAAAGGCGTGGGTAAAGGAAGCAAATTCCCCAAATTCAGTCTTTACCGACAGCTATACCGCCACAACCTGGAAAATGCTGATAGCATCAGCAGTCTGGATAGTGGCTCAAGTAAGTCCTAGTCCCTTGAGAACTTTCCTTTTTTAAAAAAAAAAACCCAAAACTAAAAAGTCTGGTTTTAGTAATGATTTTTATTTTTATATTATATTCACTTCCATTTGCAGCATTGAAATTATAGATACTTTTGAGGTTTCATTTTCCAACAATTCCCTGTCCCATTGGTACCTTCCCTTTAACAGATAACAAAGAAAAACCATTTAAGAATAATTATCTATTTCAACTATCATGACTGAGAGAATGCACAAAATTCTAAACCTGTGGTTCACCACTTCACTATTGAGAGGAAGGTTGTATTTCAAACAGTAGTCATCTTTCTATGATCTCTCTGACCATTCATATATTTATAGCAACAGGCTATGTTTTTTGTTTGTCCACCTCCCTGTAAAATAATATACTAAACTGTTGGCGACCATCATCTACTTTCCTTCCTGGTCTCATTACATTTTCCAGAATTGATCCTTCATTTTGAAACAAAACAATTGGTGTTTTTCTAGCCCTAAATGGTCAAAAGAAGGTGTGTACCCACACACCCACAGAAACACCATGCATACATACATACATACACACATAACATAATACACACACACACTCTCCCAAATTTTAATGGTAGTAGAATCATACCAAAAAAACATGAATTACAAAACAGCCAGAGAATATATCAAGAGAATTTTCCAGACTTGGACAAAAAAGCATTAGCACTTTTTTCATTAGCTAGCAATGGTGCATTTGGCTTACATAAGCCCATTTGAAATTCTCTCCAATTTATTAATTTATTATCTGTTCTGGAGTTGAGTCATTTATACCCCAAGGATTTGCATTCCCTGAAGTCATGGATCGATATAAATTTCTAGCCAAGTCTTAAAGCTAACCAACCAACAAAAAGTCCAGACCTATTTTATATTGATCTTTAGTGACTATCCATGTGTTTGTAAAAAAGAGCATCTCAACTTTCCCCAGGTTATACTAATCATTGTAGAAGCCGCCAGCATTTAATCCGAGGGTTAAAGCCCCACTTGAAATTCTTACATCATTCCAGCGAGTCCGAACAAAGACTCGCAAGCTCTGGAGGTGGTAAGTGAAGGCGGACGCAGGCAAGGTTCTCTGTAAGCTTTGGCTTTTTGTTCATGCCTGGTCACCATGAGTGTGCAATGTTTCTGGATCAATACGCTATCCATGCAGTGTTCATTCATTCATTCATCATTCATTCACTCATTCCTTCACCAAGTAGTTGTTGAATGGCTGGCTGTTTTATATCAAATGCTTTGCTGGTTACTATTAGAGAACCCTACATATATGTGCTGTGGTTCCTGCCCTTCCTCACTATCCTCTGTGTAGATCCATAATAAAATAGATCCATCTCACTGTTGCTTGAGGCTCAGTCAGAGAATATAACTGACTTGTTCAGGCTCAAATAAGCAATATTTTTGTTAGTGGCAGATTTGAATGTGCATTTTTATAAAGGATATTTCAATTGCATCTTTCCTAGATTGAAGGACTTCCCATTTTTTTTTACAATGTTTGTGAGGGCAACATTCAAAGCAAGCTAGATGAATGTGGGAAATCATGGGAGTCAAAGGAAATGAATGATCTGGGTCAGTTATTAGAGCTTTGAATGAAAACTCAATGTTATGGATTAGTGGAAAGAGGAGAAATCATTTGGGCTTGGAAAAGGACCAGAAGGGATCAAGGTCTTAGAGGCAGATTGGATAGATGTGGTGATGGCTTGATTCTTACACTCAACTGATGTCAGTGAAGATAATGAAGAAGATGGGAAGGCTAAAGAAGAATGTTTGATAGGTTATTAACACTAAAGATGGGACTGTGTGCTAGGGAGAGAAGAAAATGAATGAGGCATTAGTGGAACTTAAGACATTTGAGCATGGACCAAGAGGACAGGAGTCAATTGCAATGTTATCTTAAAAAAAGCTTCCTTCGATAGATGTATGACTTCAACTGATGAGAGGTAGAGAGTTTCTGGTAGATTGAGTGAAAAAAAAAATAACCATCAAAGCTGGAGTTAGAAAAGCTGGTTTCAAATCCTAGCTCTGTATCCATCGGACTTCCAAATCTGATTCAGGGAATTAGCATTGAGGAATACTGTCTTCCCAGCACTGGGAAATCAAAACTGAAAATCATTAACCCAAAGAGACCCAAGTCTAGATAGACATGAGATTCAAAACTGGTTACTTGCTAGAGTTGATCACAAGACCATAGCTTGTTACTTGGAAGTTACCTTAGAGACCATCTCATTCAACTCCTTCATTTTATAGGTGGAAAGACTGAGTCCCATTGAGGGAGAGTGACTTGCCCAATGTCACAGAATTAGGATTAAAAAATCAAATCTTCTCAATTCAGATCAGTAGAATGGAGTTCCATTCATGTAGTTATGAACAGACTTGATTGTTTCAATTGGATGTACAGTAACCTGATAAATGAATCACATAGTATATTTTAAGGGTTTGTTTTCATTGATGATGAGTAACAATCAGATGGAATGTGACTGTGAAATCTCCTGCTGACTCAGCATTCAGAAACCTTGACTGTAATTAGTCCTACTTGATGATTAGTTACATGGCAGACTCCTGTTTAAAAAACTGCTGTGGTTTCTTAGATCAGTCTTTCTCCTGTTATTTTACATGTCTTGTTTACCCCAAATTATATACTTTTGGGAGGAGCTCAGTTTCTTTGATTTTTATTGATTCATGAATGCTTGTTCAGAAACGATTTGCTAAACTTTTTAGTTTCAATAAGAGTAGATGTATTTGGTTTGGCTAGGAGGAAGAAACCCCAAAACTTTTTTTATTAAGCCAAAAGGTCCAATTTCTCAGTTAAAAAAAATTCTTACAACAAGATTGTTTCCTACCTAAATATTACCAGGGGAGACTAAGCAACTTCATTCATTTAGCAAATACATATTAATCTGTACGTTTTTGTTGTTGAATCCTTTCAGTTGTATCCAACTCTTTGTGATTTCATTTGGAGTTTTCTTGGCAAAGATATTGGATTGGTTTGCCATTTTCTTCTCCAGCTCATTTTACCAATGGGAAATCAAGGCAGAATTAAATGACTTGCCCAGAGTCACATAGCTAGAAAGTATCTGAAACCAGATTTGAACTCAGTCTCCTTGATTCTCAGCTCAATGCTCTATTCTCTAACCCCATCTAGCTGTGCACAGTAGTGTCCATATTACAATCTTCTTAAAATGCTCCTCTAGGCTTTCGATTTCATTCCTCTGGCTGACTGAATAAAAAAGTCAACCTGCAGATTGGGGCTCATGAGCTATTGCTTTTAATGAATATTTACTGAAAAATGTGTTCTGAGGGTTCAATGTATGGAGAGAGAAAATCATCAGAGTACAGTCATTAGACTGTAAGATCCTTTAGGGCAAGAAGTAGAAACAATATGATATGAGGTAGTAAATTATGGAACCCACAAAAATAGTGTAAATTTTAATGGAAGTTTAGAGTTTACTGTCTACTAATGGGGCTCACTCTCTAACCTATTCAACATACTGGCTGCTTGGTCTCTGAGGATGACACTAACCTACGGTAACTCAATGATTGTATGGAAGTGCCATATTCTCAGAAGACCCATTCATACTGCTCATTCTATACTTCTGGCCTGATTCAACATCCATACTGGCTTCCTGGTCCAATGGGGATGACTCTATCCTAAGTCCAACCCAATCACTGTTATCATGGAAATAGAAACTGAATGATAGAATGAGTAAGAATGAGGAGTCAAGGAATTCATCAAGCTTGAAAACCTGCATGGTGGTACCTTCAACAGAAATGAGAAGCTCACAAGAGGTGTGATTGCAGGGGAAACACAATAAGTCATACTTTGGACATATTGAGATTGAGCTACATAAAGAACATCCAGTTCAAAATTAAAATTAAAGTTTGGGATTCAAGAGAAAAGTTGGACTGAGTATATAGTTTGGGAGGCGTACTGACAGAGTTGATTACTGAGACGAATGGAAAAAGTTACTGCAGGAAGAAAAATAGGAAGAGTAGAAAAGATGGACTTTTTAGAGCTAGTTCCATTTAAACATTGGAAGAAGGAGCAATAGATGGAAACAAGCAGCTGTGGTCAACAGGAGCATAGGATAAAAGAAAAATCAGGAGCATTATTTCCCAGAAGCCAAGGGGAAGTATCATAAAGCAATACAGGAGTATATCTTTCACTATATATGTTTTGACTAGGTAAAGAACAATCTTGATTGTAGGCTATGAGCATATGAAATCATCCATTAATTTAAAGCTGTATTGCTCATATTAATTAGAATGAAAAATAGTAAGAAGCATGAATATGAGTTTATGCTTTTCCATCATAGAGTTATGCTAGGAGATATCCTACATGATTCTGGCAAAGTCCTTAAAAGAGATTTGTGCTTTGAAATTTTTACCTTTTTAGTTTTCCCCTAAGGAGTACCCAGGAAATGTTCCTACAGAGTTAAAGATGATTTAAACTTTTAGAGCAACATCAAGTCCTAATTTATTGCATCCCCACTGGTTAAGGTTCCACTGGACTTTGGATAGAAGCCTTCCTTTTTCTAATTCTTGTTCTGATGGAGTCACTGCAGAAAGAGACAATTGTACAATAATAAAGGAATGTGTGTGTATGTGTGTATGTAATGGGGGGATGTGTATGAGAAAGAAAGAAGAAGGAAAGAGGAACAGGGAGAAGAAGAGGAAAAAAGGGGGAAAAAGGAAACAGAAGAGGGAAAGAAGAAAGACAAAAAGGAGGAAAAGGAGAGGTAACAAAAAAATGAGAATTTTTTGTCTTTCTCAGTGTTTATGTTCAAAAGAAAATTCTAGCTCATCATGCTTTTCTTATATGTATATCTAGATAAAATCATAGGGGGCAGCTAGGTAGCACAGTGGATAGAGCACCAGCCCTGGAGTCAGGAAGGACCTGAGTTCAAATCTGGCCTCAGACACTTAATAATTACCTAGCTATGTGGCCTTGGGCAAGCCACTTAACCCCATTGCCTTACCAAAAAAAAAAACTAGATAAAATTATAGCTTTATCTTTATCTATTCCTCTACCATCTTGACCTTTTGACCTTGGCATCTTCTTTCTAGCCCACCATCTCAACAAATAGATTTTTACTATGGAGACTTAAAATTTTCCTCTAACCATGGACATAAAAACATTGAAGCCTTAGAGGTCATCTAGTCCAAACTTTTCACTTGATAAATGTGAAAACAGTGGCCAAGAGAGGTTAAATATCTTGCCCAAAGTTATCCCAAAGTCACCAGTTTGGTGACTGGTTTTATGACTGTCTATTCAGGGCCCATTCTACTGCATCTTTGCTCTCAGTGTATCAGAATCAAAGTCCAAAGACTTCACTATCTACAATGGATGTCATCATGCCCCAGGATCCAGAAGAACTCCAAGGGCACCTAAACAGGGAAGCAGGAGGGAGTGTGGTAAGGCAGTAAGAGGCATCTGATCAATGGGGCTGCAGAAAGATGAGTAAGGATGTCCCGCATGTAGCCTCTCCTCCCACAATCATGAAATAATGAAGTTGGAAAATAGGAAGAAAGAGGGTCCTTCACATGAAGTTCTCCCTACGCTAACCTATCTCCTGGGGTCTCATGTTGCTCCAGGCTCCATGGTAGAGAAGATGATAATTTGGTCCTTAATGTTGAGTTTGAGGTCTGTTTTGAGACAAATCAGGTCTGTTTTGGGGTACTGCAGGCCATTGCTCCCAGGTGAAGTCAGGTAGAAATGAGGTGTTGGATGTTTATGCTTCTCTTCAGATAGCTGGATGACTGAATTTAATCTTTTAAAATTAGTGTTTGAGGGCAGCTAGGTGGCACAGTGGATAGAGCACCAGCCCTGGAGTCAGGATGACCTGAGTTCAAATGCAGCCTCAGACACTTAATCATAACCTAGCCATGTGGCCTTGGGCAGGCCACTTAACCCCATTGCCTTGCAAAAACCTAAAACAAAAAATAAAATTAGTGATTGGGCATATGTGTGCTTGTGTAAGAATATCTTTCTAAATTCACAGATTTTCTCTGTTGGATTAAAATGAAATGGTGAGAAGCCACTAATCTGCACACATTAATCAAGCACCTATTATATTTTAGGCCTTGTGTTAGGTGACAGGGATATAGAGGCAAAAAAATGAGGTAGTCCTTACTCTCCAGGAGCTTACATTCTACTACAAATTTAACCCATTTTTTGTCTCCCCCCCCACTCTTCTTTTAATTTCTTGTTCCTTATATAGGTTGGTTAAAAAAAAAGTATTCACTAGCATTTTAACAGTTGTACTTCTGGAAATGAAGCAATTCAAATACCCTATCTAAATATTCATTTTGATTTTTTGAAAAAAAATCTAGACTTTTCTGGGTATAATTTCCAATATGGAAATTTCCTCCCTCGACACAGATTGAGATCTTGCTTTTTAACTTACAGTTTACCTTGTAGTAACTAGTTAGACTATGGCTTGCCCACAGTCGGACAGCATAATTTGAACACGTCTTCCTAACTCCAAGATCAATGTTTATCCACTAGCTCACTCTGTTTCTGAGTTTTGTCTTGGGTTTCCCCCAAACTGTGCTTGTCCATAGATATTCTAAAGGATGTGAGTTGTCAACCTAAAAAATACTGATAGACATAATGATTATCTTAATCTGTGCCCTCCCTGACTATTTTATACAATTCTGCCCTATCCCCTGACGGATTGCTTTCTATTCTGCATGTGCTATGAACTTCCAATGACCATTTATCTCAAACCATTGACTCTAGTATAGTTCTGGCAACCCTTGCAATAGATATGTTGCAGAAAATCTTTGCCCCATGTTGCCATATGCTGCTGCTGCTGCTGCCGCCACCACCATATGCTTTTGTCTGTTGCTGTCATGAATTTTCATGGGTTACTGGCAGGCAGAAGAATGAATGTTCAGGTGTCTGAGACCCTCACCCTTTGACATATATGTAAATACAACCCCACTCACTGGTCATGTTACACACTTTTTCTTCATTGAGAAAAATTTAACTCCCTCATTGCCTCTGAATCTTTCCCCCTCCTGATGCACTTTGTTTTATTTTTATTTACTATTCTCCAACTAGTCCTATGTTTCCAGGTAGCATGTTGTGGATTCTAAGAACTAAATTGATAACTGGAAAAGTGTTGGTTCTATAAGGCAATAGTAGCCTTATAGGCAATTCAATAAAATGGATTCAGCCAATACTCTGCTAATCACTGAATATCAGATTCAAGTCCCATGGTTTGAGTAAATGGCTGCAAGTTTGAAAGGGAGAATTCTCTTTTTTTACCGAGACAACTACTTCTCTCCTTTTATGAGCTTGTAAAAGTTTTATTTTTTTATTCACTTTCATTTTTAATTCACAGCATTTTTTAACTGAAAGGAGATAGGATCATAACTAGAAAAGCCAGAAGGACTTTAAGATAATCCTATGAACTCAGCACACTCATTTTACAGGTGTAGCAATTTCATCTCAGAGAAATGAGACCTATCCAAAGTCACATAGCTAGGCATTGGCAGAACCAGAAATTGAAACCAGGTCTAGCGATGTTTCCACCACAGCATACTCTATGCTTATCATTATATAGATGTCAGGTACTACTACCTTTCCAAAATTTCTTTGCCCCTATTGTGGGAGTTATAGTACACTAAAACCCTTCATTTCACTAAACTTTTCCATCTCAAATTTTACCAAGTCCTGAATTCCAGAACTACCTTCTTCCTTCAACACCATCATTTATGTGAGTCAGGGGTTCTTATTTTAGGGTCTAGAAGCACCTCCCAAAGGATCCATCGACATGTTTAAAGGTTTCCATGTTGTTGGATGGAAAAAACATATTTTTATCTTTGCTAACTTATAAGTGAAATTTAGGATTTCTTTAATAATTTATTAGACAGCCAAAAGGGGAAGGGGGAATACATGAAACAAGAGGTTAAGAAACCCTGATAGTAAGGGATAGGACTCCTATCTCTGAGATCTGTCTTATTGAGTTTCTGAAAGTATGTTTTCTTCTGCAAACTTGCAGACACGGGATCCATCCGGAGTTTGCAGACGGGTGTTGGAGAACTCCATGGAGAAACTCGATTCTGGCATGGCAAGGACTATTGTAATTTTGTTTTCAAAGACTGGGTTCAACTGGATAAACCCTTTGCTGGTGAGTGTCGCAGCAATCTGGTAGAAGCTGGGATGGGAGTGTGCATTTTGACTTGAGGCTATTGATTCACATCCAAAGTTATCTCCAGTCATCCTGATTCATCTCTGGCCACTGGACCCAGATGACTGTGGAGGAGAAAATGAGTCTGGTGACTTAGCTAGTACCCCTTCCCTTAAATCCAATTCATGTGCTTGTCATGGCATCACCTCCCTGATGTTGTGGTCCTTATAATGAAGGACAAATATTATTATTGACTTTGTCAATCCTCTTTATAGTTATTAGTAAAGAGAATATCTACAAATGTAACCGTTGTTATTTATGGTTATATTCCTTTTAACATTTGGATTTAAATGTTCAAAAGTCTAACAACCCTTTAGAGCTTGTGGAAGTAGACCAGGTCACTTTGGTTTTTAGTTTTTAGTTGTTGTGGTTTTTTTTTTGCAAGGCAATGGGGTTAAGTGGCTTGCCCAAGACCACACAGCTAGGTAATTATTAAGTGTATGAGGCCGGATTTGAACTCAGGTACTCCTGACTCCAAGGCCAGTGCTCTATCCACTACTCCACCTAGCCGTCCCCAGGTCACTTTGACTTTGAAAGAGCCAACATTATCATGGGCATTCCCTGCATTGTTGGCGATGGCAACATCATCCACACATTAGTTAGATAGACTTCATTAGTGATGAGCTTTTCCAGACCCATGGGGCTTTTCTTGAGCCTTTAGCTACCCAAGCTGTCACCCAACCCATGCAAAAGTCAATCCATCTTGGAGAGACTCTACCAAGACATAGGTTCATAGGATTCAAAGAAAAATCAAATCATCCCTAATCTCAAGGAACTTTACCAAAGAAAAGATAAACTGAGGCAATTCTCTGGACAATATATCATTTATTAACTAAGGAATATGACCTGATCTGGTAATAAGATGGTTCAAATGATCCTACCTCTAATTAGAAAACTCTAAATTGAGGGTGCAACACATTTTTATAAACATAAAAAAAGAACAGAACAGAAATTATCTAATTGTCCACATCACAGAGATGAAAGATAATTTTTGGTTACGTCAAAGGAAGTGGGAATAACCTCCAAATGTCATGAGGAACTCTCTCTATCTCTGAGGAATGCCTTTGTAAATTTACAGGACCTAGCTGTATCCTGAAGTCACTGATAAAGGAAGACTTAGAGGTGACTAGGGAAAGAGATAAGGCCACCGTAATTGTTAATGATGGGGCAAAATCAGGTTGTCCTGGCTCTCAAGGATACCCCACAAGACTAGCAGGAAATGCTGAGATAATATTTGTGAGAGTATTATGAACAAAGTTTTCTTTAAACAGTAGAAATTGTAGGAAAGCTTAACTTTTAACATCTAACTAGAGCGAGGGAGAAGCTGAACCTTAGTTTCTTCTTTCAGAAGAATATGATTTCGGAGTAAAATCAGATATAAAATACAAGATCAAGAATTAATTTCCTCATAATTTGTTTATAGAATAGATTATATGTAGGATATATTACATGTAGAATATATGTAAATTATATATACTATATATATATACTAAATATACTGTATATTAAATATATTTCACATAGAATATGCTATATATTCTCTATATAATATGTGATGTATAATATATTCCATCAAGGAAAGTATATTCTATCAGAATATATTATATAATTAATATTCTAAAAATATAGTATATATGAAATATATTCATTAATGTATATATTAAATTACATTATTCATTGGAACCTATTATATAGAAAATATATTCTATCAGAATATATTATTTAGAAAATATAGAGTATCTGGGGAAGTAGGATCATAAAATAAGAGTAGAAGGGACCTCAGAAACTAGCTAATCTAATGCCTTCATTTGACAGAATTAGAAATTGTGATCCATGAAAGTTAAGAGATTTTCCCATGGTAGAAAGCATCAAAGACTGTAAGTCCAGGGTAGGTGTTCTTTCCATTGCAATGCACTGACTAGTTAGCAGATACATTAGGAAATGGTGATGATAGATAGATAGATAGATAGATAGATAGATAGATAGATAGATAGATAGATAGATAGATATTAATATCTCTGTATATGAAGAATAAGGAAAGAGAATAACAAAGTGCTAAGCTCTTTAAAAATATTATCTCACTTGATCCTCACAACAACCCAGGGAGATAGATGTTATTATCTCTGTTTTACAGTTGAGGAAAATGAGGCAGACAGCAGTTAAATGACTTGGCCAGGAGTCAGACAGTAAGTATCTGAAAATGTATTTGAGTTCAGGTGCTCCAGACCTGGTGATCCATCCATCATGCCATCTAGCCGCTAATATAAATATAAGCTAAAATAAATATAATTTAAATGTAAATATAAAGTGAATGTAAAGATATTTGAGAGGCAGAGAAAAGAGGATAGGCACAAATCCTGAAGAGATCCTCATATTTAGCAGTTTAAAATTATTCAGTTCAGCAAATGTTTATAAATACCCTGTGTGAGGCATCATGCTAAAGGAGAGAAATTATTCTGTATCACAGCTCTTGCCTTGTTTTACAATTGCAAAGTACCTTTTTATGCTAACTGATTTAGGAATTGCAAATATTATTGTTCTCATTTTACAGATGGGAAAAATGAGGATCATGGAGGCTAAGTGATTTGTTCATAATTATATAGCTAGTCAGTACATGAAGTGAGTTGTTTCAGTCCTGTAAGTCAGGAGGGAAGCCCCAGATCCACAAGAGCGAATTGTTAGATTTTCATTGTGAGCATTTAAACCTTGGAAATCACAAATACCACAAATCAGGGCTTAGTTTATTGTTCTGTTGAATATCCAGGCTTAAGAAAATAATAATGTGGTTAAACTTAAAAGTGAGTCACAAGTACATTTTTCTTGAAGAGCTGGTTGTTAAATGTTTACTAGCACATCCCTGCTCGATAGGCTCTCATTTCTACTATAGCAGAATCAAGTCTTTCCATAGTAGTTCTATGTTGACAGTAAGAAATTGTGTTGTAGAGTCATTTTTCTTTCATAGTCAAATTTTTATGACTCAATCTGGGGTTTTCTTAGAAAAGGTGCTGAAGTGGTTTTGCCATTTCCTTCTCCAGTTCATTTTGCAGATAAGGAAAATGAGACCAACAGGTAACTTGCCCAGGGTCATACTGCTAGTAAGTCTCTGAGGTCAGATGAGGCTTCCTGACTCCAGACCCAACACTCTTTGTACTATGGCACCACCATTGTTCACATAGTTGTGATAATTCTACTAATTTCCCTCTTGATATGTCTTCATGTCATAATCAATTTTGTTAGAATAGATTCAGAGAACTTGGATTCAAATCCCACCTCTGATATTTACAACTCATGCTATCTTGGATAAGACAGTTAATCTTTCTGGGCCTTGGTTTTCTTATCTGTAAAATGGGGAAATTGGACCAGATGAATTCTAAGATCCTTTGCAATTCTGCCTTCATGATCCTAAGAGTCGGATTCCCAAAGATGGAATTCTTCAAGTGACCATCTCTTATTTAATTCAGACTTTAAGAGTTTCATTTTCCTTTTGATGGAATGGGTTGTCTTTGTCGCTCATCTCAGGCTCATCTGTCTAATTGGAAAAACGGATGACGCTTTACAAATGATCTACCCTTGCTTTAAGATGATAAAAGAAAAAAATATATCAAACACAGAGTCCTAGGATAATTATCATGAGCTCAATTTTATATCTTGGTGGCTGATTATCTGCTCTCATCTAAGGGAGAGAAGAGAAAATATAAAATACTTAAAGGGTCATTTACTCAAGCTGGTGGAAGTCAAGCATTGATACATCTGAATCAGGGAAATTCAATTCATTTCAACAATTCAATGAATGTTAATTATATGCATCACCATGGGCAACCAGCTGGTGCAGTGGAGAGAGCTCTAGGACCTGCAGTCAGGAAGATCTGAGTTCAATAAGACACTAGCTGTGTGACTTTGGGCAAGTCATTTAAACCATTATTGCCTTAGTTCCTCATCTGTAAAATGAGAACAAACTGGAGAAGGAAATGGCAAACCAGTCTGGTCTCTTTGCCAAGAAAACCCCCATGGACATGTCCATGATAGACTGAACAAAAATAAAACACAACATAGCAGAGTCTGAGAATACTAACACACACACACACACACATCAAAATAGCCTCTGCCTCAGGGAGGTTACATTTTACTGGGGGAAATAAGGCAAGATAAGTAAATAAAAATGAGTGACAAAGGAAAACCAAATTCATGAAGGTGAGTTTCTGTAGTTGAGAAGGGACTGTTTCAGCTCTAGCTTGAAGGAGGTTAGAGACAAAGGTGAAGAGAAAGAGCATTCCAGATTGAGAGGATCACCTGTTCACAATCCAGAGATGGGGGAGGGAACATGGAGACAAGGTGCATGATAAGATCATAGGTCCAGACTTCAGACATGAGCATCATTATTTGTCATTTGACCGTCTGATGTGTCTGGGTAGATTTCATTGACAGGTATTCCACCCCAAGAATGCCATGGCATGATATTGCCTCTGTCGTCCACGGAAAGGCTGCACGAGATGTTGCCCGCCATTTCATACAGCGATGGAACTTCACCAAGGTAGGTTGTTCCTTTGAGCACCACCTGGGCACCAAGATATGATGCACACTTCTCCAAGAAGGGCAGAGACAAAAGAATAGAGTATGGGGGATGAGACATCAGGGATCAAGTGCCCAAATGAGCATAAAAACAAATATTTATATGGTGTCATCTATAATCTATAACTATCCTATGTTTCTACACATAATATTAATATATATGGATGCTTATATATAAATATATTATGCCTATGCTGAGATAGAGCATATATTGGTTGTGAGGGTTAAATGAGATGTTTCATATATATGAATATTTATATATATAAATATAAGTATAGATATAATATATTTATATATAATCCTGTATGTATAACATATACATGTATCTATACATATATATCAATTGAGATATGTTTTATATAAAATATAATAATCATTGATAATATTATTAATATGCTAATGGTTATTATATATTAATAATGTAATGATCAATGTGTTAATAATTATTAATCCTATTAAATTTATGTGTGTGTGTTGATCATCACAGCAATCCTCTGAGGTAGGTGCTATTATTAGACATCTTATAGCTGAAGAAACTGAGTCTAAAGGCAATTAAATGACTTGCCCAGTTTCATACAGCTGATAAATCTCTAGGGTGATATTTGAACAGGAGTCTTCCTATCAGCCCAGAGCTCTGTCCATGTTACCAGCTAGCTACTGGAAGGACATGTTAGTTCCTTATTTTCTAGATGAAGAAACAGTCCCAGAGGAGAGAAGAGATTTGACCAAGGAAGCAGTGCCAGGACTGGACGTTGACTCTCTGGTCCTTTAATTCTCTGTTATATCTCTGTGGTCTTTTCCCTCTGACTGCCACCCAGACTGGGCTGAGCTTCTCCATTAGATCCTGAGTTCCTCCATTGGATGGTTGGCTGCTGTGGAGGACTATCTTTTTGCTGCTCCTAATGGTTCGCATATTATTGACTTTGATTGAACCTGAGAATAGAGGGCAATGATATCTCCTGCCCTTTGTATTTTACCAAGCCCTATTCATCAGCAAAACATCAACATTGATGTTTTACTGAAATATGGGACTATAACAGAAAGACTTTGTGCTTGTAGCCTTCAGACAGGCCCTGAAGCCAACTGTCCGGCTAATGATGAAGGAAAGCTTCATTTAGAGTGCGGCATCTTCTAGCTCATCACACAGCTTCTATGTCTAATTGAAAATATGGATGGCACTGGAAAAATGGATACCTTTCCCTTATTTCAGTATGAATATTTATATGAGGAAGGATAGGCACAAAGTAGCTTTTCTCCTTCAGAGAATCTGCCTTTGTCTGTATGGAGATACTTACCTGGCAACCAATATGAATTTCTGTTGATCTAAAAGTTATTTATATACTTTTGTATTTTTAAAAATCATTTTATTATTTATTTATTTTGTCGTTATTTATTTATTTTATTGGCTCATTTCCATGGAAACATCATTCATCCTAAGTAGTCCGGTTGCACTAGGGCTTACATTCCCTTCATGAACTTGGGGCATCTTTACCGTGTAGTCATGGCCTTTGCATTCTTCACATATATCCTGAACTTTCTCTACTGGGTTGGAGTCACATGTCCTAGCATCCTTTGGGGCTCTCCCCTACTCCACATGGCAGGGCCAGGGGACTACCTGTCCTTTCCCTCCCTAAGGGGCATTTGTTTCTATCTTTGGAGGCAAGACAGTGGCCTTCAAACGGGGGGGAAGGCACCCTTTCCAGGGCTGTTGCTGTTCAGTCACGTCCAACTCTTGTTGACCCCATTTAAGGTTTTCTTGGCAAAGAGTTTCTTCTTCATACAGAGTTATTGTGACTTGTTTAGGATCACACAGCTAATAAGTAATGAGGTCAGAATTGAACTCAGGAAGATGACCTGGCTTTAGGTCTGGTATTCTATCTACTAGGCCCCCTAGCTCCCCCCTCAGTTTTACAGATGAGGAAACCGAAGCACATTCACTATAAATAGCAGAACTGGGATGGGTGGAGGATTGAGTGGCTTTCCTTTTCTTCCCAAATTAATATTTATTTGCATGACAATGCAGAAAGTCAGACAAATCCACAGGCTTAGAGTTAGCCCCCAATTCATACCAAAACCAAATATCAGTAACTAGGGTCTATGGATTTCAAAGCCTACTTCCATTGATGGGGATAATATTTGTTAGGAAAGGGTGAATTCAAAAGCTTATTAAAAATGTTGATAGCCTAATTTTTATAAATCTTTCCCCAATCTCTTCCTAAGGGAGGAAATAAGCTTCTCCTTGTTTGCTTCAACAAAGATATCAAATATTTAGGTGGGTATCTAATATTTTAAGATTATAAAAGTGATAGATTTGCAAATTTTTTTGACTCCATCTGAATTAGGGCACACAAGTTACAAATTAAAAATGGAAATGACAAGTTCCCAGTGAAAGAGGAATCAAAGGTAGTAGACATATAAGTTTAAATACATATTATCAAGATGTCATTGCAATTTGAGAAATAGCAGCCCTCTTTGCAAGTGAACGGCAATTATTTTCCTTGGTAATTTGCAGAATTTCTCAGTTTGATTTATAGTGTGGTGCCTAGCATCAACCATTCTCCCTGGCACTGGAAAACTGAGTGGTAAACACATTTTTTTAAGTAAACAGGATCTCTTGGAAACAACGAAAACATTCCACACATAAATCTTGAGGAATAAATTTTTTTTTAAAAAAATGCCCAGCTTCTTTTTTCCAGCCCATCACAGTCACCTTCTAGTTTATCTTGGAATGAAATAAGCATTTCCATAACATAATATAATAAAAAAAAAGATGATTGCAAATAAAACTGCAAATTTCCTATGTACAACTTGCTATCCCTTTTAAATGTACAACAAAATTACCATATAAATTTCTTTTTTTCCCCTTTTTTCCTTCCTTGAGATGGCCATTATTAGACACAATAGGTATATATTATGTAAAATTATTCTATTCATCCATTTATCAGTTCTTTCATTTTTTTCTCTTTTTTACAGATTATGAAGTCAAAATATCGATCTCTTTCTTACCCATTCCTACTACCCAAATCTCAAGCTACTGCCCACGAGTTGAGATATCAGGTGCCTGAGTCTGTTCATGCCACAGTACAGGTAAGTAAAGAAAACCACAATTTTATTTCATTTTATTTTTAAATATTCTATTGGTGTTTTGCTGTGTTTTTATTTTTGCATCACATTTGTCATTTAATATATTTTCCTTCTATTCTGTGTGTGCCTGTACATAGACACACACACACACACACACACACACACACACACACACACCCTCCTTCACAATATAAAAAAAAGATGTTAATCAAGAGTGTTCAATGGAGTTCCTAGGTTTGCTATTGCCTGCAGTATTCCATACTCGTGGATATCCATGACCTCTCTCTTAAAAGAAGGGGTACGGAAAATATCATTGCTATCAGCAAAACAGATGTCAAGTCACTGTTGTTTGTTTCTATAACTAGTGCTTCTATCCTACCCTTCTAAAATGTATTCAAAATGAATCATTTCCTATCTCATTTTAATGGCTATACTAGGTTATTCCTTCTTTAGTCAGTGATAATAAAGGCTTCTTATTTTAATGTGCTGTCATTTCCTCTTTTTAGAAATTTTATTAGATGAGATGAATCGATTAGAGTTGCAGTCGGCTTTCATCCAGAAAATGAAATCATAAGACCTTCATTTTGGAAGGGACCTTAGAGATCATCTGGCTGAAGCCACTTATTTTATAGAAAAGGGAGCTGGGGCCTGGGAAGTTGCAGTGATCTGCTACGGCCCACTCCCTTGGAGCAGAAAGGTCCAAGGGGATGCTGATACTGCCTCTCTAAGACAAGTCTGTAGAAAATCTGAACCTTTTTTTTTTTGGCAAGGCAGTGGGGTTAAGTGACTTGCCAAAGGTCACACAGCTAGATCATTATTAAGTGTCATGAGTTCATATTTGAACACAGGTACTCCTGATTCCAGGGCTGGTGCTCTATCCACTGTGCCACCTAGCTGCCCCCCAAAATCTTAATTTTTAACCAATATGTCCAATAAAATTTCAAAGGTAATAAATAGGTGAGAGTGAGAACTAAGACATCAGATGGTGGCTTTTCCATGTCATTCACAGAAGGCTTGGTAGAATAAGATCTCATTTTGGAGATAGTCCCAAGGAAGTACAGATTTCACATCTTGCCACAGACAAATACTTTGTGCCACTGGATAAATCACTTAATCTTGTACTTCAGTTTCATCCTCTGCAAAATGAAGGGTTTGGATCCTCTATGGTCCTTCCAGCTCTAAATTCACAATCATATTATTCTCAATAAATCTGATTCATAGCTCTGTTATTATAAATTCATTTTAGAGTTTTTTTTTAAAGAAAGGGAGTTTGCTTAGTTCATCATTGTTATTTTATCATCATTAAAAATATACATTGATTACTACTTACTTAATGAGATAGGCAATGAACAAAGTAGGAATGGATTCCCTTTCCATCTGGGAAGGTAGTGGTCTTAGCAACAATGTGATTGGGTATATTGAAATTAATGATGGTTAAAAAAAACAAATGTATCACCAGTATCTGAAGTCATGTATTTTGTACTGAATGTCAGCAAAATGGGGCTTGTAGTAGATTTGAGCAATGAGTCGTTAACTATGTGACAACTATGTCTCCATGTGCCAAAGTTCCAATTGCTTTAAGCTTATACTCGTTGACATGGATCCATTCATTTATTAAATTCAGTTGTGTAGTTTCTTCGTAGTCTTATGGCCCTATCTATATTGCCTAATGAAGAAAATGGCACATAATCTAAGATACAATCAGGACCTCTTTTAGAGGAAACTCAAAGAAAACTGTGGCAAGAAGAAATTTAAGTTCACATTAATATTTGACTTGTTGACATACTGGATAACATCTTTTTTTATTAATTGCATTATGATTAAAACCTATTGCATTTGGAGCCCCTCTCAATGAAACAATGTTATTTGTTTCATATGGGAGGAAGAAGAATGGAGAGCATCCAACGGGGAGATTTGAGCTCTGGTTCTGTCTGGACCACTGGCATTTCACATGGCCTACAGGGAAAACAGGGCTTTCATTTTCTTACATTCTTTCTCCCCACGCCTTTGGATACTGTCTAGAGTTATAGGATCAAATAAACATTCCCAATATGGAAAGCATTTGGTACACTGGGTTAGCTTACACAGTTGCAACTTTTTACTGACAAGTCCCAGTGAATTTTCCAAAGATTCATTCATTTACCTATCTGGTTTAATTCACTTCAATTCAACAACCACTTTGTAAGCCCCTTCCTATAAACCAGAAATCATGGTAAGCCATGGGAAGGCAAAGTTAAAAATTGAAAAGCAGTTCCTCCCTTCAAGGATTCTACTGTAAATCATAGATCTTCATAGATAAGGGTGACACATCTTGATTTGAGGAGAAAGAGTCCAACTAACTGGGGACTTTCATGAAAAACTTCAGAAAAGTGAATCTGAAATGAGCTTATGGGCATCTTTTGTTCATTAGAAGGATAAATACAGAAATTGAAACTAAAATATTTTGGTCACATAATGAGAAGACAAATATCATTGGAAAAGACCCTGACATTGGGAAAGATTGAAAGGAAAAGGAAAAGGGGATGGTAGAAGATGAAATGAATAGAGAATATCGTGGAAGCAATAAGCATGAGCTTGAATGGACCATAGGAGATCATGGAGGATAGAAGGACCTGGCTTGCCATGGTCCATGTGGTCATAAAGCGCCAGATACAATTGAACAAATGAACAACAGCAACAAATATACACAATAGAGATTTAGCATTGAGTAGAGAACATGAGGCATTTCTCTCTTTCCTACCAGAAGCCAAGATACAAGCTAAGGAAAAATATCAAAGGATCCCAGATTTAGAGCTGGAAGAGACCCTAGAAGTCACCAAATTCAATCATCTCATTTTCTACATGAGATACCTGAGGCCAAAGGTCACAAAGGTAGCAAGTATCAGAGGTGGGATTTGAACCCCAGGTCCCTTGACTGCAGAGCCTGCACTTGCTCTGCTCTATCATACTGCCTGATTTTAGAAGACTTTATCTCCACATTTTATTTTTCACTTTATAGTCCAGAGGTGAGTCTTTCTGAGTTGTAGCATTTTACCTAGAAATGGAGTTCATTACCTACCTATAACTTGACTGTTTTATCTTAAAAAAACAAGGCTCAGAACAAGTTTGACAGCCTAGCTTTTTGTAAGCTTCATTGCCCTAGGCCTTTTAGGACAAGAAGGGTATTGATGAAGGAGAGATGAAACATCCAGAAACTGCGTCCACCTGGTTGTATAATAAATAACAGTAGCTGACATTTACATATTCTCTCATTTCATCCTCCCATCAACTTTGTAAAATTAAGGTTATTATTATCATTCCAAAGACTACAGTTGAGCAAAGTAAGGTTCAGCAAGAGTTTAAGTGACTTGCCTGGCAGGGAGGGGACACAACTGGAAATATCAGAGATGAGATTTGAACCCTAGTCTCCTGATAACCAGAAGAGCAATCATCTTTTATACCTCACTTTATTTGGAACCTAAAGTATTATCAGCATCGGATTATCTGCAATAAATCTGGGCTGGAATTCTGTAAGAATGATTGCAAGGGGCTATAGCCAGAGATAATGAAATTTGATCATCTCTGCATCGTGTGTAGAAGCCAAGAATTTTTGATGAAAAAAAGCTGGAGGCAACACAGGAATCATAAGTTACAAGTGAATTATAAATCATGTCACAATAAAAGGTATAGCCAAAAGTCTAATGGGATCTGCTTGTTCAAATTAGTTTCTTCCATGGGGAAGTAGTAGAAAGGAGACTCATTTTTCAAATGCAATGAGATAATATGTATAAGGTACTTCATAAACCTTAAAGCGCTATATAAATGAGAGTTATTATTATTTTAAAAGGGAAAGTAGTTTTATGGGAAATGGACTGGGAAGAGTATGGAACAGTTGGGAGAGAGAGTAGGATTAAAAGCCAGAAACTTAGGGCTCAAATAAACCATTTTTCATATAGTACCTGGGGGACTCCACATTCTCATTCAGTCTTTAAATCTATGTTCCTTTGACTAAGTGATCAACCAGAATTTATCACTAGGTATCAGTTACTATAATACAAAGCTGATAGTCAAGCAGGAACTAAAAGACAGACAGCTCTCATATCCTCCTCTTCCTCTCATATCTTTACACGCACACAAACACACACACACACACACACACACTCTCACGTGTTTTCTCCTCTACTTCTGATTCTTCTGATTCTTTCCACTAGGCTTCAGTTAAGATAGCACAACCCCAATAATTTCACCATCATCATTAGGGTTCTCTGGGCATGCCTCAGTTTGTCAGTATCCTTAATAAAATATGATATCCCAGACTAAGCACAATATTCCAGATGTGGTCTGAATTGAAAACTGTCCAGAGGAATCATCACCTCCTTCACTTCCTTGATGTAGACATTCATCATATCTCTATTGACATGCTTTAAGATAATTTTTTTCATTGCCATATCATATTGGTGCATATGAAACCTATAGGTCACTGAACTGACATTTTTCTTATGCACCATTATTTTTATTTTTTATTTTTTTAGGTTTTTGCAAGTCAATGGGGTTAAGTAATTTGCCCAAGGCCACACAGATAGGTAACTCTTAAGTATCTGAGGCTGGATTTGAACTCAGGTACTCCTGACTCCAGGGCTGGTGTTCTATCCACTGTGCCACCTAGCCACCCCCAATATGCACCATTATCTAACTGTGCCTCTTCAATCCTGCACTTGTTCAGTTGACTTCTTAATCTAAAACTAAGATTTCATATTTATCTCAATTGAATTCCATCTTAATTAGATTTCATTTATCCCTATTAAATTCCATTCTACCCTATTGAGATTCCTTTGAATACTAATATTGTCATTTGGTAATATATTTACTATTTTATATCTCAACTTTGTATCATCTGCACATTTTATCTTACTTTTTTAGAGACAAAAACATTATTTAGGTATTGCAGTGGTTAGCAGAAACTAAGGAGGAGAGAGATTAGCAGCAGCAGCTGCTGCTATCAGGAAATAAGTAGTAAGGAAAGATATAGAGGCAAGAGAGTTTATTTGGGGGATCATGCTCCCCAGGAGCGGACTGGCTTCCTAAAGGAAGACACACCCATCTGCATGTTTTATAAGCACAATAGATACCTTCTCCCCACCTTGAGGTCACTGATAATAATACTTGGAATCCACACAAACTGTGTTGTTACCTAGTTCATCTCTCCATTTTGTCCTTGAAAGTAGCATGTGAGATTTGGTCAAATGCCTTGCTGAAAGTCTAGACTTTCAATGCATCATTTAATTGACTAATGGTCTAGTGACTTTTTGACTTATTGCCACTATTATTCCCACAAAACACTTTCTTATTAGAAATTTTCTTAGCAATGATAGAAATCATAGAGGAGGCATAGGGATGCATTCCTAGGAATGGATTCCTAACCTGCAGTGCCTCACAGAGTGTTCCTTTCATCTCTCTTGTCTAGCCAAGGTAGGAAATAATCCTTCTTCCCTCTGGCCGGTTTCCTACTAAGTTACTAAGTGGTACTTCTGAGATAAAGAGATGATAGATAGATAGATAGATAGATAGATAGATAGATAGATAGATAGATAGATAGGGATGGATGAATAGATAGGTGGATAGATAGATGGATGATGGATAGATGAATAGATAGTTGGATAGATGGATGTCTCAATGATAGAGATAGATGAATAGATAGACAGATGGATAGATGATAGATGGATGAATAGATAGGTGGATAGATGGATGGATGATGGATAGATAAATAAATAGATGGATAGATGGATGTCTCAGTGATAGAGATAGATGGAGATGAATGATTATCTAGATAGATTAATGGATAGATGGATGGATGAATAGCTAGATAGAAAGATATATGGATAGATAGATGTATAGGAAAAGAGATAGATAGCTATATCTGTATGTGTTTGTAGATGCACACATGAATTTTTTTATATATATATATATATATGTGTGACTTCTTTATATATTTGTATTTATACCAAAATAGACATACATATATCTTGTATATATTAAATATAAATGTATTACTCTATAATATGCATATTCCATGACATAAAATATTCCATATATTATATAGTATAGGTATATATTAAATATGTACATATATAAATATTTATACACATATCTCTATCTTACACATCCATAGCTGTTTGCATGTTGTGCTTGATAACTAAGTGATAGACTCAGAAGTCCCCTATAGCCCAGGGCCAATCAGCACCTCCACTGTCCTAAGTGAAGAGGATATACTAACCCCACGATTTCTGGCCTATCCTCAGCTCCACCCAGGCCCCCTCCCCAGTCCCCAGCCAGAGTGTCCCAAGTCTTCATTGCTACCAATGCTGGGGTGGCACAAATTCCCCCCTACCCTCTCCATTCCCCATCTATCTTATTTTTCCTGTCTACACACACACACACACACACACACTTTTTTTTTCCTTAGAGAATTGTTCTCAAGGAGAATCACTATAATTAAGTGTTAGCATTCATTCCTCATCTGAATTCTGCAGCCCTGATACAGCTATAGTGCCCTCTGGCATCATTAGTGAAATGACTCAGGAAAGAGAGAGAGAGAGAGAGAGAGAGAGAGAGAGAGAGAGAGAGAGAGAGAGAGAGAGAGAGAGAGAGATATTTAGGAAAAGATTCAGCCCCCCAAAAAAAATTGATTTCTAATTCTCCAAAATGGTTTCTAAGCCTTGGCCCGTTGCTCTGGCAGCTTCAACAGCCACTTCCCAAATAGGGCTGGGCACTTTCCTTTAGCCCTGGGCACATGGACCAAAGCCTGCCACAAGAATGCAGAGGGCAAAGAGCCAGAAAGAGGCAGGGAGCACTCTCTGAAATTGCTGAGGTGCAGAGAATCAAAAAGTGCAAGGTGTGGGATTTTTTTTAAGGGGAATAAACTCTATTAGCCAGCAGTATAATGACTGCTCTAATATGTACCAAATAATGAAAGTTAGGCTTCCTCTAAGTTTTTAAATGTACAGTCAGCCCAGCTTGGTGAAGAGAGCATTGGATAGGGATGGCATAGTGGCATAGTGGATAAAGCACTGGCCTTGGAGTCAGGAGTACCTGGGTTCAAGTCCGGTCTCAGATACTTAGTAATTACCTAGCTGTGTGGCCTTGGGCAAGCCACTTAACCCCATTTGCCTTGCAAAAACCTAAAAAAAAAAGAGAGAGCGCATTGGATTTTTTTGTTTGAGAATCTGGAGTTGAATGCAGAGTATGATACATAATCATTGTCATCATTCTTATATCACTTTAAAATCTAAGGATCAAGTCTCTTGACTCTCTCAAAAACCTTATATAAGTGGATGCTATGATTATCATCCCTTACTTACTGTTTGGAAGCCCCAACTTGAAATTGTCTCTGAGCCTCAGTTTCCCCATGTGTCAAATGAGACTAATAGATTATATGAAATGACCTCTAAATTCCCCACAGCTGCTAGAGCTGATTGTTAAGTTTTCTCTAGGATCCTTTACACCTTGGTCATTGGCTACCACTGCAGACCAAGACTTGACTTCTTATTTTGTGAATTGTCTAGACTTGAGAATGTAAAAAGAACATATCAATAATGTAGCTTAAATTTAAGAGTGTATCTTGTTAGACATTTATGATCACCGTTACTAGACGTCTAAATCCCATAATTCTATGGCAATATCTGTTAAGACAACTAGTGGCAAAATGCTTATTCATTCATTTATCAGTTCATTCAACCAGCAGTTCCATTGGCGGGTGTCTATTGTATAGTGAAAATAGAATATAGGAAAGTTTATATTAAACGTGATTTCTACCATTTTGGAATTTCCAGTCTAGTTAGTGGGAAAGAACCTAATGTAGTTGTTGTGTGATGTTATTATTATAATTAAAATTATAATTAGAGAATTGAAAAACAAAGGCAGATTTAAATGACAAACTTGTTTAGGACCTGTAGAATCCAGAGTGGGTAGGAATTTGCAGGCAAAAATAGAGAGGGAGGATATTCCAGAAATAGAGAATCTCTTGAGCAAAGACAAGGAGGTGGGAGAATGGAGAATATTTTCAGGGACAATGAGTCCTTAGCCAATTTGGATTTGAATGCTGACTCTGATACCTAATCATTATTGTTGTCATAATAGCTGACATTTTTCTATCACTTAAAAATCAGTATGTGGAGGAGATTAGAAATTTGGTGCCTTGGAAAGTATACTGAATTTGGAATCTTGAAAATTTGGGTTCAGACCCCAGCTCTGCCATTAACTACTTCTTTGACCTTGGTCAAATTCCATTCCCTCCATGGGCTTCCATTTCCAGCTGTGAAATGAGAGTTTTAGACTAAATTACCTTCAAACTTGTATTCAGCTGCAAATCCTATCATCCTTTGAGCTATAATAACAAATCTCATTTCTTCAACCCATAAAGTTTGTTGAAGTATTTTCTTCTCAGTCCTTTCAGATGGGGAGTTTGAGCATTATTGTGCTTTGGTGTATGACAATATATCAAGGACTAGTGATTTCACCAAACATGGAACCCTCCATGCATCCAAGCAATCTGCAACTTTCTTCTATCTTCCCTGTGCTTGGTGAACCTTGGGGTGACAGACTCCTTAGAGTGGTGGGGGGAAAAAACTAAGGTTCAGAAAGTTGTGGAAATATATGGTAAAAGAAAGTTAAAAGCAGAAATTTTTCACAAAGTTTAACAGTGACAGGGAAGAGAAGAGGCAATATCCATCCATTGGATAAAGGGAATGGGGTCAGGGACTCATCTTTTTTTTAGGACTTGGGGAAACTTGAGTTATTTTGTCTGCAATTGGAAAGGAGCCAGAAGTTTGAAAATACTTAAAGACAAGAGGTGACTGCTGGAGCAATTTCCTGTAGCAAGTGGGAGGGAATGTCATTGAGTGGTCAGATTGAGAGATTAGCCTTGGTTCCTTCTCTATTAGAGATTGGGAAAGAGAAAAAGTAAAAGAAGATAAAAATATCCAGAAGTGGAGAAGAATACGTGAAGGAAATTAAGAGAGATCTCATGTCAGAGGGAATTGTTTATCATTCATTGGAAGGGTGGAGGATGGAGCTCGGAAATCAGGTGGGGGATTAAGCAATGAGTAAAAGTTTTGGAACAATTACTCTTACCAATTAGCTGGAACAACAAGAAGGGTAGAGATCAAAAGATTTCCAAGCAGGATTGAGGGCCCATTCATGCTCATGGATGATGAATTTGTAGTAAAATCAGCTCAGTTCTGTGACTTTCCATCTCAGGGTAGGGTGGTCAGTTGGAGTTGGGGTAAGTTATGACGAAGATGACCAGAGATGATGCACCTAACACCACTTTGTCCTCAGTATAGGAGCTCTTTTCACTAAAATGCCCCCCCCAGTTGAAGCATGTTCTCTCCCCCACTTCTGGGAAACTAAGGCTATACCGCATTCAATCCCAAATCATTGTATGGTCTTGGTGTCTGTAGATGGAGCATTCCTGAGCAAGCTTGGTCTAGTACTCAAAAACACTACTGGAGTGAGTCTGTCTTGGCAAACAATGAATGAGCTGTTCGTTAGCATTTGTGCAAAGTGTCCCAGGAATGCCACTGTAAGATGAAATGCCACTTTAGATTATTGTAAAGTCATAAAGTTTGGCGATATGCGGCTCAAATTTGAGCAGGGCAACATGGCAGTGAAGGAGAACTATTTGAATCATTTTCAAGCAATTTTATGAATGTTAAATTTATCCCCCCCCCATACCAGGATCCTCAGCACTTAGCAGAGTAGTTGCTTAACAAATAGTCATTGCTTGATTGATCAATTGTATGGTTTTGGTCTTGAAGCATTAATACAGTACAAAGGCACTGACAGCTTCAATGTAGTTTGGTCTTAGATGAAATGAGGGACAATAACATTGCCTTCTGATGGGTTGGAGGATCACTAACCCTTAACATTTGCCATGTTCCTGCATATTAAAGTTCCCTCTGTCTTACCCTTCAGACACTTATGAGCTGTGGGACCCTAGGTAAGTCACTTAACCCTGCCTCACTTTCCTCATCCATAAAATGAACTAGAGGAAGGAAATGGAAAATGGAAGGAAATGGCAAACCACTGTAATATCTCTGCTAAGAAAAGCTCAAAAGGAGTCAAGGAGAGTCAGACACAACTTAAAGGGACTCAATAGTACTCAAATACTCAAAACAGTACATTTAGGGGTGTCTAGGTGGTGCAGTGGGGGGGCGGCTAGATGGCACAGTGGATGGAACACCAGCCCTGGAGTCAGGAGTACCTGAGTTCAAATATGGCCTCAGACACTTAATAATTAGCTATGTGGCCTTGGGAAAGCCACTTAACCCCGTTTGCCTTGGAAAAAAACCCTAAAAAATAATACTATATTTAGAATGGCATCTAGGTGACACAGTGGACAGAAGGTGAATCTTGGAGTCAGAAAGACCTGCGTTCAAGTCCTTTTTTCATACACTTATTAGCCATGTGACCTAAGGCAAGCTCACTTGACTACTGCCTTCCTCAGTTTCCTTCCTGTAAAATGAAAGTAATAATAGCACCTATCTTTTAAGGTGACCATGAGGAGGAAATGAGATTAATATTAATTTTAATATTTGTAGGCAAAAGCTGAAGGTGCCATATATAAGTGCTAATTCTAACAATAATTTTGATTATTAAACAATGACATCAATATTCATAATTATGTATAATTATATAAGTGATAATACTATTTATTGTTATTAGTATTAGCATACCTTTAATACGTAAGACCTGTAATGATAATGATAGTGATAATTATCCTCATTTTTCTATTGAGAAAGCCAAGACTCAAATTCAGATCTTCTTTCTCCAAAGCTCATCTGTCTTCCAGGATCAATACCATAACTACTCCAAATTATTACAAGAACTTTAAGACAAATTAACCTTTAACTCACAGAATACATTGGAGAGGGATGTTTTTAGGGCTAAGATTATAACACTGTAAATAATAGCTAAAATTCATATACCATGAACCTCAGAAAAACCTATGAGATCGATAGTAATATTATCCCCATTCTACAGATGAAGAAATCAAGGATCTGAGGTGGTTATGGCTTTACTGTGGGTACTACTAAGTTACTAAGTTTCTGAGACTAAATTTGAACCCAGGTCTTCTTGACCTTCAAATTGGATGGATGTTAAAATTGGGAGACTCTAAATTCTGCGTTGCCATAAATTCAACATTAAAGCAGATTAAAGAAAAGCCATCTACTTTCCATCTTGCTTCAGAAAAATCACCAACTCCATTTATTAGTATCTAATGATTGCTGATTGAGTAACTGAGAAAAGTAGAGGGATGAGGGAAACAGCATTGGATTAATGATGAGACCTGAGTCTGAAAAGGTAAATGAAGGCATCAGGTCAAGAAAAGAAATGCAGTTTGGGAGCAATTCTAGGAAAATTAGAAATGTTCCCCTCCAAGAAGAGACTCCTATTATGCAACTTATGAGTTCTACTTGGAAACAATAGAGTAAGAAGACTGGGAATTGTGCTTGGCTGGAGGTATTCTTTGTGCTTAAAAAGGTCACAGTAGAAAGAAAAATGATGGGTTCCAGTTGGAATTTTGAGAAGAAACATATTTTTAAAGAACCACCCCTGCATTTTTCATATACATTCTGTAATTTTGTAATGCTGAGGTTTGAAAAGTGGAGGTTCGACTTGACTCCAGCTCTATTTGGGGCAATATGATCTATTCGCATTTCTGCAAGAGTTATGACCAATTTCAGTCTTGGCACCATTACTGAGGTTTAATCCAGAAATGGAATCTGGGCAGAAAAAAAGAAGGGGAACAGCTGGAAAAAAAATAGGCATTCGGTGGTGATGAAAATATTTCACTGAAGAAATACACACATTTGTCTGAGCCATCTAATTTTTTATTTTGATGCAGTAAATTGGATTACAGGCTTTTCATTTGAGCATCTAGAAGCTCAACTAACATTGGCTAATGACCACAGACTACATAGTCTTTGTGCTCGTCTTGACCCAGAACATAATATAAGAAATGGCCATAACTTTCTTATTTTTTTTGAAGGGGATTGGAGGGAAGCAATTAGAATTAAGTGACTTGCCTAAGGATACAGTGATAGTAGCCATAATTTTCACTGGCAGTATTATTTAGGCCCACTGCAGCTCTGTTCTTACAAATTTGGGTGCAAATAATAAGAGTTTATTTGTTTAGTTTGCTTTTTTTGGTGGGGGGAATGGGACGGCTAATTGGCACAAGAGTTAGAGCTCTAAGCCTAAAGTCTGGAAGACCCAGGTTCAAATCTGTCCTTAGATATTTACTAGCTGTATGACCCTGCACACATCATTGAACCTCTATTTGACTCAGTTTCCTCCCCTTTAGAATGGGGATGATAATAATAATAATGGCACATAGCCCTCAGACTAGTTTTGAGGATCGAATGAGATAAGAATCACAAAGTATTTAACACGGTGCCTGTAAGCACCACATAAATGTTAGGTAGCATCATTATTCATGAGTATCTAATTCTGATGGTTTCCTCAGGGTAGACATGCATTTTCGCCAGTCTTCTGCACCTTATAATCCAGAGAATTGCCTGGGCAGTGAGAGATCAAATAATTTGTCTGGGATCACATGATCAGACTTGAACCCAGTTCTCCCTGCCTCTGGGGTGGACTTCTTTCTGTTCCTCAGGCTACCCCCCCCTTTTCTTTTTAGATAATCAGATAAATTTTTTAGATAATTAAGGGACTTGCCCAAGATCACACGGTTAAGACTCTAAAGTCAAATTTGAACTCAGGTCTTCCTGACTTCAAGCCAGTGTTCCATCCACCATACCACCTAGCTGCCCCCCAAAGTACTTTCTGGATTAGGAAAACCCTTATTCTTTTATTGAACTGACTTAAGATAGAATCTCCATTTGAATATACTTTTTATTTTTTAAAAAAGGCCCTTATAAAAAGCCACAAACCCAAAGTTAGCCATTTATGGACTGTCTCTAAGGAAAGTTAACATCATCATCCTTGTGTCCACCTGGTCTGAAATGAATAAATGCCATCCTGGGCCTCACGAATGTCCTTAAGGAATCTGCTTCCTCCCATACCACCATCTCTTCTCATCTCTTTGATGACTTTCCTGATGCCTTTGAAGGAGGCAGGATAGTCATGTTGTGACAGTGAGGGATGAAAGATGGATAGTCCATATCCTCCATGGAATTCTGACCTAGGTTTGAATCTTCCATCTTCTATGTATTGCCTGTTGTCGTTCAGGTTCTTTTCAGTTGTGTCTGATTCATCATGACCCCATTTAGGGGTCCCTTGGCAAAGATACTGGAGTGGTTTGCCATTTCCTTCTCTAATTCATTTATAGATGAGAAAACTGCAAATAGGGTATTATATGAGTATGTGGGCACATGGATGTATGTGTGTGTGCATGTATATATACATTTCATTTGATCCATTGGACAGAATGCCCACTTCAAAGAGATCAGGACCCCATTGAAGCAAGTAGATGAGATCTGCCCATGCAAGGTGGTTTTTCTAGATGGAGTGCAACATTTTCAATCCTCATATTCTATGAGGAGGACATAAGGTTCTCCAGCCCCATGAGGGGGAACCTGAAGAGTCTCCATCCCGAGAATTCTGGAGCCTGGAGGGTTAACAGTCTCCAGAGAGTGACTGGAGAAGGTCCGAGTTGGGTGGGGAACCGGAAGCAGTAGAGGTGATGACCAGAGGCGCTCATCTGGGGCGAGTTTTGGCTGGTTTTCAGACCTGGGTAAAAGGCCATTTAGTAAACTGAACTCCAGGGAGAGGCTCCCTTTACTGGGAGCAAAGGGAGGGGTAGAGGAGAGGGCTTCCACAGGGTCATGTTCAGAACTGACGGAGGCCAGAAAAGGAACTCACAATGGGAGGTGTGTGCAACCATCCTCAGGAGAGCATGTAGAGAGCCAGAAGGAAAGGGGCAAGGTGTACCCTTGCTCCTGGGTTCTTTTCCTGGTATTTGTTTTGGATTAGTTGACTGGGTCCCTAACACTTGGCCAGGTTTTGATGGACTCCACTTCTAAGTCAATCAGCAATTAAAACAATTCCAAGACAAAGAGGTGGCAGGGGAAGGTGAAAGGGGGAGAATGCAGAGCCAAAAATAAAATTGAATTAAAAAAAGACATTGCTGAACTGAAGCTCTAAACAAGCAAACAGATAAATAAAAGACATTAAATATAGAATAAATTCAGAATTTCAGACTATCGCTAGTTTCTTACCTGTAGACAGAAGTAGACTCAAAGTATGGAATTAGGCGGACATGTGTTGTTATCATTTTCACAAATTTCACTGGTTTTCTTACAAGTGAGTCGCTGGGGAAATCACAGTCATTTCCTTTTGATATAAGGACCTATAATCTCATCAAAGCCAGGACCGTCCATGCAGATTGGCACCTGCTGAATACTTTAGAGTCCAGGCATGAAGAGCATGAAGAGTTAAATGACTTTCCCAGGGGCACACAACCTGAATATCAAGAGGTCAACATTGAAGATAGTTTTGTATCCCCTGCACCAAAGAAAAGGGCATCCACAAGAGAGATTTATCTCTGTGGTATGTCATGAGAGACAGAGTAGTATAGAAGAGAGAGCATCTCCCCTGACCCTCCTAACATCTCAAAACAAGGATTATTATCCCCATTTTACAAATGGGGAAGCTGAGTTTCAGAGAGATATATGCTTTGTCTGTGACCACACAACTAATAGGTATCAGAGGCTGAGTTTCAATCTAGATAGGTTTGAACCTACCATTTCCACTATAATTAAGCTCAGAAGATAGTAATTTTTTTTCTGTTAATGATGCAAATTTCTGTTTTAAAAAAGTTACCTGGAAAAAAAATTCCCATGGTCAAAAGACACTTATATCTGTCTCAGGTATATCTGTTAACTGAAGTAAAAGTGTTCTTTGAAAGGGGGAAAAAGCCACATTTTGAAATCATATTTCATAAGGTAAACTCTTTTAGTGGAAACTGCATTTCCATATTTTCAATGTGAAATGAAAATATTCCTGATAGGAGGGTAGCCTGCTCATCCATGACTTCACCCTAAACAATGTCTTGAAAATAGGAAATATTCTTAACAAATTTATTGTTGTAAAGTCATTTTTCAGTTGTGTTCAATTCTTTGTGACCCCATTTAGGGTTTTTGGGGGGGAAGAGATATTGGAATGATTTGCCATTTCTCTCTGTGACTCATATGACAGATGAAGAAATAGAGGCAATCAGGGTTAAGTGATTTGTCTAGGTCCACACAGTGTCTAAGACCAGATCTAAACTCAGAAAGGTGAGTCTCCCTGACTCATGACCTGATGATCTATGTACTATGGTGCTCACTTGTACCTTTCTTAACAAATGCTTGCATAAAAGTATCTATTATTCCCAGGAACCATTGAGGCAATGTAGTCTAATGGAAGGAGCATGGATTTTGAGGTCAGAACATCTAACGTTGGTCAGTGTGACCTTGGGCAAGTTAAGTCATCTCTCTGGGCTTCATCTGTGAAATGGGGATAATAATAGTACTTACCTTGCAGGATTGTTGCGTGAATCAAATGAGATAATAATTATAAAGTACCTAGCACAATTATAATA
Source organism: Macrotis lagotis (assembly GCF_037893015.1). NCBI lineage: Eukaryota > Metazoa > Chordata > Mammalia > Peramelemorphia > Peramelidae > Macrotis > Macrotis lagotis. Next base: position 31,962,751 of record NC_133663.1, on the reverse strand, counting down.
GTAATAATGATTATTATTAAAATCACATCCATTAGAGAGTAATTTAAGTTTTAACCTTTCTTAATTTTCTCTTGTAGTTACTCCGTTCTGCTGCAGATTGGTCGGCTGGTATAAAATATCATGAAGAATCCATCCATGCTGCATACACATATGTGATAGAGAACAGCAAACACTACATCTACATAGAAGTAAGTCCCAGGATGGGAAATAGCAAGAATCTGCTTTCCCCAGAAGAATACTTATTTATGACAGTGGCCCCTGAATTCAGGGCCAACCATCTCTATGGGTGGCCAACAGCTGTATGGTCTGACAGCAAGAGATCTGATCAGAGGAGATCTCTTTATTTTCAAAATGTCACATCCATCATGACCTCTGAAATTCTATCATTAGATTAATATTGCTTGGGGTTAAGATCCAGTTTGTCCTAGAATTCCTTCTTAAAAAGACATGATGCGTGGCTTAAGATTTACCTTGTTTTTTACTACTAACAGAAGCCTGGAAGAACAGGACCTTGGACAGACAACACTACTAGATGGTAGAGTTAAATCGAGAATATGGAGGACTTGAGGGGCTGAAGAGGTAGAGACCCAAGTACAGTTAGCTTATTGAAATGGAAGCATCAGGAGCTTCCATTTGATTGTATAATATCTGATTGAACATTTAACAACAGGCTTTCAGGAGCCCCAGTCTGAGCTAGTTCTAGTACATTACCCTCTCCAGATAGCTTCCATCCAGGTTCTCCAATGAAGGATAGGAAGGTAGCCTGCTCAGCCTTGACTTTACTCTAAGCCAATAAAGACCTGAAACCATTATACTCATTAAAGTCAAAGTGAGGTGGATGGAAGCAATAGAGCTGAGGGTTTTCCAAGAGTCCTACACTCATTGTGTATCAGACTTGGGACATGAACCCATGGGTTCCTGACTCTAATGCCTGCCCTCTACCCTCCCTCTCAGCTAACTTTCTACAATATCTTATGTTGCAATAAATTTATTTTGCCCAATGTGTTCATATTGCAAACTCTAGTTAATGGGAAAAATTAAAATATTTTAAATTAATGAATCCCAGGGGAAAAAAAAAGATAGAGGTAATAAAAGTCTGCCCATTTTAAATAAGTGAACCTTATGAACTCAGAATATAATATAATATTCCATATTATGATATTTTTACTTCTTTAATCTGGTCAAATATAATTAACCCAGTATATGATCTGATCAAATGTAATTTAATTTAAATTACCTTCCAGAGAGTTGTCAGTATGGAATAATAGTTCCATCATTCACTCGACTAAGTTGTATCAAATTATTTTTACAAAGAACTTCAGAAGTTTCTAACACTAATAGTCAGGCAGTGTGGCACAGATATGGAACTACTAGTCTAAGAGCCAGTAAGAATTGACTTCAAGTCCTGACCCTATGTGTGACAGTTAGACAAATTAGCTATTTTCTCAAAGCCTTGGTTAATTCTGATAGCTTGAATCTAACTAATTAATTTTGAAATTATCTTGTCCTCTCCTTAAGAATATATGTTCCTTGAAGAAAGGGACTGTTTTTTCCTCCTTGTCTGCCTGCCTTCTTTCCTTCATTCATTCATCCCTCCCTCTTCATCTCTCTCCTCTCCTCCTCCCTCCTTCTATCCCCCTCCTTGTCCTCCCTTCTCTTTCCCCGCTTGCCCTCCATCTCCTCTCCCTCTTCTTTCTCTCCTCCCTTTTCCTCTATCCCCCCTCTCCTCCCTCTTTCTCTTTCTCCTCTGCTTCCCTCTATCCCCCTCCCTCTCCCTCCTTCTCTTTTTCTCCTCCTCCTCCCCTGCCCTCCATCTCCTCTTCCTCCTTCCCTACCCTCTTCATCTTTCTCCCCCTTCGTCCCCTTCTTACTCTTCCTCCCCTCTTGGTAGTACTAAGGAACTGAGTGATTTCAGTGAGGGTCACATTTGTTTTCTCTAGAACCAGTTCTTTATTAGTTGTGCTGATGACAAAGTTGTCTTCAACAAGGTTGGTGACACCATCGCACAGCGGATCCTCAAAGCTCACAGGTAACTTTTCAGCACTGTCTTGGATATTGGGGATTTGGGAGACATGGGTGGGTTCTGGGCCAGCTACTAAGCCACTGGGAGAATCTGCAGCTTCATATTCTCACATCGATGGTTAGGAAAGCTTTGGGCTCAATATTTGCAATTTGACTTCTTCGATCCATGTCATTGGTTAAAACTTTTTTACCCTGTCTTTGGAGAGAATTCAAATTCCAGCTGACTTTGGTAATTTTCACTATTTTCCAGCTTCTCCAACTTTTGACATACTTTCCAGGCTTGAGGGAAAAAACCCAAGCCCAGTCCCTGTCATGTTTTCCGTTAAGATTTTTCTTCATCTAATCTTCTGCAGGCAATGGGTGTGTTCCTTCAAGTGACTGGTTTCAACTCTATGGGAAGGCTTTCCTTTGATGACATCAGGTCATTTGAGTGAAGGCAGCAGCATACACACATACATATCTGGATAAAAATCACTCTTGCCTGCAGAAGGTCAAAGCGAAAATGTCCTGGGGATTCTAGATTAGATTACCAAATTGGTTGGCATCATCAGTTGGTCTTCCTTCTAAGAGTTTTGAGAAATGGTGATTGATCTGAGACTTTAGGATTATTTCCTATACATTTGTGATGATTAGTAGAAGATATATTTTCTTAGCTCATGTTGAATATGAGACTCCAGATGAAAAAGCCACTAATAGAATCCTTCAGATTCTATAAAAACTTTAGTCTTTTAATGTCAAAGATCTGTGATTGCTACAGTGTGAGACTCACCCCACTGAAGCAGATTGTGTTTTATCTATGACTGATAGCCCTGGAAAGTTGTCTGAAAGTCAGAGAAATTCAATGGTCACATGGTCACAACTAGCAAGTGTTAAAAATCATCAGGATTTGAACCTAGATCTTCCCAGATTCTCTACATTATCCATCATAACATGCTGCCAGTCTCTAGGCAGGCAAGTTCATCTCTCCTAACTTTTCTCATATCCAACATGTAAACTCTATAAGTCCAGTAAATGGCTACTAATCATCCAACAAATATTTATTAAGTACCTGGTAGGTGCTAAAGATCCAAATACCAGTGAGATTGCCCTACCCTCAAGAAGTTTACATTTCACTAGAAAGATCCAGATATGTCTATATGGGATAGTCTATGTAGACTAAGCAGCAGGTAATTTCCTGGAGGTCAGGGATTATTTTGTTTTTGTGTTTGTATACACAGAAGTTTGTATAAGGGTCTTATTTATTTTTTTGAATGAGATCTGTGATGTCATTGCTTCAGAGAAATCCATGGTGACAAAATGCATTAATACAGATCAGCCTCTTCTCTGAAACATATCTATTTTTTTAGATTTTAAAATTCCTTTTTAGCTTTTTAAAAAAAAATTGAGTTCTAAATTACCTCCCTCCTGCCCGTTCCCCAGCCCCATCCATTGAGAAGGCAAGAAAAATGAGATTGATTATATATATTAAGTCATAAAGACCACATTTCCACATTAGCCACAATGAATTCTAGAATAATCCTAGAGTTACCTGATACTCCAAATTAATTGACTTGCCCAAGGGCACATTGCCTAAATAAGATTTGAACCCAGCTCTTCCTACATCCAAGCCTTGCATGCTGTGAGCCAGATAATACTCTCTCTCTCTCCTTTGCTATATATATAGTAGAGGCTTAATAAATGTTTGTTAAATTGAATGAAGGTTGATCTCTACTGTGACCTTTATATACATGAGCCTAATAATCATAATATTAGCTAGCTCTTACAATTTGCTAGACACTATGTTAAGTACAAATGTTTGTGCAAATATTTTACAAATATCTCATTTACTCTTTGTAACACCTTTGGGAAGAAAATGCTCTTATTATTCCCATTTCACAAGTGAAGAAATTAAAGCAAGGAGAGGGTGAGTGACTTGCCCAGGGCCACACAGCTAGTAAGTGCCTAAGGCTGTATTTGAACTTGGGTCTTCCTGATTTGCACCATCTTTCTGCTTCATAGAAAAAAAAAGGCACAGGGGTCATCGAATCTCTTTCTCTGAAAGTTTTTAAAGAAAGTCATGGAATCTTTCTGTGATTTCTAAAGTCTAGTTTTGCTTGGAGACCTTTCCAGTCACATGATTCTAGAATATTCTACATTGAGGGAAAATTTAATCCCTTTCTAGTTCTGTTGAGTCTCAGAAATGTTGAAGTTACTTTTATTACATTTGTGGAGCACATTTGGTAAAGGAGATTATTCTTGGAGTTGAAGCAAAATCACAGGAATTACATAAATTACAAAATATGTCCATTGGGGCTAGCACCCAGCAAATGTTTTAAGTCTGAAAGCAGCCCATATCACATGGAATGATTCCTTGTCCATCATAAATAAGTCAATGACTTTATTTCCTGTAAGAGGGGTGCCAATAAAGATGTGAAAGATTTATTTTTGGCTACAGAGATTGTTTTATATAATAATTTTTCTAAAATAAAGATCATATTAGACAATTTTATATAGTTTTATAGTACATATAAACTCTGAGGCTATGTAGCTCAATTCTGACTTTCTCAGATAAATCTTTGGGACCTAGGGCAAGGCTATATTTCCCCCTCAGGGTATCAGAGGAGCAGAGAGTGATTCTCTCCTGTCATAGCTTTGAGTCCCCCCACTGGTGTGCTTTCCCCTGAAATTATTAGTTGATTTAGTCACTCATCCTTATGTAGCTTTTACAAAGGGGTGGTATAATAAGAAAAATATAATTCAATATGCCCTCAGGGTTAATCAGTTCTTTTTCTGGTGGTTAAGATAGCATTTTTATCATGGGTCCTTAGGAATTATCTTGTATCATTATCTTGATCAAAGTAACCAAGGCAGGGTGGCTAGGTGGCATAGTGGATAAAGCACCAGCCTTGGAGTCAGGAGTATCTGGGTTCAAATCCGGTCTCAGACACTTAATAATTACCTAGCTGTGTGGCCTTGGGCAAGTCACTTAACCCCATTTGCCTTGCAAAAACCTAAAAAAAAGTAACCAAGGCTTTCACAGATGATTATTGTACAAAATTGCTGTTATTGTTGGTAAATAGCACTTTTTTTTATCATGGGTCCTTGGGAATTATCATGGATCATCCTCTTGATCAAAGTAACTAAGGCTTTCATAAGTGATTATTGTGCAAAATTGCTGTTATTATATACAGTGATCTCCTGGTTCTGCTCACTTCACTCTGCATTAGTTCATATAAGTCTTCCTAGGTTTTTCTGAAACTACTCACTTCATAATTTCTTATAATAAATTCTAACTGGTTTAATTTATTATTTTATTATTATGATTTCTATGATTGGTTAGATTGAATTGAATAGGAATGACATGATTTTCAAATCTTTCCTCCCTATGCACAGTTTCTTTCTCTAACCATGATGAAGTACTACCCCTTGGGCTTTCCTCTGCTCCCCCACTTCCAGATGATTACTTTCCCTTCCCACTAGCCTCAGTCACTCTCTTCATTGATCTTGACAAAGACTTCATGGGTTAGAGAATGAGCAGTGTTCCTTCAATTCAGTCTTCCAAGTAAATATGCTTAGACATTAGGCAGGAATTTAAAATTTAAAAACCCCAAAGCATGGTTCTCATAGAGGCTGAAAGATTTGTGGAAACTAAGGAAATTTACCCCAGCCCCCTTCTAGATATCTTTATCAGCAGCAATGAGGCATCTCTTGTGATAGTTGGAGAGCAAGGTCATGTATATATGAATGTGTAAATAAGTGTATGTGAATATAGTAAATGTGTGTGTTTGGGTGAGAAGAAACAGGCTTCAATTCAGTTACTTTTTTGTAAACAATTATTGTGTAATTGGCCTTTGAAGGGTTTCTGAATATCACCCCAGGGCTGCTATTTGAGGAAAATAGAGATGCATGCACCTGTTTCTTAGGTGATAAGCCAGTGAATGGTAGAAAGTCATTCTTAGAGCATTTATCATCAGGGAATTGACACACTCAGACAAAATGCAGAAGTGAGTTTTGGGGGGGAAGAAATTCATTTGCTGCTAATAGTTGCTAATAGGTGATATGCATACAGTTTATGAATTGTTTAGCTTATATTATCTCATTTGATCCTTCAGTTCAAAAATATATTCATTAGGCACCTATATGGCACCATTACAACAGCTCCGTGGGAGAGCTATTATTAGCCTTATTTTACATATGGGGAATCTGAAGATTGGGGGGAGGATGTGCCCGAGATCACACAACTAATGAATTCCAGGTCAAGATGATTTCATTGATTATACAGTTTCATCAGTTACATGATCATAGATCAGGAAATGGCAGTGATCTTAGAGACTGAGTCTAACTCTCTCATCTTAGCAGTGAGAAAAGAAGGAAAGGAGGAAAAAAATGCAGGAAAGGGAAGGAAAGGAGGAGGGAAGGTGGGAGAGAGAGAGAGAGAGAGAGAGAGAGAGAGAGAGAGAGAGAGAGAGAGAGAGAAGAATTTGTATTCCTTACAGACAGCTATTATCTCCTTTTCCAGTGTTCTCTTCAGGCCAAATATCCAAGCACATTCATTAGACATCAAATAAATTCATGGGAACGACATGAGATGTTTTTCAATAAATGGTTCCCCAGAAGCCTAAAAAAGAGGGGCAAGTTTGTGTTTTAAAAGCAAACATGAAATGAATGTATTGTGGTTGCCAGATAGATGATGACTTCTTGTTTCTTGTCTGCATCCTATAATTACTGTAACCTATTATTTGCATCAGTGTGTGGGTACCCAATGGAGAGGACATGTCAAGTATGTTTTAGAATTTTAAACTGCAGTTATAATAGGATAGCTTGAAATTTTGTTTTAATTCCATACACCACCCGCTAGAGAAGCAACTAGTCAGTTATTTCCATTTCTGAGATCTGGAACTGACAGAAAAAAAAAAGCTTTGTTTCTGCTCATACATCTGGAAGACTGATGGACAAGAGGCTCCTATCATCAACCAACAAACATTTATTAGGCACTTACTATATGCTAAGGGCTGGGGATGCAAAGCAAAATAAAAACAATCTCAAGGGGCAGCTTGGTGGAGCAGTGCATAGAGCACAGGCCCTGGAGTCAGTGGTCCCTGAGTTCAAATCCAGTCTCAGACACTTAATGATTACCTAGCTGTGTGGCCTTGGGCAAGCCACTTAACCCTATTTGCCTTGCAAAAACCTAAAACAAAAAAAAAAACTGTCTCAGCTGTTGATGAGCTCACTTCCCAGCATGTAAATGACCCATATAAACAGAATGCAGATTAATCATAGGTTCTCATAAAAGAGTAATTGAGGGTAATCATAAAAATCTCCACAATAATTTTCAGACTGATTTGCATTGAAAACACAGAAAAATGAAATAATACAATTCAACAAGCATTCATTGAGTGTTTACTGGGGATATAAAGACAAAAACCAAAACAATCCCTGACCTCTAGGAGTTTACAGTCTGTTGAGAGAAAACACCGCCAGATAAATATGTGCCAAATATGGAGAATGAGAGAGAGAGAGAGAGAGAGAGAGAGAGAGAGAGAGAGAGAGAGAGAGAGAGCGTGTGCGAGCAGGAACATCAAAGTAATATCTTCCTTCCTTTGACACTTAGAACTCTGTGACCTTGGGCAAGGAAGGAGGGGGAAAGGAGTAAGCAGTTGTTTATTAAGCACCTACTTTGTGCCAAATACTTTACAAATATCTCATTTAAACTTTTGCAGGACACTTAAACTTAACCTTGCTCTGTCTTAGTTTCCTTATTTGTAAAAATTAAGAGGTTATATTAGTTGACCTTTCAGGTTCCTTCTAGTCCTAGATCTATGACCCAATAAGCTGGGAGATCTCTAAGAAGTCATTCCTGAACTGTATTTGGAAAGAAGGCAGGCATACTATTGAGATATAGGTGAAGAGGGAGTGTGTTCCAAGCATAGGACCAGCATCTTCAAAGACAAGGAGATGGGAAATGGAGCACAGTGACCTTTAAGGTTTCTTCTAAATCTATAAGCCTGTTTTCTCTGTGACCTGATTATCTGAAATTATTTTCATAAATCTATCCACCTGTGTGAGAAGTACCTTATTGCAACAGAAAGCAAAATGACTCCAAGCAAAATGACTCCTCTCTTGCTCTTTAAAATTATTATGCAACAATAAAATACATGAAAAACAAAGAGTAACCATAATGCCTCAATTTCCTTTTATTATTGTTTTTATTTCCTTTTACTCTTAATTTTATTTATTATTCTACTGAACTATCTCCAAGTTTTGAAAGATCCATTTCAAGATCAGCTCACTAGAATAGTGGGTAGCTGTGGCTTGTAGCTAGGAAGTTGTTTTTGGTACAACCACCCACAGGACTTCCTGCACTCGGCTAAAAGGACTATCAAATGTTGGCTTCTTGGCAAATATTCTCTTGTTCCCTTCTTTTTCCCCTGTTGAAATATCCACATACCAAGCTTCACCTTTTGCCAAGTCTCCCTGCAGTTGCAACTGATAAACAGACGCATCATTGGACAAACCCAGGAAGAGAATAATAAATGGCAAAGTTTGAACCTAGACCTTGACATGATCATTAAATTCAAAAAAAGCTACTAAAATTCTAAATCTTAGGAAGGAGAAAACAGTGGGGAAATCTAGTGCAAAAGAAGGATTTAAAATAGAAAATCATGGAAAATATCATCCACATTGAGACAAATGGAGCCTGAATGCAGACCAGAGCATACTATTTTCCATTTTCAAAAATTTGTTTTATGTTTTATGATTTTTTTAACCCTTTCATGGTTTTTTGGTCCCCTTTTGTTTCTGATTCATCTTTCCCAACATGACAAATATGAAAATGTTTAACATAGTTATCCATGTATACATAATGCATGATTACTTACTGTCAAAGGGAGAGAGAAAAATGGGAACTAAAAATCTTATAAAAAATGAATGTCAAACTATCTTTGCATGTAGTTGGAATAATAAATTTAAATTTAAAAAACAAATAGAACATAATGGTTCCCAAGGACCTATTTATTTATACTGTACTTACTATTGCTCCTTTTGGTAACATGTTATTTCTTTGAAGGCAGGAACTGCTTCATTTTAGTCTTTATATCTTTGGGGTCAGCATAGCTCTCAGTTCAGAGAAATTATCTTATAAATGTCATTGAATCATCAAGTAGCACATTTTTCACTGTGATATTTAATCTGTGTTTGTTTTCTAGAAGCACAGGAATCAAAAGAGAACTCTCCCAAAGACCTGCTGATTTTTGAAATTCATTTTCAGGGTAGTGGTCTGCAGGCATCCTTTAAGGATTTACTCAAGGTTAGACACAAGCACTGGTACTGAGAGTAAAAAGACAGACAAGAAACAATCCCTGCCTCCAGGAAGCTTCTATTTATCTATAGGATGCAACATCTATAGACAAAATAGTTTCAAGAGGGATGGAATGCAGTAACATGAACAATGCTTGATAAACTTCAAAGAGACATATAAATGTTAGTTTTTATTTTATAAAGAGGGAGCATACTAATAATTGGAATGAGAAGGAAAGATCTCTTGGAGGGTATGGTGCAGTAGATTTTTTTTTTAGGTTTTTGCAAAGCAAATGGGGTTAAGTGACTAGCCCAAGGCCACACAGCTAGGTAATTATTAAGTGTCTGAGACCAGATTTGAACTCAGGTACTCCTGACTCCAGGGCCGGTGCTCTATCCACTACACCACCTAGCCGACCCAGCAGATTTTTTTTGTAAGCTAAAAATATACAGTTATGAGCACCAATCCTGAAGTCAGGAGGACCTGAGTTCAAATCTTGCCTCAGACACTTAATAATTGCCTTGCTGTGGGATTTTGGTCAAATCACTTAAACCCATTGCCTTGCAAAAAAAAAATGTGCAGTCATGCAAAACATTTCCATAAAAGTCATGATGTGAAAGAAAACATAGACACCCCCCCTCAAAGAAAACTCAAGAAAAATAAGGTTAAAAAAAGTAGGCTTCAATATGTATTCAGACACCATCAGCTCTTTCTCTGGGGAAGGACAATATTCTCCATCATAAGTCACTTCTGAACAAACTTGTCACTCACAGCTTATCATCCTTCAGTGCTGTTTTTACTTTGTATACAATACACTTCCCATTGCAGCTACCCACGTAAGTCTTTCTGGGTTTTACTGAAAGCATCCTGCTCATCATTTCTTATAGCAGAATAGTAGTCCATCATAATCATACACCATAGTTTGCTCAACCATTGCTCAACTGATGAGCATCCCCTCAGTTTCCAGTTCCTTGCCACCAGAAAGGAACTGCTACAAATATCTTTTCACGTATAAGTTCTTTTCCTTCTTGTTTTTCATATCTTCTAAAATACAGACCTAGTAGTGGCATTGCTCGTTCAAAGGGCAGGCATGCTTTTATACCCTATTGGGCATATCCAAATTGCTCCACAGAATGGTTGAATCATTTCACAACTCCTCCAAGAGAACATTAATGTCTCATTTTCCCTATGTCATTTTCCTTTTCTGTCCTTTTGGTTCTAATAGGTATAAGGTAATACCTTAGAACTGTTTAAATTTGCATTTCTCCAATCAAAAATGAGTTAGAACTTTTTTTTTTTAGTATGGCTATAGATAGCATTGATAAATTCATCTGAAAACTGTTCATATCTGTTGATCATTTATTAATCAGGGAAAATGATCATAATTTTTATAAATTTGACTCAGTTCTCTATGTTTGAGAAATGAGACTTTATCATAGAAGCTTATTTCACTATATTTTCCCCATTACCCTTGCTAACTGTATTTTTCTCCATCCTATTCCCTCTCACTCACATTCATTCAATTCTCTCTCTCCTTTTACCCTGTCCCTCCTCAAAAGTCTTTTGCTTCTGACCAGTCCCTTCCCCAACTACCCTTCCTTCTATCACCCTCCCCTTTTTTCTTATCTCCTTCCCTTCCCACCTTCCTGTGGGATAAAATATTCACTCTTTAACCCAAGTTTAATGAGAGGAAGGTTCACTAACTCTCCCTCAACCTTCCCCCTCTTCCACCACCGTGAAAAGCTTTTTCCTTGCCTCTTTTATAAGAAATAATTCTGCTTTAGACTTTGAAGAAAATGAGAGATTCTCCAAGATAAAGGTGATGAGGGAGTGCAAACACACTAAAGTGGTAGATGGAATAAAGTATATGATGTACACCTTATAGACCAGTTTAATTATAAAGAGTCCATGGATAGTACAGAAAAAGAATTTTATGGGTCAACTGAGCCCAGCAGAGGATTCACTATTTTATCTAAGGGAACCACTGGGAACTTTCTGAGCAGGAAAACGACATAGTCAGATTTGGGTTTGAGCAATATCAATATGGCAGCTGAACAGAAAATGAGTTGGAGTGGGAACGCTCCAAAAGCTTTCTCTGCAGAGACTAGGAATTTATGTCCTCTCCTTGGGGGCCCTACCTATAAGGTAGCCTTAGCTTTATGAAAGTCAGCTTAAACATTGGAAAATGAAGGAACTTCTCTAGATGGCTGACTTTGGACAAGGGCCTCAGAAAAAGAGGTGAGCACCCAGGAGATGGGATCTTTTTTTTTCATGTCTTCACATCTTCAGTGTTTAAAACATTTTCTTTGGTGGTGTTATTTTTTCCCCCCTGAATGTATGATTTTTTAAAAAATTAATTATTTTTTCAAATGAACAAGTAATTGTTTTTCCCTCCCTTCTACCTCCTCTCTTTGAACAAAAGGAAAGAAGAAACCCCTCAAAATCAATAACCAAATTCCCACATTAGTCATATCCCAAACCACATCTCATTTTGCATCTTTAAGGAACTATTATTTCATTGTGGAATTCCCTAATATGAAAATGTTCTCCATTGAAGTCACCCAGGTTCACACTGCTGATGTCAGAATCTGGGCTTGAACCCAGGTTTCTTTATTTCAAGGCCAATAGCCCTCTCTATTCCCTACAGCAATGTAAGGTACTTTAATTTGAATCTGATAGAGATTTTCATTCCTCTTAATATTTGATCATGTCAGGAAATCTGGCCATTCTTGAGATGAACCTCGGAACAGTGATTATTGAGTTAAAATTTTATCTGGACTTCGAACTGGTAGACTCATTTGAAACTATATTAAGCAATCCTTCTGCTCTCCTCTTCCCCAGTCTCCTGTTTATCATTTAGGGATATGAGTCATTTTTTCTGTAATTCTTAGGGAGAAAATTTTGAAATTCTTTGAATGATGCTTTTCAGCCCAAACTGTGCTTGCCATCTAGTGGTTATCCCTGGACATTACAAGACCCAGCTTAAAGTCTTCCCACATAGAGCTGCCAGGCCTTGGAGAACAATCCAAGCTACCTGTGGCTCCACCTAAGAGTCATGACCCTGACTATACCATGGAAAAACAAGCTTAAACAGAAGTGTGAAAGGAGCAGTTGACTTGCCCAAGAGGGGTCAGCTTCCTGTGACACAAGAGCACATCCAGTGAAATCTGTCTAGTGACAAAGGCATTGTCAAAAATGTTTGTTGTTCAGACTGTTTGTCATGTCTGGTTCTTTGTCATTCAGTTTGAAGCATTTTCTTGCAAAGATGCAGGAGTGGTTTACTATTTCCTTCTCCAACTCGTTTTGCAGATGATGAAACTGAGGCAAATTCAGTGATAATTGTGTTTCCTTTTGGTCTTAGTAAATGTTGTTATATGTATATATCCATTTATGTGTGTCTGTGGAGATATATATATACACAGATGTATATATTTAATGATTTTCTATAAATGCAAATTTGGCTAGACTCATTTGTGGCATGGATAGCTATCTGGAATCTGCCCCAGTGTGGGAAGCAGGAGAAAGACTGTAGGTAGGTATTTATACCTTTACTCATTTATTTTAAAGAAGGGTGTTGAGTTGCAATTCTATCCATCAGCCACACCTTAAATAGTATTGGTTTGAGGAGGTTATTATTTGAGGAGGCTCAAGATCAATGCCATTTCCCCCAATTGCTCTAAAAGGGAAGGATAATAATTTATTTTCTCCTGTTTAGTTCCCTCCTACCTAATGGTGGTTACAGAACAAAAAAAAAAAAAATCATGAATATCTGTTAAAGCTTTTTAAGCAAAGTAAGCAGTAAAGAGAAATTGGAGAAGCTTTACAAGTTAGAGTAGATGATAAAATTCATCAGAGTAGATTGGGTTTTTGCCTTGGAGTAAGGTAAAAATAATAGCTCGACCACTGGAGTAGAATCATGCCTGGACTGTGAGGTTAGATGTTGGGAACCATTGTATATGGGAGTAGTGTGAATTATCTTCACCTTGAACACCAGAATCTTTTCTTGCTGGAGGCCCTGGGAGTAGGAGTGGATTAGAGACCTGAAAGGTATTTAGGCACTGGTGTTTTGGTGAATAAACGGAGCACTTGGAGATCTTGATGGAGTGCTCGTCTCCTTTGTCATCCTTGTCTCCCACCTCTCCAACACTTGCCTGGGGAAGATTGAGGAAGTCCAGGAAAGGGACTCAGCAGTTAGAGACATTGGAAATCATAGGTCATATTAAGGGGATAGAGGTAGCTTCCTATATACGTCTTCACACTAAAGTCTCCAGTTAGCTTTCCAAAAGTTTGTAGCTGCCTTTTCTTTTTTTTTTGTCTTTTTAAAAATTTTTATAATTTTATTTTTCCAATTAGATGCAAAGGTAATTTTCAACATTTATCCATTTGCAAGTTATTGAGTTCCACATTTTCTTCCACCCTCCCCTCTCCTCCCCCCCTCCTCATGGTGGTGAACAATCTGGTGAAAGTTGTACATGTTTAATTGTGCCAACATATTTCTATATTAGTCATGTTGTGAAAAAGGAATTAGAACTGGGGGGGGGCTGTGATAAAGTAAGAAAAAACATAAAAGAAGTAAACTTTGCTTAGCATTCAGACTCCATAGTTTTGTCTCTGGATGTGGATGGGAGCTGCCTTTCAAACACATCTCTCTTAAAGTCCTCTGACCATCTGAAGATGTCCAATCTCCATCACTGAGATGTGTGATGTTGTGGTTCAGTATTCCTTCAAACCCACAGGAGTTACATCTTCCTTCAGGGAAATAAAAGATGGTCTTCAGTGTACTGTCCTATATGAATAAATGGATATGATTCTATGGATTTGTATGGAGATATGTATATAGATATATTTAATTATTTAATACATAATAAACAGATGTTTATATAGACCTACATATAGAGAAATATCAAGATAGATTTTATATAGAAATGTAAAAAGATATTTATATAAAGATATCTATCTAAGTGCATATGAAAATTACATATATATATACAGATCTACAGAGCTATCCATCTCTCTATATCTATATTGATCTATCTAAATCTATATTTATATATATTTATATACAGAAATATAAAAAATTGATTTGACAGGCTCTTCTATTTATTCTCAGAAAACCATATAACTTACCTGAATATTATTTCACATGATGGCTTATTGTACTGTTGGGTCATTTTTGTATTTCCCTTTTGCAGAGAGGGTCAGAGGTACCGTGTGTATGTGGTGATCCCGCTCCTGCCTGGATTCGAAGGAGATATTTCAACAGGAGGTGGAAATGCACTCCAAGCCATCATGCATTTCAACTACAGGTAGTCAAATTTGAAAGGGTATTTGGCATTTTGATCTCTTAACTTGTGACGTATATACCAACAGAATAGAAATAAATTCTTTCCATAGGAATTTGGCTAAATTTTATATTAAAACTGATATAAAACACTTAATCCAGTGATTTAAGATATGCAAAACACTTATAAACATCCTATTTGATCCTTAAAACAATCTTGGAAAGTGAGTGCCATTATATCACAGCTGAGGAAACTGAGGCAAACAGCAGTTAAATGACTTGTCCATGATTATACAGCTAGTCTGAGGCCAGATTTGAGTTTAGATCTTTCTGACCCCAAACCCTGCCCTCTATCTACTCTTTCACTTAGCCTCTGTACTGAATATTTACAATTTGTTTGTATTTTCCTATCGTGTGGGTATCATTTGGATAGGTTACCATTGTGGACAAAATCCAAATTGTATACCTTACTAGATCTATCTTTGGGTTCTCATGTACCATGCGACTTCAGATCTGCGTTTCTATCTGCCAGTGTTCTCATAGATCCCACCAAAATGGAAAGTTTTCAAATACAGGTCTAGGGTCAGTGCATACATCTTTTAGTCCTAGAGCCACCCAAGCTCCAACAGCCTCATCTCCAGATTGAACACATAGTGATGCATCTCTCCCCTGTGGTGAGTTAAAAAACAGCTCCTAGACATAGATGTCTTACAACCTTGGACTAAGTCCAACTCTAATCACTAGAGCCATTGATAAGAACTAAAAAAGACTGGTCTCATTGTGAACCTAGTCTTCAGCATGGCAGGTATAGAAAACCCCAAAAGATGACCCCCAATGGAGTTCATTCCCTTGAGTCCTTTTAATGTGCAAGTCATTGTTCTAAGTTGGTGAGTTTTCTGTCATCTTATGCTGAGGATAGAAGTTTTGAGAATAACCTTTGAAGCACTGAGGATAGGAATGTTCTCTTTAAAGATGTATATCATCAGTTCCTATGTGAACATGATTATGGAGACCAGTGAAGGCCTAGTCTACAAGAGAACCATGGCATGTATGGTCAACCAATCAGTACAGATCACATAGTCCCTTCCCTTGCTACTCAGTCACAGAACTTGTCTCCAGCACATCCATGCCACCTCCTTTGTGTCTCATCTTCCCAATAATCCTTTACTCTTAACCCCTCCCAGACTTTGCAGGCTCCCAACTCTACCTTTATGTTCAAGTGTTGGGTCCATAGGGTGATGACAACCTCACTTCATCTCAAGTACTCACTTAGCTATCATTGAAAAATTCCCTTTCCTCTCTCCTGGTGTATGCTGTGACCTGGACTTCATGGCCAATGCATGGGCAGAATTCCAGGGCAATTAGATGGTACAATGGATATAGCCCAGTTCTAGAGTCAAGAGGACCTAAGTTCAAAACTGACCTCAGAACACTTCATATTTACTAGCTGTGCGACCTTGGGTAAGGCATTTAACTCCGCCTCGCATGCAGGACCATCTCTATTTGTCCTGATTCATTTATGGTCACTGGACTCAGAAGGCTGTGGAAATGATTTAGTACAGAAACCCCCTTCTCCCCACCCAAATATAGTTCATTTGCATGTCATGGCATCACCTCCCTGTCACGGTCTTCTTCTAGAACAAAGGACAATAATATCATCATCCTGGCCAAAACAGGGACTTAGGCTTGTTCTAGGCTCAGGGCAATGACCAGTAAGTAAGAGCCCCACCCGCTTATCTTTGGGTTTTTTTTTTAAAAAGGACAGAGTCAGGATATACAGGTAGGGAAAGGTAGCAGTCTAAATTACTGAGATCATTACGTGACCTTTCCCCAAAAAATCCATCCCCCTATTTTGAACTTCCTTAATAATTCTCATGGATACTACCCTCCTGGCCAGTCCAATTCCTAACCTCATTTTCATCCTCTTCTCTTCTCTCACTCACCCCTTATATTCAATCGGTTGCCAAATCTTGCTGTTTCTACCCCAAGAATATCTCTCATGTATGTCTCCTTTCTCCTTCTTACACAACTGTAAGGGGCCCTTAACTCATATTGTAGTAATCTCTGCCTCAGTTTTTTTGTCACTCCAGTCCACTCAGATGTAATTTTTTTTAAAAGGTCAAGACTAATCATATCAATTCTATTACTCAATAAATTCTAGCTAAATATTACTACTCTTAATCTGATTTTTTAAAAATATCTATTTTCCATGTTGTAATGTAGATAAGTCAATATGCACACATTAGGAATATGGGATCAAAAATTTTTTTTTAACTGATCAAAAAAGTTTGTTGACCTCTGTTGTAGATCCCAAAGATAAGACTGCCATGGTGGCTAATGGCAGTCTCTGCTGAAAATAGTTGTTCATCCAGGGAGTCACTCTGTATTGAAATTCTGTCAAATCCTCTACCATTTCACCTTTTTTTTAATATGTTAAGGAGGAGAAAAAAGTTGAGAAAATTCACCTCCCTCCCCTCTTTGCAGAGGTGAGGAACTGTGGATATGAATAATTTCACATACTGTTAGACCTAATTATTATGTTGATTGGATTTGCTGAACTGCTACCCCTTAAAAAAAAACCTTTGTAGCAAAGGATGGGAATGTATGGAATGTTCAGGACTAGCACCTCTAGTGTGAGCCCTTTTTAGAGCTGCTCCTTTACCCTTGGTGTCCATCTGTCACCCTTCTCTCACCTGTGAGTCATAGAAACCAAAGAATGGCAAAATCTGGTAAAATCTATACCCACAGATGAGTCCTCAAACCAGTCAATGAGATATCCAAGCATGGGAAGACTGCCTTTGGCAGAATGGGTGAATGAGAACAATTTGTTAGAACATCCATAAAGGCAGCTAAAGTAAGTTCATGGAGCACTTAGAACTTGGTCAGACAGCAAAGATGCCAAGGTCATCTGCTGCATCCTGAACCACTCCCAGTCATCCCCTCTTTTGTTCTGCCCCTGGACTTCAATGACCCCGGAAGAGAAAGTGAGGCTGATGATTGCAACCTCTGCCTCACTTAAATCCAATTCAGGTGCTGTCGCTGGTCTTCTGCAAAAGTGAAGGATAAGGGGTGGCTAGGTGGCACAGTGGATAAAGCACCAGCCCTGGAGTTAGGAGTACCTGGGTTCAAATCTGGTCTCAGACACATAATAATTACCTAGCTGTGTGGCCTTGGGCAAGCCACTTAACCCCTGTTGCCTTGCAAAAACCTAAAAAAAAAAAAGTGAAGGATAAGTTGGGACATACTTAGAAATGTAGTTGATATAAAAAAAAGATAGAAAAAATTAATTTTAGTCATAGCAGATCATATTCTGAAAACCATAGTGACTTTTTTCCATTTTTTTCTTCACAAGTACCTCTAAGGGGCAGCTAGGTGGTGCACTGGCCCTGGAGTCAGGAGGACCTGAGTTCAAAATCTAGCCTCAGACACTTACTAATTACCTAGCTATTTGACCTTGGGCAAGTCACTTAACCCCATTGCCTTGCAAAAAAAACTTTTTAAAAAAGTACCTTGGGGCAGCTAGGTGGCGCAGTGGATAGAGCACCAGCCCTGGAGTCAGGAGTACCTGGGTTCAAATCCAGTCTCAGACACTTAATAATGACCTAGCTGTGTGGCCTTGAGCAAGCCACTTGACCCCATTTGCCATGCAAAAACCTAAAAAAAGTAAAAATTAAAAAAAAAAAAAAAAATTTTAAGTACCTCTAAGATGAGTGCAGTAGATAGAGCACCGACCATGGAGTCAGGAGGACCTGAGTTCAAATCCTGCCTCAGACTTGATATTTACTAGCTGTGTGACCTTGAGTCAGTCACGCAACCCCACTGCCCACAACTACAACAATAACAACAAACGTATCTCTAAGAGCAAGGAGGGGAAATATTTTATTCTGATAGAATATCCTGAAAGAAAAGAGAATAGCCACGCTACTTATGTGACCCTAGACAAATGCCTTCAATTTTTAGGGTCCTAGGTTCTCTCTCTAAGAACCTAAGTTCTAGAATGCAGATACTCTTATTTTTCTGTATTCTTAAAATAATCCCCAACTCATATTCTTGGATCCAGTGGCCTCCTGACTGTTGTACCAACAAAGCGCCAAGAATACTCTCTGCTTGTCCTCCACGTTAGAATACTTCACCTCCTCTGCTCCAAGTACTGACCCTTCCTGACACATTAAATCTCACTAAAAGCCTGTCTGGGAAGCCTTTCCCAACATTTCTTAATTCCAATGCCTTCCCTCTTTTAATTTCTTTCTACATGTCTGGTATTAGACCTTGCTTTTTCTATACTTGTTTGCATGTTGTCTCCTCCATTAGCCTGTAAGCTCCCTTGAGAGCTAGGACTGACTTTTGCCTCCTTTAGTATCCCCCAACCCTTAGTCTAGCCTCAAATATGATAGGCGTTTTATAAATGTTTATCAGTTAATTGATTGACTCAGCATTGGTGGAGGAACATTCAACACCAGAATTTCACATACCTATAAAATCCCAAGTTCTATGCAAAAAGAAAAAAAAAAGGAAGGAATGTTCTTTGGGGCATTTGAAAAGTATTTATTAATGGAAATCAGGTTTCCAGATGTAGTGATGGAAATAGAAATCTGAAACTCCTAACTCACCTGGCTAGGCTTCCATAAGCAGAACCTAGCCTGAGGCAGGGACTGAACAGCAGAAAAAACAGGTGACCATTTTCTTGTCATTTCACAAGAATTTCTGCAATTTTCTTGTTTCTAAGCTTTGATCTCAGGAGGAAATGATTCAGCCTTCAGGCTCAACCTGTCAGCTAAGTGACCTGATGGCAATTTCCTATTTCTTTGCCTCTCTCTGCCCACTCAGAGCCTGATCTCTTGCAAAGGTATTTTACAACTGCTTCCTTGTCAGAACGTGCTTTAGTTTCTTCATTGGGAAGCAAGTGACATTTTTGAGATTGGTGTCGTTCCTCACGGATTCTTGATGAATTCCCCTTTGCACTTGGTGAAGTTTTGGGGAAAGATGACATTTTCCTTTAGGAAGGATTCTGCCTAGACATAGTCAATAAGGGACTTTTGAAATTTCCCTTAGTCTTCATTATTAGCTTGGAGTCAAAAAATGCCCATTTAATAAGCTTTTTGAGATGACAAAAGTATTACTGTCACACCAAAATTGAATCATATCTCCTTGATTTGCCAATTTCAGATAGGTTAAGAATACTCTAAACCCAATTGGAATTGTCGTGATTAATATTTAGTAAAGAACCCCAAACAAATTCATTCACCTGCTCCATTGTATTTATGTATACTTCACCTTCCAAAATGATACCAACATTGTCTAGGCATGACTATATTTTTTAAAGATTTTCATTGTGTTTATAGAGAACCAATGTAGTTAATTCATGATTCCCCCATCCCCAGTGGAATCATTAGAAATAACTTAAATTAAATTAGAGAAAAACTAACTTAAATTAAAATAGAACATGGTCCCAAATAGCATCCCTGATATCTGGGTACCTTCTAAGCTTCTCTATGTTCTCTCTTGCATAAGGGTTTCTTCCTCGGTTTATTTCTTTCCACAATATGGAATGATGAGAAATGTAGATAGATCCATCTTGTCCTTGGAAAATTCTACCACAGTCTTCCATGCTTCAGGAGTATAAATGGTATATTCAATGATTTTTGAATCTAGGCAACCCAAAGAAAACAATTAGTAAATAGACAGAATGTTTTTAAAGCCTTCAGCCAGTTTTGTTTGCATAACATAGGCATAACCTAAAACATTTTTTCTAAATTGTTGACTCTTTATATTTGTCTGGAGAACTAGTTCTCTCTGAAGCAATGTTTTTCTCTCAATTAAGGAAGTTTGAATATATTTAGATTATTGCATCTCACCTAAATTCCCAAAAAGAATGATCCCTTGGTAACTTTCTTTAAACTCAAACATCAGTTTCATAACTTTCCCATGTTCTTACTCCACAGAAATTCATTCAAGTGTTTGAACATTTTAATTTAATGATTCTACAAGTTAAATTTCTCTTTAAAGCACCAAAATGGTTTTTAACAGGCTCCTGTTAGTCTTTCATGTGATAGAGCATTAATGTCTACCCTTTCCTCCAAAATGACATTGGGTGGTTTCAAAATGCTGATAATTGTTTTTGTGCCTTAAATATTTCCAGAACCATGTGCAGGGGAGAAAATTCCATCATTGGACAATTAAACGCTGAGAGTAAGTGATTTGTTTCTTATTCACCTTTGATTATTTTTGGTTACAAGAAATGGAGAGCGGTGAGAGGCCTATAGCAGATGGTATCCTAGATTGGTAAATAAAAGAGACCCTTCAAGAACATTTGGTCAATCTCCTGGTTTCTTTAGTTGAGGAAGCTGAAACCCAGAGAGAGAAATTTTAAACAAGGAAAAAAAGTCAAATTCAGCAGGTATTCTGATTCCCAATGAATCCAGTGCTCCACCCACTGTATCCTACTGATGGGAAACTCATGGTCGCCAGTTTGGGGGAAGAAGGGATGGTGGAAATGGGGAGAGCCAACAGTTTTATTAACAGCAGTTATGTGGTCACTGTTCTCTATTTATAAATAAATACTCAAATTATTTAAGTGTAAATTATGAAATTCCACCTAAATTATGAATTCGACTCTGAAAAGGTGAAATATATTTGAATTCTCACTATTCAAAGTTGTAATTGTGTAAAATATGGTCATTGAATCTCACCTAATGGAAAAACACAGTGCAAATGTAAATTATGTGACCACTTCAAGGAATTCTTCATGTATAATAATAAGGATACTAGCTAACAACTAATAAGTTCCTACAACACTTTACCAATATTATTTCATTTGATCCTCATAACAATCCTGCAAGGAAGGTGCTGTTATTTTCTCCATTTTGCAGTTGAGGAAACTGAAGCCAGTAGTGACAATCACCTTTTTGGCCTCTAATCTATTATCACTGTTATAAGATGGGTTCAGGTGGAGAGGATTACGCTGTACATTATTTTTGAATAAATTAAATGGATACACCTGTCATATCAGTAAACATTTTCCCAATATCATCTTTAATCTATAGTTGGCAATCAGTGGATAAATTACATATCATTCTGCGGACTTCGAACACACGCAGAACTGGAAGGAAATCTTGTCACAGAGCTCATTTATGTCCACAGCAAGTTGCTCATAGCAGATGATAATACTGTCATTATTGGTGAGTCAAATCATGTCTTAGTTATTCATCTTGGTGATTTCTGTAATAATTGTGATTATTCCATAGAGAGGCACCATATTTGTGTGGGAACTCCCTCCATCCATGCAGATCACAACCCAAGATCTCTCTTTTTTTTGTTTTTTGTTTTGTTTTTTTGCAAGGCAGTGGGGTTAAGTGATTTGCCCAAGGTCACACAGCTAGGTAATTATTAAGTGTCTAAGGCTGGATTTGAACTTAGGTCCTCCTGACTCCAGGGTCAGTGCTGTATTCACTGAGCCACCTAGCTGCCCCCCCAAGACCTCTTTAATTAAAAAACTCCTGAACATTCTTGCAACCTGTTTCAGTTTGGAAACATCTCTTTATCTCTCTCCCCTTTAGTTTTCTCAATTTATAGTATAAGAAGGGTTAGAGTTAATTAGGAATGCTAAGGTCCTTCCCATCTCTAAATGTCTAGATCTCTTCATTTAATTATGTTAAAGTGGGAATTCCTTTCATATTTATTAGACTTGATGGCCATTTCCAACTCTTAAAACTCTGAAAATCCCAAGTAAATGGAGTTGACTAGATCCTGGGAAGTGGTGGGGAAGCATATGGCATAATAAGCAAGGAAATAACAGTGATTTATAAACATCAGTGCCAAATTAACAATCCCAGAAACTATTGCATACTATTCAAAACAGAGAAGAATTTGTTTGCCATTTTGCTCAAGGTTCTATTTTTTAGACTTAAACAAGAAAATTGCATTAGTGTTGTGAAGAAAATCTATCTAATTGGTAGTGTGGGATGATCTCAGGGATCATGTCTGTATGATCTCAGACCAAGGAGAATTGTAATGTTGGGCTAGTCAGTGAAGTAATTCTGCAATCCCAAGAGTATTTAGCATTGACTGGTATTGGGATCTGCCTTTTGTTTACCTCATCGAAGAAGATACCAACTTGATTTTATATAAACTTTCCATGCTCTATCTGCAGTGAATTTACATTTTCCCCTACTCTGAATTTTTGTATGTTTGCCATATGACATTGATACTTTAGAATTCTTTATGAAAAAACAAGAAAGAAGAATGGGTTTTTTATTACTTGTTTTGATCCCCTCTGTGGTCACAATTGTCTTGTCACTGAATTCTACCCATTTCTTTTAAGTTACATTTGGGGTTTTTTTAACTAGATTTGAGAGGCATAAAGAGGTTAATGTTCTAAGATCTATGGAGCTCCCCTTGGGTTTGTACAGCTTTTCTATTGGAACTCAATGTAGATCCCTGAAGGGTCTTTCTTCTCCCCATCCAATCTGTCATTGGCCCCAATACAGACACTCTCATCTAAGATACCAAGGAGAACTCTAAATTTTCTGTGCCCTATGAAGTTCATGAGACCCTTTCAGCCTTGGTGATGGTGAAAGTGGAAAGAGGAGATAAATAAAACAGGGCTTCTTCTCCAACCTTTTTTTTTCCTTAGGGGTATAGTGATAAAGTCCTTTCCTATGTCAGACATTCAACTCTTTGGCTCAAACCATCCCAGCGTATCTATAGAAGCCTCAAAAGGCATGGCCAACTAAATTTTCTTTCACAACATGAATATTATGGAAATGTTTTGCATGACTACATATGTATAACATATCAAATTGCTTGCCTTCAATGGGGTGGGGGGGTTAGTAGGGAGGGAGGGAGAGAATTTGCAACTCAAAAGTTTTTAAAGTGAATGGTTAGGGTTAGGGTTTAAATTTGTTTTTACATGTAACAGGGAAAAATATAATAATAAATAAACTGGGGGAGGGCTTCTTAAGGAAGTACCAGGCTCACAGTCACTAAAGGACCCAGATCTGATCTACCCTAATAAATACATGAAGACATAGCATCAGATGGAGGAGGGGGAAGAGGAGGAAGAAGCAGAGGAGTGGAAGGAGCAAGAACAGAGCTGTCATTTATTCAGTGCTTACTTTGTACCAGAAACTGTGCTGAGCACCCTAACCTTACAATAACCCTAGGTGGCAGGTCCTGTTATTACCCTATTTTATCTCCTTGCCCAATAAGCTCCTTGAAGGCGATCTCCACTACGCTTTCATCCTCACGTTCCCAGCCTAGCCACGTGCTTGCTTAGTGGTTGTTTCCCAGTAGATTGTAACAGGTGCTATCTCACTTTTGTCTCTATATCCTCAGTATTCGCACCGTATCTGGGGCCCGTAGTAGGTATTTATCGGAGGCTTTTTGAGTACAGGATGAAGCTCCAGGGGCTTCATGTAACCTATTCTCTGACCATACAAGAAACTTCTTTCTCACTTCCCTCAAGGACACTCTTTGCTAACTAGTCAAAAGTCTGAATCCCAGGTTTATTTTTAGATTAAACTTGGCAGTGATAGCAGGGAGGGCAAAACAGTTACTGCTGGCAAAACTGAAAAGGAAAAAAAATTGGCCATGAGGATTTCTAATTTTGTTCAGCTCTACCTAGGTCCTAAAATGACAGTTCTGGATGTTTGTCATTTAAAGGTCATTTTTTGTCTCTTGGTTTGCTCGGTTTTACATAATATCCAAATATTAAATAGATTTAATCAAAGAACCAAAATTTTAAAAGATTAGAAAAGGAACATTTGAAAAACTTGGCCTCTGAAGCCCCAAAAGGACAAATTTCATTTTCATTAGTCAGAATTGATAAGTTTTACAAAACAACTCTTCATTCATATTAAGGAAAATCTGGTTCTTAGAGTCTCAACAGGCCTTTATTGACCCCTTCTTAAAGGTTTGACTTCCTTTTTCTTGCTTTCCTCCTTAAGACCAGTACGCATGACTCATAGAAATGATTTCTTTTCTGAGGAAAAAAAAAACAAAAAAGTGGAGGTGTTTTGTTCTTTTTCATCTTAATAGAAGGTCTGGCTCTGAGTAAGTGGGCACACTGCTGGGGAGCTCCATTAGTCTGTTGGTCTCCTTTGGAAAGAAGGAATACAAAGCAGTATTTTCAGATGCCCTCCTTCACATAGCTACAGATAAGTTAGATTTTGACAAAGAAAGAAAAGGCGTCTTCAAAAGTTTTCGAGACTAGGGGGAGAGTATTTAAGGACCTTATCTGAAAGAGGTCAAAGATGACTCTGGCTAAATTCTCCAATATGGTGGCAGGAGGCAAGGTGGATTTGGAGCAGCTCCCAAATTAAGTCATAAAACTTGAAGGGAGCCCCCAAATTTTGTTTGTCCTTTCTCATGATGAAGGTGCCCAGGATACAGCATAGAGTCTGGTATGAGAATGGACCCTAGGGATCATCAAGTTCAAGGCTACCATTTCTTTCATTCCTTGCTGTTTTGTTTTGACTTAACATGTATTTTCCAACAAGCTCCATCAATATATTACCTGAAAATAAAGTCAGTTTACTGTTTCTTAAGACAAAAGGAGGAAAGAGGTTTTCTTTCATTTTTCTAGTGTGGTTCATTGTTGTTTAGTCTTTTTCAATCATGCCTAACTGAATAAACCCACTTGGGGTTTTCTTGGCAACAATGCTGGAGTAGTTTGCCATTTCCTTGTTACCTTTCACAGTACTGTTGACATTGATAACTCTATTTTTAATTTCTTTCCCTTGTTATTTTGTTTTCCCATGTTTCTATGAATTCTTCATACATGTCATTTCTCATCTGTAAAATGTGAATTATAATATCACCCACCTCCCAAAGTTGTGAGAGTCAAAAGATACCAGATGTGTGTGTGTGTGTGTGTGTGTGTGTGTGTGTGTGTGTGTGTGTGTGTGTGTGTATGGTGTTTTGCAAACCTAGCAGTCAAGTTCAATTCTCTGACCCCTTTTGGGGGATTTTTCATGGCAAAAATACTGCAGTGGTTTGTCATCTTCTTTCTCAGCTCATCTTATAGATGAGGGAACCAAGAACCAAGGCAAAGAGGGTAAAGTAACTTTCCTAGAGTCACACAGCTAATAAGTATCTGAGTCTGGATTTGAACTCACAAAGATGAGTTTTCCTGGCTCCAGACTTGATGCTCTATCCACTGTACCACCAAGCTGCCCCTTGCAAATCTTAACAAGTGATTTCATCACTAGCTATTATTCCATTCTGCACAATAATATTTATTTGCATTTATGTACTGTGGTTTGTATAGGCAGCAATTATTGGTCAGAGTTTATTTCTGCCTTTTTGTTATTACAAATAATATCCTTGTGAACATTTTGGTACCACAGAGTTATTACTTGATTTCATTGGCCCCCTTGGGATAAAGCAGAGAGGATCTTTGGATCAAAGAATATAAAGAATTTGATAAAAACATTCTTGCTTAATTCCAAATTCAAATTGAAAAAAAATTATATGATAATAGTTGATATTTCTATAGTATTTAAATTTTGCAGCATTTGCATCTGAGCCTCACCACAATTCCATGAGGGATGTGGAAACTGAAGATAACCCCTAATGACCTAGCTAGTTAACATGTGAATCAAGATTGAAATATAGTAGGGGTGGCTATGTGGCGTAGTGGATAAAGCACCGACATTGGAGTCAGGAGTACATGGGTTCAAATCTGGTCTCAGACACTTAATAATTACCTAGCTGTGTGGCCTTGGGCAAGCCACTTAACCCCATTTGCCTTGCAAAAACCTAAAAAAAAAAAAGATTCAAACATAGGGTTTCCTGACTTTAGGGCCAGTTTTCTAACCATTGTGGCTCCTGGTCATTGAGTTTCACTGGGCCTCAGTTTCCCCACCTGGAAAATGAAAATACCTCACAAGATAATTGTGAAGATCAAAAGGAATAATATATGTATATGCAAATCACTTTGCAAATCTTAAAGTGCTATAGACATCTCAAGAATTAGAAAAATGGGGGTGGCTAGGTGGCACAGTAGATAGAGTACCAGCCCTGGAGTCAGGAGTACCTGAGTTCAAATCCAACCTCAGACACTTAATATTTACCTAGCTGTGTGGCCTTGGGCAAGCCACTTAACCCCATTGCCTTGGGGGGAAAAAAAACTAAAAAAAAAAAAGAATTAGAAAAATTCAGTGGTTGGTCCAGGGTCACACAGGTGGCCATTCTCCCTACTAGGGTTCAGATTCAGACCCTATGACTCCAAGTCTAGCATTATTGTCACTTTCCCACACTGATTCTCAAAAACAAAGAATTTGTGTTCTCTTTTGGTTACCCATTATTCTAGACAGCTCTACCGACCATGAATCCTATGCATGTCACTGTAGAGATTGCACCATTCATCATGCTCTACGTCCCAAGTAAACTCTTGCCTCATTAGAATGAAGTTGCAAAGAGGCAAAGTTTGGTTTGATATTAGGAAAATCTTCCAAACAAAGATGCCTTTCCAAGAGCAGAATGCATGGCCTTAGGAGGTGGTGGGCCTTCCCCCTTATTGGAGGTTTTTCAGGCAGAGACTAGATTACTCTAGATGGATAGAAAGCAATCAAGCTCTATAGATATAGATACATACCCATATAACACATGCATATAAGTTATATGTTTGTGTATAAAGAGGTGGGGTCGCACACACACATTACATATATGTGTAATCATATATCATATTTAAGCACATGTGGAAGATTCTTATAGATGTATATCACATGTATGTATAGGCACCTGCATACATACCTATATGGTTATATGCATATGCCAATGTATAGATGTATATTTGAAAGAGAGCACTTTCAAATTTACAAGGTACTTTATATAAGAATTGGTCTCATTTGATTATTGTTCAACTAGGGGTTGGGTTACATGAGTCCCTTACGACTCTGATTTTCCATGATTTCCCTATAAAATAGATGAAGCCTCCAGAATCTAATATACCCCATTAACAAAGAAATCCTGTTAACATTTGGATGGCATTTCTACACGTCAATATTTTATTTTAATTTTGAGCAGACCTGATCCAGCCCAGCACCTCCTAATGGTTTAGCATTTGTCAACTTCACTGACAATTTGTGGCACCACATTTCTTCACATTTCTTGTAATTCGATGAATATGTATGAAGTGCCTCCTTCCCCATGGGTAAGGCACAACTCTCCTGAAATGCAATGCTTCCATTGACTTGCGTGGACCAGGAGTGGGCAGGGCTGTTTCAAAGAAATGACCTAAAGAGGGTTGAGATAAAGAGGAAAGGACATGACCACAGAGTTATAACTTTAGTACTGGAAGGGAAATTAGATCTCATCTGATTCAACCCCTTCATTTTATAGATGAGGAATTGGGATTCCAAGACAATGCTGATAACAAATAATTGCATAATTCATTATTTCCTTTTGGGCTCATATGCCCATGTCACATGGAGGAACCCGAAGCTTGGGGAAGTTGTGATCTATTCAAAACCACAGTCATTGGGAGAATCAGATAACCTGCCAGCTATTTGAAGTGTTGCCTCCGGATATAGATGGAGGGCCATGCCTTGGTTTGCCAGGAGCATAGCAGAGAAAAAAATTAACATGGTGCTGTTCCATCTTCCAGGAAAACAAGAATTTGATTTTCTTGGAATCATTGTGTTAAATCTGAAAACTGAATTAGCTTAATTATGTTTTGGAAAACTAATAGAACACCTCCACATTAATTCTAATTTCAAAATTTTCACTAGTCCTAGTGTTTCAAGGAGGAAAAAGATTGATCCAAGGTTATAAACCTAGAAAACTTCCCTCACATTTGACAAAATGGATTCTGATTAATTACTGAAAGTAGGTAGGATTTAGAGCTTAAAAAATACCTTGGCGGGCATTGAGTCAAGGGGATCTTGCTTTGGGGTCAAGAGATTTCAGAATGTCTGTCAATGTAAATAGAGAATAAAAAATTACTCACTTATTCATTCATTCATTTACTTACTTGTTCGTTTGTTTGTTTGGTTTTTGCAAGGCACTGGGGTTAAGTGACTTACCCAAGGCCGCACAGCGAGGTAATTATTAAGTGTCTGAGGCAGGATTTGAACTCAGGTACTGCTGGCTCCAGGACGGGTGCTCTATATCTACCTCACCACCTAGCCACCCCAACATATTTATTTTCACTAAAACATCTAACTGAAATTTGGCATTTCTTTTAGTAATTTAAAAATATGATTTTTTTTAAAAAAATATGATTTTTGAGGAGTAAGTTTCACTGTTCTATTAAAGGGATCCATGAAACAAAAAAAAAGGTTAAGAAGGTTCATCTAGACCAGCTCTCTCTTTTTGTAGGTTTTGGGAAACTGAACCCCAGAAGGAAAGAAATCACTTCCCCAAGGTCACATAGGCAGTAACAAGCAAATTTGGAATTTGAAACCACACCACTTGGCTTCAAATACAATTTATTTCAACTCCCCCCTCCCCCACCAGTTCTAGGTTGTACCTTCTGTAGTTTCTAAACCATAGAAAATAGATCCCATTCTTAGAATTTAGACTCTAGTTCTGAATTCATTATTGATTATTGCTATTATTTAACAAAAAAAGGGAAACATGTTTAAGTGATTAAGGCTGCAAGAATCTAATCACAGACTTAGTGATGGAAGGAAGCTTAGAGACCATTGATTGAGTTCTAACCCACCCTCCATTTTGAAGGTGAAGAAACCGATCAAAACAAGTTAAATGGCTTTCCCAGAGTCACTCAACTGCTGTTTCTGAGGCAAAATTGGATCCTGGGTTTTTTCCAACTTCCAAATCCAGTCTATTCCATCTAGTATAAGGCAGATAAAAGTGAACGTCAAGAATTAAGTTTAGAAACAAATGTTGGAACAGAGATAAAAAGAGAATACAGATTGCTTAGCTGTGTGACCTTGGGCAAGTCACTTAACCCCACTACCTTGAAAAAAATAAAAATAAAAAATAAGAGAATACAGAACTGAGCTGAACCTATAAGAATAAGAGCCATTTCTCAATTGATAATGGGTCAAGGGATTTGAACAGGCAGTTTTTAGAGGAAGTAATCAAAGCTATCAGTGGTAAAATGAAAAATGCTCTAAATCAGAAATAGAGAAAACATACTCTCTAGAACATGAGGACAAAGTTATTAGGAAATTATTGGGAATTTGGATTAGCTATTGCCACATTGAGTTTTGGGGTTTTTTTGGGGGGGAGAGTGTTTTTGTTTTTTCTTTGCTTGAATTTGTGTTTACCAGAAATTAACTTCTCTTGCAACCCTCCACCCATAAATAAAATTAATATAATATACTATAATAGAAAAATATAAGTAAATAAAATATTATGTCCCTTATACCCTAGATTCTCCCTGAATACCACCCTCTGAGGTATTCATAGTGTCCAGGACATAGTAAATGTTTAATAAGTGCTTGCTATTTATTTATACAATACTGTATAGGACATATCAAGAGGGATCATAGAATCACAGATTTAGGAATGTACCTCAGAGACCATCTAATCCAAACCTTTCATTTGACAGATGAAATCTTTGGGTCCCAGTGGCCTACCCAAGGCCCACCACTAGTAAGTATCAGAGGAAAGAATTGAACCCAATCACTCTCACTTCAAAGTCAGTAGTGGTCCCACTTTCCTCTCATTCTTTTTCCCACCTGTCCCACTTTGGGGAAGAAGAACGCTTCCCTAAAGGTCCTTCAGCCCCACAGTAGCCTGGTTTAGTGATCCCAGCTGTCACCAAGCTTCCTTGTTGTTTTATTGATAGAGCCTGTCGCATCCCTGGTAATAAGGAATCTGGGTTCTTGGGTGACACATGGTTGACAGGCTGTTGACTCACAGCCTGCTGTGGCTGTGTTCATTAAAGTCCAAGGGGCTGGTGATGACAAATACTTCTGAATTTATTTCCAATAGTCTTTGCTTTACTCCATAACTATAAGTCTCTTCTGTAGTCATATCTTACACCATTTAAGTGGATCTCAAGCTCAGACCGGTTCCTGCATCTGGGTAATCTAAGAGTCAGGCAGAGAAGTGGCAGAAAACAGTGGCAGCTTTCTATCTCCCTTGGGACCTCCTTAGATGATCCAAGATAACCTTGGAGTCACAGATTTATTTTTACCTTTTGTATCCTGGAGAATCTTTGCTTAAAAACCCATGTGGAGTGATAGGCCCATAGTATCTGTCTCAGATTTGATGTGTGATGCTATACTGCTGTTGCTAGGATGAATTTTGCAATGCAAGAGATTTTCCTTGCACCAAACCATTCCAAGTGTTTGTTGGCGATAAATGCCATGGTCTGATGATCACTTGATCTAAGAGATAATACTTTGGATTAAGCAGGTGTGCCTATGAGGAGGAAGCCCACTGGAGAGAGAAAATTGCTTCCCTTTCTCAGGCATCCATTCTCAAGAGCTCCTCAAACAGAAAAGTCTTTTGGCTACTGCAGTGGTCAAAAATAACAGTATAAAGGGGATTGTACAGCTGATGCAGGATGCTTTGAAAAGCAGCCCATATTGCCTTTTCCCCAAAGCAAACCCTTTTCTGGTTCTTTCAGTTCTTTTGATTGCCTCAGTAAAAGCTGCAGTTGGGTGATGGTCTCACTAACCTCTCTTTGTATTATTTCTGAGATTTTAATTGTCTCTAGTCTAGAGGCGCAGATAGTTTTGTTTTTGCTTTTGCTGAAAACTCACTCTCTCTCTCTCTCTCTCTCTCTCTCTCTCTCTCTCTCTCTCTCTCTCTCTCTCTCTCTCTCTCTCTCTCTCCTTCTCCCCTCCATAAAGACAAGCAACAAACATAGAATGATAGATGAAAAGCCAGACTAAAAGCTAGCAGGACCTGGGTTCAAATCCTCCTTCTGACACTCTAACTGTGTGACTCTCAGCAAGTTAATTAATGCCTTGGTATTCATTGCAGATGTCTAAGACTATCAGGTTCATTAAGATGGACTTTCCTCATCTGGAAATCCTTTCTTCCAATGAAATTAAAGGTTTAATCCCTAATCCTTTAATAAGAGAATATCAAACTTTAAAAGAATCATAAGAGTATCAACTAGAAAGGACCTTAAATCAGATTGCTCATTGCCCTCATTTGACAGATAAGGAAACTGAGTCCTTGAGAATGGAGACACTTCCCCAATCACAAAGCTAGTATGTAGAAGACCTCATTCATTAGAATCCAGGTTTTCTGATTGTTGAATGGTTGTAGTATTGGGAAAAAGGACAGTGTTCCTGGCGTCTGGAGACCTGGAGGTTCACCTCCCTCCTCTGCTACCTGTGGGAATTTGGGCAAATCCCCTAATTCCCTCATCTTCAGCCTCCTCATCTATAAGATTCTGAGGGTATTGATCTCAATAACCTCCAAGGTCCATCTAAGTTCTAATCTATGATCCTATGACCCTCTAATAAACCAAGAGCTTAGATGAGAAATATGACAAGTGAGAATGAATTACTTTTTCTGGTGATTCAGATGAAATATTAGCATTTAATTTGGTCTTTGGGGGGAACCTTTTATATAATATAATGTAATAAATATAATATAACACAACATATAACCACATAACATAATAGAACATGATCTATAATTAACATATGATGTGCTTTAATATAATATAAAATAATATATGTGTTATAGAAATGTATTACTAAAATGAAAAAAACAAAAACTGTTAAATAATTATTCATTTATTTAATAAACATTTACCAGATTGTATCTACTATTTGCCAGACAGTGACAAAATGTAAAACTCCCTGCCTTTTAGGAATATTACATAAGGGGTGGGAAGGAAGAAAGGGGTAGAGATATAGGTAAATACATCTCTGTTTCAAGAGGTTGATACTGATAAAAGGGCAATCAAGACAAGGGTCTTTGGGGGTGTGCAACTGTATTGATGCCACTCTAATGAAACAAAGATTAAAAAAAGAATCCTAAAGTTCTAACTGAGGGTTCAGGAGAGGGAGAGATATTATAGTTGACTTCAAGTATTTGAAGGGATAAAATGAGAAGAGTAATTAGACTTAATCTTCTTGGTCTCAGAAGGTAGAACAAGAATGATGGGGGCAGCTAGGTGGCACAGTGGATAAAGCACCGGCCCTGGAGTCAGGAGTACCTGGGTTCAAATCTGATCTCAGACACTTAATAATTACCTAGCTGTGTGGCCTTGGGCAAGCCACTTAACCTCACTTGCCTTGCAAAAACCTAAAAAAAAAAACCCAACAAAAAACAAAAAAAGAACAAGAATGGTGGGTAGAAGTTGCAAAATGGCTACCATGGGCTGAAGAATTCCCTACCGTGTCCGATGCTTTGTTATCCCATTTGGGGTTTTCTTGGCAAAGTGGTTTGCCGTTTTCCTCTACAGATGAGGAAACTGAGGCAAACAGGGTGAAGTGACATACCCAGAGTCACATAGCTTCTAACAACAGGATGATCTCATTAGGTATTTGTATCCCTAGCCCCTATAACTGGCCTTATCCCCTTCATCCCTCCAAAAAAGTTTGATATCATGTAACATGGAATGTCAATTAATTCGATTCCATAAACATTTATTAAGTGCCTACTGTGCCAGACACTGTGTAAAGTACTGGGAACACAAAGAAAGAAACAGTAAGTCCTTGTGGAGGATTCATTGCACTAGAATGGGAGGTACCATAGGTAGCAATTCACAGAAGAGACAGAGAACCGAAAGGACACTTGAAGATCATCCCATCCAATGCCCTCGTTCCATAGAGGAGGAAGCCCATATTGGAAGGTGACCTCTCTGATAGTACATGGGCAGTAAACACCTAGATTCAAACCTAGGCCCTCTGATACCATATTCAGCATTCTTATCACTCTGTGATATGTATTTGGGACTAAACAGGATTATGACTTTGATCAACATAGCTGAATCTAACCAGGCCTTAAGAAAAACACGGAAAAGTTTCCTAATATTCTGTGGCTTAAAAAAATGAGATTTTATAACCATGTCATAGGATGGTGAAGATTGTGGGGTTTTGATATTGACAGAAAACATTTTTTTTCTGTTTTTCTCCAGGATCTGCAAATATAAATGACAGGAGCATGCTAGGAAAGCGTGATAGCGAAATGGCGGTCCTTATACAGGATACTGAGACTGTCCCCTCTATGATGAATGGAGAAAAGTACCAGGCAGGGAGATTTGCCCAGGGACTTCGGCTGCAATGCTTCAGGTAACCTCACCCAGAGGAATGAGTAACTCAGGGTTGCCCATGTTCCCCAATGGATTTCCTGTGAGTTGAGTCTTATGATTCAAGGAACAGATATTTTTTGAAAGGATTGTGGTGTAGTTTATCAAAATGTGGCTAAGATCACTTCAGCTTTTAGGTTATCAGGGTTAAACTGTTAGGTGTCTCTGAGCAAGCAGCATCCTCACTTTCCTAGGAAAGAAAATAGTATTGGATTTCATTGGATTTGATTTTGTTTTCATCTGAGATCTGGGTACATGAATCTATCTACACAAAGAAGTCAATTCATCAACTTTCAACCAACAAGTATTTATTAGGTGCTTTCTGTGTATAGATACCACAAAAGGCACTGGAAAAGATAGAAAATTAAAGTAAGGAAGGGAACTCCTTAGCCTAGTAGGGAGTTTAACACATAAGCATATCACCAATGCATGATGAATGCATTAAAATAAAAGACAGCAACTGGATAGAGCACCAGCTCTGGAATCAGGAGGACTTGAGTTCAAATTTGCCCTCAAACCCTAGTAAGCTGTGTGACCTTGGGCAAGTCATTTGACCCAGATTTCCTCCCTTTCAGGGCTATCTCCTGTCCTGATCCATATTTGGCCTTTGGACCCAGACTTCTCTAGAGGAAAAAGTGAGACTGGTGACTTAGAACAGCATCCCCCTCACTCAAATCAGATTCTCAATTGTTATAGCATCACTCCCAGATTGTTATGGTCTTCTTTGAAGAAGAATCATCATCATCAGAATGAAAGAACAAAATGAATAAAAAAGAAATGAAAATGACTCAAGCACAGGGCTCAATACTAGAAAACAAATGCAAGAGGAAGACATTCCCTGCCCTCAAGTGGTTTATGTTCTAAAAGGGAGATGAACAATTGTATAGTGAAATGGAAGCCAGAGAAAGGAGTGTCTTTGGGACACTAGGGAGAGTTAGAGATCTGCACAAAAAAAGAGGTTCCTGGAGGCCCAAGGAGAAAGATCATTGCTAATTGTTGAGAGCTGAGGAAGAGGGAATTAGAGAAAGTATATTTTGACCTGACTTAATAGATAGGATTTCAACAAGAAGCAAGAGTCTAATAAAAAGAGAAGATGGAAAGGTTGAATCTTAACTCCACCCCCCCCCCCCGACTGTATGAGTTTAATTTAGTTTCTCTATGCCTCAGTTTCTCCATTTCTAACAAGATTTGTAAAGGAAAATAGAATCAATTCCTTTAACTTGGCTATGTGATTCTACAACATCCTGCCACCATTTGGACCATATGGCATTTCTGTGTCTTGTGAATAGAGTAATATATTTCAATGCAGAAATTAGAGGTGGATGACAAGTGCAAAACCTACTTATAATCCAAGATCTTCAGTCCTAGTCTTTGTGTGTGATGTGGGCTCTTTGGGGAAAAGTCATTGCACAAATGTGGTTGAAGAAGTTAATACAATGCTCCAACCTTTGTCAAGGTCCATTTTTAGAAACTGGTCCATCTGCAGATAGGCAACCAAAGGAACCCATCAGTCTTGTACAAATGGAAATGACTGGAAATGACTGATCATAACTCTACAAGACCATGAACCTTGTTAGTTTTGCCCCATTTTCTCTTGGGGGTCATTTAATTCATCAAATCTAGTTCTCAAAGTTGAAATTTTTCTTTGGTATCTTCAAATGTGTTTCAACATCTTATTCACCACCATTATCACTGGTGATTTCACCTTTTTGTTATCCCCTACACCTCCTTCAAAGTAGGTTGAGCTCTCAGGGTTTTTTCCCCAACACTTTTCCTAATTTGGACCATCTAGCATGTGATCCACCCACAGAAAAATGCACACAAGCCAGCTTCTCATAAATAACATACATGCAGACACACACACACATATATCCTTTCTTGGACTATGAATATCTACACATTCTCTTCCACCCATTTAAAGAGAGGAGTTGTTCCAGGACTAGCTTTTCATTTTGCCATGTTGTAAAACAGATAATATATTAGAGAACAAGGCTGCTGCTGTATTGTGTCAACTTCAATTTCTAATTTTTAATGAGAACTGTTCCCGAAGATAAGCCACGTGGCCCCAAACATAGCTATTTCTCACTTACAAGCACATCCTCAAACCCCCTTCCATCTGGGCCAGTTTTGAACAGGCAGGAAGACACATTTCCATCAGAAGGTGACTCTAAATAGACTCTGTGACAGTGGTCCATTCTGATGAATAATCAGCACGCATGAGAAACATTCATTAAGGCTGAACAATTATTCAAACAAAATTCTTTTCTTATACTATGTATTGATTTTAAAGTGTAATGCTTAGTGTGATGAAAAACAATGGCAGCATCCTTTTTTTAATAAAAAAGAAATGAGAAGTGGACCATATAAAAATCAGCCTTTGCATTCCAGTTTTGCCATGGTCCTAGTTTATTTGCGGTAAGTGCTTATTCTTATAATACACGCTGCAGAATTCACTATATTTGCCACAAATGATAACTTCTCAACAAGGACAATATGATGGCAGAAATGACAAGAAGGGTAACAATGTTGCCATCAACAATGCTGAAACAACAGAACAAGAACCACAGCTGTAAAACCGTCTGCATTCGTATCATGCTTTGCCTGTACCAAGTATGTGGGCAGCCAGGTGATGCCATAGTGCAAAGAATTCTGGAAAAATCTGGAGTCAGGAAAGCTCACCTTCATGAGTTCAAATCCAGACCCTAACTAGCTGTGTCATCCTGGGCAAGTCACTTAATCCCTGTTTGCCTCAGTTTCCTCATCTGTAAAATGATCTGGAGAAAGAAATGTCAAATCACTGCAGTATCTTTACTAAGAAAACTTCAAATGGGATGACAAAGAATCATGCATGACTGAAATCACTGAACAACAACAAACATCAGATATAAATTCCATTAAGACCTTTGGGGTCCATTTGTCCTGAAGCAAATTTATTTGGAAGAGGGCTTAGGCTTGTTGGTGGGAATTTGTTCTGCTGTCTCTTTTTCCCATAGAACTCAGTGGGGATAATAGAGAGTGCTTCAAATCAAAGAGACTTAAGGAAGAAAGAAGGAAGTATAAAAACCTTGATAAAGTCACAAACCTAAAAAGGAGTTCAAGTTTAGTGTTGTATTCTTAGTTCAAGGGCACTTTACCAGAGTAATTGGCTGTGTTTAGGTGGAGTTAGAAATGACCTAAAAGTGTCTGGGTAATAATGAAAACACTCATCAACAATACAATGCTGTTTTTTTTTAATTAGCATAATATTGAGATTTGTTTAGAAGAGGTATCTAGAGAGCACAATGCCTCCCTAGTCTTCAGCAGCCTACTTTGTCTTGTAAGTAACAGAAACCTAATTTCAGTGTTCTAATTCCCATTTTATAGATAAGGAAAAAAACTAATAGTGTTTCCATGTCTTACCCAAGGTCATATGTCTCCTATGTGGGGAGGATTAAAATGAAATCTTCTGACTCCAAGGCCAACACAAAGCCACATCTTTCTCCATCAGACCTACTGTCCATCTCTGATCTTAGGGCTCTCCAGTTAACTTGGAGTTGTTAAGATTTTGTCCAGTAGTTCAGACTCCTTCTTGGTAGTCAGGAAGCCTTTAACTCTTAATTCCTTGCTTTGCACATTTGTTCAACATGATTTTGGAGTCAGTGTTCTTGGGTTTGACTCTTGTCCATTTGAAGTTCTTGGGATCTTGGACAAGTCCCTGGCCAGCTCTAGTTACTCTTTCTCTAAAAAGAGGAAATTGCTCTCAAAGAATTCTAAAGTCCTTGTGATTCCTCATATCTCTTTTCCAAAAAAGACCCATATCCATTATATACTTTCTTTTGATCATTCTAACACCTTCATTCTGACTAGATTACTCCTCTTTGCTCTTCCCCCTTTGGCAGACTGTGGAAGCTTTTTTCTTGAATCAATTTTATCGATACCTCCAAACTGGACCTTCTTCTATAAAAAAGGAAAACAGTTCAGTGAAAACACCCTCTGCATTGACACCATCTGATACCATATATAACATTCAGCCCTAGTAATCCTCCACTTCTCAATCAAGAAAAGTGTGTTTCCTTATGCATTTTTGGTTTCCCTTACTCAGAACTTCCTTAGGGATTTTTTTCATTGACATCACTGTCATACAGCATTCCATTTATTGATTGGTTCATTCCAGACTGGTGGGAGGAATCTGCCCAAAGAATTAACCCACAGTTGAGTTTATTAACAGTAAAATGCATTCTTAAAAATCCATCCTAGAGTTAGCCAGATACTCTTGCTTCTTTCTGACTTTAGGATCAGGGCTCTGTATACCATACTAGATACTGCTTCTAAATCTCAATGTTGTGCTAATTTAAAAAAAACAACAATACGGTATTGTCAATGCATGTTTTCATTATTACCTAGTGACCTCGTGATCATTTCCAACCCTACTGAATA
Source organism: Macrotis lagotis (assembly GCF_037893015.1). Taxonomy (NCBI): domain Eukaryota; kingdom Metazoa; phylum Chordata; class Mammalia; order Peramelemorphia; family Peramelidae; genus Macrotis; species Macrotis lagotis. Next base: position 31,924,567 of record NC_133663.1, on the reverse strand, counting down.
AATAATACAACACAGAACTAGAACTTCCTCATATGTTTGTGACTTTTTTATATTATCAGTTATTATTATTTCTGATCCTATTCCCCAAGGTACTGTCTCCAGTGCTCCCAAATACTGAGCTTCTTCCCAATATAGCATCATCTGTCACCTACCATTAAGCTTTCTAAGATTCCCATTTACTCATAGTGGAAAACCATTAGGTTTCATTACAGATCAATAAAAATGTTATCAGTTCCTTTTTTATATCAATTATTTCCTGATACACACACACACACACACACACACACACACCATACTCCCTTGTGACAAAGAAAAAAGAACAGTTAAAATTGACATTTAACAATTGAATCTGCCCACATATTACCATTCCATACCTATAGCCTCCCCATCTCTCTACTGATGGGAGGGAAACAAATTTCATCACTACTTCCATCACTGATGGATCACTGCTGCCTTGTAAGTTTGTTTGTACTAATAGTGATGTGATCTTGATTGATCTTATTCTGATTCTGTTTACTTTAGACCTCTTTCTCTCTCTCTTTTTTTTTTAAGGTTTTTGCAAGGCAAATGGGGTTAAGTGGCTTGCCCAAAGCCACACAGCTAGGTAATTATTAAGTGTCTGAGACTGGATTTGAACCCAGGTACTCCTGACTCCAGGGCCTGTGCTTTATCTACTGAGCCACCTAGCCGCCCCCCCACCAGACCTCTTTCTCTTAAAAATTAATTTTGTTTTCCTCGAAAGAAAGAAAATGGTGATTTTTTTTTCTTTTTTTTGTTTTTGTTATTTACTTTTTGTTTGTTTCTTTTTTTTTGCTTTTTTTTACCATCTTTTGATCACCCTGTGTTTTGCTTTTCTGGTAGGGTCGTCCTCGGTTATCTTTCAGAGCCATCTTCAGAGATTCTAGATCCTGTGAGTGACAAATTCTTCAAAGAGGTCTGGATCTCAACAGCAGCTCGGAACGCTACTATATATGACAAGGTGAATCTCCTGTTTCTTTCCATTTTCCCATTTTTAAGTCACTTATGGGGGGAAATGATCCCAAAAGGGAAGAAAAAAAATTTTTAATGTTGCCTTCCTGTTTGCTCAATTCATTTTGCTAGATTATAATTTTTGTTTTTTTAAAAGCATCCTTCAAACCCAAACAGGTATGTGCTTCCATAAAAGATCAAGGTTTAGCTACCTAAAATTGACGACTCTGAAAGAATTATACCTTCTCATTGATCGAAGGAATCTTGGAGTTTCTGCCATATTTCCTGCCACAGATGGGAAATTCTTTCACAGTGTCCTTGATCAATGAGAATTTGAACACTTGTAGAGATAGGGAGCTCACTTTTTAATGCTACCATCTCTTCTAATATGAAATTATTATTATTGCTTTTGTTAAACCATTGAATAAGAATCAGACCTGTGATTTCATTGGCACAAGGAACTCTAAGATATAGAAGCTGCCTCAATCAGTAAGAATCTGTATCTTTTTTTAACATCTTATGGTCTTTGAGAGTCCCTTAGAATACTAAGAGGTTTAGTGACTTGTTCACAATCACACAGTCAGTGAAGGTCAGAGGCAAAACCTAGGTCTTCCTGTCTTCAAGGTCAGTACTCTATCCACTACATCATGCTGTCTCATATTTTTGTCATATATAAATATATATATATGATATATATATGATATATATAAATATATATCATATTTTTATTTATTTGTGATGATATTGATGATGATGATAATGGTGATGGTGATGATGATGACTCCTGCTGTCAGGAAGACCCAGGTTCACATCCATGTTCAGCACTAGCTATGTGACTCTGGACAAGTCACTTAACTTCTGTTTGCCTCAGTTTCCTCAGTTGTCAAATAAGACCTCTCTTATAGTGTTGAAGTGAGGATTACATGAGATAATATTTGTAAAGCACTTAGGGAAATTTCATTACTTTGAATATTTCTAGAGATGATGAACTCACTCCTTAAAGTGACAGACTTAACAACCCATAATGTTATATTATTATAAGCTATGTAACATTATTATCAAATATTATTATATTATCCCTATAGTGTGCTAAAATTTACCTTGCCTTTAAATTTCACCCATTTTCCCAGGAAGAAAGTTTTTTTTCCCTAACAATTAGAAATGTATAGAAAAAGAAAGGGGGTTCCTCCTGAAGAAGCAAGTTTTTCACCACTGAAGATATTCACACAGAGCTGAAATTGTTAGAGATATTGTGGAGGGGAACCTCACATTTTAGTACCCTTAGCACTTAACCATCTCTAACAGTTCATCCAGTGGTATAATTCTCTGTTCTTTATAAATCATAGAATTGTTTTACATAGAAAAAGAAAATTCTAAGTCTTATATGTCACCAAGAATTATTGACCATCTACATTCAGCTTTTGTTTTGATATGGTTGTTTATTTTTTACTAACAAATCAAATGTCTTCATCTTTATTACTGGCCTGGGAATTAGTAGTAGTAGCAATCATAGTTACTAACTGCTGGCATTTACATAGCACCTTAAAGTTTACATATTGTCTCATTTGATCTGTATGATAATTATATATATATATATATATATGTGTGTGTGTGTGTGTGTGTGTATATATATATATATACATATATATATATGTATATGTATATATGGAATCTGGGCTAACTTACCACCCAGGGCTGACTCAAATCCAATGTGTCACCAGAGCATTGAGAGAGAGAAAGAGTCAGAGACATAGAGAGAGGCTTTGAGACAGAGGCAAAGAAAGACAGAGACAGAGCTTAACTCCATTGCCTTGCAAAAAAAAAAGAATGTAACTGAAAAAAAGACATTAGAGGAAAGGTAAAGAGAGAGACAGAGACAGAGAGACACAGACTCAGAATCAGAGAAAGACAGAGAGACAAAGATTTAGACAGAGGGTCACAGTGACATACAGAGAGAGAGAGAGAGAGACTGACTTAGAGTCAGAGGAAAAAGACAGAGCTTAACCCCATTGCCTTGGGGAAAAAAAGGAGAATCAAAATGGAAAAAAAAACATTAAAGAGAGGTAAACAGAAACAGAGACAGAGTCAAGAGAGAGACAAAGATTTAGACAGAGAGGGTCACAGTGACAGAGACAGACAGACATACAGAGACACAGAGAGGGATTAGAGAGCTTGAACTAACTATTATGCATTTTATAGCATACCTCTGCCCAAGGGCCTCAATTTCCTCCTTTGTAAAATGAAATAATTGCCCCAGATAACCTCTTTGTTGTGGCTACTCCCAGTTTCATAATCATGGAGAAGGCACGCTATCCCAAGCCTTCAGATTCTCCCTGGTCTTTGTCTTGAACAGGTTGACCTAGCCTTACGAGTCCTATAGATCAAACAAGGTTCTGCAGCTTCCACTTTAAAAGCTATAACCCAGTGTGGCATGGAAGATGAACAGTGTCACCCATTTCATAATGTTCTTTGGAATGTTCTTTGTTTTGATAGATCTGTGTACCCCACCAAACTAATAGGCGCTGCATAAAAGCTGACTGTCCCGACTGAATATTTGCCATAAAATGTGTCTGCTGACATTTCCTTGGAAACGCCATTGATGATTGATTTGTCTGCTTCTCCCAGGTGTTCCGATGCCTTCCCAGCGATGAGGTGCACAATCTCCTACAGCTCCGGGAGTTCATTACCAAGCCAATATTAGCAAAGGAGGATCCCGGACGGGCAGAGGAAGAATTGAAAAAGATTCGTGGGTTCCTTGTACAATTCCCTTTTTATTTTTTGTCTGAAGAAAATTTGCTGCCTTCTGTGGGAACAAAAGAATCCATGGTGCCAATGGAAGTCTGGACTTAGGAGAATGGAGGGTGTCTTCCCTGGTCCCCGTCTCCCTTTTTGGAGGTGATTTTGCACATGGGCCAGGCTCTCTCTACTGACGAGATCTCTGCCAGTCTACCTGGGGCTTTTAAAGAATGTTCCAGGTATTCAAATGGTCCAGACAAAAAGAAGCACAACTAGAGTGTGATGAAGACACTAAAAGTCAGAAGCAGACAATGGCTTAGGTAATGGGCAGGTTGAATACATCTTAGACTTGATTGGTGATTTGACATTTGATTGTGCAAATCCCACAAGAGAAAGGAAATAATCCAAGTGGGAACATGAAAGTTGTGCCTCCAAATGTTCCAAGGTGACTGGAGGGGCCTTGGACCTGCTTCTCCTTCTGCAATGGTTTGAGCTGCTCAGGTCCCATGGGCCTTCAAGGTGCAGCTTCAGATATGATCTGCACTCAACGATGAGATTGCTTGATGCTACTCACAGCCTGCAAATGATCCTTGATCATCTATTCCCAAAGTAGCATTGTCCACTCAGCAAGATTAGCAATCATCCCACTTTGATAAGTCTCGTTGGCCCTTTCTCCTTTTCAAGGAATGAAAGGACAGAACTGACTCTATCTTTTTTTGCAATCCCATGTTAGGTGCTGCCTTTCCTCCAACCCTCAATTGTTGTTGTTTCTCTGCCCTCACCTTAATAAGAGAGGAATGGAAGTTGTAAATCAAAAAAAAAAAAATTAGCTTTCCCATCAGGAGAAATATCCTAACAATGAGAGCTATCTAATAGTAGTGGAGTGAAGGGGCCTTCTAGAAAGATGGTGGGTCATCTTCCATGGACTTCTTCAAGTAGATACTGGAGGATCACTTATTGAGTATGTTAGAGTGGGGATTCCTTAGGTATATGAACTGATTAGATGATCCAGAGCACCCTATGCAACTCTTAAAATTCTGAGAGTAGATTTCTACAGGTTTGTTGTTGACCCAGACATTATAAAAGTGAGTCATGCCAAAGCTAGGCTGACTATTTGAATTTGAAAGCATAAATCTATCTCCATTCATTCTTAAAACTTGAGCCTGAATGTAGCTCTTTGAACCTCAGTGGAGGTTCTCTGCACAGATCAAGGAGGAGAGGAAACTTCTTCAAATCCTGTGAAAGTTTTTTTTTGTCACCATAATTAGCCTTTTAACAGTTTGCCAACAAAAATAACAAAAGCCTTTGCACAACCTGTATTTTGTTAACAAGTCAGAACCATAGTTGTGGCTCACCCCTTCCATCTTATCTTCTTCACGAACATCTTGAAAAGAACCACATATCATATACATCCTTTGGAGTAACAAACAAACATGAACATTCCATGAGGACTAGCCAAAGGCTTCCATCATTTATCCATTTGGCCGTCCTTCATCCATTTACTTCACCATAATGGCTGAAAATCTTCTAGGAGAATACCATGTACTTTAGCTCCAAGGGGCATCCTATTGCCCTCAAAAGAATAGCCAATGTGGATTTCTAAAGTCCCCAATATCCATTGTTAACGATGGTTATATCATATGGCATCTATGAAAGAGGCACAAAAAAAGTCATACCCTGCCCTTGACTCTAAGATTTAGGATGCGTACTCAAAGAAATAACTAACAACACGTTGAAGGTGGCATCATAAGATTTAGATTGGAGAGAGTCCTTGGACATCAGACCAACCCCCTCATTTTACAGATGCTCAAAGAGACTGCTCACAGAGGAATAATAAGTAGAAGAGCCAGGTCCAAAACCAAGGTGCTCTGACTCCATTGGGTTTGGTTCTGTACAGCAGGGAGGAGGGACAGGGCTTGGGAAAGCCAAGTGATAAATGGCCACATAGAAAATATGCAATATACAAGTCAAGTTCCCAGAATCATAAGATCATGGATTTAGAGACAAAAGGACCCTAGAGGCTATCAAGTCCAACTCCCTAATTTTTAGATGAAGGAACTGAGTCACAGAGAGGTTAGATGATTTGCTCAGGATAACACAGCCAGTAAGAAGTCATGAATTAGCATGATCAGAGGAAAGATTCATGGATGAACTGCAATTATATAATTGGAATTATATATCAGAATAAAATATAACTAATTACATAATAATCCATGTAACAAAGTTCCATGATTGATTGGGGGACCTCTTAGAAATTAGCTATTTCCTTTCTCTCATTTTATAAATGAAGAAACTAATATCCAGAGAATTTAAGCAAACCCCCTGGCATCATGGAGGTAGGAAGTAGAACAAGATTTTGATTTCGGGTCAGAGAGCTCCAAGACTGGGGCTCATTTTGCTGAATCATGGTAATGATTGAATTAACTGGTAAAGACAGAATTTGTACTCAGTCTGTCTGAGAACAATCCGATATTCCTTCCATGACAATACACTACATGCAGATATTACGATGCTCATTTTATAAGATGAGGCAAGAGAAACCCAAAGTGACTGGGTCAACCTTAAGTTGACTCACCCAGAGTGACCCAGGTTTGGATTCAAACTCAACTCCTCTGATTCCTAGTCCCCACACCAAGAAGCAGATGAAAGAGAGTTAACAAAAGGAGAGAAATTGTTTGAGCCTTAGACCAGTTTTCTTCTGACTGGCTTCCATTTAGAGTTTCATTCATATGCCTTGTTTACAACTTTTAAAAATGAAAAATGGTTGTTGCCGCTTATCCCAGAAAGTGAGAGGTGTGTGTGTGTGAGTGTGAGAGTGTGTGTGTGTGTGTGTGTGTGTGTGTGTAGCTTCGAATGGTGGATTTTATACATTATACTGAAGGATTACTTTTGAACCATACAACCCTCAGCACCTACCCCACTAATCATGTGCAAGGTCTGGGTGAAGAAATAGGCCTAAATCATTCTGTGACAATATAGTCCTTCCCAAACAGAAACCATTAAGTTTCCCTAAAGCCCAATCTTTAAAAAATACACACCCAGGAAGCATCTGGTTTAATCTTCAACATGCAAGTGATTCAGGGTGTTGAAAAACTACTATTAACCTTTTTGACATTTCAAATGGGCTATAAACTTAATAGATGTATACAGGCAAGATACCTGCAACCCCTGGTGTTCTGTGTAAAAATACATCTATTGTCAAGAACAAAGGGGCCTGTTGTAAAAAAAATAGATGAGTTGAACGGAAGGGAGTGTGGTTATCGCCTTGACATGACCCTGAGCAAACCAATTCCAACTGGTGAACCTTCATGGATTCAATGTCCTTTAATGTACTGTGGTCAAGTAAAGATTTGTAGTTGCCTCCACTGGATAGTGAAAATTGCAATGCAGTGGGCTTTCCATCAGGTCATCTTAAGACCTAACATCACAGCACTGCCTTAGAGGATACCATATTTTGTTTGCATGTTCTAAAACCACTATAAGGGTTTGTTTAAAAAAAATAAGGCACAATAATCCTGAGAGATTAGAACCTATGTATGGTATCCTTTAGTCAAGCCTCAGTTTCTCGACAGTTCATTTCTTTCAGATTTTTTAATCATTTTAGTGTTTTATCAATTACAAGTCTTCCAAAAGTCCCAAGGAGCATTCTTGCGACTATAGACATGTCAATAGGAGAGTTATTATAAGCAATAGTTAGTTAATTTATACACCCAAGATCCAAGATTACCTCTAGACATTAGAATAGATCGTTTCTATTAGCAATCTCCATGATTTCATCAATGTTGGGCACACTCTCCATCGATTCAGATTGCAGTCTCCTCCACACCTTGGTAAATGCTTTCATGAATTTATGCCCTCCTTCCCCCCCCAAAAAGTGAATGTCTCATCTAAAGACCCAATTTCTGATAGTGAGCCTTTCTAAACTGGGCTAGTCCTTGGGCAACCAACAAAGTTGATAGTTAGACTCATACTCCGTCTTTCTGGCCTGAGTGGAATCTTTCAGGCCGGGCTTCATTCAAATAGTTTTAGAGAATTAAATGTTGTGTCCACATCTTGGTGACTTAGTGGAAGGATGAAATTATAAGCCCAAGGATATAGAGCTGGAAAGCTGGGAGGCCATCATGACTATCCTAGGTAGATAGATATATATAAATTAGTCATTTTCATGGGATATATATGTATTTATATATACACTTAAATGCATATATTTACACGTTTATACAGATAAACACACACATACATTCACATATTTCTCTCCCCAGGCAGCTACTTACATTTTTTTAGGCCAGGAAGAATTTCAGCCTGCCAATCAAAAAAGGTACCTCCAATGGAATTCTTCTGACTAAAGACATCTTAAGGGCTATGTTATTGGTGTATTTTTATTTTGGTTCTTTTGTATGTATTTGAATCACAGATACTAGATTCAATGATTTTCAACTATTAAAATAAAAAAGATGAATGAAACCATGAGTGAACCAATGAATTATATAATGAATAAAATAACCCTTTTTTAAAAATCTATTTTGTGATATTTTGGTAAATGGGTATCACCTTCCCTGCCCCCCCCAAATTCGCTTGCTTCATTGAGAGGATGCTAAAGGGCATTTTAGATGGGGCAGATAAGACACGATAACAGTTTTAGGGGTTTTTTCCAACTTTGAAAGTATCTCCTAAAGTCCATTCCTAAGAAGCTATTGCAGAGGATAAGTTGGTACAATCTGCTCCCATGCCTGAAAATTGAAGGTCAGAGATTTGGAATTCACCCAAAAAGAAAGTTGAGTAGCCTCATTTAAAAGGGAGTATAAATTGGTTTATGTTATTTTATACCATAGCTTGTTTCTAATGATGGCTACACCAATCAAGTTTAGAGAGTTTAATCATATGAACAATAATTTTTTAGGTAATTTTTAAGACTTTTAAAACTTTTCCATTATACTATTTGAAAAATATTTTTAACTTAAAATGAAAGATTTATTTGTTGGGGAAATGAAAAGACTGGGCTTGGTTGATCATTTTGAACTCTTTTGACCAAAAGCTTTTATTGTACCAGTTCAGGATTTGTATGTTTGTCTTGTCTATGCACTTGTGTGTGTGAGAGTTTCCTTCTCAGAACAATGTTTTGCTTTAAAATCCCTAATTGAAGAAAATGCTAAATTTCAATTAGAGGTTAGTGAAAATAAAGATGTAGTTGTCTTTCCATTTAAATGTGTTTTTTTTTCTATTTCCATTCATGGAATCCCAGAAACCTATGCACAGGGAACCATGGGGTCCAAGTTAAGAATTCCTCATTTAGTTGAATCAAAGAAAAATTTGTTGGAAAAGTTTTCTTTTATCACAGCTTTATTCTTTCCCTCCTTTCTTCCTTCCCTTCCTTCCTTCCTTCCTTCCTTCCTTCCTTCCTTCCTTCCTTCCTTCTTTCTTTCTTTCCTTCCTTCCTTCCTTCCTTCCTTCCTTCCTTCCTTCCTTCCTTCCTTCCTTCCTTCCTTCCTTCCTTCCTTCCTCTGTCTAGATTCTCTGTTCAAAGAGGCTTGGATATGATCATTGCCACCAGCAAGCTCCTGGAGCATTTTTAAAATCGAATTTTCTTTGAAATCTTTTGCTTTAACATCATCCCCTGAGAACCAGGCCTTATACAGAAAAAAAATAAGAAAAAACATTATATTAGCTTAGGTACTTTAAAAAGTTTAACATTATGTTCCACATTCAGAGCCTCTCAGTTTTAGGAAGTTGTACCTGCTCCTATTTCTTCTTTGGAGTCAGCTTGTTCCTTTTTTAATTGTTGGTTTTGAGACAAAGCTCTGCCTACTGCCATAGCATTGGAAAACCTGATCCATCCTCTGCCCAGCTCTTCCCACTTCATCCCCAAGCCTCACTTCTAGTTAGGACAAAATGATCCAGAAAATTTTACTGCAAAAAAACATCCCTGGGGCCCAATTGTACCCTCTTTCCAATCTGTTGGAGAGACCTTCTAAGAGCCAGCATGGACCCTTCAGAGGAACCCATTATCAACATGGGGCTCACAGTTATATATTTTATATGTTCAGCCAAAATCAAACAAGAATTTTTAAAATAACTTATCTTTATTTTTTATCACTTCTTTGCTATATTGACTAGCTTCATGGATTCCTCCCACACACTTTTTTTTGTTTTAAAATTATTTGTTATTTGGGGTGGCTCTCTGAGAAGGGGGAGGAAGAGAGAAACAAGAGGAAATTTTAAGTGTTATGAAAATAATATCAATAAAAATGGATTTTAAAAAATTAACACTGCTTTCAGCCCTGGATCAGATCTAAATCTAAAACCTGTTTTCTCTACATATTGACATATACATACATAAACAAATATGCACATATAGGTTTATAGATACATGTATCTATATAATATATTATTTATAGATTACTTGGGATGGGAACAATGAAGTCAAAGAAATAGGCATCCCTGAATTTTCCTTCAGTAAAGGATCTGGAAATGATATATGCATATATACATACATATATATATATATATAATTAGATATAAAATCAGCTATATAATCAATACTCTTGGTCCTTCCTTTGGACTGACTGTTGAAGATGTAGCCTGGGATGTGCAGCTTCAGCCTGCATTGGGTCAGATGTGAGCATCCGAATACCTTCCTTTGGGGACCATAACTCTCTGTCCCTGTGTAAAGACTTGAAGTGACAGCATAAATGGCATTGCCTCTTTCCTCCTACTGTGTTTCTCCCCTCATCTCTTCTCTCATATTCAAGATGGAAAGATAGAGTCCGAAGATCTTTTCTTTTGTGAGTAAACACCAGCCTTGTTCCTTGTCCCTCAAATCATAATTTGGCAAACACTTATGACATATTTTGGGGGAGGCAGGCATTAAGTTGGGTTCTAAGAATGCAAAGACATAAAAACTGCTCTAATCTCACTCATTTATGAGCTAATGTAACATCAATGGATTGATAAGTGCAAAATTATTGAGAAACACCCCAGAAGGCTCCAGATTTTCCTCAGTTGTCCCTGCTTAAACATTCTCATAGTTACTTCTGGGGTCTATAATTCACTTTTGTGAATAACTTCAATTACGAAAAGTCTTCATCCCTTTGATGGTGGATTTGGTTCTTTGAAAAAGGCAAAGGTGAGATGCAGGACAAATTTGAGAATAAGTTAGGTAATTTAGCTGGAGAATAAATGTTCTTTGGGGGGATCCAACTGAGGTGTAACTTTAAGGGAATAGGGGAATAAATAAATTTTAGGGAATAGGGTCAAGGACCATATCATCCTCTGATATATAGACCTATTCCCCCCTCTTCTTTAAGGCAAAGATTGGTTTCCCTTTAGTGTATATATCTCAGATGCTAAGAACATGTGTTTAATAAATATTTGTTGATTTGTTGATTTAATTCTCACTGGAACTTAGATTTCTACTGGTCACCAACCTATCTTGGCACTCTCTCCAACACTAACTGATCCTTTTGTTAAGGCTTACTGATTGATCAGTGAACATGAATGCAAAGGTGTCACCAATAAGTTAAGAACAAATATTGCCCCAGCAGAATAAATGGGCCTACCTCCCAGAAAGACTAATTTTTTTAGAAAGATTTTATTTATTTTGAGTTTTACAATTTTCCCCCCATTCTTGCTTCCCTCCCCTCACCCCCCCACCCCCACAGAAGGCAGTCTGTTAGTCTTTACATTGTTTCCATGGTATACATTGATCTAAGTTTAATGAGATGAGAGAGAAATCATATCCTTAAGCAAGAAAAATAAAGTATGAGATAGTAAATTACATAAGATAACAGGGTTTTATTTTTTTTTGCCTAATTTGAAGGTTGTTGGTCTTTGTTCAAACTCCACAATTCTTTCTCTGGATACATTTGGTATTCTCCATTTCAGATATCCCAAAATTGTGCCTGATTGTTGCACTGATGGAATGAGCAAGTCCATCAAGGTTGATCATCACCCCTATGTTGCTGTTAGGGCGTACAATGTTTTTCTGGGTCTGCTCATCTCGTTCAGCATCAGTTCATGCAAATCCTCAGGTAAACTAATTTTAAAAAGAAGAGAATTCATTTGAATATATAATATCGATTATGTTTGTTTTTTAAAATAAATTTATATTGATATTTTGGTCACAACTCCTATCTGGTATATCCTGGAGGATTCTCCAATGTTTGGTTTTCTCACTTAGTTGCCTCCAACTTTTATGGAAAAGAAAAGGCTCCAAGAAGGAGATTGTGACATATTTGAGGAACTGTTGTGTAGAAGAAGACTGATTAGATTGTTCTGTTTGATCCCAGAGTGAAGAACCAGGAGTAATGGATGGAAGTTGTCTGAAGGCCTATCAAGGTCTGATGTGTCAGAAGGAACTTCCTAAGAATTTGAGTTGTCTGGAGCAGCTAGGTAGTGCAGTGGACAGATCACCTGCCCTGGAGTCAGGAGGACCTGAGTTCAAATCCAGCATCAGACACTTAATAAATACCTAGCTGTGTGACCTTGGGCAAGTCACTTAACCCATTGCCTTGCAAAAGTAAAAAAAAAAAAAAAACAAAAGAAAAAAAAGAAGAAAAAGAATTTGAGTTGCCCAAAAGAAGAATGAGCAACGTTGGGAAGTCAAGGATTCTCCTTCATTGGAGGGAGATGGCCTCTCGGGTGGGGCCACTGATGTCCCTTTCAACTCTGATTCTACATTCTCTGCCACTGATGCTGTAGTTCTTTTAGCTAATGAAATATTGCTTATATCCTAACATCAAGCCAATTCTCTTTCTCTGAGTCTTGTCTTTATTGAAACTGGGACCAATTATTACCAAACAGTCATTCTCTCCTTTTCCATTCTTTGTGTTTCATCTCTATTGTCATTTTGATGAAATGAAATTTCACCTTTCCCAAGTCACCTTCTCCAAATGACTATGATTTAAGGCCTAGGAAGACTGCACTTCCAATCAAATCCACATCTTCCTAGGAAAATAGAGAGCTCACATTCATTCTGTTTTCCATGCAGTGGGGCTATTTACATGACCCCCCCCCCCCCCCGCACATGCACACACTTCTCAAAGGATGATAAATTTAACTCAAGAAGAGAGATGCGAGGCGCTCTCATCCAACTCTCACATGTTATAGACAAGGAAACTGAGACTCAGAGAGTTTACGATTAACCCAAGATGGCACCGGAGGTAACCAAGAACCTTTTAGTTCACAGAGACCTACAGAGACTGTGAAGTCAGTTCTCTGGATCTATACTGTTTTATTATAAAGACTAGCTGGCAAAAGTCATTTATGTAAAGGAAAACATAGATTTCCAACAGCTGAAAAATGACCTCTCATCTTCTGGAGTCTGCATCTTGATTAAGTCATGCTTCTTTTTCTTTTATTTATGCCAAATTCAACTAAATGCTTTCTGTTTCTATTGAGAAGGAGGATTTGATTTATGGTGCATCTTCTCTCAAGATTTTGACAAGGATGTATTTTTAGAAACAATCTATGTATCCATTAGGGATATTAAAAAAAGGAAAAAGAAGAAAGCATGAAAGAATATATATTTAAGGCCGTAGTGCAGATAACCATATGGACAATTGACTCCATTATTTTTGGTAGTGGGAGATAGAGGCATATGGGAGAGAAATGTTTTATGGCAAAAGATAAGTTGTAGGGGGCAGCTAGGTGGTGCAGTGGATAGAGCACTGGCCCTGGAGTCAGGAGTACCTGAGTTCAAATCTGGCCTCAGACACTAAATAATTACCTAGCTGTGTGGCCTTGGGCAAGCCACTTAACCCCATTGCTTTGAAAAATCTAAAAAAAAAAAAAAAAGATAAGTTGTAGGTGTTCTCCCCAACGATGCAGATCACCAACTGTCCATATTTGCCCATCCTCTATAAGCATCTTGTCCGTGTGCCCCCATAAGTTTACCATAAGGGCATCTGATATGCTACAGGTCTTCCTTGATTTTTCTTGACATTGCTAAGAGTCCATGCCGGCCATTGGCTATCCTTCTCTCTTGCCCTAAGACTTGTCCACCTTTTTTGCTTTTATACTTCTTCAATGAAATCCAAAATGTCTCTTTACAATGAATCAAACTAATAGAAAGTTATAACAATATAGATCACCTTAGTGACATTCTGATCATCAGTATCAGGAGAGAGAGAAATTAAAGCGATGCATGCTCCCCCCCCCCCCCCCGCCCCTCAAATAGCTAACTACTGTCAGGCAGGAGATCCATTATAGAATCTAGGTAAAGAAGGATTCCTTATAGAACAGGGGTTTCCAACCTTTTAGCTCTTCTGGCCCACATCATTCAACAAAAGTTTGTCAAGGGTCGCATTTATTATTTATTATATTTAATATTATATATTATTTAATATATATGAATGATATAATTTTATATAAAATTATTATAATTTATATTAAATAATGTTTGGTTATCTCCTTCCTCCCCAAAAGAATAAAATAATAAATTAAATATTAAATATCATATTAAATATAGTATAGAAAGCCAGGTCTTCCCATGGCTCCTCTTTGCAGGTGATTTAAAGCTGATTGCATCGAGCACTGCCACATTTCATAGCCTGTGGGCTGAAATCCATAACCACTCGAAGAGATTGACCTTTCTACCTGGAGAAAAGCAAATGGATGAATAATATCTATGGGACACACTGATAACCAGTTGAACAGACAACCTAGAAAACTTAGCTATTAACAAATGTTCCTCAGAGAGGCACTAAATTTAGACAATGAGTTGAGATAAGAATTGAATAGGAAAAGATTGAATTGTTTTTAATACTCAGTCATTTTTTTGGCAAGGCAATGGGGTTAAGTGACTTGCCCAAGGCCACACAGCTAGGTCATTATTAAGTGTCTGAGGTTGGATTTGAACTCAGGTCCTCCTGACTCCAAGGCCGGTGCACTATCCATTGTGCCACCTAGCCACCCCTGAATTGTTTTTATAGAAATATAAATTATAATTTATATTTATGTCAGAGGTAGTGGAATACTAGTCATTCTTAAAGCCAGGAAGATCTGAATTCTAGTCCTGCCTATGACATATATTGGACAAGTGGCTTTAGTTAGCAATGCTCTTCAGTTGTTTCAATCATGTACAACTCTGTGACCTCATTTGGGGTTTTCTTAAAGATATTAGAGTGATTTACCATTTTCTGATCCAGCTCATAGTGCAAAATGACTTTCCCAGGGTCATACAACTAGTGCACGAGGCCAGATTTGACTGGCCAGGCCAGATTTGAACTCAGCAAGATGGGTCTTCCTAACTTCAGGCCTCACATTCTGATTTCAGTAATGAAAAACAAACCCTTGACCCACTGATGGAAAATACTTCAAGCTTCCTAAACTTTTATGTTACGTGCACCAATGAATTGGGTCTCTCAAAGCCGACAGCAGAAGCAAGAGTCATCCAACAATAAGAGGTTCATTCAAAAAGGACTAGCAACAATTCAGTTTCACACAGGGCTTTCCTTCCCTCAGGTCTGTGAGCTAAAAGTAGCCATGGTACCGGCTAGCTGCCCCATGGTGCCACCTAGTACCTCATTGTTCTAGGAAGTTCTAAAAGACTGTAAGTTGCAGAAAAGGTGCCAACTTTTAAATTATAGAAGGCATTTCTCTGACAATTCTCTACCCCTATAAATTAAAATCATTTACATTGTACCAATTTATATTAATTTGTTCTATTGGTGGAGCAAGACTCCAGAAAATGAAAATAATTTTTTTAAAGAATATTAATAGGGGGTGGCTAGGTGGCGCAGTGGATAAAGCACCGGCCCTGGAGTCAGGAGTACCCGGGTTCAAACCCGGTCTCAGACACTTAATAATTACCTAGCTGTGTGGGGCAAGCCACTTAACCCCATTGCCTTGCAAAAACCTAAAAAAAAAGAATATTAATAATATACTTTGTAATATATATATATATATATATATATATATATATATAATGCACATTTACATAGTGATCTAAGGTTTGCAAAATGTTGTCTTCATCACAATACTGTGAGGGAGGTAGAGGAGATAATATTATCTCCATTTTACAGATGAAGTAAAGTTGACAGGCCCATGATTCTATAACTACCATCTGAGGTGGAATTTGAATTCATGTCTCTTCAGTCCATGTCCAATACTCCATCCACTATTCCATGTGGCCTTTTCAGCTATAAAGGGATCCAATTATATGTCAAATGAAAAAGACTCAATGAGAAAAATGACTCTTGCTTCTGCTGTCGGCTTTGAGAGACCCAATTCATTGGTGCACGTAACATAAAAGTTTAGGAAGCTTGAAGTATTTTCCATCAGTGGGCCAAGGGTTCGTTTTTCATTACCGAAATCAAAAGTGATGGATGTAAAATCATCCCCACTGTTTTGATTTACTGGAGAGAAAATACCATTCAGCAGAACTGCAGCTATGAAAGCCAGGAATGGGACTGGAAAAACACTTTGAAAATCCAGGGGGAGAGAAGACCTGCTCTGATGTTGGCTACCTCCCATCACACCAGTCAGAGAGATAAATCAGGGCCTTAAAAATCCCACCTAAGTTTGCATAATTAAACTTCCTACAACTGGTAGCAGAGAAGTGAAAACCTGGAAAGATAATATTATCCTGTGTTCACTGGTTTCTTTTATTTTGTGATTCCCCAGGGTGGTGTAGAGCCAGAGAGAAATGTCAGTTCTGAGGCTTAAATAGACTATACCATTAACAGATCTCCATCTTCCCCAACCAGAAGCAGGACCTCCAGTTAAGAGCATTATACTCCAAATTGGAGTCAGGTTAATGGGGAGAAGCAAGGTGTTAGGAGTCCTTCAGCCCATCTCTCATTATCTGGCCCCGGAGGATCCAGCAGTCTCCATTTCTTCTCTCTCCCCACTGACACCCCAACAAAACGGGCCATGCTCATTGCCTCTCAAAAGCAGCCTAACCACATTGCTACTTCGAGCTCACAGACTTGAGGGAAGGAAAGCCCTGTGTGAACCTGAATTGTTGCTGGTCCTTTTTGACTGGACCGCTTATTACATTGGCATGGTGAGATTCTGTTGCAAGAACTTCTGGGAAAAGTGGGTAGAGTCCAAATCACAATCACTAGAGGCTGGGCCAAGTCAGGGCTTAGGAAGCGTTTCCTTTTAGGGGGCAGGGAAGGGGTTGAATGACCAAATTCAAGGATGGAAGAATCGGAGGGACAGAGCAGACACTCCAAGACAGGGGAGTCTATGTGGAGGAGGTCTGCTCTCCATGTGGAGGGGCAAAATGGTCATTTGTGTGATGCCATTTCCCTGGTCCAGATTCTAATCTTTCAGCAAGTTTATACCATTTATATAAAGCTTTCTGATATGTTAATAACTTTATACATGGGTAGCCTCAATTTGATAAAAATATTTAAGATTAGGTGGGTGTGCCCCACCTTTCTAAGGCAGGTCTTGACCCTCTTTGCCCATGCTCAAGGGGATCCAGCTGTTCTTGCTCAGTATAAACAGCAGGGCAGGGGAAATGTATAGGAACCAATGTATCAATTAGATTTGTGACCCCAGCCTATGGTTGGCATGAGGGGGTAGGAACAAAACCTTTCAAAGTGCATAAAGAAGTTTATATTTTGGGATTTCCCCACCCATGAGAGAGGTGTGCCATTTTGTTAAGATATCTTAATAAAAAAAACCATCTTAATCACTCTGAAAAAAATTTATAAATGATCTCATTTCATCCTCACAACAATCTTGAGATGTAGTGCAATATTTTAGCAGATTTTTAACATCACTTTTACAAATGAAGTAATGGTTTAGGTGAATTGTCACAACGAGTAAATGGATGATTTGAATTCAGATCAACCTCCTTCTGACTCAATCACTCCAATGGGCCCAGACAATTGTAATCTCTGCAAACAACTGTACCTACAGCAATGCAGCGATCCAAGACAATCCCAAAGTACCAACGATGAAGCACACTATTCCCTTCCAGAGAAAGAAGTGATATTGATAGAAAACAGACTGAAGTGTGCTATTTTTCACTTTTTTCCTTTTTCTTTTTCCTTCCTACCTTCCTATTTTCTTTGTTTCCATCTTTTTTTTTCTTTCCTTCTTTCTTTCCTCTGGTAAACTTAGGTGTCTTAAGGAGAAAACACAATAAACATTTGCTCTCTCTTTAACCAGGGTCAGCTTTCTGGGATTCCTGGCATAACTCAGAACTTGACTGCAAATCTTTCTTTAGTCTTCAAGAAATCCAAAACAATGCAAAGGACCTCAGAGGGCTTTCAGTCCCATATTGACAGAAACAACAATTCCTCCCATGTCTTACCTAGCAAAGTGTCATCCATCCTGTTCTTGAAGACCTGCACTGAGAAAGAACTCTTCACATCTCTATGTGTCCCATCCTACTTTCAAAAGGCTGAAATTTGTTTGTTTTTTAACTCAAACCGGAAGACTGTTGGTCTCTCTCTTGATTAGACCCCCATACTGCAATCAATCAACTAGCTAATCAGTCAGCCAACTAACAAGCTAGTGTCCAGGGAGGAAGTATACCAAGATAAGTCAGTCTCTGCCTTCAAAGATCTTTCTGTCTACTAAATTTATAACCAATTTATAACTTAGAAAAAAAGTCTTGTAGGAAATTGCTCCCTGAATAGACCCTCAGCCATTGTGCTAAGGAAAAATGATGACAAGAATGGTCAAAAGGAAAAGATGATTGAATATTATTGAAGAGAAGACTCTTCCAAGTCTTCATATGATTCTGAAGAATCTTTGTGAATATGCTTCACTTAGTTTAATCCCACAGAGAGTGTGCCCATACGCTTATCATCCTAGCAAGATGGCAGGAGGAGGCAATCATTTGGTTTAAAATGGGTTGTGGTTAAACCACGCAATAATATTAATAATTAACAATAATGATTTGAATGAATGAATAAAAAATATTCATTAAGCAGTTCCAATGTGCTAAGCCTTGGAATATGCGCAGAAAAAATGAGAAAGTCTAAACTATCAAGGAACTCACATTCTAATGCAAGAAAAATTACAGATGGAAAATTTCAGTCTCAGGTGAGCTGGAAGGACCTTGAGACATATGGCAATGCACCTTCTTTAGTCTCATTGATAAAACTCAATCCATTTCTGTTTGTGAATCATTGAATTGTGCCCAGGATTTTAATGGTGAGAACTTGCTCTTGGGGACTTCCTTTCCCCCAATTTTAAAGCATATTTATTTAAATTTGGTGTTCAAATTCTGTCCCTCCCTCCCTCCTTCTGTCCCTTCCCCTTCCCTGAGATGGTAAGGAACCAGATAGAGGTTATGTTTGTATAATTATATGAAACATTTCCATATTAGTCATTTTGTACAAGAAGACTTGAATAAAAGGAATAAAGAAAGCAGAAAGAGGAAAAAGAGAGAGAAAGAAAGAGGAAGGAAGGAAGGGAGGGAGGGAGGGAGAAAGGATGGAGGGAGGAAAGGAAGAATGAATAAAAAAAAGAAAGAAAAAAGGAAAAAAGTGAAAAAAAGCACACTTCAGTCTGTATTCAATCAATATTACTTCTTTCTCGGGAAGTGAATAGTATGCTTCATCATTGGTACTTTGGGATTGCCTTCCTGTAGGCACAGTTGTATTCACAGGTCTTCATTTGACAATATTGCCGTTACTGTGTACAACGTTCTCCTGTTCATTTCACTATGTGTGCATTCACATTAGCATTTTCAGGTTTTTTCCGAAATCATCCTATTTGTCATTTGTTACAGAACGATAATGTTCCATTGCAATCATCTACCACAGCTTGTTTAACCATTTCCCAATTGATGGACATCACTTTGATTTCCAATTTTTAGCCACCACAAAAAAGAGCTGCTATAAATATTTTCATGTATGTATTTTTTCCCTTTTATAACGATCTCTTTGGAATACAGACTAGGTAGTGGAATTACTGGATCCAAGGTTATGCACAATTTTATGACCCTCAGGACTCAGTTCCAAATTGCTCTCTGGAATGGTTAGATTAGTTTACAACTCCACCAACAGTACATTAGTGTTTGGTATTTTTTACTATGTATAGATATCATAAATGAAGTAAAGGCTACAGCATCTGTAAAGGCAATTTCTAGGTATATCTTCATGATGGCTCTTGGGGCCTTCATTCCAGCCTCAAGCATAGAGATAATGTGTGAGGCTTAGGTAACAAACAAATCCCACACAAACACAATTAGCCTAAGACTAGCAAAATTGTGGTGTCATTCAAGAGAGCCCCAAATTTTCCTTCAACATTCCCTCCCAATAGTCCATGGAAAGAAGCCCAAGGTTCAAATCAGTTACTTATGATTTGTATAACCCTGGGCAAATCACTTGGTCTCTGGTTGTCAGCTTCTTTACCTACAAAACCAAGGGACTATACTATCTCTAAGGTCCCTTTTAGTTCTAAACCTAGAATCTAATTCCGCGAGGTAGATAGAGCTGTTTCTTCTCTCCCCACCCCTAACCCCAACCACACATTTTTTTATAGAACTGAAAAATGGGCAACTTTTTTTAAAGCTATGATAAAAAAAAAACAGAAAACAGATACATGTCTAACTCAGCACTCTGTCCTCCATATCTTATTTCCTAATTGGGGGAGCTTTGTGGTTGGTAATAAATGGACTATCGTTTCAATGTAGGTAAAAATGATTTTTCTGAAACATTTGACTTCTGGTTAGAATATGATGACTCATTTGGAAGTGTTTTAAACCTGGTCCTGTTTCTGGTTCCCTCACGTTGCTTAAGTGACACAGGGATTTGTTTTGTTTAGTTTTGGTTTTTGCAAGGTAATAGGGTTAGGTAACTTGCTCAAAGTCACACAGATAAGTAAACATTAAGTGTCTGAGAAAAGATTTAAACTCAGGCTCTCCTGATTCCACTGAGCCACCTAGCTGCCCCAAGAACTTTGGTTAAGAATTTTGGGACTTCCTTGATCACCTCAGAATCAAGTTCGAAAAGAACCCAGAGGCCATCTAATCTAACACAACTATGAATAAGAACCTCTCTGCAACGTATCCAATGAATGGTCATGGCCAATGGATGACCCAATAGATAGCCAATGAAGACCTCCAGTGAGAGGGAACCCTCTATTTCCAGAAACTGATCATTACAATTTGAGATAATTCGAACTATCTTTTCTTGATCATTCTCAAGCCATACTGCTTTCATTCCAACAATTCATCTTAGCAGGACCTTGGACTTTGCTTTTTGTCACTGAACTTCAATAAATAAATCTTTGCCTTATCTTGCTCAGAAATAGACCACCATGTTGCTTCTCAGCCATCGTCAAACCCTGCACCCATCTTTTATTCCTGTTTTGGGGGGGTTATCTATTTTTTTCCAATTATATATAAAGATAGTTTTCTACATTTATTCTTTTGCAAGCTTTTGAGCTCTGCATTTTCTACCACTTTCTTTCCCCCTCTTCTCCTCTTGGCAGGGAACAATCTGATATAGGTTGTACAGTTACAATTGTGTTTAACATATTTCCTTATTAGTCATGTTGTAAAAGTTTCTAGTTCCTCCTTACATATTATCTTTCTCCATTGGATGATGTTTCCTTAAGGGCAAAGATTATCTTACTTAGTGATCTTTCTATCCCCATTATTTGACTCGGTCTCTGATTCATAGTGAATATTTTATACATGCTTTTTTCATTCACTCATTCTTTGGATTTTGGGGTCATTGTTCAATTTTGTAGATCAACAATGGCAGAGTTGGGCTTCTCTGCCCCTTTTACAGGACCATCCTTACCTGAAAGATACCATCGCTCCTATTTTTTACCTTCTAGGATCAAACAGAACAAGTTCCATTTTTTTTCTCATTTGACAACCTTTCAGATACATAGAGGCAGTTATCATGACACCATCATTCACTTCATCAAATATTGAATGCCTCCTTCTGTGTGCAAGGCCTTGGCCTAGAACCTGGGAGATGAAGACAAAAAGGAAAAATAACCTCCCCTCCCAGTCAGGTTCCTCACCCCCCAATGTCTTCTTCCCTCCAAGTTAAGTATCCCAGTTCCTTTAACTCTTCTCTTAGGACATAGATCTAAGACCCTTCACACCATGGATAACCACCTTTGGAAACTCCTCATCTTTCTTCTTAGACCATAGCATCAGTTAAAGACCTTAGATTATAAAGACCAAGGTCTCCCTCAGCATCTGGGGCTATCTCCAGTCATCCTGATCCACGTCCAGCCCCT
Organism: Macrotis lagotis; assembly: GCF_037893015.1. Classification (NCBI taxonomy): domain Eukaryota; kingdom Metazoa; phylum Chordata; class Mammalia; order Peramelemorphia; family Peramelidae; genus Macrotis; species Macrotis lagotis. Next base: position 31,902,697 of record NC_133663.1, on the reverse strand, counting down.
GGGCCCAGATAGCTCTGGAGGAGAAAATAATGTTGGTGCCCTCCCTCACTTAAATCCAATTCACTTGCACGTCATAGCATCACCTCCCTGATGTCATGGTCTTCTACCAGAACAAAGGTCAAACAACAAGACAAGGGTAAAATGCAAAGAGCTTATCAATTCTTTTTTGGTCTTCTTTTTTTTCCATATACAAATAGTGTGCTATGGACCTTTTAGGTTTTTGCCTCAACATGCTAAATTTCTGAAAGAACAAAATTTTCCCAAACCGAGAATGAATTTGAAACCTTACATTTTCAAAACTATCTAAGAACATGGACACATTGTCTGGGTGGTCCCTCATCATTGGGACTGTAGAGATTAGAAATGAGAGAGACTAGTTAGCTTCTGAGGTTTCTGCTAATGCTAAGATTCTGTATAAACCTCTGACCAGGAGCCAGTGGACATTAGTTTTCATCTGTTTGGGGCCTTTTTTATTTTTTTAATTCAATAATCACTTTTCAAATCAAAAAAATCACTTTATGCCTATTTTATTCAATAACCACTTATCAAAGGCACCCACTCCATGAAAGGCAAAGGGAATAGAAAAATGCAATTAGTCTCTATTCTCAAGCAGTTGTGCAGTTGTCAGTCTTCTAACAGAGGATAGGAGATATGCACAAATATTCATAATTGAATACAGAATTGGATGAGAGAAAGGAGAATCCAGATTAAATGGTATAAGAAATTCAGACATCCCTCCAGAAAACTTATTGGGAGGCTTATTTACCTATTCTAAAAAGTTGTTTTATTAAGTCATTTGGAATTCAGAATCACTTTTCCATGGAAACAATGCTAGCAAAGCTAATTATGTTCCCAGGCCAAGGCCCATTCCTATAACTCTCTCTGGGTAGAGAAGACCCTGGGCTTTCTAAGGGAAGGCCAGGAGAGTTTAGCACCCTGGAAAATTCTGCCAAGCTTCAAGTAAAACCCTGGCAACAGCCTGTGACTGATTTCTGAGACTAAGTCTAGCTAGCATACTGGATAGATTCTACTCATTGCTCAGGGTATGTTAGCTATGGCAAAATATGGCAATGTAAATCTACATTGCTCAGGGTATGTTAGTTAGGGCAACCCACGAAACAGATAAAATAAGAGCATGGCCTCCAGGCCCCTTCTTCTTCCAAAATGGCAGTGACAGAGTGATGGAAAGGAGTGGAGGTCAATAAAGGGTACTGGGTCTCTCATAGTTCTTAGGACTTTAAAAATAGAAATTTAGTTTTCCCCATGAACTAAAGAAATATAATTACCTTCACATTGATTTTCTTGCTATAAATGAACCAAGAAGACAAGAGGAAGTTGTAACTAAATATGGTGTCTACAAAATGCAATGAGCTTAACAAGTCAGTCCATGAACTTGTTTGTTTTTAATACATTTTGATGTTGTTATTGCAGTTGTTCAGTCATTTTTCAGTTAGTCTGACTCTTTGGGACAGCATTTGGTTTTCTTGGCAAAGATTCATTTTCTGATTCGTTTTCCAGATGAGGAAACTGAGGCATCTATGCCTCAGTGCCACAGCTAGGAAGTGTCTGAGGTTGGATTTTTAACTTAGGTCCTCCCGACTGCAAGACCAGCTTCCTGTCCACTGCATCACTAGGCTCCCCATATTTTGCAGTTCAATGATTGTTCTCTTTGGTAATCCTGTGTATTTCATGTTATGCATTTAAAAGTTTTATTCAAAGACTGGTTCATTCACTGGAGTTCAAAGAGGTGGTCTCATTTTCCATGCAAATACATCAAGAAACGTGATTTCATGGACACTCAGATACTTCATCTCTCCTAAACAAAAAGAGAATGATGAAAACCATGTGCAATAACTTCATAACAGAGCTGAGGCTCAGAGGCAAGAAGGGTCTGGTATAGTCCAGCCCCCTCACTTTATAGATGTGATAGATAATGCAATAACTTGCCCAAAGACAAGGGAGTTCAGCATCAGGGTCAGTTTAAATCCACCTTATTCTCTGAGATTCCTTCCTCATGTCAATCTCTCACAATTTCTAGCCTTCCTCAAAGCTCAGACACCACTAAGGTCTTTCCTAATTCTCCTAGGGGCTCCCTTTCACCCACCAAGTACCTATTTTTTATATTCTTATAAACGTGTTGTTTCTGCAAGAGAATATTCAGTTGAAGACAAAGGCTGGACCATGTTGGATTTTATACCCTAGGACTTAGGAAAGTGTCTGATACAGAGAAAGCCCATTACAAATGGTTATTGATCAACTGTACCATGTTGAGACATTCTATGAAAAACTAATGAGATCCCCCAGACCAAAGATAACATACGTGCTAATCCTTACTTAATCCAACACTGTGGGTTTTTATAAATACTTGGAGAAGAGAATCAGGAAGAATTACTTGTGACAAGTGCCAAAGAATACGATGGGCTATATTTTCATAGATAAGAAATGACTGGTTATCAACCTGGGAATCATTTCAGAATCAGCTCTCTGTGTGTAGGATTATAGAAAAAGCTAAAATCAACACTGAAGTATTAAAAGGATAAAGATGATCCTGCAGCTCCAACCCAATCTGTTTAAGCAATCTATTGGCTAAAGATGACAAACCACAAAACAGATAAAAGCAGTGACAATGACTCTGATAACTGTCTCTTAAGAGGTTATGAAAAATTAAAGCAAAGTGATTATCCTCATAAAGAGATGGAGAAAACCCATCTCAGACTATAGATATTCAGTTTCTTTGCCAAGTGGAGAAATATGGAAAGTCATAGAAGCACACATTTAGTAGACAAATTCATTTGCAAAGTATTAAAAATTAACAATTTTTATATTGCAATTTATATTATGCTATTATATGATTACATGTTATATATTTTATATGGTAATGATTATAATAATGATAATTATTAAGATCGTGATAATATTGTCTTATAAAAAGAATTAAAAAGCAGTATAGGGGGCTGAAAAATCAGCTAAACCTAAATAACCTAAGAGCATTTAAAGATGACACTTAGGAAACAGCAATGAATATGTAAAAATTCAATAAATAACCTTAAATATCCTAAGAGCATTTAAAGATGAAACTTAGGAAACAACAATGAATAAATATAAAATGGAATTGTTCAGTGATCCTGGAGTTCTGTGCTGATCTATTTCTCATTATCTGGATGAGGATTTATTGAATTTTTAACCTCAATTTTTTTTAATTTTGTTTATTTATTAATTGATTTAATTTTTAACTTAAAATTTAAATTTGGTCTAACTAGATTATTTCCAATGTTATTTGCCTTCTTCTGCCCAGGAGGGATTGAGTAGTCACTGGCCTATTTTTCTCATCTTATTTCATATTTTTCCCCATTATAGATAATACATTCCAGCTAAACTTCACTAATAACTCTTCCTCAAACTCAACACTCCAACATTGCTTCCATGCATTCAATCAAATCAACCTTTAGGCATAGAAATAGATTTTTCTCATCTCTATTTCTTGGAATCCTTTTTTTTTCCAATCAAGTTTATCTCAAGTACCACCTTTTCTGTGAAGTGTTTCCAGATCTCCCCAGTTCATAGATCACATATTATAAATTTATAAATTTTGGCTGCTGAAAAGGATTGAACTCATTTTACAGATAGGGAAACTGATACCTAGATAACCTGTCCAAGGTCACCTATGGAAAAATGGCAGAAATAGGATTCAAATCCCAGCAGTTCAACTTGCTCTCCATTGTGCCATCCACTTAGTACCTTCTTCCTCCATTTTCCTATTGTTGCATGTTTTTGTTTCCATGCTGTGCCCCCTCAGTAGAATATAAGCTTTGTGATCAGGGACCATTTCAGTCCTATATCTTGAATATAAATCTGCCATGTCTCAGGGATGGTACCAGACAGACCCTATGCCAAGTTTTAGAATTGTAATTCCTACGAAGCCTTTAAGACTTTTCAAAGATTTGAGTCATCACAAAATAAATGCATAGCATGGAGAGTATATATTTTTCTAGTTATAAAATGTTAAATCTTTATAAAGAGAAGAATTCAAACGTTCCTCCCATAGATGTCTGCCAACCTCTCCTCTTCCTGTTGGTAACTTTTCTTGCCATGCCCATAAACTTATGACCTTCTTCTCCAAGGAAGTATTTATTCTATGCATTTATATAGTTTCTGATTTGCTGGAAAATTCTGAAAGGAGCTTTGTACACCCTCTTACTAGGGAAGAGGGAGCTATGGAATGGTAGCAGATGACAAGTACTTGTTGGAGGTGGCACTTGGCAATCGTTTGGGCGATACGACTGATGGTTCTAAGGCACTCCCTAGCATCATGTCCAGTGAAGATGAGGAATTTGAAAGCTAATTTCATTAACCCATAATTGGCTCCTCTAGGAATTACCATCTGTACCAATGGTGGCTGTAGGAGACTCCTTACCTGTCTCTAAATCCTTTTTTTGGCATCCTCATTGCAAGTGAGCGTGTCTCATCATTTCTTCTCTAAGTCAGTTTTTAAAAATCCTGCATTTTCATGATTTTTCTTTTAAGCTTCAGGGATTCTGTGGCTGGTATTTGAGTGACATTTAGAGTAATATTTACAAAGAGCTTTAGTGTAGGAATGGAGATATATATCTAAATTGGAGTTTAATTTTTGCATTTGTTCCCACTTTGCAATTTTATTGGTTTAGATAATTCCCCATGAGAAAGCTCCCTCAGCCAATGCAGTTAAAAACATGATTTGGAGTTGATAGAGGTGCAGGGATCCATAGATGGAATAAGACACATCCATCCCAACCCTGAAAATTTTTCTGCACATGTAAAAAAGATCAATCAAGTGCGCTAATAACTACAAGCTATAATACGATATGGGCTTGGACCAAGGGGCAAGAACACCTCAAGAAGGTAGGGATGGCTTCTAACTTATGGGGAAGAATCAGTGAAAGATTCATGGAGAAATGGCAGCTGAGACAAGTCATAAGGTAAGGAATGGATTTCCACAGAAGATGGGGCAAGAATCTAGGCCAGACGTGGGGAAGGCATAGACTAAGGAGAGAGACAGCACTAGACCAATTTGATCAGAGTGTGAAGTCTACAAAGATGAATAGGAGATGATTCTAAAAAAATTAGTTTGGAATCCGATTGGGGAAGGCCTTGGAGAATAATCTATCAGGCAAAAAGTCTATATTTCTTTATATGCAAGAGAGGCATTTGAGGAGGAAAGTGGCACAGTAAGAACTGTTTTTTATTTTTGTTTCTGCTTTTTGTTTCTTTTTTCTTTTTCTTTTTTTGGGGGAGATAATCAGGTGTAAGTAACTCACACAGAGTCCCACAGCTACTAAGTGTCTGAGGCCGAATTTTAACCAGTTCCTAGTAAATCCTCCACCAGTACTCTACCTCCCGCCCCACCAAGCTGCCCCCAGACTTGTGTTTTAAGATTACCTTGATGGCTATAAGGATGATGAAATTACACAGCACAACTGGAGTCAGGAAAACCAATTAAGCAACTGTTCCCATAGCCCAAGAAACAAGAAATGAGGGATAGTGACAGTGAGCGAGGGGAGGGAATAAGCATTTATTAAGTGCCTGAGATAAGTGCTTTACAAATCCTATTTCATTGAATATTCATAACAACCCTGGAGGATAGATGTTACTATATCCAGTTTACATTTAGGGTAACTGAGGTAGACAGAGTGACTGGCCCAAAGTATCACAGCTATTAAATATGTGAGGCCAGATTTGATCTCAGATTATATGTCCTTTAAGACTTTTTATCTCTGAAAATATGATGCTATGATTTTTATTCTTGTCCTTACATCATTTAACTGTTACTTTCTGTTTGCTCTGCAAAGTCAAAAGAATTACAAGATTAGGAAAGTGAGAAATGTTAGTTCCTAAGGCGACAGACAATCCCAATGTTGCTAGCAGAAACCGGTCCCTTCTTCACAATCCTCTCCTTACCTGATGGAGGAGAAGATGATGAAGATCATATTCACTAACCAACATTTCTCTAGTGACTTACCCAAGATGAAAGAGGCTATAAATGGTAGAGAATTTGTCCTCTGACTCCCAAATCTTAGGAAAAGGCTAACAATTCCACTAAAGGTCTGTTACAATGTTCATTAAAATTTGGATGAAAACTGTGATAAAGGATGCCAACAACTATGGGACCAAAGACTCTCCAAAGTTGTAAGGGACCTTAGGGCCATCTGGTCTAAGCCCCCCCCCCCCCCCCGAAAAGTGAAATGATTTGTTTAAGGTAACACAGCTAGGAAAGACCAGGAGGAAAGTCATAACTTGAGACCAAAAGGGAACCATTAACTTTACCCTGTGTTTGTTCATCAACTCAGTCTCAAGAGACATCAGGGCTTGGCCTCTAGTATGACAAAGGAAGTTCTGGGAGGACGATAGTCCCATAAAAAGAATAGGTGTGAGTGGACTTTCATTACTGGAGGAAATATCCACATCACTTAGCATAATGCTCTACATTGAGAAGGTGCTTAATGTGTGATTAGCAACTGAACACAAATCCATTGGAGCATTTGGATTATGGAAAGCCACTTAGACAAAAGAAGATAAACCTAGAGTTTGGAAATAGTATACAGACATACAGACATACACACACACATATCTATAGCATGTGTATAAGCAAACATATAGAAATAAACATACATACATATAATTGTTAAATTGATCATATACCACCTCCCACCTACACACAATCCCTTAACTAAGATCCTTTTGCCACTTGAGAACACAGGACTGTTCAGGTTTATGAATTGAGAGATCAGACTAAAAACAAGGTTAAAAAAAAAAAAGAAAAAAGAAACCAAACTAAAACACCAGCTACCTCCCTGATTTCTAGGAAAAGAGGAAGTTGTGGAAGGAGATTCACAAGACAGAGACTTTACTTCTGATGAAGCATTTTTCTCTTTCTGTAAGCTTGGGAAATTCAGGGAAATTCTGGGGGAGTTGTAACTGAGCTGTGTTCTGATCTCCATGTTCCTACCACCTTTAATGGGACACCCTCAAAGTCTTTTTTTTGAAGCCAAGCCTACATGCTTCTAAAAGAGAGATAGGAATGTTCTCTCATGTCAGTTCTACCAAACCCAATCTCACGCCTGCATGATCTTTTCATTCTCATTGGAGCCCTTTAAATAAAATTTCTGAGTCAAGGATCATCATTGGAAACTCTTTCCAAGAGCAGTCATTGAATATCTCTGAAATAATGCTACCCTCACCATGGCCAGTCATTGGCATTTATTGTTCAGAAAGTGCCTGTAACCTCTCTCCAGCACAAGCCAAGAAGAAATAAAATAATTAGCAGAGAGGAAATTGTCTTCTTTTCCAAATAAAAATGAGATAAATCAAATTATGCTCTGGACTGGGTGCTAGGGCTCAAAGACAGAAATGAAATACTCCATGGCTTCAAATGGCTTCTAGTCTTAGGAAACCACATGAATATACACAAGTTTGAGCATATGTGTGAGTATATAAATATAAATATAGTTACATATTTATACATAAACACATAGAGGACAGCTAGGTGGTGCAGTGGAAAGGGCACTGGTCCTGAAGACAGAGGATTTGAGTTCAAATCCAGCCTCAGACACCTGATACAAGATGTGTGACCTTGGGCAAGTCACTTAATCCTGATTGCCCCACCATCTAGGGCCATCTCCAGTTGTCCTGATCCATATCTGCCCACTGACCCAGATGGCTCTGGATGAGAAAATGAGGCTGGTAACTTAGCACAGCCCCCCTCACTCAAATCCAATTCATGTGCTTGTCATGGCTTCATTTCCGTGATATCAAGATATTCTTCAATAATGAAGGACAATTCATTTGGGGAATGGCTTAACAAACTGTGGTATATGTGTATCATGGAACACTATTGTTCTATTAGAAACCAGGAGGGATGGGAATTCAGGGAAGCCTGGAGGGATTTGCATGAACTGATACTGAGTGAGATGAGCAGAACCAGAAAAACACTGTCCACCCTAACAGCAACATGGGGGGCGATGATCAACCTTGATGGACTTGCTCATTCCATCAGTGCAACAATCAGGGACAATTTGGGGCTGTCTGCAATGGAGAACACCATCTGTATCCAGAGAAAGAACTGTGGAGTTTGAACAAAGACCAAAGACTATTACCTTTAATTTAGAAAAAAAAGCTGCCGTCTTAATGTCTGATCTTGCTATCTCTTATACTTTAGGTTTTTTCCTTAAGGATATGATTTCTCTCTCATCACACTCAATTTGGATCAATGTATACCATGGAAACAATGTAAAGACTGTCAAATTCCCTTCTGAGGGGGTGGGGGGAGGGAAGTAAGATTAGGGGGAAAATTGTAAAACTCAAAATAAATAAAATCTTAAAAAAAAAGAATGAAGGACAAGCAACAACAGCAACAACAGCAACAATGACAATACACACATATATATGTGTGTTTGTGAATGTATATATGTATATATTACACATACATAAATTCACATAAATATATGCACATTCATATATAAATTTATGCCAAATATATATTATATATTTGCCAAATGTATCCTGCCAAATATATATGAATAATGTATATTTTGTATATAATATAGCTTTACTATTATATATATAAATAATAATATGATGTATAAATTATAACATCTAAATATATTTGGCAAATATTTATACATCTATGTGTATATATGTTTATATATATATATATATATATAATTACATATAAACATTAAGCATCTACTATGTGCTCAGTCCTATACTAAACTCTAGGGATACAGAGACAAAAGTGAATCAATCAGAAATATAAGACAGCTCTCATCCTATGGGGGAAAGTAACATTGAATGAATGAATGAATAAGTGAGTGAATGAGTGAATGAATGTTTATTAAATACTTATCATGTGCACCCAGGGGTGACAAATAGAAAAATCTAGATGGTCCCTGCTTTCCCAAAGTTCATGTTTTAATTGGGGGAAACAACCAATCAAATATAGTTCTGTTTCAGGGCCGATGGAAAAGCCTGGAAGTCCTAAAGGCACAGTGTGGCAAAGGTGCTAAACAAGGATGCTTAGATTATCTCAGTAGATCAGATGAGAATGCCCAGGGGTCTTCAGTGATTGATGGGCAAGACCAGGAGAACTCAGGAGACAGTGGCACCAGAAGGGTGAAGTTGGTGATTATCCTCTCAGATTAAATACATGATAGCTGGAAGAGGAGGAGATATTAGCCACTGGGTCAGGGAGGGAGCAGATCCTATAAGGCTTTATGAAGGACACTGGAGATTTTAGGGAGCAGGTGAGGAGGAAATGGATTTCAGGCCCCAGTTACAGCCCATACAAAGTCATCCTCCAACAGAAAAATAATGACACTTGTTAAGTCTGAGGGGTTGATGAGAACAAATGGTAAAGCTATGGCATCAAGGGATGGCAAGTAGGAAGTAAATAGATTGCATTGCTAATTAAAAAATGAACTCTCATATGCTTTAAAAGGCTCAAGAGACATAATTTCTGAATAATTTAATCATTTTATTAATAACACCAACATTTGTATATGTATGTCATGGAACACTATTGTTCTATTAGAAACCAGGAGGGATGGGAATTGAGGGAAGCCTGGAAGGATTTGCATGAACTGATGCTGAGCGAGATGAGCAGAACCAGAAGAACATTGTACACACTAACAGCAACATGGGGACGATGTTCAACCTTGATGGACTCGCTCATCCCATCAGTGCAACAATCACAGACACTTTGGGGCTGTCTGCAATGGAGAATACCATCTGTATCCAGAGAAAGAATTGTGGAGTTTGAACAAAGACCAAAGACTATTATCTTAAATTTAGAAAAAAAACTGCTATCTTATTGTCTGGTCTTGCTATCTCTTATATTTTATGTTTCTTCCTTAAGGATATAATTTCTCTCCCATCATATTCAATTTAGATCAATGTATACCATGGAAACAATGTAAAGACTGGCAAATTCCCTTCTGAGAGGGGTGGGGGGAGGGAAGTAAGATTAGGGGGAAAACTGTAAAACTTGAAATAAATAAAATCTATAAAAAAAATTTTTAAAAATCACACCAACATTTGAATAAAAGGATGGTCATCTGGCCATCTCTCTCTCTCTCTTAGACCAAAAAGACTCATGGTGGGGGTGGGGGGGGTGGGTTGGCTCATGACTTCTATGACCGCCCAAGGGCTGCAATCAACTCTTGATTGGTTAACAATTAATGTGAGAATGAATATTACAAAGAGGAACTGAACCCGTACTTTGATTATGCCTACTTAAAATTAGCCCCAGCCTTGGGCAATCTATTCAAAGAATAAAACCCACTCAAACCTGAGTAGAGGACAGTGGCTGCTCCAGCAGAAGAATGGAGTCTGACTAGAGAAGTTTAGCTCAACCTTCAGGGGTTTCAGAGGAGGTCTTGAAAAAAGGATAAAAGAAAAATGGGGAAACTGGATCTCCCTAAATTGTTGATTAGGAATAATCATTTATCTTACTAAGAAGTCAGAGTAAAATATTAAGGATTTGCAAAAAACTCATATAAATACATTAAGGGAGGTGTTTTGATTCCTGGGCCTTTTGTTAAATGAATGCAACAAACAATTATTATCTGGACACTTATTGGCAGAGTACTTGGCATCCACCCAAATTCAAGGGCATTTTTTTCCCTTCCAAATTTGAATGCATCAGGCAAAAAAAGTCCTAGAACATTTTTCCTTCTGTCAAATACATGCAACAATAACAATTTTTTTTTCTTTCCCTTGCCTGTCCTCACTGTTTCTGAATTTTTTCCCCTACTTTTCTTACCTACTGACAATCGTGAGTCTTATGTAGAGTCAGAACCGGTAGCTTTGATACTAAAGATGAGTTTCATACAAGATACCCCCAAATCAATTCTTCAAGAAAACTCAATTGAACAGAAGAGAGAAAACAAGTCACAATCCCATAGTGGAGAAGCAGAGGCTCCAGGACATGAGGAGATTCCTGCTATGGAAGCCACTGCCTTCACAGTGGAAAGCAACCTTAAGGCCAGGTCAAAATGAGAAGAGTGGGAAAGGGCCAGGTGGAAGCTTCCTATTTTGCTTCATTATTCATGCTGAATACTCAGCTCATAACTTTCTATAGCTGAAAGTGTAAGTGCCTGTCAATTGTAAATTGCAATACTCTGGGACAAAGTCCAGATCTCTCCACCTTAGTTACTGCCCTGGACTTCAGTGCCAATCTGATAAATCCTCCTTTATAATATTATAAAACCTTCTGCTGTGAAAAAAGAGAAATGGTATTTTTCAAACCTTTCATTGGAGCAAGGAAAACCTTATTCTAGGGAAAGCATCCCATAGATAGAAACCTTAGGTGTAGGTACTAGCTCTGTCAAATCTGCTACCAGTGTGACCTTGGGCAGGAGGCTAAACTCCTCTGAGCCTCAGATCCTCATCTGTAAAATGAGAGAATTAGATTAAAATAGCATCAAAGATTCCATTCTGCTCTAAATCTAAGATCCTGTGAATAATGATGATGATGATTAAACAAGTAACAATAAATCTATGCAGGATGGGGACAGGAGATTCAAAAATAAATAAAATTGCAATAATGATAAATTATATACACACATATTATGTCATATATATTATATAATATTAAAACATATATATTGATATATAATGTTTCTATATTATAGCCAATAAAATATAAATAATATATAAATCTATTTTAATAATTGATAAGTTTCAATAAAATACATTTTGAATAAGTATATGTGCATAAAATGAATATTTAGCATTAATAGGCATACTTATATATAAATAAATTACATGTATTCTTTTATATATTGTAAATATCTTTATTTTGTAATATATTTATAAAAATAAAATTAGATGATCTCTATGTGTTATGAACAATAAAAAAGAAATAAATATTTAATCAAAATAAGTTAAAGGCTAAATAATTTTAAATACAATAAATATATGTTTATGTAATTAATATATAGTTATCACTTATAAATATATTACTTTATTTTATATTATATGCTATAAACATATTTCTCATGGAATATATTCATGAAATATAAATAATATGATATTTCTATATTACAGAATAAAATTAAAATGATTATATATATATATGTTTAATACTAAATAAATATGTTAAAGGCTACCTATTACATGCCAGACACTGTGGTAGGCATTGGGAATACAAGAAAGGCAAAAGATAATTCTTGCTATCAAGAAGCTCACAATCTAATGGATAAAACAACATACAAACTATGAGCAAAGACACACAGGACCAATTGGAGATTATCCCAGAAGGAAGTTGTCAAGATTAGGCAGGTATGGGAAAGTTTTCTTGTAGAGGCAGGATTATAACTGGGGTTTAGAGGAAACCAGGAAAAGCAAAGCAAAGCTGAAGTGGGAGAGTTCCAGACCTAGGGGATATTCTACTCTTAGAACGGCAGGGGATGGAGAGTCATATGTGAAGAACAAGAAGGAGGTTGGTGTCACTGGCTAGAAACCACATGAGAATGAGTGAGGTCTAGAAAGACTGCAAAGGAAGGCATCAGATGTTCTTAACACTTCAAAACCCCAGAGGATTTTGTTTGAGTTTAGAGATGAAGGGAGGGGGCACTGCAGTTGATTAAAGAGGGGAATGATTTAATTAGACTTGTGATGATGTAATAGATACTGTGGAAGTAGAAATGACAAGATTGACAAGTGATTGCATATGAAGGGCTAAAAAGAGAAGAAAGTTGAGGTTGACCTATGGGTTGTAAGCCCAGGTAACTGGAAAGATAGTAGTAACCTTAACAGTAACAGGGAACCTCCTAGGAAGAAGGGACACTTTTTTTTTTTGAAAAACAATGAGTTCAATTAGGGACACATTGGGTTTAAGATGAATATGGATCATCCAGTTAGAGGATGAGAGAGAGGTTAGGGCTTGACAAATTGATCTGAGCCATCTGCAAAAAGATGACTGATAACTCAAGACTTGGGAGCTGAAGAGATCACCAAGTGAAATAGTGAAGAGGGAGAAGAGGAGAGGTTGCAAGGATTTGCCTTGGGAGATACTGGCAGTTAACATCACTGGAGGAAACTTTCACTCTGTGAAAAAGAAAATTATTCCTATGAGTTCCCACAAGGCCAATACATGTTCCTGAGTTTCCATGATAATCCATGGCCCATTCTTCCATGCAACTAACCCTCTCTCCTATACGCTAATTGAAGTTTCTTGCCCAAGGCCTACTCTTCTTAAGAACTCCAATTATAGAACCTTTATGAGTCCTTACTTGAGCTGTGCAGAATCTACCTCATCTTTATGAGGCAAAGTCACTCATCCAACGTTAATTCTCTCCACCAGTTTTACTGGGTTTTCCCCCTTACCACTAGAGGGAAGTGTTACTTCTGTTTATTTCTTCCTTACCATACTTCGTTTAGCAGAGCAATGATGACTTCCTTCCTCTATCGAGCGGGCCTGCACCCGTGTCCTGTTCTTGCTCTCTCTGCGGTGCACCTAATTATTACAACAGCAACAAAACAACTCTGGTCTACTATTAAATCCACATTCTGGTCCCCTACCATTTGCAGAAAGAACAATGGGTCTTGGCATTCTCCAAGATTCCAGTCCACCCATATCAGTCAAGTGTTTATATTATATTATTAAGTGTTTATAATGTGTCAGACACTGTCCCAAGCATGAGGGGGGGCAGAAGACAAAGAAAGACAAAATAGTGTTCCTGCCCTCAAGAAAGTCACATTCTAATGGGGGAGACAGACATGAAATAATTCCAAAAGCAAGAGTCAATGGAAGGTGATTTCAAAGGGCAGGGCTAACTAAGATTCTAGAAGATGGGGCAAGACTTCTTACAGAAGGTGGCATTTTAACTGAGTCTTGAGAGAAGCCATGGAAGCTAGGAGGCCAAGGGAAGGAGAGAGGGCAATCCAAGCATGGCAGACATCCAATGAAGTCATGGGCAGGATATGATGTCGCATGAGGGGAACAGAAAGAAGGCTGATGTCACTGGATCAGAGAGTACCCATAAGGGAGGAAAGTGTAAAAGGACTGGAAAGGTAAGAAGAATCAAGGTTGTGAAGAGTTTTAAATGCCCAACAAAGGAGGCTATACTTCATCCTAGAAGTAATACATAGCCATTGGAGTTTACCGAGCAGAAGAATAGATAGTATTCTGATTGTGAGCTATCAGTGCAATGTTGTCATCAAAAAAAGCTAATGTGAACTTGGGCTCCATTAAAAAATAGTGAAGGTGGAGAGGGAGGAAATAATCATTTATAAGGTGCTATGCTTATTATGTCATAATTATCTCATTTGATCCTCATAATAACCCTGGAAGGTAGGTGCTATTATTATATACAATTTGCTGTTGAGGAAACTGAGGCAGGCAGAAATTAGTGGGGTTTTTCAGGTTCACATACTGAATAAATGTCTGAGGTCAGATGTAAGCTTAGATCTTGCTGATTCCAGGCTTAGTACTCTGTCTCCTCCATCACCTAACTGCCTCAAAGACTATCTACCTTTGGGGTTCTTTCCCATATAAAGTGCCTATAATTTCTGGGCACAAATTCTGTGAAGTCTTTCAAAATGAGCTCAGACACTTCAGTTATTTCTAGAGCATTGTCTCCCTTCCCTCTCCTACAGTTGCCTGATCTTTTGTTTGATTCCAAGTTGTCCATGATCAGTTTGATCTCTCATTCTCAGTGTCCCTCTCCTCAGATCTCAAGACCCTGTTAAGTTTCCTGTTAGACTAGCTGCTCAGCTAAGTGTTAGGTTCCTGCAGGCTAGCCTATCCTTACCCAGGTGAACATTGATGGGGCGGGAGACAAGGGAGACAAGTTCTCCTTAAAGTTCTCCAATATCTCCAAGCTCTACATTTATTAAACCAAATACAAGTGTTTAAATATCCTCCCCAGTCCCTGGTCCACTCCCACTCCCATGGCACTCTCTAATCAACCAGAAAATAAGGCTCCGGTGCTAGAGGACACCAGGTGATGACACACAACAATCCCTTACAAAACCCATAAATCATCTTCTGCTAATAATTTCCTGGGGTCTTCCAGCATCCTGTTGTACTTTGAACAAGTTCAGAGATACTTCAATTGCCCGAATCCATATTCTTTTTTCCTGCACTCTTTCCTCTAACTTAGCCTGGACATGGTCTTGAGGTCATGTCCTACAACTCCTCCATTTTGCAGATGAGGAAACTAATCCCTGTAGACATGAAATGACTTGCTTAAAGTCACATTCTATATAGGTGGCAGAGTTGAGATCTGAACCCAGCTCCTGTGATTATATCCTTAATTAAACAATAATTAGAAACTTAGCATTAAATGAGTATTAGTTATCCTTGCTGAATAATTATATTTAAATTAATTTCAAAGCATAAAGTTCTAAGCATAATGCTTAGAACAGTATCTGACATTGAGATTAATTAATAATCATAAGAACTGGATTCAACAATTTTTTTCATTCCTTCATAACACTTTTTCATGTGCTTGCTAATTTTGATCTCATTAATAGGTCTCAATAGGTCTCCCTGCTCCTTTTCACTCCAATCCATACTTCACAAGTTGCCCAAGAGTTTCTTCTAAACTTTGAGGGTGTTTTTGCATCATGGACTCCCTGGGAACCCCTTCTCTGAAAAAAATATTTTTAAAGCATAAAATAAGACTGTCAAGGAGCATGATAATATTGAAATATAATTAGAGCAAGCTCCTGAACCCAGGTTAAGATCTCCTGTCTTAAAGTCTTACCATGTAAGTCCTCTGCTCAACAAACCCCACTGGATCTCTATGACCTCTAAGATCAAATAAAAAATCTCTCTTTGGCATTTTAAAGCTCCTCAGGCCCTGGCCCTATCCAATTTTTCCAGCCTTCTACTTCTTATATTATTCCTTTTTCTACGTTCTCAGGTTCTGTTTTATAACTTTCTCTCTGTTCTTCATTCATGTTGTTCCCTCTCCCACATCTGCACCTTTGAAATAGTTCCCTGTGCCCCAAGACTGGGATGCTTTCCCTCCCTCCCTCCCTCTCAGAATCTCTGCCTTCCTTAAGGATTCAACTTAGACACCATCTTCTACCTGAGGTCTTTCTTGGTCCCACTAGTTGCTATTGAATGCCTCTCTAAAGTTACATTGCGTTGGGGTGGCTAGGTAACGGTGCAGTGGATAGAGCACCGGCCCTGGAGTCAGGAGGACCTGAGTTCAAAGACGACCTCGGATGCTTAATAATGACCTAGCTGTGTGGCCTTGGGCAAGTCACTTAACCCCACTGCCTTGCAAAAATCTAAAAAAAGTTACATTGTGTCTTCCTTGTATATAATTTGTATACATACATCTATGTATATAAAGATAATATCACCTACTAATTGAATGGCTAATTTTTATATAGTGCTTACTATGTGCAAGAATTTTACAACTATTATCTCATTTGATCCTTGGAACAACCTTGAGAGAAAATTGTTATTATGATTTCCAATTTACAGATGAGGAAACTGAGGCATTCAGAGGCAAGAGGTTTGCACAGCTAGTATGACAGATTTGAGGTCAAATCTGAACTCGGGTCTTCCTGATTCTAGACCCAGTGCTCTAGCATCACCTAGCTGCCCCATATACCTAGATTCTTATGTTCCCTCCTTCATGAGAATAAAAGCTTCTTGAAGGCAGGAATTGCTTCACTTTTATCTTCTATTGCTATTGATTAGCACTGCAGTGTCTGAAAATACTTAATAAAGAATTGCACAGTTTATGCAAACATCCCCTCTATTATTGGACATTTAAGTTGCCTCCAGTGTTTTGCCGTTGCATGGAGTACATCTATAAACATCTTTGAACAGGCTCATCTATGCTCTTAAAACAAACTATAACCCTTCCACCCCAAACCGTCGCAATACTTTCTGTTCTGAGCTGGGCTTTTCCAAATATTTGCTTGTTTATCTTTCTCCCACCTACTGGTTCATTTCTTAACTTATAGACCCATCTGTTTTTGCTCATAATTAGCTATATTTAGATCACAGGTGCTCCTTACCTCTCCAGTACCTGCTAATTCTCACTCCAATCACCAAATGTCCTCAATTGACTGCAAGAGTCTTCTGTTCTCTCTTTCTATGAAGAGTTCCAAAACTGTGCATTTGATCTAATCCAACTACTATCCTCATTTTATTTTCCTCTGTTCCATTTCTACCTCCTTTGAAAGTACATCTAGAGCTGTGATTCTAAAACTCAAATGTTCTGGCTCCATTGTCCTTATTGGTGAGAAATTTGTCATCCAAACACTAAAAATCTTTGCAGATCTTTTCCATCTTTTGACTGATGTCTTCTCTCTTCTCAAAATGAGTTTCAATTGCCTTTTTGGGAGGATAAGCAGACCATTGGCTGATGACTGAAAAACAAACTGTAGGGCAATGGATACAGTACCATACTTGGAACTGGAAAGACCTGAATTCAAATCCTCCATAAACATCATCTGTGTGACCCTGAGTAATTCATTAACCTGACTGCTTCAGTTTCCTCAACTGTAAAATGGGGATAAGGAAGGTCCTTACTTCACAGGGTTATTATAAAGACTAAATGAGATAACAAATGAAGTACATACTTTGTAACCCTTAAAACACTATATAAATTCTAACTATTATATGTATTATTATTATTATTATGTCACCAATCTATAAGAAATGACAAATACGAAGAAATCAGAGAAATATGAAAGGAGACATAAACTGGTTTAGAAAGAAGTAAACAAAACCCAGAAAACAACAATGATTTCAATTATGTAATTATTCAACTATGTAAATAATCAATCTTGGACCTGGTAACGAATTGGGAATATGCAATTTTCTCCATTTCAGAGTCAGGGAACTATAGCTATGGAATATTTCATATGCTGTCAGATGGAGTGAGTCCACAAGCTAGCTGCCTTTTTGAAATTTCTTTTTCCTTTTCTTTTTTAATCACTATTCAATAGGTGTAATAGTGGATGAATATAATTTAAAAACAAAGAAAAGTCAAAAATTAAGGATAGGGAAAAAAGCATGAACATGAGCCCAATGCTGCTTTAAGAGCCCTTCTAAATCTGAGATTTAGTGATTCTTTATTTGTATTCTTTCTCATATTTTAAAACCATTAAATGAAGCAAAACGAGAGTTAAATTATTCAAATAATTCAGTGTATCTAAAATCTGATTGATGTGGGCTTTCCAGAGAATGGCAGAGAACATAATTTATCCATTCCTGCTCATCTCCTACAACTTTCAGTCATGTCCTTCAATAAGTTTGCTACCTCTTCTTTGTACATTTAGTCTATTATAACTATTTCCCCATTTTGATCTCTTAAGTATCATTTCTGCCTTCTCTATAGACATAACTCAGTTTGTGACATTGAAGTCCTGGTTCCATTGTCCTTAGTACTGAAAAGAATTCGTTACACTAACCCTCCCAAATCTTTTCAGATCTTTTCCCTCTTTTGATTTTGTCATATTTCTGGTTCCAACCTTAAATTTCTTCAAAGTAACATTCTTTAATTTCTCATCAATTTTTCTTCAAACTCATTTCTCTTCATTGATTTTGACAGTTTTTATAAAGTGATTCTAAATAAAGTTTTATAAGGGAGCTTTGTAACCTAAACAAATATTGATCTTCATTCTGTGTCCTCACTTGGAAAGTAAAACAAATGACTGCTGACTAAAGCAACCCAGAAACTAAAGGTTTTAGGTTTTTTTGGTCTTTTCTATATGGAAAAGAATTTGCATTGGATTCACTACTGCCTAAATTTCATTCATTACTGTAATCTGTGTTGATGTCCTTTCCTCCATCTATCTCGTTTTCCTACAATCAATAACTTATTTAAATAGGTCATATCAGACATATGACACTTGAAGGTCATATTTTTCATTTTTATTATTTTTTAGTTTTGTATTAATTTTTATCTTTGCTCTAATAACTCAGTGGTCCATTTACCCAGAGAACTAGTTGAGGAATGACTCCCACATACAAATATAACATTTTATTTAATCTGCTTTTGTTATCAAGAGAAAATAAAGAAGAGCCTTAGGTCCTTGATGGTACTCCCTGTGACATACTTATGAAAAGACATAGATAAGAGTCAATGGGATGGGCAGGCACAGGCCTATAAGTCTTTTCCTGTTTATTACAAATAGAATCCATTTTATTTTTTCATCAGCATTCAACCTGTTCAAAACCTCTGTATTCTTCTCTCAAGGAGAGTGTTCATAATCTATAAAGATTCTATTTGGCCTCTGACATTTTGGTATCTCTCATGCCTTACTTCTGAATTGAATTTTCCAAAATATTTTTCATCATCTTATCTATTCCCTCCTTTGCATTATAATTGACAAGTATCAAAGTAAAAATTATTTCTTTTTAGGTTTTTGCAAGGCAATGGGATTAAGTGACTTGCCCAAGGCCACACAGCTAAGTAATTATTAAGTGTCTGAGGCTGGATTTGAACTCAGGTACTCCTGACTCCAGGGCCATTGCTCTATCCACTGTGCCACCTAGCTGCCCCTAAAAAATTATTTTAATTTGTAAGTTCATAGATATCTTTGTGGAATTTCTCTTTTTCTTCATCCCCTACAATAGATTTGTACATAGGTTGCAAATATTTTCATAATGTGCAGGTGTACACTTTTTAAAATAAATATTTATCATGATTGCTGCCATACAAGATGACCAAATGTCCCATGAAATTATATTTCTTATTGCCTTTGGACACACACACACACACACACACGCACACACACACACAATCAATACCTTCATTTGTGTGTCCAAGGGGAGCCTGTGAGCCATCCTCCCATTTAGGTACATGTTCCTTTCGTCTTCTAGTTTTGTTTATAGCAAGAACAAGAACATCAAGTTTGATACAATTCAGTTCCTCTGATAATACGTCCACTCATTTATCATTGCAAATGGACCTTCACATTTAGAATACAAATGACTGAGTGAAGTTTAAGACAATCTAAAATCTGAGAATCTGAGTGACCTATGTTCCATTTTCTACTACTCCGGCAACATCACAGAAGCCGAGAAGAGTCACAGAGGACTGAGGTCCATTTGTAATCTTGTCTTGACTAAATGACTTAGCATGAATTGACCAGTCTTTTGGCACTTCCCTTTTAGCATGGCAAAACTTCCCTCCCTTTTACTCTGCCAGTTTAGATGTTGAGAAGCTTGCAAGGAGCACAGAGGTATACCCCACCAGGAAGTATCAGATGACCTCTTGGAAGAAATGGCTTTTTTTTCCATATGCCCACTTGGAAAGGGCTCTCCTTGACCACTTGGTGTCCAGCTCCCTGAAATCTCTAACTTCCTTGGTGCCTTCCTTTGTGGCCCTTGCTCCTCCCTCCAGACTTAGTTTAGCCAGGAAATGCACTGTATCCAAATGGGCATGCCAGGGCACCTTGCCCTGTGGTATAGGCAAAGAATTTACTCACATCTGGGAAATGAGACACTGAAAGTGTCCAATGGTGCCTGAACAGGAGTCAAACCATTCAGCTCCTGCATATCTACTCAAGCACCAGGCCAAATAATTATCAAAACATCCATTGAGAAGGTAACGAGTGATTTCTTCTATCTCCCAGAACTTTACAAAACATTTAGCCACAATCTCAAGGGCTATAGGAAAAAAAGAATTCCTTCCAACAAAGCTAATGCCTGCAACTCCCAGGCAGGCCAGAGATGGGACAAGCAAAACCTGAAAGGATCTGTGTCCAGATCTAGTGAGCATATAGAGGTTTCCTGGGAAAAGTCCAGGGTTAGAAGTTTCAAGGTGGTAAGAAAGTTCCAGGAAAGGAAATGTTGGTGGAGTATCAGTGGCAGCAAAGTGCAGGGGTGAAAAGACAGGGACAGTCTAAGCCCAGTGTCTGAAGTCTGTAATTTGGGGCATCAGAGAAGGCTAGAGATTTAGCAATGGACATTCTGGGGATCCTGATTCTGGAAGCTTAGGATGGTGGAGGAAGCCAGGGAACACAAGACAAGATCAAATGAAGTTCACCTAAAATCCCAATTCAGAAACTAAAACTAGAGAGAAGAATAACTCAGTTACACCCAATATTTGTCACCATCCTCTTTTTAAAAAAATTTTTTTATGTTTTTTCAAGGCAAATGGGGTTAGGTGTCTTGCCCAAGGCCACACAGCTAGGTCATTATTAATTTTCAGGGGCGGGATCTGAACTCAGGTCCTCCTGACTCCAGGGCTGGTGCTCTATCCACTGTGCCACCTAGCCGCCCCACCCCATTCTCTTAAAATAAAACAAAACATTGAACTTGGAGTCTGAGACTGAGTTTCAGTCTTCTGACCTCTTCTGAAGCCCAGCATCTCTTAAATGAGGAAAGTCGCACTTTATCTTCCAAGTGCCTTTCAGCTCTGACAATCTATGGACTGAATCTTCTGCTTTGAATAATAGAAATGAGATGAAAATCGCCCTTCTTTTTTTGATCTCACCCTCAAAAGGTCATTTTCTTAGTTTTGGCAATGAGGAGGACCATTGGAACAGGGCTGGGAAGGAGAAAGGAGACTGGAGAGAGTCCAGCCCACAATGAAAAGACATCCAAATGTAGTATAATATATTTTGATCTATGCTATTTAAAGATTAAAAGCCTCACTTATAAAAAATGAGGCTGGGCTACTGCATACTAATACTGGCATAGATAGGATGAAAATTACCATTCAGCAGGGAGGCAATAGGGAGTCATGGCAAAAAGTTGCTTTTGGAATATGGAGAATTGGGTTCAAATTAGCATTGTTCATTACAATTTTATGAGTTGGTTACCTTTCTTTAATTTCATCAGTCAAAAGAGAAACCTGGGCTAGAGGTTTCTATTCAAATCACAACTTCATTTCCACATCTGGCAACAGTGATGGGCTGATCTATTATGCTACTTACCATGTCGGAGGCCTCTCAGACCCTAACTCAGGGGGAAGCTACATAACCCAAGGATAGCTTGCTGTTCCTGGAGTAAGGGGGATCCCAGCTGAAATCTGACATCAGACACTAGTTTTGCGACTCTGTTTATCTCGGTCTCCCCAGCTGTAAAATAGACTAGAGAACAAAATGACTAAGTACTCTCAGTATCTCTGCCAAGAAAACCACAAGAAAACCTCGTGAAGAGCTGAAATGTGGGAAACAACTGAACAATAGCAACAAGACCCTAGATCTATTCCTTGGCTACCTCTTCTTTCTATGTGTTGTTTCGCTCATCGAATGTGCGGGCACAGCGCATAGAGCTCAGGATTTAGGGTTTTAATTCGGTTTGTAATTCATCTAAGATCTATATCCAATCCGGGTCTTTCTGTAACTAATTTCATCAACTCTAAAGTGGTTACAGCAACAGCAGCTATGTTGGTGTGGAAGGTTTGCCCACAACTGTTAGTAAATGAGTTAACTTATATAAAACACTTTGCAAACTTTAAAGTGATGTATAAATGCTGGGTATGCTTAATCCTTGAAATCGAGTACTAATGAATCGGTATCCCCAGCACTTAGCATAGTGCTTGATGCATAGCTAGCTTAATAAATGATGTTTTATTCATTTATTCATTCCCGGAGTTCCCTTCCAACTTTAATTTCATTGAGAGCCTATCAGGAGGATGGGCTCTTTTGATTGGGCAGTGAACATGGATTATTAATATTTATTATTTTAGCACTGTCCTCTAGATGGTGTTAGGAACTCAAAAGGGGCCTGTCCTCCTGCAAGATGCACCCTCATGCAGTGGAAGGCTCCGGTTTAGGGTCTCCATCCATCATCACTATCACTAATTGTCCATCATTTTCCTGTTGACTTTCATAAGACAGTAATCAAACAAACCAACCAATCAAAAAAGGCCTTTGGGTCTGTAGGGAGACTATGATATCCAGAGTGTTCACACAGCAGGGGTGTAAACCAGGAAAACTCTGTGTTCTTCTCCCAGAGCCCAGAGAATAGAGTTCATACTCTAGAAAGCAACTCTGACTCACACAAGCATAATGGTATAGGCACATGGGATCTCTCTGAATCCTTTCCCCTCAAGGAGAGAGACTGAAAAAATTATCCTTCCTCTTCCCATGCTTTCTTGTAGAAGGACAAAATCATCTTTTAATATACAATACCACCAGAAACCTCAAAATGTGGCAATGAAATCACATTAAAATAGAATACGGAAATTAATGCCATATTGATTCAACCAGGCCATTTCCAGCTCTGATGGCCCCCAGGATGCTCCTTTCCTCTCTTGTAACTGGAAATCTATGAACCTCACTCTGTGGTGACTGGAAAGAGCTCAGTGTCTTCTGGGATATGACTGCGCAGCATGTCCTTGGGCCTGAAGCAAAGTAACCCTTTGGGGGCAGTTGGAGCAGAGGGGCTATATAGCTCAAAGGAAAGAATAGCCTTCATTTGGATACCCCAGGATAGTGTTAACCAATCAATCAATCAGTCAACATGTATACTGATGGCCAGGTACTATGTTAGTCAGTAGAGTGGATCTAGGGTCAAAGACAGCTCATTGGATCAGAGTAGAAACATTCATGAACTGAAGGACCTTGGACAAGTCACTTAACTGAGTGTAAAATGAGAACTTGGTGACTTTCTGAGCTCTAAATTAGAACTTCTAACTCAATCTAAAACTGGAGCATCAACTGATTGCTGAAAGATTTTAAGGATTATCTAGTCCTAACCCCTGATTTTCCATGTTAAACGACTTTTCCCCACCCCAACAAGATACCTTGCCCAAGGCCACGCAGTTTGTAAAAGACAAAGCTGAGTTGTAGCACTTACTCCTAGGTCTTTCATACTTTGGTTTTCTTAAGTGCAATTTTTGGAAAAGGAGGATCTATTTTACCTTTGGAGGCTTCAGTATGAATGATGGTGATTGCTGGGGAGATGAGTGAGGTGAGATCGGAGGCAGTATGTTCAGCAACAATAGCAACATCAAAGTACTATGGTACTTTCAAGCTTGCCAAGCAAATGATAGCCAATATTTTATCTTTAGGAGACAGTGTGCTATAGAGGAAAGTATGCTCTGTTTGGAATCCTAAATTACTACTCCTCTGACTTCCATTCTCCCAGCCTCAGTTTCTTTATCTGTCAAATGAGATAACCACTAAGGTCCCTTCTACCTTATTCCACATCTGTGATTTCAATGTGAGTTATCGGTCCAGTTTTCTCATGACTCACAGGATGAACTCAAGGCAAATTGCCATCTTTCTGCCTCACTCTGCTTTTCCCAAAATTAGACTTGCTATTGATTGACCTACTAGCAAAAATATTAATTATTGGGAAACACTATGGAAGAAGGAGGAGGAGGAGGATAAGAAGAATGAGGAGAACAAGAATGAGGACAGGGACAAGGAGAAGGAAGAGGAAGAGGAGGATGAGAAGGAAGAAGAGGAGAAAGACTTCAGGTCTTAACTCAGACACATCCTGGGAGCCTCTGGGCCGTTCACTAACCCTGTCAGTGCTCTTGGAGTCAGAAAGGAATGGGATTATATCCCACCACTGACACTATTTGTTCACCCATTGGTCAGCCACTTCTCAGCCTCAGTGTCCCTATCTGTAAAACAGCAGTTTTCCTCTCAGGGCTATTGTGAGGCTTCATATATACAATAGAATATGACAAAGCATGTGGCAAATTTGTAAATGTTATATGAATTTCCTGTAGTATTGCTTTTTGATCATTTTTTTAAGTCTTTTTTTTTAAATGGGAGTGATTTTGGTCCCATTGCAGAAAGCATCCTTGTTCAGACTAGATAGGGGGTTGACTTCATGACTGTGACCCTTCAAATCTGGGATTCTATGATTCTGACTTCTTTTGCAACAGACAACGGGTCTGACTCCTACTGTACAATTAGAATTCTCTAAGGGTTTGAAGAATAAAGGAAAGTAAAAATATGATCCATTATCATCCCTTGTCTTGACAGTCTCTGCCTGTCTCCCTCCCTCCTCCTGCTATTTGCTTCCCTAAAGATAGTAACAAAAGCAAACCATGTGTTTTATGGGGAGGATGCTGAGTAAATCCAAAAGCATATTATTGACAGGCTGACCCTTGGGAAATGTTCTGTACTGGAAGTCCCTGGTGTAGGCAGACATTATTGTACATAATACAGAAAGATCTCCACTCCCTCTTCTTCTTTTCAAAAGGTTGCTAATCATTGACACCACCCCCTCCACATCATCAACATTAGCTACTTTCAAAATTAGCCACCCAAAGGAAAGCCCAGATTATAATAAATTAAGTTGCTGAGAATCTCAAATCAGTCAACTCAGATTGTTCCCAGAGTGCTACTGATTATATTAGTACAGGCAGATAGAATTCTGGTTCTCATTGGTCCCCATGGGTTCAATTATCATCTCTATGTTAGAAGATGGAGGATGACTTTGAAATCTCCATATGCAGCCTTTTTCACTCTCCTGAAATCTAGTTTTGTTTCTTCATGCATAAAATGGCATAATAATAGTTGCTACTTGTCAGAATTGGGAATCCAGCGAGATAACATCTATAAAGGTCTTTGTTGACTCATCATCATCATCATCACCATCATCATCATCATCATTATCAGTTAAATTTTGTGTATATCCAATCTAACTATTCCATAAATATTTCAAACTCAACTCTTCTCCAAACATCTCACTCTCCATTGGTAAAATCACTTGTATTTCCAAACTTATTCATTCTTGCTTCCTCTCTCTCTCTCATCCCTGACATCTAATCAGTTGCCAGGTCTTATCAATTCTACTTCCAAAGCACCCATGCATCCTTCCCCATCCTTCTACTCATACAACCTCTGCCTCAGTTCCATTCTTCATCACATCTCAACCAGACCATTAAAATAGTCACCTCAATGGCTGGCCTGACTCCTGTCTCATGCCTCTTCCCAATTCACCCTTCGCATAGCTGCCAAATTTATAGATCTAAAATACAGCTCTTACTAGCTAACTTATTCAAGGGTCTTCAATTGCTACCTCATCTAGGATCAAATATAACATCTTAAGTCTAGCATTTAGAGAGCACTACAATCTGGGCGACTTGATTTTTCCCCCATCTAGTTTCATATTTCTCTTGTCACTAACTAATTAAACTTGCCTCCTATTTCCTATTTTTAATACCCAGTTTATTGGACTGATCCCTTATACACAGCTTCCTCCAAGTCTGAAATACATTCCCTTTCTTACCTTTGCCTCCTAGAATCCCTGTCTTTGATTAGATGCCCCCTTCCTATGCAAGACCTTTTCTGATCCCCTAATCACTGGCAGAGCTCTGTCCCTCTTGAAATTACTTGTATAGATTTTGTAACTAACTATTAGTGTGCAGGCTGTATTCCATTCTCATCTCCATCAGCAGAATCGAATCCCCTTGAGGACAGGGGCAGCTTTCCTTTTATTCTTTGTATACTGGTGTCTAGAACAGGGCTGGGCACAGCATTAGGTGGCATTCCCTAAGTGTTTATTGAATTGAATTTTCCATAGGTTTCCCTCAAAAACTCAAAAAGTTTGCACACACACACACACACACACAAAATACTCATACACATATTCATCAAGGAATATATCTATAGGACATTTAGGTAGTAGGTAAAGTACCAGGCCTGTAGTAAAAAAGATCTGAGTTTAAATCCAGCCTTACACACTTACTAGCTGTGTGATCCTGAGCAAGTTCACTTCCCCCTGACTACCTCAGTTTCCTCCTCTGTAAACTGAACTGGAGGAAGAAATGCCAAACCACTCCAGTATCCTTGCCAAGAAAACCCCAATAGAGTCACGAAGTTAGACATGATTGAAACAACTGAATAGTAACAAAAATATCATATACATGTATATACGTATATATGGGAAGAATGTGTATATATTTTTCTGCTCTTGAAACTTCATCAACTTCAAAAAGAAAAAAGTGCCAAGGTGAATGAAATCTTTACTTAACTACTAGTAAAAAGATGCCATCTGGGGTGGCTAGGTGGCACAGTGGATAGAGCACCAGCCCTGGATTCAGGAGTACCTGAGTTCAAATCTGGCCTCAGACACTTAATAATTACCTAGCTGTGTGGCCTTGAGCAAGGCACTTAACCCCATTTGGCTTCCCAAAACATAAAAAAAAAAGAAGTCTTCTAAGTCATACCTCTGGTAGCATGACATAGTGGAAAAAAGAGATTTGAATCCACACTCAGTCAATTATAGTTATCTAACCAAGACCAAGACACTAGATGTGACTAGTTCTGTTTCCTCACCTATAAAATGGGGGAGAAGGGGTGGATTAGATGAGTTGGAGTGGACCTTCCAGTTCTAAAATATGTGATGCCTGGCTGCATCTCACAACTCAAAGAGAGAGATGCCAATTCCATCAATAAACATAATTCAGACAATCTCTTGGCAAGGTGATGTTCCCTCCAGTGTCCATTGAAAGTTTGGTTTTTTAAAGATAATTAAAATGACTTATACATTATGAGCATGCACTCAACACAACTTAGGGAAAAGGTTCTTTAATTAAAAACACACACATAAATCAAAGAGAGAAAGAGCTGATCTCCTTTTTACAAGACTTGCCTTCCTACCGGAAGCATATTACTCCAGAAAGGTAGAATAATAGAGTGTAGTCTAAAAACAATTTCACTTCTGTTCTGTTTAAAACTTTCCAGAAAATGGAAACATCAAGATGCAAACTATCAACTCTTTTGTGGTCAGAACAATGGTCTAAAAATTCACAGGAAGATAAATTCAAATTGGGCATTTAGATTTGCAGCTAGACTTTACCTCAACTCTCATATCCAATGAGGTCCCAGGTTTTGCCAAGTCTTCTTCGTCTTCTGCATCCCTCTTTTTTTTTCCCCTACTTTCTCATCTTCAGTATTAATCCAGGCCCTCATCATCTCTTGGCTGCTCTGCTATAATAGTCTCCTAATTGCTTATCACTCTGTGTCTCTAATTCATGTTTCACATCTCCTGTCAAATTCATATTTCATCTCTCTCTCTCTCTCTCTCTCTTTCTCTCTCTGTGTGTCTCTCTCTCTGTCTCTTTGTCTCTGTATCTGTCTCTGTCTCTTTCTGTCTCTCTGTCTCTGTCTCTCTCTCTCAATTCCTTTGTAAATACTAGGTTATTTACTCACTTATGCGTATAGTACAAATCCCAGTTCAAGCAGAGGATATGCTCCTTGAAGGCAACAACAGTTTTCACTCATGTCTCTGTGTCAGTAGGACCCAAGCATTTTTGTGGTTCATTCATTTCAGTCATGTCTAATTCTTTGTGACTCCTTTTGGATTTTTCTTGGCAGAGATACTGGAATGGTTTGCCATTTCTTTCTCAAGCTCATCTTAGCGATGAGGAAGCTAAGGTCAATAGGGTGAGGTGACTTGCCCAGGGTCACACAACTTTTAAGTATCTAAATTCAGATTTTTGAACCCTGAAATAAGAATCTTCCTAACTTCAGTTCCCATGTTCTACTCACTGCACCACCCTAGTTGCCCATCGATTAGCAAATACTTAATATTTGTTAAAATGAAACTGAACTAATAAAGGATAGTAATAATATCCTTAGTCACTTATATCCTCACATAAATACTGAGAGTATAAAACCAAAAAAATAATTAAAGATTTTAAAGCAAAGAAGTTGCACATCACTGATAAATTCCAGCTCAAAGGTATTCCAGAGACTGAGAAGGATGATACTCATTACCATAGAATAGAAAAGTAAAGGTCCAACATATTCAGGATTGATCCAGGAGATAAAAGGGGACAATGAATCAGCCTTGTAAAGCTAGAAGATAGAAGACTGCCAGCAAAATTCATGGACAAGACAGAGAGAAAGTCTGATGGGATGCCATTAGAATGTAAACAACTTGGGGATGACTTGGTGGCACAGTGAATAGAGCACTGGCCCTGGAGTCCAGAGGATCTGTGTTCAAATACGACCTCAGACACTTCATAATTACCTAGCTGTGTGGCCTTGGGCAAGCCACTTAACCCCATTGCCTTGCAAAAAAAAAAAAACAACTTAAAAAAAAAGAATGTAAGCAACTTGAGGGTGGGGACTGTTCATTTTGTCTGTGGCTAAGTTCCTAGCCACAGAATTTTGCAAATGTTGAATGTTCGAAAAATGCCTGTTTAATAGATTCGAATTGGACCAATGGGTCAGTCTACAAGCATTTGTTAATATTTCCAATGTATAAGGTATAATGCTTGTACAATGAATGCAGAGAAAGGCAAGAAATCAATCCCTACACTCAAAGAGATCTTGATACAAGAGAAGACAACCCGCTAACCATGGGGTCTCTACAGAATATAAAGAGGAGATGGAAGCTAGCTTCAGAGGAAGCCTCCTGCAGAAGGTGGTATCTGAGCTGTCTTGAAGGAAGACCACAAAGTTAAGAAGTGCCAAAAAGAGAGAAAGAGAATTCCAGTCAAGGGAATCGTGGCAGAGAACAAAGAGCAACAAATAAGCCATGGAACTGAATCCTGGATTTTGTGAAGAGAATTGAGTACAAGAAGACTAAAAAGTTAAGAAAAGAAGGGCTTTAAATGCCGTATCATTCACATTCAATAAAACTGACCCAAATTCACAAGCAGTGGAGGTGGTTCTGATTACGTGAAAGTTAATCAATCAGTAACTATTGAGCTTCTTCCTGTGGTCAGAATTGGGTCAAGCCCTCTAGTTGTTTCTCCTCTAGCAGAGTTGATTCTCTCTAAAAGGTTTCAGTCCCATCTTCTGCCACATATTTCATCCTAGAATTAATCGGGAGCCAATGAAGTTCTTTGAGTAGAACAAGTGATATATCAGCCCCACATCATGGTCATCTTTGCAGGACTATTGGACTTGTCATAAAGTTTAAGGTCTGATGCCATGAAAATGACTGAGACCCAAGAGTCAAAGAACTCAGGTGAAGTACTGATAAGGGGTTTATTGAAAATCCAAGACAAAAGGTTCATTAAAACCTAACATGAATTTTTTCCTTTACTCAAGTCAATCTCCAGATTCTAAAAGATAGCAAAGGTGTGATAATCCATGGGTAACCATGGTGGGGGTGGGCACAGCTAGGTGACACAGTCAATAGAGCATAGGCCTGGAGTCAAGAAATTTCATCATCCTGAGTTCAAATCTAGTCCCAGACAGTTACTAGTCGTGTGAACCTGGGGAAGTCATTTAAATCTGTTGACTCAGTTGTCTCATCTGTAATGTGAGTCGGAGAAGGAAATGACAAACCACTTCAGCGTCTTTGTCAAGAAAACCCTGAAAAAGAGTCACAAAGAGTTGGACACAACTGAAAAAAGGACTAAATAACAACAAAAACCATAGAGGGAGAAGACCAAAGTTACTTTGCAGTTGGAATGTCCTGCCCCTGACCTGGACAAAATGAGGAAAGGGAGCAGTTCTGAAGCCATACACTTAGTGATGAAGGGACTGGCTTCACCTAGCTGGGAACCTGCTGGATCTTCAATTATCTAGGGATCCCGGTTTGCTTTGATGATAATTTTAGTCCTCAGAAGGTGAAAAAACCATGACAGGAAACCATTCTTCCAAACATGATTCAAACTGACAAGAAAGAAATTACTGAAAAAGATGTGAAAGGAAACTTGGAAGGAAAAGACTCAATTCTCTTCAAATTCTTAATAGTAAAAGGAGCAAAAAATCCAGATGCAGTCCAACAACCACCCTAGATCAGGAGCTTTTAACCTAAGGTAAGTCATTTTTTGTTTTGAGGCAAATCAGGGTTAAGTGACTTGCCAGGGTTACACAACCAGTAAGTGACTGAGGCTGACTTTGAATTCAGGTCCTCATGCCCAGTGCTCTGTCCCCTGCACTACCTAATTGCTCAATGTGAACTTTTTTTTTTTTAATTTCATAACTATTTCAAAAGAATTGGTTTCCTTTTGAATCCGATGTATTTAATATGGTGAATTTAAAAACATTATTTTGAGAAGGCTTCTCAGACTGCCAAAGTGGACCATGAGAGGGAAAAAATAAACTTCTGAACTTCTATCCTAGAGTTTGGGAAAGGACATTTTGAAGGGTTTAAATTAGGAATGGAAAACAGAATCTGCTGGCTTAAGGTTTTATTTTTAGGAAAAAGTGGCTCAAAAAACAATGCAACACTTTTAAAATTAAATTTTGTTGATGCCAACACAAGGGATGGTGGTGACGTTGGAGAGGAATAGCTCTTTAAAATGAGATATAGGCAGAAGTGAAAGCAAGGGAAGGTTTTAGGATCAGAGATTTCAATATAGGTCCAATGGATGCAGTTTACAGATAAGGAAGTCAAATCACAAAGAGATTAAGGGATTTGACCAAAGTCACACAGTTGGCATCTACGTGAGAATTTGAAACCGGTCCTTCCTGATTTCAAGTTCAGCACTCTATTCAAAGCTCCATGTTGTCTCAACAAATGAATGTAATTCCTTTAGAACAAACTCCACTGAGCCAGAGAGGACAGGTCACTTATAGATCAGGAAAACAGAAAGCCATTAGATCTGCATGTCAAATAGCTTTTGCTTTGCAGTGGACAGCTGCTTCAGTAGGAACAGATTTACCTGGAAGAGATAGGAAAGGTCAGAATTCTGGGGAGAACCACAGTGAAAGTCCTTGTAGCACTTGTACAATGAGGAAGGTGCGTTTGTTATGGAGGAGTTGGAAGGAGAGCCACTCAAGACTCAGTCCATCAAACCACACATTTTTCAATCCCGTATCCTTCACATCCAATCAATTCACCCAAATTCACAAGCAGTGGTGTTCTGATTACGTGAAAGTTAATCGATCAGTAACTACTGAGCTTCTCCCTGTGGTCAGATTGGGTCCAGCCCTCTAGTTGCCCAGAAAGCCCTTCTATTTCTCCTCTAGCAGAGTTGACTCTTTCTCAAAGGTTTCAGTCCCATCTTCTGCCACATGAAGTATCATCTAATCAACTAATGCATTAAGATTCATTTGATGAATCTACAGAATGTCAGGACTAGACGCATTCAGGAATATCTAGTCTAACCTTCCATTAAACCAAGGCCCGGAAGTGAAGGGGACAAGATGTCCTAGCTATTCTGCCCCCCTCTTTTAGCTTCTCTCAAAGGCAAGGTAACACTATCCACCTTCTCTGGGAGAGGAGATATGGAAGTTCGTGTTATAATTAGCTCTGGAGAGAGAGAGAGAGAGAGAGAGAGAGAGAGAGAGAGAGACTCATTCTGAGTTTCCCCATTGAGGAGAGCCATTTAAATCCTGGATCTTCCACTTGTCATCTCTAGGAACTTGGGCAAATTCCTTGACCACTTAAACTTTAGTCCTCTGAGAAGTGGAATGGGGATATTAATGCTTAGTATTTACTTGATCATTCCACATTCCTAGGCTTTATTTTGAGGAAGGTGCTCTATAAAAACTTAAAGAAATTTTGATAATCAATGAATATTCATTATATATTATTTTTATCTTGTTCATATTTATTTATCATTACATTTGTTCTGTTTAAAATAGTATTTTAATATTGTTTTATTGTTGTTTTTGTCTGACTCCAGGAAAATGATTATTTATACCTTTCTATAACATATAATATAATATATATATATATATATATATATATATATATCCTTTATATAATCTTACTATACCTTAGTGTTCTTACTTATAAAATGGGAGCAATAATACTTACACTACCAACCCTGACTGTGGGGAAAGTGCTTCACAAACTACAAAGTGCTATAGAAATCAGTGAGCAGCCTTAGGAGTGGCATCAAGAGAAGACAGAATTCTGGCTCATGGAAGATTCTCATTAGTTGAACAAGTTTTCCTTATACCCAAAGACTATTTCACCCGAACTTCTTATTGCTGTAGTTGCTTGTCCTTCATTCTTTTTTTTGGGGGGGGGGCAAGGCAAATGGGGTGAAGTGACTTGCCCAAGGCCACACTGCTAGGTCATTATTAAGTGTCTGAGACCGGATTTGAACCCAGGTCCTCCTGACTCCAGGGCCGGTGCTTTATCCACTTCACCACCTGGCCGCCCCTGTCCTTCATTCTTGAAGAACAATGGCTAGTATTATTTTGAAAGAGGATGGAAAGTCATGACTCAGAAGAGATCTGAGAGCCCATTCCGAGCCTTTTCCTTCGAAGTGGTGGGAGGTCCTCAGTTGTTTTACTGATTTTTCCCCTTTTTCATTCTATCGCTTTAAAAAAATGTTTTATGGATGACTTTCTAGGAGAGTTAAGGGGAAGAATACTGGAGGAAACTATTAGTGTTAAAAATCAATAAAAACTTATTAAAAAAGAAATAGAGGCGGCCAGGTGGCACAATGGATAGAGCACCGGCCCTGGAGTCAGGAGTCCCTGGGTTCAAATCCGGGCTCAGACACTTAATGATGACCTAGCTGTGTGGCCTTGGGCAAGCCCCTTAATCCCATTGCCTTGCAAAAAAACAAAACAAAACAAAACAAAAAAAACAACCTAAAAAACAAAAGAAAGAAACCCGGGGGGGGGGGGGCAAATAGGGGGTGCAGTGGATAGAGCACCGGCCCTGGAGTCAGGAGGACCTGAGTTCACATCCAGCCTCAGACACTTAAATT
Source organism: Macrotis lagotis (assembly GCF_037893015.1). Lineage (NCBI taxonomy): Eukaryota > Metazoa > Chordata > Mammalia > Peramelemorphia > Peramelidae > Macrotis > Macrotis lagotis. Next base: position 31,869,194 of record NC_133663.1, on the reverse strand, counting down.
ACCTAGCTGTGTGATCTTAGGCAAGTCATTTAGCCCATTGCCTTGCAAAAAATACATAAATACATAAATACATAAATATAAAAAGGAAATGTATGTAAGAATGACTTCTCCATATTTTATTCAGACATTTAAAAACTGATACCCCCTCCTACCTGCCCCTCCTAGTAAATGGCCTGTTTCAGCAAAGCAACTGGTTATGCAAGGCTTCCTATTACCTGCTAAGATTTGGAAAGATGTCATTTATCTGACTTACCGCCAAGGCAAATTTGCATAATTGCACATGTTTGCACGGTACTGATAAAGCAGCTTTGCATTTTATTTTCTTTGCTTATTTTTCCCCCTCTCCAGAAAGCCAAGAGCATCAGTGATGCTCATCTCTCTCCACTCTTTGAGGGAAGGTCAGTGATCAATGTTATAACAATCTATCCTTGGGTTCAATTCTGCCCAAAGAGCTCCCAGCTGACTTTGCAAGTCTGTGAGTAAGAATCGCTGTGGCCTCTCAACCTGCCTATTCCCAGACTGGAAGAAAGATGGTGAGGGCGCCCTGCTTCACACAACAATGCCTGTCTCTCAGCACTCTAGGAAATCTTCACTAACTTGGTGTCCATCTTGTTGGATAATCCTTTCGAAAGTAAATTCAAGTCCGTCTGCTCCACAATCCCCACAATAAAGCACATTATCCACATGCAGAGAATATTGATTGAATGCAGACTGAAGTATGCTATTTTTCACTTTCCTTCATTTTTTCTTTAATTTGAATAATTTTGTACAAAATGACGAACATGGAAATGTTTCACATAATTGCACGTGTAAAACCTATATCCGATTGTTTACCATTGGTGGGAGGGATAGAATCAAAACCTCAAAACTTTAAATAAAAACTTCAGGGGAAGCTAGGTTGCATAGTGGATAGAGCAAGGGCCCTGGAGTCAGGAGGACCTGAGTTCAAATCTGACCTCAGACACTTAATAATTACCTAGCTGTGTGACCTTGGGCAAGTCACTTAACTCCATTGCCTTGCAAAAACTAAAAAGAATGTTAAAAAATGGGGGAAAGAAGTATGGCTAGCAAAACTGGCTTACTTATTGTGTCCTATCCATGATTTTCCAAACTCCCACCTCTTCACTTTTTTTTTTGCAAGGCAATGGGGTTAAGTGGCTTACCCAAGGCCCCACAGCTAGGTAATTATTAAGCGTCTGAGGCCGGATTTGAACCCAGGTACTCCTGACTCCAGGGCTGGTGCTCTATCCACTGTGCCTCCTAGCCACCCTGCACCTCTTCACTTTTGCACAGGCTGCACCCCAATACCTAGATTACTATTCTTTACTCCCTGCTTTTCTTGGAATCTAAGGCCCCAGTTGAGTGTCACTTCCTACATGATGTCTTTCCTGATTCTCTATTTCAAAGTGAACCTCATCAAATTATTTCTAGTCATTTCGTATTTGCTTCGCTGTGTATAGGTTATCCATGTTCCCCTATCTCCAGAATACAGGCTCCTTTTTTGTTTTCAATTTTATATCCCTCGTACATAGTAGGCATCTAATAACTGCTCATCTAGTAAATGAACTAGTGAATATTGCTCAATCTTTATCAGTCTACAAGAGATGAATATGTATGAAGGTTCTAACTTGCTTCTTCTCTAGATTCGCATCTCTCAGTCACTGCTCCCATGATTGATGGAAGTGTTGCATCCTGAAATCCTGATGAATGTGGCACCATGAAAAGCATGAAGTCAGAGGGCTTGGGTGCAAATCAGGTCTCTGACACTAACAGAGTGACCTTGGGCAGATCACTTAACCCTCAGTTTCCTTATCTGTACAATGAAGGGACTGGACACTAGTCTCTCTAGAAGCCCAAGGCAGACATTTAAATGAAGGTATTCCCCTGAAAGGATGGAGCTGGCAGAGCATCATCCAAATAGTCCCAGTCTCTGCAAAAAGAATCTTGAAATTCTACTTTTAAGCTTTTTTTTTTTGCTAGACTTTAAAAACAGTCCTTAAGGATTTGTCTTCTCTTCCCACCCCCCCCCCACCCCCCGCTTCTATCTCAGAGCCTAGTCTTGTTCTTGTTATGAGCTCCTTTGTCCTAAAGGTGAAGCCTGGATGGAGAGACTTTTCAGAGAACCAAGGGGGGGAAATTCAAAGGAGAATTCGAGAAGTCACTATTGTCCAGGATTAGAGAGATGCTGTAAATGAAGGAACAAAGAGAGCAGAATCCTGTGGCTTTGACTCATGGAAGAACATTTGGGACAATCTCAGGAGAGGGCAGACCTTGCCCGGGTCAGTGAGACCTGGGGCACTGTGCTGAGAGGGACAAGGAAGGCTGGTTGATAGAGGACATGGCTTAGCTAAACCCCAACTGTGGGAGCAGGTACAAGACCGTTGCTTTCTCTAAGTTTCTTGGCAGAAGAGTGGCACAGTGGATATAACACCAAACTTGGAGTCAGAAAGACTTGAGTTCAAATTTGACCTCAGATGCTTATATTAGCTGCATGAACCTGGGTAAGTCACTTAGCCTCTTTGCTTCAGCCTCCTCGTCTGTAAAATAAGATAAGAGAAGGAAATAGCAAACCATTGGAGTATTTTTGTCAAGAAATCCTCTTATAGGGTCATGCATACAAATGTGCTACAGTGGTGCTAGAATGTTCCATTTGAAGTCAGAGAGACCTGGGTTCAAATCTTGCATCAAACTCCTCCTTGCTAATCAGTTATCCCTAAGTACCAGACCTGTATTTTCTATGTTGCTGTTCAGTTATGTTTAACTCTTTGTGACACCATTTGGGGTTTCCTTGGCAAAGATACTGAAGTGGTTTGCTATTTCTTTCTACAGCTCATTTTACAGATGAGGAAACCTGGGGCAAACAAAGTTAAGTGACTTGTCCAGGATCATACAGCTAATGTCTGGGGTCAGATTTGAAGTCAGGTCTTCCTAGCTCTTCTATGTACTGCACCACCTCACTGCCCTGTAATTTCTATAGACTCTGAAAAAGATAGAATAAATTCATTTTTGGTGATGATTTTTCCCCTAATTATAAGGAATGACGTTAAATTTTTCCACCACACACACACACACACACACACACACACACACACACGAGTAATAAGTCATCCTTAGGTACCAGATCTATATTATCTTAAAACTCTTTGATAAAGATAGAACACAGGGGCAGCTAGGTGGCATAGTGGATAAAGCACTGGCCCTGGAGTCAGGAGTACCTGGGTTCAAATCCAGTCCCAGACACTTAATAATTGTGTCCTTGGGCAAGCCACTTAACCCCATTTGCCTTGCAAAAAACCTAAAAAAAAAAAAAGATAGAACACATACATTTCTGTCAGTGATTTATTTCATCTAACTTAAGGGCATGAAGTTAAATTCTTTCACTATTAAGAATTCATAGAATGAGGCTAGCACTGGAACTGGTACAGGAATTATCCTTCGTTGTTTGTGTTTCTGCCCAGGACATCTTACCTCCCATTCCCTCTTTGTTCCATCCACCCCCACCTGGTACGTTCTTTCTTGTCCCTTTTCTGCTTTGGAGCCTGGAGCTCACTGGCAGGCACAGTTCAGCTCCTGCCCTTAAGTGCCTCCTCCTGTAACAGCCTTTTGTGAATCTCCCCCAGGGGCTCCCCAACTCCTTCCTTGGTGCTATACTCCTATAAATTATTTTATATTTATTCTAGTCACTTATTTTGAGTATATCTTGTGTTTGCTTGTCTATATACATGTTATTTTCTCTCCTTAGAGTGTAAGCTCCTTGAGGGCAAGAACAGATTCATTTTTAAGTTTGTTTTCCCAAGACCTAGCACAGTCTGGTATATTGTTGGTGCTTAATATATGCCTCTTGAATTGAATTGACCAGTGGCCTTGGTTTCCTTCCTACTTGGAAATCATCTTCCTTGGCTTTCTTCAAGGATTTTCTATTCCATATCCATATACTCTATTATTAAAGGGTTCCTGAATATCATGTGGAAGGCAGAAACCTGAAAACCGGAACTCTGTCTGTCCCTATTTCTAAAGTTATATAAGCTCTAACTTACTTTCCCCCTGTACAAAGCCCAGATGCCAGGTCACCATTCTGGTCCTTCCAGTTGTGAATTCCCCCCAAGTTGGCCATTGGACTCTCTGGTACCTCTCACACTCAGGAAGTAGGGAATGAACCTCTCTAGATGGGGTACGTGAGTGAGTGGTTTCCCCTCACTGAGTCATGTAGGACAAAAGTCTCAAGTTTAATATTGCTAAACATTAAACTCTGAGACTTAATATTCCAAGAACTCATTAGTATTTGTAAAAAAAAAAATTTGAGGGAGGCTAGTGGATAAAGCACCAGCCTTGGAGTCAGGAGTACCTGGGTTCAAATCCAGTCTCAGACACTTAATAATTACCTAGCTGTGTGGCCTTGGGCAAGCCACTTTAACCCCGTTTGCCTTGCAAAAAAAAAAACAAACCTAAAAAACAATTTTGAAACATGAGGATGAAAGGATCCTTTGCTACATGATGTGTTATTACAAATAATGAATACCTATCAATAAACTGGCTAAAGTAAAGGTCACTTTTCTGGTTATCAATCCTAGACATCTCTCATGTGGGCATTTCTAAGATCCCCTGCTTAGGCAGAAATCTCAAGTTGGTAATTCCCTCCTGGGAGGGTAGAAGGGCATCTTTAAAAAAGTTTTATGGCTGCCTTTTGGTTTTACACTTTAGTCATTTCTCCAAGTGCTTTCCCTTCAGCCTTGGGAACTTTCCTTTATAACAACAACAGCAAAAAGCCAGATCCATATGGCTCCACCTCTCATTTATCTCTATAGAGATCCCGAAGGTGAGTCACCAGCAGAGACTGGAAGGACAATTTCTGATGATCCTGGAAGAAGATGAAAATTAACCCTCGCCCTCATCTGAAGTCAAGATGAGGCCCTTGTTTTGTTTTGTTTATGACAGAGATGAAAGCCCCTAGACAGGATAAGGGCATTCAGGCATTCTCCCTGTATTTTGAACGAACTCTCTTTCTCTGTCTCTCTCTGTCTCTCTCTGTCACTCTCTGTCTCTCTCTGTCTCTCTCTCTGTCTCTCTCTGTCTCTCTGTCTCTCTGTCTCTCTCTGTCTCTCTGTCTCTCTCTGTCTCTCTCTCTCTCTGTCTCTCTCTCTGTCTCTCTCTGTCTCTGTCTGTCTCTCTGTTTCTCTGTCTGTCTCTCTGTCTCTGTCTCTGTCTCTGTCTCTCTCTTCTGTCATTCAGACTTCCAGAAGAGATCGTAGAGGCTATGTTGGCCAAGGGCCATTTGTATGAGCATGGAAACCACCACCAATCCAGTCTAGAAGCAAGCAAATTTTATTAACCAATATGAGCAGTAACCATGACCCTCTTCTCCATATCATCATTACTCATAGGCATAGAGATGACAAGCAGCAAGAGGCAAAAAGCTGTCCTGAGTGACTGAGGACTTGAATTTAACTTGATGAATCATGGGGGACTTCCTCTTTGCTGTTTTTCTTTAGGTCTCTACCTTCTTCCTTCAAAAACTGAGAGCACGAATGGTCCAGGTTTTTCCATTTACCACCTGAAAATCAGGGACAGAATCAAGGCTAGAAAAGGGAAATGACTGATATCAACTCTCTCCATACAGGAGTCTCTGGTCTAGTTTTCTTTGTATTTTATTCTATGTACAATACCCATACGATCAAAAGCAATCACTATACAAACACGTTTATTAAGTGCTAACTATGGAACTGAGCCTTTGCAAAGCACATAGAATCAGAGAAAAAGTAAAAATCTCCCTGCCCTCAAGGAGCTTACATTCTAATGTGAAGATAACCTACACATAAATAATCACCATATGGAAGATACATAGTAGTAAGAGGATACCTAGAGGGAAAGCATTGGCAGTCAGGGTATTGGGAATGGCCTCCACCTGAGACCAGCCCCACTGGGGCCATTGATAATCCCTTCCCTTCCATAGATTGGGACCCTGGAAATAAAAGGTTTTATAAATAGGGAGTCCAAGTGACTGGTAGTTGTTAATCTCTATAAAGAGAGACCATAAACTTCTGCAAAAAAGGAGTTCCACAAGGTAATTAGGGAAAGAACAAGAGGGAGTTGGCAAATAGATACACCATACTCTAGGATTATTCATACCTGCCCATCCTGGGATACTTTCTTCCTGGCTTCCCATAAAACTTAAATGAAGGTCCATCCAACATGAGTTTCTGGTGGGGGGGGGTCTTTTCTAGATCCCTTGATATTGAAATGATTGTTTTTAAATTTTTCATTGTATGTAATGGCCCATCCTTTATCCCAGTCACCATGGCTCCCTTTAGTGACTTCTCCTTGGTAGTTCCTCATTCACAGTGCTCTGTCCATGGCCCTTAATCTGCCCCTATTTTGCTATTCTGATGAACCCTAGAGACTATCATTTTCTATGACTCACAAACATACAGCATCTTTCAAAGTACACAGGTATTAAAAGGGTAGATGTTTGCAGTAATGAAGAAATTTCCCCACCTCCTGACCTAAAGGTAATAGACCCAAGATGCAGGACAGAAACCTGTTTGACCATGGCCAATATGGACATTTATTTGCCTTGCACATTTGTTTTAAAAGTTTCATTTTGCTTTTTTTCCCCAAGAGGGTGAATTAGAATGGAGAGAAAATAGATGTTTGTTTACTTTGGAAAATTAATTTAGAGGAAAGAAAAGGAAGAGAAAGGTGGTTCATTGTTTCAGGGAGGAGCTTGGTGCCCTCAAACACACTGGGCGATTTTCTACAAATCACCCCACTTGCGTTCTTCCTTCCATTCAATCCCATTTATTATCCATTGGATGCATTTGTCTACAATATATTAATATATATTGCAATTATATATGTATAAATGTGTGTATATATGTATTAAATGTATATATGTGCTTTTCTAGACATATTTATACACATATAATTTTATAAATTATGTGAAATTACATATAAATTTATATGTAATATGATATATAATAATTATAATATGTAATTATGCCATATAATATATTATAATATAATGTTAATAATATATAATGATTATATGTAATATAATATATAATTATAATTAATTATGTAATCATATAAAATAAAATTATAATATGTAATATAATATATAAAATTATAAATGTATAAATGTATTTATGTGTTTCTCTAGACATATTTATACATATATAATTTTATATGAAATTATATATAAATTTATATATGATATATTATGATTATGCCATATATTATATTAGAATATATGCATTATATATTATATAATAATTATAATATGTAATATAATATATAATTATATGAAATTATATATAATTATATATAAAATTATATATGCATAAATGTGTCCATAGAAGCACATATATACATTTGTATATGTATCTATGTATAAATGTGTATATATATGTGTGTGTTTGTGTAAATGTGCGTGCAGTTCAGAAGCCCTCAAACAATCAAGGTGGATTCTCCCTCATTCTTTTCAGAAAGTTTCTGAAGCCTCACATAGGGCCCAATTGAGCCAGGTACTAGTAGAGATAAAAAGTTTCCTTTCTCATAATCACTAAGAACAGAGAATAAGAGGGAGACACAAGCGATAGAATCAGGCCACAAAAAAGCCTGGAGCCTGGAGGCTTCCCGTTTTATCAGAGGTTTTCATCTTTTTCCTGACTACATCTTTGTTGGTTGCCCAAGCAGCCCAGCGTCCCCTGAGTCATCCCGGAGAGTATCCATTCCCGATTCCTCAGTAGATACCATCAGACCCTTCCAGTTAGGAGGAGAGCAGCCCAGGCCCGGCAGGTACTTGGCTTGCCCCACTCAAACTCTGCAACACTCTTTTTACCCCCCTCCACCTCCACCCAGTGAAAGGAGCTACCTTTGACGTCTCATTAATATTCAGGTGATGAGATCACCTTTGGCTGGAAGCCAATAAAACTGTCTCTAGCTTCCTGGGGAACCCTGGACACACATTGAAAACAAAAGGATCTGATTCTGAAAATAGTCTGGCTCTTTTCTTTAGAGATTTCTTCCTCTCCAGCTAACCTGGGGGCCAGACAGAAAACTAGAGCTCTAATGGAAGTGGGGAGTCAGCATTAGAGTTATAATTGTCATTAATATTAATGAACGGATTCCATTTCCATCAGCCATCTTGATGACCTTTTAATGGGTTCAGGGTCTTCTGAATAGCCTATGGCTTCCAGGACAAAATTGCTTCATCAATTTTGGTCTTTCTTGATGAGACGCCTAAAGGCTTCCTTGTGTGCCATAAGCTCTTGTAAGACTGGAGCAGACAACCCCGTCATTCCACTTTACAGGGCTTGTCGCCTCCGGGTTCTGGCCCCACGGAAAGAGGGGAGTGTGGTCTAATGAATCTAATGTAGACTGTATCCTAGACTGTCCTCAATTTGGTCATCCAGTTGGAGGATGACAAAAGCTAGTGAGAAATGGGGTAGGGTGGAGGGGGGGAAATCAAGGCCAGTCCACCAGCACCTTTAACGTTGCTGTCTCCACTCTGGTCATCATTCCCACCTCCTACCCACTAAAACTCAGGCCACTCCCGGAGTCAGCCTAAAGTCTAATGGATGGGTTTTCACTTGAACCTCAGTTTCTATCTCACTCCCTAGACACAAGTTCAAACTACACTTCTTAAATCCCATCACCTTTCTCAGTTTCCATCTATGTATGGTTTCTCCCATTAGAAAATAAATTGCTTTAGGGAAGGGATTGTCCAGATGGGCTATATTTATATTTCCAATGTTTAACACATAATAAGGCTTTAATAAATGCTTTATCAAAGTTCTCTCTTTGTTGTCAATCAGTCATGGCTGATTCTTCATGACCCTATTTGGGGGTTTCTTGGCAAGGATATTCTAGTGGTTTGCCATTTCTTTCTTACCTCAGTTTACAGATGAGGAAATAAGGCAAATAAGGTGATTTGCCTTGAATCACCCAGCGAGTAAGGGTTTAAGGTCAGATTCTAACTCTGATCTTCCTGACTTCAGATCTGGCACTCTATTCACTGAACCACCTACTGTCCAATGAAACCCTACTTCCTTCATAATAATAATAATTCAAATTTATAAATCACCTTAGTGTTTGTAAAATATTTTTCAATACATTAACTCATCTTTTACTCACAACAATCATGAGAGATAGGTATTACTATTATTAATCCCATATTATAGATGAGGAAAATTGGGGTTCAGAAAAGGGAAGGGCTTTCCCAGGGTCATGGAATTAGTAGAGATCTTAGATTCCATTGAGTTCAGTTTTCATGTTACAGAAGAGGAAACTGAGGCACAGAGGAGTTAAGTGCTTTGCACAGGGTGACAATGCCAGGAATTGTCTGTGCTATAGTTTAAATTTAGGGGTCCCTGACACAATCCTATCCACTCTGAGCATCTGAGCTAACATTTGAACCCTGGTCCTCATCTCCTATATGTTCTATCCACACCCCACACTGATTATGAAAAATAGAGAAGCTCTGCTTTTGAAAGGATTTCACCTTGGAACTAGCCCTTGGAGCAGCCTTCCCCTTGGCACACTGGAGGATGTTTGAGAAAAATAATTATCATGAGAAAATGCTGCCGAACAAGCTTTTCCATCTGATACACTATCCCTAAAGGCAAGCTGATGTAGCAAAAAGAACCAGAGTTGAACCTGGGAGTTAGGGGAAAAGACCTGGATTTGAATCCTGACTTGGACACTTACTACACATATGACCATGGATGCATCACTTAATTTCTTTGACCTCAGTAAATAGAGTAAATTATGTAAATAGAGTAAAATATAGTTCATGATGTCTCAGTACCTGCCTTTTAGAAATCCAAATGAGCCCTTGCTGTTTGCAAATTCTAAATGGCTATAGAAATGTAATCTACATATAGAGCTCTGAAAAATCTAAAATTCTATCAAAATGTTAAATTAGATAAGCACAGGGCAGCCAGGTGGTGCAGTGGATGGAGCACCAGCCCTGGAATCAGGAGGACCTGCGTTCAAATCGGACCTCAGACACTTAATAATTGCCTAGCTGTGTGATCTTGGGCAAGTCACTTAACCCCATTGCCTTAAGATAAATAAAATTTTTAAAAACTTAGATGAGCATTTATTCAGTGCCTATCAGTGCATTCTTCTAGATTCTAGGGAAAAAAAATTCTATCAATGAGCATGTATTAAACTCCAGTTGTGACTGATCCTCAGTTCTGAGTACACAAAAAAGACAAAACACATTCCCTGCCCTCAAGGAGCTTACTGTCCAAGGGGGGAGACAATGTACAAACAGCTATGTATAAACAGGTTAAACACAGAATAAATAATTTCAAAGAGAAGGCTCTATGATGAATAGGACTTGGTGACAGATCACATTTGGGAGAGGAATCCACGATGGCACCTAGCTTGTAAGCTCAAATGATTGGGAGAATGGTGGTACCTCAACTATAATGGAGATTAAGAAGAGGGGAGGATTTAAAATGAAAGATTAAATTTGGATGAGTGCAGTTTTGGATATATTAAATTTATGACATCCAGTCAAGATGTCCAAAAAGTAGTTGGATATAGAAAACTGGAGATCCAGAGAAAGGTTAGGGTTGGACAAATAAATATAATAATCATCTATAGAAAACCAGTATTTGGGAGCTTATGAGATCACCAAAGAAAATAGTATAGTGGTAGAAAAGAAAGGGACTCATGATAGAAATCCATGTTTAACAGAAATGACCTGGTTGAAGATTCATCAGTAGAAACTGAGGACTGCTAAGACAGGTAAGAAAAAAAAAAGAAATGAAACCTGACCTCAAGAAGCTTATTTTCTATTTCTGTCTGTTATTAGCTGTATGCTCATAATTTCCTACTTTCTACCCCCTTTTGGGGGGAAAAGTCAGGACTCTTTTCATAGCCACAACTTGCTTGGTCATACAAGGAGGTCTTCTTGGAGTCCTATTGTTTAGGATCTGATGCCAGTGTAGACCATAATTCTTTTATGATTTAGTAGATGTCTTAGAGAGACTTTCCCTGAAAGGTCAGTTTAGCTAGGTTGGTCCTATACAATGGATACACAGTCCACCTCTGGGTTCGTGCTTAAAAGTTTCCCACTTGTTCGTTTGTGTCTCAGCTAGAATAATTTTCAAGAATCCAGGGCTAACTCCATTCCATGATGAAACATCTTAGCAGATCATTAATAAAGGCAGGTATTATAAACACAATTTACATTGACGGAAAGACTTCACATTCTACTAATTCAATTTGACTCAGCTATAATCCTATTTTCCACAATTTCAACAAAAAACAGTATTCACTTCCTCTATCCAGACACTTGGTCCTAGTGATACCAGATCCTATGCTGGAGGAAATGATATAAAACTGGAAGAGATGTCTAATACATTGGAGAAAAGATCAAGAATGGGCTAGAACATTGGATTGAACTCAAAAAAGAGGAAAACCAGTGGCATAAATGTAAAGTCTTGTCCTGAAGGATAAAAAAATCAATGTGACAAATACTAGATATAGACAATACCATTAGGTAACAGTTGGGGAAATTAATTTGAGTATCTTTAGCCTGGAGAGGACTAATCAGGTGTAGAATGGGACATGAAGATTATCTTTATTTTCAGGTGGAAAGACCTGATCTGGCTAGCTCTAGGGGATAGAGTCAGGAGTAAAGGGTGAAAATGGCAATTCTTGATTTAGGGGAAACTACCGATTATTATGGTTATCTAAATTGAAATGAACTGCCTCAAAAGGTGGTGGGTTCCCCCCTCCTTGGAGGTCTTTAAGCAGAAGTTTGAACCATTTGTCGGGTGCATTAGAGTGAGAGAACTTTTGACTATAGGTTGGAGGAGATCCATCTCCTTCCAACCTTCAGATTCTATATGATAAATCAGGTTGGAGTTGTCTCAGTTGCATACCATATCTTGATGGTACCGTGAATAGATTTGTGGACTAGGAACCGGGAAGACCTGAATTCAAATTGAGACTCTGACACTTACTATCCATGTGACCTTAAACAATTTCCTTCATTTCTCAAATTTGTAGCTTTCTCTTTTGTAAATTGATGATAATAAGACCCATATTGCCTACTTCACAGAGTTTTGTGGCCCAGTTGATATTATGTATTGGGAAACAGCATAGTCAAGGGTCATGTTTAACGACCAGATCTGGATGCACAGAAATATGCACAAAACCTATTTTTAAATATAACTGCTTAATATTTTCTCCATCACTTTCTTAAGACTTGAAAATTCAAAAATAATAAGTTCTTATTTGTAGCATTTGTGAGTATTTGTGATTTCCACCATGAAAATACTCACCTTGAAAATTGGCTCTTGGGGTGGCTAGGTGGAGCAGTGGATAGAGCACCGGCCCTGGAGTCAGGAGGACCTGAGTTCAAATTTGGCCTCAGACACTTAATAATTACCTATCTGTGTGGCCTTGGGCAAGCCACTTAACCCTACTGCCTTGCAAACACCTAAAAAAAGAAATGACTTGTGAGTCTGCTAGGAGTGACTATAGAACTGGTTCCAGTCCTGTCTCTGCTACTTTCTCTCGGTGATCTTGAGACAAATCTTTAACTTTTCTGTAAATCAGTTTCCTTATCAATAAATTAAAAGGTTTGGACTAGGTAATCCTAAAGTCACTTCCTCTCTTTTCTGATTTCCTAGACCTTCTTTCCTATCCTCCTCACTATCGCCATCCACTGCCTTCTCTGAGACTAATTACCTTCTTTTTTAGCTGTGTGACCTTGGGCAAGTCACCTAAGCCCATTGCCTCACAAAAAAAAAAGAGAAGAAAAAGAACACGAGCTCCTTAAAAGATTATGTGTTTTGTCTTTTAAGGCACAATTCTTTTGTTTATGTAAACAAAATTACTTCTCTTTATATGCAATGCTTTAGCACAGCATCTAGTCCATAGTAAAGCATTAAAAAATGCCTGTTGACTGATCAGATACAAAGGACTTAGCCAACATTAGAGAACTAACTCTATGATTGTCGATTATTATTAGCGTTTTGTGTGCATCTAAGTTGGTTTTAATTGTGACCTCCGCTCTTACAAGTCAAAGGTCTGACTATATTAAGCTGATTTGGAAATGACTCCCACATCAATAACCAATCATTTACTGTCTGTTAAAACATAATCAATCAGCTCAGGGACCTCAGGGAACTCAGTTAACCAGTTCTTGTCTCAAGTCCATGTGTCTATAAAGATAAAACTTCTCTTTTCAATAGAGGTAAATCACAGCAGAGCCATACTCTTGGAATGAAGGGGGAAAAAAGGAATGTGGATCTATCTGGTGCTTCAACTGGTTTGTTGTTGTTTTTATTCTGCTAATCATTTAATTTGTAATCCAATTTACAAACCCAGGTGCTACAGGCAGAATAGAGGTGCTAATTTTCTCACATTTTTGCTTTTCTGGCTTTTATAAGGAAAGTATTTTTAATGCTCTGTAAAGAGCCTATGGAGAGGTGATGGAATAAGCATTTATTAAATGCCATCCACATGCTAAGCATTGAGTTTTAGCACTGTTATCTCATTTGATGGTCCAGGGACCCTTCTATTAGTGGACTCTTGTTCTAGGCTCCTCCAGTCCAAGTTTAGTCCTAGGAGACTGTCCCCAAAGAAGAGAACCAGTCTCTTCTCTCCTTCTCAGGCTCATTATACCCCCAATCCAAAGCATTACTCAGTAGCAATCTCTCAAGCAAAGGTTCATAACGGCTCAGGTCTAAGGTATCCCCCCCCAATGGACTGGAATGTGAACATTCTGGCTTACTCTCAAGGTCTCCACTCCACAAAGATTCCAGGATACCCTGAGGGCCTTCTCACAGCTTCTTCCTCCACCACCTTCTGCTTAAGTTCCCATTGGCTCTGTTCCCTCCATTTGTTAGGAGCCTATGACTAACCCATTTAGTGACTAAATTCCATTTAATCATTTAACAACAGTTAGCTTATTCAAGGGCTTAATTATTTCAGAGATAGCAAGAACAAAGTTCAAACATCTCCCCTTCCTCAACACCTTAAGTATCTATAGCACCTCTGTCTGGGAGAACTAAGGCTCAACCTCAGTTCCTACACCTTCTAGGTCCCCACAACAGAGCCAGATGGGTCTCTGTCTCATGTGATGTTCCAAAGGTCATTCCTTGCCCCCTGAGACATTGATCCTGGGCTGACTGCATCACTTATCTGGGACCCTGTCTCCCAGATTCCTCCGGAGTGTTCTCCTGACCTTTTAGATTCTAAGATTAAAGACTTCAATCCCTGGACATCCAAGCATCTGAGATCTCCCAGAAGCAAATGAAGCAAAGAGACTCTGACAAGACTTTTTGAATATCTCCATGACCACAGAACCTTTGCTTGATCCAGTTAGACAATGTCTACTCACTTTAGAGTTCTCACTTCAAACCCTTACATCACAGTTCTTCAAGAGGCAGGCAGGCTCTCTAGAGTCTAGATGCCAGAGTCCCATGGCAGGATCAACAGGCAGCTAAGGGACAAAGTGAATGGAGCACTGGGTCTTTCTTCAAACATTGCTGTGTGACCCTGGACAAGCCACTTCACACTGTTGGCCTCAGTTTCCTCATCTGTAAAATTAGCTGAAGAAGGAAATGACAAACCACTCCATTTCTTTGCTAAGAAAAGCCCAAATGGAGTAAAAAAAATGATCAAATCTTCGGGAGAAGTTCTCATGCCACCAATTAGGACAAGTATAGGACAATTATTTATTGACAATATCAAAAAAATGCTAAAAAATTAGATTCATGAGTACACATTGGCAAATATTTAAGGTATTATATATTAACCCATAACTCCACATATCCTCTCCCAGGAGGATGATATTAAAACATTAAAATATGAAATATCTTATCAGATTAAATGAGCATTTCACCTTCACCTCAGCTCTGCACTGTCCAAGCAACTCACTGAAGGTGGATATCTTCTGTCAAGTCCAGACAAGACTTCAGTTCTTCCTTACAGTGGAAAGTCATCTTATTCTATGGGAAATTGCTTCAGAAGTCACTAGCCCCCAGATCCAGGAACTCCAAACCCTTTGGAATTAATTCCATTGCTAGAGGTAAACATTTCTGGGATGTCCATTTAGTTACCTGAACTTCAAGGAAAGAAAAATAAAACAGAAGAAACCTCTAGAGTCTGAAACATTGAGATCCAATGGGATAACCCCCATATCCTCCATCACAGGAA
This sequence comes from Macrotis lagotis, assembly GCF_037893015.1. Lineage (NCBI taxonomy): Eukaryota > Metazoa > Chordata > Mammalia > Peramelemorphia > Peramelidae > Macrotis > Macrotis lagotis. The sequence goes on along the minus strand of NC_133663.1, from coordinate 31,854,011 downwards.
ATTCAACGAATTATTGGAATATCAACCCATAGAAGAAGAGGAAGAAGGAGAAGTTGTTTCTTCCTGTAAAGTTCACTGAGTGGGAAGTTATTCTGCCCTATTGCAACACACATTCTCTCCCATATCCTAGTGGGAAGGCATTTAGAAACTATGCCCTTAATCTTGAGACCTTTGGGAAGAGAATTGAGTATAAGACTAATCCTACACATGGTCCACGGAAAAACCACTATTGTATCACACACACACACACACACACACACACACACAGAAAATATTTGCTTTCATTTCAATAAAAAATGTTTTTAATCAATAAATATTTATTAAAAGACTGCCATGTGTCAGACACTTTTCTAAGCCCTAAGGATATCAAAAACAAACACACAAACAAAAAAATGTTCTTACTCTCAAGAAGCTCACCGTTTAATGAGCCAACAATACGTAAACAATTTTAGACTTAACAAGCTATATCCTGAATAAATTAGAAATAATCAACAGAGGGAAGGCATTAGTACTAAGAAGGATAGAAAGGTTTTCTGAAGAAAATGAAATTTTAGCTGGTGTTTGAAGGAAGTCAAGGAAACCAGGAGGCAGAGATGAAGAGGGAGAGTATCTTGGGCAAGGGGACAGCCAGAGAAAATGGACTGGGTTGGGAAGTGACTTATCTTAGGTAAGAAAAACAAAGAGGCTAGTGTTCCTGGATCGGAACTTGGAGGTGGTAAGATATAATAAGTCTGGAAATATGGAGGAGTTAAAGCTAGGGACCTACACCAAGATAGGAACAATGTCAAAGGAGAGAAGGAGGTAAACACAAGAGATTTACAAAGGTCAGATTGACAGGATTGATATCAGATTGAATATGGAGGTGAGAGAGTGAGAGGTCTAGGCTGACTATAGATAAGTCTGGGAGACAAAGGTCTTGGGAGTTCAGTTTGGAATAGGTCAGGTTTAAGATAGCTCCAGATTCATTTAGCATATTTGCTCAAAAGCTAACCCAGTTACAAAAACAAAAAACAAACCAACAATAAAAACAACAAAAATTGAAATGAAACCAGTAACAAAAGTAAAAAAAAAAAAGTAAAGAGAAGAAAAGAAAAAAAAACATAATTTCCCTTCTCAGAGAGAAAGTCTCAACCCAACAGTTTACAAAAGGGATGAGTTTTGGTTAACTAGAAACCAACCCCTCGCTTTCAGATGAAAAGCAAAAGTATCCTGGATGAAAATTTCTCTAAATTCCTGTAACACAGAAGGGAACACTCAATATTTCTCCAACGAACTCCTAGGGACATTCAAAATAGAGTTCTGAGGGCAGTTTGGTGGCACAGTGAATAGAACACAGCCCTGGAGTCAGGAACACCTGAGTTCAAATCCAGCCTCAGACACTTAATAATGACCTAGCTGTGTGGTCTTGGGCAAGTCACTTAACCCCATTTGTCTTGCAAAAAAAGAAAACCTTAAAAAAAATGGAGGTCTGAACTCAGTCATCACTAAGACAGACAGGCTAGCTTAAAAAGAAATCAGACAAAGTCAGAAAAACTCTCAAAGAACTGAGGGGTTCTTAAAAGGGATTCATTAGCAAGGATTTCTAGGCCAACAGGTACGCCTTTTCCTCTGGATCTCTAGTCCATAGTGATCTCAGGCAATCTATCTGAGCTTAAGCCATACGAAGGCAAGTAGTTTAGATCTTCCCAAAACCATAAAATAGAAGAAAGAATTAATATGGATGAAGTTCAACAGTGTTCTAGGCAATTGTGAGGCACCAGTTTTCTGGGAAGACAGCATCAATATTACTCATTACTTTCCTACTTGTAATAGGGACAGAAACTGGATAGATATCAGTACATGATCATTCAACCATGCAGAAATGATCTCAAAGCATTTCCTTGTAAAGGAAACATATCAGTAAAAAAATGTTTAGTGTGAAAAAACACTAATGTTTCTCTGTGAATGAATAACAACACAAATATAGTTCAGAGGAATCCCTGTAGTGGAGCTCACCCATCTCCAATTTATATTCAGATGGAGGGAACAAAGGGCCTCTAATCCCCAGGTTCCAAGTGCTCTAGGTTCAAGGAGTGGGTACATTCTCACACCAATCTACTCCATGTCGATTGGAAGAGTGGAAAAAGAGAAAGTAGGAGAAAGGTGCAGGTAGAGAACACACCCAAGCCAGGCTCCTCACACCTCTGGCACAGTAGGGTGCTGATGTCTTTTTCCTTCCTGTGGCATTCTCATGCTGTTGCCCTTTGAGTTCAACAACTCCGCTCCCAGCCAGAATTCTTTAGAACTTTAGACCTAAATCTCTTGACTCACAGAACTCCTTTAGCATCATTTCTTTCTTTCTTTTTTTTTTTTTTAGATTTTTGGGTTAAATGACTTGGCCAAGCTCACACAGCTAGATAATTATTAATTGTCTGAGGTCGGATTTGAACTCAGGTCCTTCTGACTTGAGGACCAATCCTCTATCTACTCTGCCACCCAGCTGCCCCTCAGCATCATTTCTTAAAACTCACTAGACCTTCTCAGTGATGAGCATGGTGTTTCCTAAAGGATGACAAGTTTCACAGCAAACCACCAAGAGCAGGAGAGCTGAGTTGGGGGAGGAGAAATCCATGGCCCCCTCCAATAAGAAGCAAGGGCAATTCCTTCATCACGGCCATCAGGAATGGGTCCAGGGAAGGGGAAATCTCTGATCCTCCCTCCCCTTTCCAACAAGAAGATAGGACAGCAACAGATGGGGGAGGAGGAAATCCAACCCCCCCCATGCCCGACAATAAGCAGGAACAATTCCTTCTCAAAACTGGCTCTCTTCTTGATAGCCGCAGCACGTATTCCTCAAAGCTGTCTCCTGACTCAGCTCTCTGCCCAGAGACTGTGATTTTTCTTTCTAAAGGGTCCACCAATAGCTATGAAACTTCTATTTTTTGTCAAGTTTGACTAAATAATGTCTTCATACCTCCTGTAAGTAACAAAATGTAGATAGTTTTCTTCATCCTTCTTTTAAAACTTCAACATTTTGCTGTCTGTTAACTATCCCTTATCTTCTATTATTTCATCAACTGGTGGGCTTGGGGTGGGGGTGGGGAGATCATTCAGGAATCCCTTATTAACTTCCCTTAAACTCAGCTCTATAATATAATTGTGAACCTGACTTTATGATGATACATATTTCTGTATAGCAAGTCAACAAATACTTACTTTACTACAAGAAGTAATTAAACATTTGCTATGTTCCAAGCTCTGTGTGTTGGGAATATAAATATAAGCAAAAAAAAAAGGCAGTCCCTATCCTCAAGAATCAGAGAGAAATGAATGGGCAAACATGGCCACTCAAGACCCATCTTTTATTTTTTTATTTTTTTATTTTTTAGATTTTTGCAAGGCAAACGGGGTTGAGTGGCTTGCCCAGGGCCACACAGCTAGGTAATTATTAAGTGTCTGAGACCTGATTTGAACCCAGGTACTCCTGACTCCAAGGCCAGTGCTTTATCCACTATGCCACCTAGCCACCCCAAGACCCATCTTTTAAATGGAGATTCCACATGAGGAACTCACCACTCAGAGAGGGTTCAAGTTATGAAAGTATGCATTCAAATATCCAAACCCAAGTGTGGCCGTTGGCATGCTCAGTCCATATGAGGGGTGAATAATCCTTGAACCTTCCTCTCTCTTGCATTTTACTTTAGAATACTTTTCTTTCTTTTTTTTTTGCAAGGCAAACGGGGTTAAGTGACTTACCCAAGGCCACACAGCTAGGTAATTATTAAGTGTCTGAGGCCAAATTTGAACCCAGGTACTCCTGACTCCAGGACTGGTGCTTTATCCACTACTCCACCTAGCTGCCCCTTTAGAATACTTTTCACAAATGTGATGGTACCTCAGTGTTCACAAGATGATCTTGGACAATTCCTTCTCTGCCTCAGTTTCCCCATATATAATATGGAGTTGAATGAGATTCCCTCTGAGATTTCTTCTAGGCCTAGATCTGAGTCCATGACCCTATTAGCTTGACCTTACAGATAAGGCAAATGAGACTCAGAGTGACTTAAAGCTAAGTCTTAGTGGTCTGATGATATAATAAATATTCTGTTACAAAAATTTGTTCATTTTTAAACCTATGGGCAATAAAATGGCTCCTCAAATCCACATACTTCCTTTCTCCACTGCATTAGAGAGTTTATGAAAGGTTAAGCATATAATTCTAATTGCTCTGAGCCACTAGTTAGGAAAATTCCCAACACTTGGGCAGTGGTTTGGCTCTCCGTCTTAATTTACATTTATATTTATCTCTAGCTAACCTTTGACCTCTTTGTGGTTGAAGCAAAGATTAGATTACCAGAAAGAGTTGGGTGAAGAAGTGGCAGAGTAGATTACACTGTCTGTTAAAAGACAAGTGGGAGGGGATTTGGGGAAAAGACAGACCTTTTCTTGGAACCTCCGTCATTCCTTGAGGAGTTGGGCCCAAACATTTTCCTGGGCCAAGTCTTCCCTGTGAAATGCCATGGGACCAATGGCCCTCCTCAACCACTCCTTCTTGTTCAGTCCTAATTTCTACTTCTTTTTGTCGATTATTTTTTTTGCCTTTATTGCCAAATCTGTCCAATTCAAATCTCACAATCCACACACCTTCCTCCTACTTGAAAGATCCTTACGATTTCTCTTTAGCTCTGACCTAAGTCTTATTTTTATACAAGCTCCTCAGGGCATCCATGGCTTAGTCTTTTTTTCCGATGGGAAAAGCCTTCCAGTTATAACTAATTGAAATATCTTGGATTCATTCACGGAGGTGTCCGGGCCTTGTTGGAGCAGGATTCTGATTGATCAGTTCCATCAACAACCGGTCCTACCTGACAAAGGTACAATTATCCCTTCCTCATCGTGGGGGTAAGGGGTGCGGTGCCCCCACGATCTGGAAAATTCCTGTAAAATGTTTTGGCTCTCCTTCTGTACCAGAGAAGATATCTGAAATTTTTCTTTTATATTTATGAGGTTTATAATATTAAGATATAAAATATATTGATATTATTCAATACAATATATATTTAATACATTTCTGAGTTTCTAAACTTTTTTCTGTGTCAACTGCTGGCCTTCACATGTCATTTGTGGCTTCTGCAGAACTCCCCCCCCCAAATTCCCATTTAATTTATTATGCTGATCCACAATAAGAAAATATGGGGAAAGTCAAGATGTGGAAGGTATAATTATAATTACTTTGAAGTGGGATAGAGCAATCAACAGCCTCCCACCTTTACACAAATAAGCAGAGTTCCAAAGAAATTTTCCTCCAGGTCTTCTGCTCCTTAAGCCCAGGGGTCTTCCCATTCTAGCCCACTATGGTTTACTGATCCCCCCCCCCAATATTCTTTTTCTGTTCTATTAAAGTGTTCAAAAAACAAATCCTTCTTACAAGGTTGGAAGGAGGCCACGATTGAAAGAAAAGCAAAAAAAGTCATAATTGTCTATGATAATTAAGTTTAAGTCAAGGGAAAAATTGGTAGAGGAAAAAAATAATTCTTGAAGTAAAACAGAGGCCAGAGGTTGAAACTTGAGACAGCAGAAATTGCTTCAAATACAGGTTCCAACGAGCTAGAAGGGTAGACTCATGGCAAAAAAACAGAGAGCCCATAGCTCCTTGGGAATGCTGCTAGTTGCAGACTTGCTTTCCCAGATAAAGATCTCTTTTCATTTAAATCCTGTTGAGAAACATTTTTCCAAAAGGGATGAGGCATCCATTCTGAGGAAAAATTTCCCTCCACCCTCACTCCCACCCCCAGAAAGTGAGCACCACCCCTGCCCTTTCCCCAAAACTCCCTTCAACTATCCATTTATATGGTATCCAACAATCACATTGGGAAGAAATTCATGGCTATGCGGGAACATGAGTTCGCATCTTAATCTGAGAACCAGGTCTGGGTTTTGTCTCATCATTATTCCCCTTGGATTCAAAATGGTCAGTGGGAACTGACCAGCTTAGTGAGATCATCCAGCCAGGGACTGAGAGGTGGACATGACCTTCGAAGTCATATAATCCAACCCTAAGACTTTACATATGACCCAAGGATGCCTGGAAAGTTTGAATGACTTGGCCCAAAGCACACAGAAAAGTAGGAGAGGTCAGGATTCCCTTAAACACTGTGTTTCCAACAGTCAAAATAGTTATAATTTTGGACTTGTAGTCTGGAGACCCAGATTCGAATTCACTGGCTTTGTGACCATGAAGTCAACTTTGAGATTAGGGAAGAAAGTTAACCTTGAGCTCAATTTCCTCCCTGGTACATGGGTGTTGTAATACCTCCAGCTCTTACCTCTCTGGATGCTTCTTACCTCTCTTGAGAGCTTCAAATTATATAAAATATGAAAAATACTCGGCAAATTGTAAAACACATATAAATGTCAGCTATGATTATTTTACTCTAAGGAGGAGGAAATAAAAATTTGGGGTGAAGTAATAAGCCAAGTTTAAAAAGAATGATCTAATGCAGACTGATTCTATATAGAGAGTGAGAACATTTTCCCCAGGTAAGGATTTTTTTTTTTAAATAAGACTTTGTGGATAGAATGCCAGCCCTAGAGTCTGAAGGACTTGAGTTCAAATCTCAGATAACTACTAGTTGTGTGACCCTGGTCAAGTCACTTAGCCCTGTTTGTTTCAGTTTTTCTCCCCCGTAAAATGAGTTGGAGAAGGAAATGACAGTATTTGTGCTGAGAAAACCCCAAATGGGGGTAACCAAGTGTGAAACAACTGGACAACAGCAACAGCAACCAATGATCTGATAAATAAGACTGATTATCATATAGTTTGATCCTTTAATTTTACAACTGAAGGAACTGAAGCCCTGGAGAAGAGAAAGGATTTCCCCAAAGTCAGTTGGCAATTAAGATATTATAGTATTCCCCCCTTGTTTTCCCAATCCTTGACTGACTAGAGACACACTCAGATACCCTCAAAAAAAGTTAGAGAACAATTCAATATAGTAACTTTAATGAATACCTGTGGGGGTCCAACTCCTGCCAATGGAAGGAGTTCTGAGTTTGGAAACCGGAAGACTTTGGATTTTAATTTTACCTCAGTTATATGACCCTGAACAACTCATTTAACCTTTTTGAACATCAATTTCTCCATCTGTAATATGGGAATAATTAATAATATCTATTTTACAGGATCATTGAAAGTATCAAAGGAGATAATGTATGTAATATTAATTTAATTTATTTAAAATAGTAAGTAAATATGAAGAATTATATTTATTCTCAAGTGATATCTGTTTTCTCCTCATTGGCCCCTAGTAACTCATTCATACTAATGTAAGTGTAAATTCCTGGTGTTAACCTTCTCCATGTTCTTGCTTTGTATTCTCGTTTTTTGTCTCTCTTTGTACTCCTAGTATTAGCAAAACATTGTAAGCATTTCACCATTTGTATTTTTATAGGTTACCAAAAACTTTAGCTAAAGGAATGAATCTCTCTAACTGTGGACTTCTAGTGGTTTGGGGGATTTTGGTGCAAAGAGAGGAAGGAGAAACCTAAAACTAATACTTGTAGGTATTTACTAATTCTACTATGGATAAAACCAGTCCTTTAGGTAAGACCCAAAGTCTTCCCGGATCTCAACACTCCTACACTCTCCCCCTTCAACCCCTGCACCCCTTTGCTCAATGATCATTAATGTGGCAACAACATGCATTTAAATGCCAAAAGTAGGTGCCAGGTAATGAGGTCACCTACTTACTCCAGAGATAATGAGGTAAGTAACTATTTACTGGGTAAGTACCACAAATTTGCCAGCCCAAGCTAATTTGTTACCGGTCTCATTCCCCTTAGAATAGCCTCCACAGTAAAGTGAAGACAATATTTTTCTACTTGTGGGGCAAAGAGGATTAGTATACTCTGGGAAGAAGGAAAGCAACCATTTCCAAATGAAACTATGGCCACTGGGCCATCGCAGTCCTCCACTTCTCCTCCCGCATGCATCATGCCAAAGGAATGAATTGTCATAGGGTTGGCAGATTAGATAAAACATTTCTCTAAGACTTACTACTGTCCAAGAGTACAAGGAAAAAGAAAGAAAGAAAACCCCTAACTTCAAGGTACATATATTCTAATGGAAGAAGGCAGCGTATTAAAGGGCCCTGGAAAAAAAGGAGTGGAAGGGGGTGGGGAGGAGAGGAAAGGCAAGGTGCCCAAGGCTAGAGTCTGGAAGGGAACTTGGTTAGAAGGGTGCCCTGTTGCCCTGGTCACTTCCTCAAATGAAAAATCACCAGTTGAAAGAAGGGACCCCAGGGATGGAGGGGGATCCAGGGTGAGAAGACGTTTTCTAGCCAATATAGCACAGAAATACAACATCACTCAGCACATTTAAGGAAGGATATTAAGAAGCTGCAGTGGGATGGCTGTAGTGAGGGGCCCAGGAATATGCCATGCAGAAGTCAGTTGAAGGAAGTGGCTATCTTTAACTTGGAAAAAAAAAATTTAAGGATACCTTCTCTGTTGTCAGGGTTTTATTGGAAGAAAGGAAACATGTTCTGTTTGATTCCAAAGGGCTGAACTTTAACTCTGGGTTAAAGAGACACGTTTGACTCCATATAACAACGGCTTCCTAACAACCCCAAGTGGAAGGGGCTCATCAAGAGAAAGTGATATTTGGAGAACACCAGAGGAGACACTGAATGGCCGCTTGTCCGGGACCTACTTCAGATGATCATTCTTCAGGAAAGAAGAATTAAACAAGATGACCACTCTACTCCCATCTTCTCCAATCCCAAGATGTTTCAATGAAAGAATCATTAAACGTCTTTGAGACTCAGGATTTCTCTGAGATTCGACTAAATTGTCTTTAAGGTCCTTTCCAGCTCTAACAAAATGGAAGATATTGAAAAAAGGACAATTGAGAAGTGTACATTTTTCTAAGAGACTCCCAACTTCCTGCTCTCCAGGAACTGTCTTGGGATGGCCGCAAAACTGTAGGAGACTTTGGAAGTTAATGAGTCCAATGATCTCCTTTGCAGATGAAGAAACTGAGAATCAGACCGACAGAGCAGCCAGTTGTTGCTGTTGGTCGTCCGTCATTTTCTAAGCCTAACAGTGACATAGCCAGGTCCTCTGGCTCTGGAGACATTACTTTGCCCACTGCACTGACTTGCCCAGGGACACACAGCTAGTAAACGTTCTAGGGTGGAGACTTCCTGACCCCAATTTAATGTTCTGCACCACATTGTCTCTCCTTTGTCCCTTCACTTTACAGGCCCGAAGAATAGGAAATCAGTTCACCCAAGCTTAGATAAGCAGAATTTCAGATAGTGTGAGTTTTAAGGGTGTGTGTGTATATAAGAGGGCAATCCTGATTTAATATTAGCATGTGTCTCCCACCATGCTTAAAAAATACAGGGTAAGGTACAAAGGACAAGGTAATTCTTGTCTACTAAAAAACTTGGGAAAGAGTGAGTAAACATGAGCTAGTTTTTACATTATACATTGAAATTTTCAAAATGCCTTGTGAATATTGTCTCATTTGATCCTCACAAAAATGTTGATAGGGAGGTACTATTTTTTCATCCCTATTTCACAGGTAAGGACATCAAGGTAAATTACTTTCCCAGTGTTACACAGGTAAGGAGTATCTAAGGCAGAATTGGAACTCAGATCTTGTCTCCAGGCTCATCATTCTGCTCACATAACCACTTAGCTGGAGACTAGCTTTTCATCCTGATGACCCCTTAATTCAATATACCCATTTTTTCATTTACAATCCACTGATAACCTTGTGAGATAGGTACTCCAGGTGTTCTCATCTCTACTTTGTAAATGAGAAAACATTTTGGAAGCATCTCCAAGAAGATTTCTAAGAAAACATGGACAAAAATTGCGCAGAATAAGGAGGATGGATGAGATTTAATTTGTACCAATGGGGAAATGTCCACACTGAGGAAATGAAAGATCTATTACAGAACAAAGTCGATTTAATTTTTATTTTGGTAAAATTAAATTAAAAGGTGTGTATGCATGCATGTGAGTATAGGAACTATATAGAAATAGTCCAAAAGTTTTAGTTTTATGCTATTAAAGCTCAGTTGGGGGGATATATGCACATATACATACATGTAAACATGCATACATATAAAATATTGTATGTATATGTTTACACATTCACATACACATGTATATGTCCACGTTTTGGGGACTGATTTCACTGACAAAGAGACCTTCCTCATAAGGAATCTTTTTTACTGATATAGCTTGATACCTAGCAACTTGTAGTTTTAAAGGGTTTCCTAGCTCACACAACAATTAAGTGTCTTGCTCAGGGACACTCCACTGGGAAGTATCTGAGGTTGGATTCAAACCCACATCTTCCTGAGGGCAAGGTTTAGCACTCAGTCCACTTCACCACCTATTTAGCCTATTACAATGGTCATGTATATCTTTTTTTAATGCTATAGATCTGCAAAAGGCTTCTAATTCACCAAGTCCTTTCATTGACATCATAATAACTCACATTTAGGCAAGTTTCACAGGGCAATCTGAAAGGATTCTGAGGAAAAAGTAGTGTGTGTGTATATTATTAATGCCCATTTCACAGATAAAGAACCCAAAGTTCTAGGAAATAAAGCGATGGAACAAGCAAGGATCTGATTTGGGAGGTCAGAGATTCATTGATTGAAGCTATCTTGTCCAATCACCTCATTCTATATATAATGAAATGGGGTTCCAGGGAGGCTAAATGATTTCCATTTTCCTGAGGTTCCATAAATGGCAAAAAAAAAACCAGAGTCAAGGTTCGCCAACACCAAGATTAGCATTCTTTCCATGGTACCATGATGCTTCAGGTCTCTATTCTTGTCATCATCACACAATCTCTCAAAGAGCAACTAGTTGAGAAAATGATGACTCTGATAAGATTAAGTAAGGTTCAAAGAATTCATAATTAACATGCAGAGTAGGGACAAGAACCCTGATTCTTTGCCTTCTAGTCTATGAATTTCTCTCTATGCCTTCCATGCTGCTTCACAGAGTACCTTGAATAGAGAGTCTTGCCTTGGGAAGGTGCCCACCTTCCCACCTGTCTTCCTTCTCTCATGGTAAAGACACTTTTGTGCCCAAGTGTATTCCAAACCAAAGGAGCTAAATAACCAGTAAGTAGCTGCCAGTGCTTCTGAAGAGAGAACAGAACATCCTTTGCCAAGGTATTATGAGCTTATTATTAAATCAGGCTACACTTTACTGGTACCTAAAAATACAAGAAATAAATAACGGACTGTACCACTTCCCAAGTCATTTTGATGTACAAGGCAAATTTAACAAACATGATTCCAGTCACACGTGCTCACCCCACTTTCACTCCTCTTCCCAGTCCTCCAGTGCCTTCTGGGAGGACTAATCATCCTTCCAGTCACTTTGCTCAGGAATCTGCTTCACCCAAGGTTCTCACACTTGTTCATCAGTGAGAAGTATGCTATAGTACTGATCTCTAGTGAGGGAGAGGTCAACGTTGGGATGTTCTTGTTTTAGGGCATCTGAAGCCTACCAAATTCCAATTATGCTGTCACATAATCAATATCCATGAATCACCAAAGAGCTCTCCATCTCTGTGGTGGCAGTGGCTCGCTCACTGAGACTAACTCAGGAAAACTTGAGCTTAAATTGTACCTCAGACATTTACTAGCTATGGGATTCTGGGCAAGTTTGCCTCAGTTTCCTCATCTATTAAAAATAAGCTGAAGAAGGAAATGGTAAATCACTTAGGTATCACTGCCAAGAAAACCCCAAAAGGGATCACCAAGACTTGTTCATGACTAAAAAGACTGAACAACAGCATGGGATCCTAGACGATCATTTAGCCTCAGTTTCCTCAGCTGTAAAATCGGGATGATAATAGCAGCTGGCATTTTGAGGGTTGGTTGAGGTAACATCTATAAAATGTTTGACACGTTTCTATTGTGCTTGGACCTTTCTCTCTCTCCCCCTCACCACCCCTCAAATAACCTTGGATAGACCAGGCCCTCTCATTTGACCTCAGTTTCTTCATCTGTAAAATGAAGTGATGGACAGCTGTTCTTTAAGGATTTAGGTTTGTTGGCCATTCTGTTGTTCCATGTTGTCCCCATCGGCTCCTAGGTGGTAGAGGTGTCTACTTTAATTGACTTCCATATAGCCTCCATAAAGTAAAATACCAGTAATGACTGGTGAAGCAGTTGGAGGAAAAAAACCAAGGGAATAGAAGTAAGGATTCAAGGAGGTAAATAAGAAAAGCAGTGGACCCTATGATAATGCACACTGAGGTAATTTCAGCTGCCAAGGATGAGTCTCGAGAAACCCAGGACCTCAGATTGCATCTTGTTCTGACTTAATAAATCAGTGGATTGGGGACAATGAGACAATTGTCAGATTCTGAAGAGCAGAATATGAAACCACTTCTCTTTGCAATTTAAAAATAACCCCAGTTGATCTATTAGGCAGAGCCATCAAGTATAAATGGAATAGAGAATGAAGGGGCCAGAAAGACCAAGACCCAATTTATGATGGAATAAACAGAAAGACTGGTGAAGGAGGAGGGAAGTGAGGAAAATAGATAGTGGACAAATCATTCCTCTGCTCTCTGGGACTTGTAAAATAAAAAAAAAGGAGTTGGGGGGCCAGGGTTCATTCATGTTTGGACAAGTCCTTAGGTTTCTGGAATACTCTGTGCATTCCTAATGTGAATTTTATACACCTTACAAAAAGATCTACAAAAAATAAACAAATCCAAACAAAAGAAACCTTAGAAACTGAATGACTTGTAATTGTAATGATCAAGTTTGTCCCCAGCAAAGAGTTAAGAAAAGTTACTTTCCATCCATTTCTGCAGTGTGGGGGGACTAGGGATGCAAAACATCACCTATACTGCCAGATTTAGCTGATGCTTCAGTTAAGGGGACTGAACAGTATTTTTCTTGCTTTTTCATTCTTTGTTATGAGGGATGGCTTACTACATAGACGTGTATGGGAAAGAGTTATAGAAAAGCAAAAGATTGTAATAAAATATATTTTTGAATAAAATTTCTCTCAAAGGGATTTCAAGTTGCTGAAAATGGAATATCCAGGTGCTAGAGAAGGACAGGCAAAAACCAAAAGGGGACTGGAAGGCTGGGGGAATAGGTGGCCCCCTCAAGGCTGAGGGCCTTACTGGGGACAATGCAGATTCAGGAGGGGGAAGGTAGTAGAAAAGGAGAAAGGTCAGGAAGTGATGTGTAGCCGTATGGATGGGGAAGAAGCTTGGTGTTTGAGAACTCTGGGGGGTGCTTTGGAAAACACTGGGGCTGTGGACCATAGGAGCTGTGTTCAAATCCTTCCTTGGAGATTTACGACCTTGTGGTATTTAAGAAATTCTGTAAAATGAGTTAAGGCTGAATATCCCAAGAGGTCTCTTCTTGCACTAGAGGGCTATTTAATAACAGTCTAGGCTGTTCATGGTTTAGCCTCAGGGTCGTTGCCTCAGAGAAGAAATGAAGGACATTATCTTCTGGGACATAGCATAGACATATCAATGAATTTCAGGAATTCAATTGGATGAGATTTCAAGGCTTATAACTAGGTTTTTTTAATTTGGGGGGTCAGGTCATTTTATGACATGGAAGAGAATTATGATTGCGCTCAAGTAACTCACAGAAAATAGTGTAGTCTAAATTGACAAGCATTTATTAGTCACCTACTGTTTGTTGGGATTACCAATTCAAAAACATTCTTGCCCTCATGGAACTTACATTCTACCTATTCTCATCCCTCTGGTACTCTTCATTCTTCCTAGGGACATAATCTGTCAGGAATAAAGGGATCTGGTATCTGTCTTTTCCTCTTTCTATTCAAACCAAATCGTTCCCATAAAGAATAATAACCTCACTTAAGTGCATCATGCTTCTTGCAATGAAGCCAGGGATGTGGCACTGTAGCTGACTTCTGGCCGAGTATAATTGGAAGGAGCCAAGCTCCCAAGGCAGTTGCAATCCATCTTTCTACTTAGGAAAATACTTAGTGGGTCTTTGGTGGTTCACTTCTCTAAAAAAGATATTAAACAGAAAAGATTAATGTAATAGATGGCAAGCTTGGCAAGTAGTAGGAATGCAGCAAACAAAAAAATCAAATGTGAGCTTGGACAGCCCTAAAAGAAGCTAGCTTCTGGGAATAAGGAGGTGATACTAGCACCTGGGACAGTACATACATAGTGGATGCTTAATAAATGCTTGTGGATTATTTGATTGACATTCTCACTGTACTTGGCCGCATCTGAAGTGTTCAGTTTGGGGGATGGCATAGCAACCAGGAGAATGAATGGTCTTTAGTTCGTTCTATAGGAGGTCCAGGTGATAGAAATGAGTTCCTTTAGCCTGGAAAAGAGAAGACTTGAGGTTGGGGGGGAAGTGGGTAGGTGGGGAAGTGAGAGAAGAAGGAAGGCATGGCAGCTACTTTCAAGTATTTGAAGAATTATCGCATAAAAGAAAGAATAGAATAGACTTATTCTTTTTTTTATTACTTTTTTTTTTTTTTGCAAGGCAATGGGGTTAAGTGGATTGCCCAAGGCCACACAGCTAGTTCATTATTAAGTGTCTGAGGCCAGATTTGAACTCAGGTCCTCCTGACTCCAGGAGCGATGTTCTATCCACTATACCACCAAGCCACCCCCCCCCCCCCAGACTTAGTCTTTTAATTCCCAACTGTCAGAACCAGAAGCAATAGGTGGAAGAAACAAAGAGGCAATTTTAGGCTTAAAGTAAAGAATCGCTTCCCAATAATTAGAGATGTTTATAAACAGAATGGGTTGGCTCAAGAGGGAATGGATTCCTCCTCTTCCTCCTCCTCCTCCTCCTCTTCCTCCTCCTCTTCCCCGCTGAAGGTCTTTAACTAAAGACTGGATGACAAATTAGGTAGGTTGTATCATAAATTCTTTGTCAGGACAGATCCTGAGGTTCCTTTTACCTTGGAAATTCTGTGATTCTATGACTAGGTAGGGCCTGTACCATCGATACAATAATGAAAGCATCGATGTAGGCAATTGCAATAAAGTTATGCTAACCTCTGAATCATAGACCAATAATTAAAAATTAAAGATTGACTCTCTACCTCCCAGAGAGTCTACATTAGTGAGTCACCCGTGTATAGATAATTTCAAAAATAGATTGCAAACAGCAGGCTCTTCTACTTAAAACTTCAAAAAGTAATAAGGTGCCATCACTTTAATGTTTCTTAGAACCTTGTGTCCCTGGAATTGTTAGTTAGTCTCTGATATATAGCTGAGGCTACCCTTGCCTTGATAATGAATAGAAAATTATGGAGGAGATAACCAAATGATGCTTTTAAAAAACTATTGACTGTTTTAGTCACAAAGCATAGCATATTCTGTTCTCTCTGGCACTTTCACATAAGCTAGCCTACCAGGGTGGATAGAGTACTGGACTTGGAATCTTAAAGCTCTGAGTTCAGATCCTCGCTCATATTAACTGCATGATCCTAAGCAAATCATTTTAACTCTCCAAGCTTCAATTTTCTCCCACCACTAAATGAGAACAAAAATATTACCGTCACAGACTTGTTAGTTGAATCAAATGTGACATTTTTATTGATACAGTTCAATGGATTATAAATTCTATATAATTGTCCATTATTATTATCCATAAAGTTTCAAGACATCTGGAGATGTCTACATGTCCCCTAGGAGATAGTGGCAACTCCCATTTTCCTCTAGAGACCACTTCCTGTTTTGTTTTAGGTTTTCTTAGAAGGAACAAGGAGAGATAACATCATCTGTGAGAAGAAAAGACACAGAGGGAGGCAACCATCTAACATAGACTCAGCTGGAATTGTAAGATTATTGAATTCAGTCTCCTTGATTTGACAGGTGAGGAAACTGAAACTTTAGACAGTAGAAGGGCTTATCCAAAGCAGTAACAGACCTGGAAATGAAACGTGAGACTTTACATAAATATAAATACAAATTTTATAGAAATAAATACATATGTATTTATTTGTAAAAGGGATTAGACTTCTATGTGACCTGAGAAAGCAGAGCTAGCAATAATGAGATTTCAGAGAGGCAGAGAGGAAAAATAAAAGGAAAAATATTTCCTGAGAATTAGAACTCTCCAATAATTATCTAAATTATCCAGAATTAACATTATCCCAAAGTGAAAAGTATTATCTTAAAGGGGCTAAGTTTCTTCTCACTAATATCTTCAAGCAGAAGCTAGATAGCTATTTTTCTGGACTCATGTAAAATCCCTTCCTATGCCAATGTAGGTTAGAATAAATTGTCCTTCCACCTCTTATGATTCCATTTGAAGAAGAATCATCTTGGGGAGAATGAACTCTTCCATTTGTCTGCAACTTTCAGGACCAATAAAGGTTCCAGCATCCTTCCTATTATGTCTCCTGATAGAAGCCCCTTTGCTAAGGCATGTTTTAGCTCCTTCTTACCAATAAGCCTGAGATCATGTCTGTTCAGTACAGCTGGGCCTGGTGTACTGAGACAGATGAGGGTCCTTCAATATTTTGCTTCTCAACTGGCCAACCTTCATACTGTTCCTAAGGTGAAAGTTTCTGCTTTGCAGGCTGCCCCCCACCAAGCTGCCCCCAGAGTTTGTTGTTTGTTGACTCAGTGGAGTTATCCTGGACTTATTTGCACTTCTATCTTTCCAAACCTTGGTCGCTGGAGGTTGGGTTGTTTCTGAGGTCCTTTAACTTGTCTCAGGATGACAACAATTTCACCCTAGTTTTTCTTTATTTCTTTTGCTCTAAGTTCACTTTGAGAGGGTGTGTGTGTGTGTGTGTGTGTGTGTGTGTGTGTGCGTGTGTGCGCACGCGTGCGTATGTGTGTGTTGTGGGAGAAATTTGGAGAGCTTAGGATTTTCTGACCTACTCCATCATCTGCCCAGATGTCTATATTTGACAAAATAAATAAAAACACAATATAAAACCTCAATCAGTCAGTAGTTGCTAAACATGTGATGATGCCCCAAATACTTTGTTAATCAATGGGGATATAAAAATAGGCAAAAGACAGTCTTTGCCTTCAAGGAGCTCACATTCTAATAGATTCATAGAAATAATCTTAATATGTGGTTTTCGGGGCAGCTAGGTGGCCCAGTGGATAGAGCACCGGCCCTGGAGTCAGGAGTACCTGGGTTCAAATTTGACCTTAGACACTTAATGACCTAGCTGTGTGGCCTTGGGCAAGCCACTTAACCCCATTTGCCTTGCAAAAATCTAAAAAAAAAAAAACCATGTGGTTTTCTAAGTCAATATGCACCTTTGAAGGGATCCTTATTTAAAAACTGTTTAGTGCCTTCCCCCCTTTTATGTGATTACAATATTAAGTCTTTGAAAGAATGGATACAGAAAGCTTTGAAAACTTTATTTTTTTTAGGTTTTTTTGTAAGGCAAATGGGGTTAAGTGGCTTGCCCAAGGCCACACAGCTAGGTCATTATTGCTTGAGACCAGATTTGAACCCAGGTACTCCTGACTCCAGGGCCGTTGCTCTATCCACTGGGCCACCTAGCTGACCCAGCTTTGAAAACTTTAAATCACTATATAAATATTAATTCTTATCACCATCATGAATCATTATTATCATCATCATACTCTGTTCTCTAAATTCTGGATTTTTTTTCAATTAGGCCCCAGTTCACACAAGTTAGATTTAGAATATAAACTTCCTGAGGACAGGGACTGTTTTCTTTTTATGCCCCATTTTCTAGCTTCAATATAGCCTTATTAAATATAGGCCTTCATAAATCCTTATTAAATTGAAGTGAACACCTTTCCAAGATTTTTTTCCCTGAAATTTGCACAGTCATGGAGGCATCTTAGCATAATGGGTAGAGACCCACTCTCTGATACATACCTAGGGCTGTGTGATGTTGAGCAAGTCACTTAACCTCTCAGTGTTCTATATAAATCTCTGAGAACCATCAGCTGAAGAAAATATGCTCTCCTACACTGGACTGCTCACAATCAATAGCATGATTATTTCCCAATAGATAGGCATCTGTTTTGTAACTAGCTATTTTGTAGCACAAAAGAGCTGCTATGAATATTTTGGTATATATTAGACTCTTAAACCTTTTTTTTATTCAGAAATGTTAAGGGAGCAAAGGGCACGGATTATTAATGACTTTTCTTGCATAATTCAAAATTTATCAGAGTAAAGTATGATTCACCTTTATATAATCTGACAGTCCAAAGTTCTATCTATAAAGTCCTAGTAAATGTCTTATCTCTTGTTCCATCTCTTTTGTCAAAAGGCAAGTACGAGAATCTTAAGATCAGCTTTCTCTGAAAACAGGTTTGGGTTAAAGAAGCAAAGCGACAATAGTGACTATGTCTGGGGAGCTGCCATTGGTCTTGCACAGGATAAGACTTGTTCTCCTGGGGAGGCCACCAGGTTATATGAGATGTAATGTTCAATCAGTGAATATTGGAGCATCAGAAGCTCCCTCCCATCAGTGGTCCTTAAATGAAGACACATCAACTATTTTTGGGGGCGGGGAGCATGCTGTAGATTCAATTTTTGTTCAGATACTAGTTGGGTTGGTTAGTTTCTTCACATCAGTAATAAAAATATCTAACATTTATCCAATTACTAATTTTATTATTAAACTTAGTAGTGTTTCCTTCTTCCTCCCTTCCTCCATCCCTTCCACCCTCCCTCCTCCCTCTCTCCCTTCCTTCTCTCCTTCCTTCCTTCATTCCTTCCTTCCTTCTTTCTTTCTTTCCTTCTTTCCTTCCCTCCTCCCTCTCACCTTTCCTTCTTTCTTTCTTTCCTCTCTTCCTCCCTTCTTTCCTCCTTCCTCCTTCCTTCCTTCCTTTCTTCCCTCTTTCTTCCTTTCTTTTTCATTCTTTTTTGAAAGCTGATTGTCAAGTACATATCAGACTCATAAAAACAAATGGTAAGGTTCTCAATATGCACAACATCTCTAAAAGTAGCAGCATTTTGCAGATGAGGAAACTGAGGCAGACAGTTTAAGTGACTGATCCAGGGTCACAAACTTCATAAATATTTTGAGGCTAAATTTGAACTTAAGTCTTCCTAACTCCAGGTTCACTATTCTATCCCTTCCATCACTTAGCTGCTTCTGTTGAGCTCTGAAAATCTATAATTCTACAGTTTTAAAGTCAGATTCCTCAGGGTTTTACCCCCTTCATAAATGGAAATAACTATACATATCCCACAAAACATTCATTCCAATCTCCTATTACTGGCTATATTCATTTGTTCTGCTGATGTTTTCTTAGCCACAGTCGAAAAGTCTTCTCTTGGATCCCTGACCACTTTTTGGAGTAAGTTTTCTATTCCTCTTGTGACTTTACAGGATCAATTCAATGAGGTTATCCACCACAATTCTGGGTACAGGATAAATATTTGCTTCAAGTGAATGAATGAATGATCTGGGTGGGGGAAAGAGGGAAGGTCAGGACTCATCCAACATGGCCATCAATTTAGGGATGATGCCCACTTCTCACAAATTCTAAAACGCCAATCTATGCACAGATACTTTGGCTAACTCTGTAAGGAACATGGATGCTTTCCTTGATCCCCAGAGCACATCAATTATTTTCACACATTACATTCACATATTATTATGCAGGGAAATTATAGGGTTAGGTTGTAGGACTCTTAAGCCTTCTATCCTTCAAAAGAAAGGGACTCAATGAATATGAAAAAGCAAATATGTTGTTGAAGAAGAGGAAGAAAAAGAAAGAGGCTCTAGCTAGGTACATAATCAGTCCTAGAGCTAGAAGGGACCTCAGAGACCATCCAATGCCATCATTTTACAGATGAGGAAACTGAGACCCAGGTGAAATCTAAAAGTTAAAAAGATGTTGGAAATTATTTTTACATGTAATTGGGAAAAATAAATATTAAAATTAGAAAGGGGACCTTGAAACATTCACATTCACCCACATTTTATTTTATGCCTGAGGATGCTGAAACCCAGGGAAGCTAAATGACTTCTTTGCCTTAGTTTTGGTTTATTTTGGTTTATATACCTGCCTCTATTAGTTACACCAAAATTATCCAGTTCCAAAGAGCTCTCTCTACCTATGGTAAGGCCAATGAATAATCTTGTACTTAAAAGATCTGAATCTTAGTTCTGACATTTGTGTCGTAAGTCTCTGCAAATTATTTAACCTTTGTTATATTTACAAACCCATTTACAAAAAGCTTCCCCATTGGACTATGAGAAAAGTTACTTACAATTTTCTTTGTAAAAACTTTTTTCATTTATTTTTCTAACTACATGCAATGATAGCTTTCAACAATCTTTTTTGCAAGATTTTGAGGTTTGCATTTTTCTTTCCCTTCCTTTTTCCCTCCCCCGAGAGAAAGCAATCTAATAAAGGCTCTGCATGTATAATCATGCCAAATGTAGATCTATAGTAATCATTTTGTGAAAGAAGAATCAAATCCAAACAGGAAAAAAAATCAGAGAGAAGAAAAGACATAATAAAACAGACAACTTTTTAAAAATTGAAGATAGTAATCTCTGGTCTGCATTTAAACTCCAAAGTTCCCTCTCTGGATATGGACGGGATTTTCCATCACAAAACTTTTAGAATTGTCTTTGATTGTTGTACTGTTGAAATGAACAAGTCCATCATTGTTGATCATCATCCAATGGCGCTATTAGTGCGTATGATGTTCTAGTTCTGCTCACTTCATTGAACATCAGTTCATGTAAATCTTCCCAGGCTTTTCTAAAGTCCTAATAGTACTCCATCACATTCATATACCAAAATTTATTCAGGCATTCCCCAACTGATGGGCATCCCCTCAATATCCAATTCTTTGCCACGAGGAAAAGAACTACTATAATTAAATATAAATAAATAAATGAGTCAATTTAAAGTGAATATATGTTATATTCAGTGACATTCAGTTATGATTAGTTCATATCGTTCACTAATAAATGACTAAGAGCAATAGTAAGTTATCAATAGTAACAAGTTTTGGATTCAACGGATTAAAAGCCCCAAATGAGCTCCTCACAATTTCCTTTTTTGGCTAATGGTAGTTCAATTGGACTCTCAGAGTAAAAGAGAGGGTGGGAGAGAGAGCTGACAGTAAGGATAACTGCAGAAAGTAGTCCAAGGAACCTCTGGGCTATAGGAAGAGGGCTATGGGAAGATGAAATGTGGTTCTGAAGTTGATTATAGGCCCCTAGTGGTCTTTGTGAGAGAGGAAGAACTCTTTCAGACCAATTCACAGCTAGGAGGGGTAGGAGTGGGGAGGTGGCATGGGGTCAGGAAGACCAGTGATTAAGTCTCATCTCAGAAATTATTTGATTGGTTCAAGCAGTTATGGATGGGACACACTCCTTTGAACCGGGCCTATAAAGGAGTCAGGCACCTTCAATGGAGAGAGAGAATTGAGACAAAGTGGAGAGAAGAGGAAATCTGGTTCCTAGGGAATGGGGAATGGGGGGTGGGGGGATAGGGAATGAGGGATGCGGTGGGGGCATGCGGATAAGGGATGGAGATGGGGATAGGAGGGGGTAGGGATTGGGGATAGACTATAGAAGGCAGGAAGAAATAGGTGAAGGGGTAAGGGAAAGGAGGCCTGCACCTTCATCCCCCACCCCTCAACTGTTGATAGTAATCCTGGAGAGTCAGAGTAGAGTGCATATTTCTCTGCCTTTGTTTATTTGTCTGTCTATCTGTCTCTCCCACCCCACCCCATCTCTCTCTCTCTCTCTCTCTCTCTCTCTCTCTCTCTCTCTCTCTCTCTCATATGCATACTGAAAATGAGAAACAAAGAGAGGGTTTTTCCATCTTCAGGATTGGGATTTCTTGGAAAATATTCAGTTCCTGGAGATTTTCTTGACCTTGCCTTTTGAAGAAGAGGAGAATATTTGGAGAGAAAACCATGGTGTGTGTGAGAACCTGGACTGAGCATTAATAGGAAAGAGCACAAACCTGAATTTTGACCCTTTTACTTAAGGACTGCTCTTTCCATCCCCAAGTTAGGGGTTCTTTCCTGTAGGTGCCCTTATCCTTGAGCTGGAGGCTTGAGTAGGAGCTAGTACTCTCAGAATACCAGGCTCTGACGGAGGGTTACTTGTATTGTCTTTTGATGCCTAGCCATGAGTTCATGTTGCTTTCGTTTTCTCTGTGGTCTTTGTAAGGTTAGATCACGACTATATCCTCTCTGCAAAACTGGATATTATGTCCAGGACTGTTTGGTCACCTCTGGGAAGACCTAGCTGGGTGCTGCAGCCTAAGGTTTCCAGGGGAAAGGCTGGGTAAGGACACAGCTAAAGATATGGCATTTCTGCAGAATTCTTCAAGGTCAAACCTATTTAATGCAAGTCAGCCTGAATCTTGTGTTTCTGGGTCACAGGTTCCATAGTGACCTTGAGGACATCTTCAGAACATGGGTGGGGGGGGGGTTGGAGAGGGGATTCATTTTCTCTTGACAAGAAATCTAACATCAATAGTTGAACTTATCTTCAAGAATAATTTCCTTACCTTAGAAGTCTTCTCAAATCATATTTTGGCCGTATAAGGACCTACCAAAAAGCAAACCACATTTGAGCTGATCTTAGAACATCTCTGAGGAAGTTGTTTGTGGTTCCTGACACTCAATTTGGTTTCTTCACTGAGGTAGACCAACTGTTTTCAAACTCTAAGGAAGAGTTTATGGGAAAAGAGGAGGAAGAAGGGTAGTTTTGAGACTGCCTAGAGGAACATTTTTAAAACATCTCTTTTTCCTTTGACTTGAAGTCCATGCCCTCCTCCTCAACCAATGTGGTGCTCTCTGGACCTCCAGTTGTGCTGAAACAGGTCCCCTGATGCCAATCAGACTTCTTTCTTCTGAAATGTTAGAAGAGAAAACAATACTGTTGGGATTTAATTTTGTTTTTCTGGCTCCTCAGACTTTGACCACTAAGTAGCCACCCTTGTGGCTACATAAAAGTGTGTAGCTACTGGGGCAGCAAGAAGGGAGAGGAACCTACTCTAGTCTTCATCAGGAAATCCAAGGGAGAATTGGCAGAGTTCCACAAAGACAGGGAGGGAGAGATGGAGGGAGGGAGGAAGAGAGAGGGAAAGATAGATGAGAAACAGAAAAAAAGAAGATAAAAGGAATGGAATGGGAGGGGAAAAGGGAAAGGGAAGGAGAGACAGAGAGAGACAAAGACAGGAGAGAGAGAGATAGAGAAGGAGAGAGAAAGACAGAGAAGGATATGGAGAGAGACAGGAAGAGATAGAAAGAGGAGAGAGAGATAGGGGAGAAAGATACAAAGCAACAGTGAGAGAAACAGAGGAAGGGATAGATGGGAGGAAAGGGAAGGAGAGGAAGAAAGAGACACAGGGAAAGACAGAGGAAGGGGAAGAATTTGGAGAGATAGAAGGAGAGACAGAGGAATAAACAGAAGGAAGGGAGAGGGAAAGACAGTAAGACTTAGATCTCTCCTGAAAATTACTGAGTGATTGGGCCTTAGTTGCCAGTGTTCTTGGACACACTCCTCTCTTTCTCTTGATCACAGGATGAATCAAGAATAAATCTTTAGGTACATCCTTTATCAAGGACCCAGTCAGCAGGTTGACCCATGTCCATCTTTGTGATTGCCGCATGGGAGATTCCCTGCTCCATTTGTATTGCTTCAAATGTAAAACAGAGTTCCATGGCTCTGTGTCTTGGACAGCCCCAAGTCCATAGAGTCCTTTTGAGCCATCCTTTTGGCTTCTGCACATTCTCAGGAAACACCCCACTTCTGGCTAATCAGCCCGCTCTTCATTGGCCGACAATGGCTCACCGTCCCATAGAACTTGAACGTTGCAAAGGGCTGTCCTCACAGAAACCTTGTGGGTTGGCATAAGCAAACGTCATCAAGAATGAAACTGCTTGAACTCCAATGTGTGTGAGCATATGGGGTGGGCGGAGAGGAGGAAAAGGGGTTTGAACTCAGCTCCTTCCTGAATACACATGTGCCTCTCCTTCCTCCCACCTTTGACAAAAAGAAACTGAGGACTGATTGTCCCGTAGTTTCTACAGAGCTGAACTGTTTATAAAGCACAGTACACATGTCTCTCATGCTTAGCTTTTCTTCCTCTGCTTTGAACCCAATATGGAAGGGTGAGGGGTGAACCTGGGTTCTAGCTCTGGTCCATGGGATCATAGATTTTAAAGCTTGAGAAGTCACTTGAAGGGACAGCTAAGTGGATAGAGCACTGGCCCTGGAGTCAGCAGGGCCTGAGTTCAATCCAGCCTTAGACACTTAATAATTACCTAGCTGTGTCACTTTGGGCAAGTCACTTGACCCCATTGCCTTAAAAAAAACAAAATTAATGCCATTTGAGATCATCAAATCATAGATTTAGAGCAGGAATGGACATCTGTCCATTGTCTGATCTCCATATTTTACAGAAAAAAACCGAGACCCAAGGATAAGTTGATGTTTCAAAGGTTACCTGGGTAATAAAGGTGTGAGGCATTATGATACAAGAGTGCTAACTCTGGGCTCAGGTGATCTGGGTTCTCTGATGCTAACTGTGGAAGCTTAGGCTGGCTCTTACTGACCTCGGGTCTGTTTCCTATACATATAAAATGGACTCATTTAAACAAAATGGTACCCTCTTGGCATCCTTCTGGCATTTGCTAGCTGAACAATTTCTTTTGCACATGAAGAAACTGTGGTAGAAAGCTTAAGTAAATTTTGGGAAGGTCACACAACAAATAATACGTGGCAGATTCAAACCCAGATCCCCCAACTCACAGCCCAGTGTTCTTTCCATTGTTCCTAGTCACCATGTAACTCCAAATAGATCACATCACCTCATGGGCTACTATTTTCTCACTTGTACAATGAGGAACACGGATTAGATGAATCTTAAGGGTCTTTCTTGCCCTGACTTTCTGAGTGTCTCATTCTAGATGGGGCTTGGATAGTCCTTAATTCACCCCAAGAGCTCTTGGGCTTAACAAGGATGGCTAGTTCCTTACACTGAACCAATCTTCATGAAATCATCAGTGTTGGAAAGGAAATAATTTGATAACTATTAAACACATTTAGTGAATGCCAAAGTATATCCAGGAGACCAAGAAATACGTAGCCTCCTCAGATGAGATATGTTCCCCTTTCACCTCCCTCCGTATTCCCTTTCTTATCAGGATAAATGTACTGAGTTAGGGGCTCTGACAGTTACTGGGTTTGAACTCTGGTCTCTGGGAGGCCGTATGGGATTTCTCAAAGAGTACCGTGTATGGTTTTTGTTTATTAAACAAAATGGCCTTGGTGGGGAGGGGGATAGTTGCGCAAAGCCTCTCTTTATGTTTCAGAATGCTGTCTGCCCTCTTGGAAAATGAACCTAGTAAAATATATTATTTGTGAGAAATGTTTTCCCAGTCTCCAAAGACCTTAGCTTTGGGCAATGTTTTTAATAGAAAAGAAAGTTGAGATGTATGAAAGATCCATCTGCCCCAGGCCTCAAATGTCCTTTTTTAAAGGGCAGGGATTTTACCGCTAACCCTACTCTCTGAATTTTTGCTTCTCTTTGATGCACCGAAAGCACGTTCCGTTTTTTTTAAAGGCTTAATCTTGTACTGTATTTGGATCATGGGATCCCAAAAGAAATACATAAATATTAGGTGGGGGTCATAAGAAATATCATTTTGAGAAAATGGAGACACACATCAAAGAATAAATAAGACCATTTAAAAAATACTTAGAATGTGAGACACATTTTTGAATGAGCAATAGTTCAGTTTAGCTTCATAAAGTCATCTGAGGTGATTCTTCTTGGCCTTTGGGAGCCAAACTTTGCTCCTCCTTGTCACAACTTCCTCATTCAAAGTGGGTGATAGGAGGCTTCATTTTCTCCTAAATTTTGGAAGAAATCAGATGGCCATATTTCCCCTTCTTCCCTTGGTCAATTATTATCTACCCTCTTCCACTAGTATTCAATCTCTCTGTTTTGGTTTCTTCATGTGTAAAATGGGTCTCATGTTATTTAATACCTTCTTATAGGGTAATGGAGGCAGAGACATAGAACAGTGTAGAACATTAGAAAAATTAGAAAAATCAGAATTTCCATCTTGTCTCAAATATTTCACTAGTCACTAAGCTTCTTTTTTTGTTATTGCTTCATCTGTAAAATGGAGATAATGATAACACCTACCTCAAAGGACTGATGTAAGGCTTAAATAAAATAACATTTGTAGAATTTGAAGCACTTCTTAAATGTATCAAGAAAAGGTGTCAAGAAAAGGTTTAAACTTCTATTCAAATGTGAGTAATTTTTTCATTCTTTTTCTATTCTTCCTGTGGGGTTCAGCCAGAAATGGTACTGCAGCAATATATCATCCTACTCAAAGTCCTACGGATAATATCACAGCTCAGTGAAATAATTGCCAATGAAATAAGCTTAACCTTTGTAGTTTTATTACAGGATAGCAGCTGTAATAACTCCAGCTAGTCAAGGTCCTCAATTTGTCTTGTTCCCATGTGTATTTGATCTCCTCAGCCGAGTCTCTATAGTTTGAAAGTTTTTTTATTCCATGTAGGTTGGAGATTTTGAGTATTTGGGGTGGTGATCTTAGCACTCTTAAAAGGTTTTTTATGAATCACTGTAGTTTTTTTTGTTTTTGTTTTTTTAGTAGTTTTTCAGTTTTGTCTGACTCTCTGGGACCCCTTTGTTTCTTGATATTTTTTTTTTCCTTGTAAAGATCACTGGATTTGGTTTACCATTTCCTTCTTCAACTCATTTTACAAATGAAGAAACTGAGGTAAACATGTTGAAGTGACTTGCAGCTAAAAAAGTGCCTAAGGTCAGTTTTGAACTTGAGAAGTCTTCCTGACTCCAGGCCTGGCATTCTATTTGCTGTGCCACCTGGCTGCCCATGTTACACCTGGCTGCCCATGTTACACCTGGGCAATTCTAGGCAGCAGTTCATTCTGTAATGATTGTCTGATAGACCACTGGTAGAGTTCTCCAAGGAGATTTTGAGGTCTCTATATCTAGTACAGATTTATGCTCTATCATTCCATCAAAGAAAATGAGCTTCTGATGTATATTAAAGAATGTCTTGCTAGGTATTCTATAGCAGGTAAACTTTTTTTTTCTTTTGAACTTGATTTGATTTTCAATTCCAATTTTTTCTCCCTTTTCCACTCATTAAGAAGATGACAGAAAAACAAAACCTATTATAAATATATTTAGTCATGTAAAATAAATTCCCATAATAGCCAGGTTCCCCTTCTAACTCCCCCCCCAAAAAATCAGGAAGAAAAAATAAAGAGAAGATAATAGATTTCACTCCGAACTCTAACTCTATCAGTTTTCTATCTGAAAATGGATAGCTTGAATACTTTAGAAATGTTGTCAGTCATTGTGTTGATCATTTACTAAACCTTTCAAAGTTTATTATCTTTAAATAAGCTGCTATGGTATAAGTGGTTCTGTTCACTTCACTTTCCATCAGATCATGCAGGTCTTCCCAGATTTTTCTAAAGTCGTCCTCTCCATCATTTCTTTTTTCCTTTTTTTTTTTTTGGTTTTAGCTAGGCAATAGAATTAAGTGATTTGTCCAAGATCACAAAGCTAGGTGATTATTTAAGTGAGGCCAAATTTGAACCCTGGTTGTCCTGACTCCAGTCGGTGCTTTATCCACTGTGCCACCTAGCTGCCCCTCACCATTTCTTCTATCACTATTAATAGTATTTCAGTCATTCTTCAACTGATGGACATTCCTCCAGTTTCTGATTCTTTGCCATCATAAAAATAGCTGCAAACCTATCTCTTGTTGCACATGAACTCTTCACCTATCCATAGATCTGACAGGTAATTTCTTTGAGTAATTTGCTTTTTGTGTCTAAATCACGTACTCATTTTAAATGCTAGATTTTTACAGCCTATAATCATGTGTTATTCTGGCTCCATAATTTCCTTGCCTAATCTAGTAAATTAGGGAACTCAGTTGTGTGACTCTAAGTAAGTCACTTAACTTTTTAGTCTCATTTTCCTCATCTGTAAAATGGACATAATAATAGTACTTACCTTTCAGGGTTGCTTGGACTCTTGCAGAATAAATCTAAATAACATTGTTGCTATTATTGATTTTGTTATTTTGCTTTCATTTTGTTCAATAGAGCTCAGAAAGAAACGGCCCCAGACAAGATGCTATCATGCTGTTATTCTTTTATGTCATATTGTTTTCTATTAATTTTTATTGTTCTTGATGAATTGTTGACACTATGGGAATAAATTTATAGGGGGATTTTATGTTATATTGTTTCCTCAATCATTTATTGTTCTTTTAGCTCTATTATGCTAAGAATTATCATAAAGGTGGTTAGAATGACTGTTTTATATCATGGAATAAGAGTATTACCATGTCAGCCCATCGTCTGTAAGATCAATGAAAACATTTCTGGGACATTTGATGATAGACAGGATAAAGGGGAATATATGTGTTTTATCATGTTTTCATATGCTTGGATGCCTTCTGCTAGGTCTCTATAATTTAAAAGCTTTTCATTCTATGTAGTTTGGAGATCATGTCTACTTAATATGATGATCTCTGACAAAAACATCTTTCTTATATGAATCAGTTCTGTTCATGGTGGTGATGATGATTTCCTCTTGTTTTCTTTTACTATTTCTACTCATCTTCTGTTTTGCTCTCCTTGGCTTAAGACTCCCTGGACCATGTTGGAACTTATCTTTCCTATGTTCCAGAACTTTCTAAGTGACTGCCTAGTCCAATAAACTAATTCAGTTAAGACATTTAAGGGTATTAGTGGATTGAATGAGCAAAGGAGATAGTTCCCAACCCTCCTAGTTTTCAGTTTCCTCTGAAATTCCAGTAAAATGAGGGCATTATTCTTTTCTGGCTCTGACATTCTCTAATATTGTGGAGCACCTACAAAGATTCCTCATCCCTCCACCCCCATATATTTGGGGAAAAAAACACACAAAACAAACAGCAAAATTGCTGAACTTCCCTTTTTTTAACTTTTTTTTTTACTGAGTCAGCTTCATGTCTCTGGTTACCCTCTCTCTTCCCAACAATAAAGCAAGTAAAGACAAAAATACTTTTAGAAGAGGAATGTGGTCTAGGGGTGATTAACAGAGTTCATAGTCCTGGCCATCTGACCTCAGTTTTGCCTCGAATCTCACATGAACAGGGAAAGATGCTCAATCTCCTGGTGACTCACTTTCTTAGACAGCAGGCTGGCATAAGCAACTTCCTGAACTACTCTGTAGACCTCAAGACCTTTGGCTAACAGTCAATCCAAGAGAATTCTGATGAGTGATGAAACTAGAAGTGGAGATGTTTGTCTAGTTTCCTGATCCTGAAAGTAGTATGAAAAAGTTCCTGAACTTCACTGTGACTCAGTTTACCATCTATGAAATGGGGATATCTGCCCTATTTAGCTTCATAGGATTATTGTGAGGAATAAATAATCATGGAATCAACCTCTTTTAGATTATTAAGAGGGCCCTATACAAGAAGGAATGCTAGATTTTAGTCAGAGGACCTAAATTGAAATCTGAACCAGAGTCCTTTTGGTGACAGAGAGTATGAGGAACTCAGCCTAGAGTCAAGAAAATCTGGGTTCAAATTCGGTCTCAGTCACATTTTAGCTGTGGGACCCTCACAAGTCTCTTGATTCTTTTTTTGCCTCAGTTTCCTTATCTGCAAAATGAGGACAATAATAGCACCTATCTGGGAGAGTTATGAGAATCAAATGAGCCACTTTTCAAATAATAAAGTGAGCACTGTGGCTGTCTAGCATGGTACTTGTTTCGTTCTTCCATCAGTATGTCTGCAATTTTGTCCTTGTTTTACCTTGGACATATAATTCCTTTCCCCTAGGTTCTAGTTTTGTCATCTGTGAAATGAGGGGGTCGGACTACATGAAGGATTCTTAACACTTTTGTGTGTCATGAGCTCCTTTGGAGTCTATTCCATTTTAGAATAGTATTTTTAAATGGAAAAAATAAAATGCAAATGATTACAATTCTATAGAAATAGGCATAAAAATATATATTTTTAAAAAACCAAGTACATAGAACCCAGGTCAAGAATTCTAGGAGCAGATGGTCTCGACCTAAATTTATGATCCTATGATCCAGCCCCAAGACTATTGTTAGCAATTAGAGAAGCTGCTTGGTCTCTATGTATAGACTAGAAAATTAACCTTGGGGTTCAAATATTGTTCCTGACCCACAATGAAGTCACTTTAGGCCTTGGACAAGAGTTGAAGACTAATGAGAATGTTTGTCTGTCATTTTCAATTTTTTTAGGTTTTATTTTTTACAACGCAATGGGGTTAGGTAACTTGCTCAAGGTCACATAGCTAAATAATTATTAAATGTCTGAGGTTAGATTTGAACTCAGGTCCTCCTGACTCCAGGGTTGGTTCTCTATACTCTACATGACCTAGATGCCCTGGTCCTTCATTTTTTTTTAGGATTTTTTTTTTGGATTTTTTTTGCAAGGCAAATGGGGTTAAGTGGCTTGCCCAAGGCCACACAGCTAGGTAATTAAGTGTCTGAGATGGGATTTGAACCCAGGTACTCCTGACTCCAGGGCCGGTGCTTTATTCACTAGCTTCCCCTTACCAGGTCCTTCATTTTCAAAGAAGACCACGACATCAGAGAGGTGATGCCATGACAAGCACATGAATTGTCTTGGAGTGAATGAGTGCTGTGCTAAGTCACCAACCTCACTTTCTCCTCCAGAGCCCTCTGGGTTCAGTGACCAGACATAAATCAGGACCACTGGAGATGATCCTGGATCAGAGTTAAGTGACCTGCCCAAGGTCACACAGTTAGCAAGAGTTAAGTGTCTAAGGCCAGTCCTCCTGACTCTTAGTGCTCTATCCACTGCACCACCTAAGACTGTAAGTTAGATCTTGATGATCAGAGCTTCCTCACACACACAGGAAGTCACAGATCCTAATTCCCCTCCAAAACAATTCTTTAAAAAGCGGAAAAAGAAAAAAATTCAAAGAGCAAGAACTGTTTTTATCCTTTCTGAGTCTACTGCCTGGCTCATACTAATGGTTTAATTAAAGCTTGCTGATTGATAAACCGTGGGTGTTAATAAGAGGCTAATAATAACAAATGACATGGATATATCTTTTCTCATTTGATCTCACAGAAATCCTGTGAGGTGAGTACCAAAGGGACCTTTGCTCACTTTTATGAGTGAAGAAACCTAGTAGCAGATTGATTGACTTGCTAGGGTCACATAGCATCAGATGCTGGATTTAAACCTGTCAAGAATCAACCCCTATTCCTATACATTGTATACTACAAGAAAAACTGGAGAATTAATTCTTGTCAAAGAGATTTTTATTCTGATACTTAATTCATATTTTTAACTAGTGTACAAGAAGTTTTCCTTGAACTCTTCTTTTTCCCAGTCTCCCAGTAATTACTGATCTATTGATTAATTTAAGATTTACAAAATGTTTAATATACATTATCTCGAGAATTCACCCTTGCAGTAGCCAAAAGTGGTTTGTACCACAGGTATCCTTTTGGTTAATGAGTTTTTCTTTTTTTCTTTTAATTTATTTAAGGGGCAATGGGGTTAAGTGACTTGCCCAAGGTCACACAACTAGGTAATTATTAAGTGTCCGAGGTCAGATTTGAACTCAGGTCCCCCTGACTCCAAGGTCAGTGTTCTATCCCCCATGGCGCCTAGCTGCCCCTAATTGGTTTTTTCAAGGTTGTACCACTTGACAGTGCCAAAAACAGAATTTGAACTTGGTTTTGAGATCTTCTTTTCTGGGGAAGGGGTAGAAAAGGGGTCCTGGGAAACACTCATCCAATTTCCCCTATAATTTACCAAGAATTAGAATGAATGAATATTCATTAGTATGAATAGATTTTCATCTCCTCATGAGATTATTTTTTTTTACAAGATAATCCCAGAAATATGGTATATTAGATTTACACGTGACATCTTAGGTCTTCTTGTCCAATTTCCTTATTTTACAAATGAGGTCAAGAAAACAGGTGACAGAGTGATTTACTCAAGGGCATAGAATTGTAAGTGGAAGAGATAGAATTGGAACCCAGGTCCTTGGACCTCCAAATTCAGCTCTCTGCACCATCCTACCTCTTAACTATCTCTCAATTTCCCTCCCATTATCAGCTTCTCTGTGACTGTATTTGGTGGGAAGTAATTACCTAGCACCTGTGGAGGTCCTTCCCTTTTTCTACCCACAGATGTTGATACCCTGAAGTTCATATAGGGCGTGACTAAGTACTGATAAATAGTCAGGAATATCCTGATGCCAAGGTTCCATATAAGAATTCCTCACTTTTCTTTCAATCATGGACCCTTTGACAACTAAAGGCAACCTTTGAACTCCTTCTTAGAATTTTGCCTATAAATGCATAAAATAAAGTAAATAGCATCATAAGGGAAATCAATTATATTGATATAATTAAAATAAATGTTTTTAAAAAGCAAAACTAAGTTCAGGTACCCCAGGCTAGGAACCTTCGCTCTCTTTGAACCTCAGGCAAACTTATCATAAACGAATACCTCTCCTAACCTTGCAAATAACTAAGTAAAATCTTCAATGTCAGCCAAATCAATTAAAATGAATTTAAGGAGACACAGTTCTGGCAGCTAATAATCCAATTATGCATTTCATAAAGTATTAATATTTAAAAGAACTAAAATTTGTTTGGGTCCCAATACATAAATAGAACTTTTAATTTGAAATCACCACCATTTGAGAATTGACATTGTCAGAGCAATTGATTGGTGAGGTCAAGGTCACATTGTTTGTACTCCAGGGTCTTTTGGGGGGGGGGGTAGACAGAGGGCTTCTCTGGAAGTCAGAAGGAGCTAAATGCAAAACCAGTGGTATATAATTTCGATGGATTACTACTGTGCTATAAGAGACGATGAGCTCAATGATCTTAGAAAAACATGGGTAGATTTGCAGTAATAATAAAGAACAAAATGAGCAGAACCAAGAGAACATTCTATACAGTAACAGGAATATGGCATTAAGAACATCTTTGAACCTGGAAAGACTAATGTGAAGTGATTCTGAGTGCCGTAAGCACAACTCAGAGAACACTGTGCACATGAATAGCAACCCTGTGTGATAATCAACTGTGATAGACAATTCTTCTATGATAAAAAAATTGAAGGAAAACGCCATCCATATTCAGAGAAACAAATTGAGGAGTCTGAATGCAGATCAAAGCATAGTGTCCATTTTTTAAAAACTAGTTTTATGTTTTTTCTTTTTCCTGGTTTTTTTCCCTCTTGTTCTGATTTTTCTTTCGCTATGTGAGTAATATGGAAAAATATTCAATATAATTATACCTGTATAACCTGCATCAGATTATTCACTATCATGGTGAGGGGGAAGGGAAAGGAAGGAGATAGAAAAATGTGCAACTCAAACTTTTACAGAAAAGGAATGCTATCTTTACATGTAATTAGAAAAATAAAAAATAAAAAAGGATATAGTTGAGTGGCTAAATCATTTCGACTTTTATAAATACAAGGAAGACGTTATCTGATAAAGAACTGAAATAGAAGTATGCATAAAATGATTTTCATATATGTCTATATTATAGGCATATAGACATTATATTTTTGTGTTTAATGTAGCGATTTCTAAAGCTGCAAAGGGGAGGGGGGAAGAAAGAGAGAAAAAATTTACATGGTAACTATTACATATTTTAAAAAGAATAGCAAGTTGCACATAATAGATTAGCAATTTCACACGCAATCATCTTTTTATTAAATTGTGCTATGGAAACGCTTTTTTATTCCATAAATTATAAATAAAGTAAACAAAAATTTAAAAAACCCCACCTGAGCAAGCCACTTAATTTCTTTTGATCTCCATTTCCTCATTGGTAAAATGGGGATAATAATAACTCCCTACCTCATAGGGTTGCAAAGAAAATCAAATGAATTAACATACTAAGTAGTTTGCGAATCATTAATGCTGAAGAAGCATTAGTTCTCTTTATCATCTCTGTTGTTCTTTCCCCAACTAGGCCATAAGAGTCCTTTTGGACAGGGAGTGTGTGATATGCATCACTGTATCCCAAACTATTATGACCAACACAATACTTTGCACAGTATTTATTGAATTAAGTCACTAATTTCAACTAAAATTTAACAAAAGTCTAGTATGCTGAAGACCCAATACTAGGTGCTGGAGCTACAAAGGTAAAACCACATAGTCCCTTCAAGAAGGTTTCATTCTGTTGAGGAGTACAAATACAATATAATACAATGTCTAAACTGCTATGTGTCAATAGAAGCCAACAGTGTAACAACCACAAAACTGCTGTTAGTCTGTCTTAAGGGAAACATAGCAGAATCCTAGAGGTGATGGACTGTTGTAGCCTACCCTGGTGAGATACCATGTTCCTGTTGAGCAGTTAGGTGGCATTGTGGATAATCAAGTGTGGGCCTGGACTGAAGAACTAGCTATATGACCCTGAGCAAGTCCTTTAACCTTGTTTGCCTCAGTTTCCTCAAGTTAGAAGAAAATGGCAAGCTACTCTAGCTTTTGATTTTTTTATTATTTATAACCCCCCCCCCCAGTATTTCTTCCAAGAAAACCCATCTAGTAAGTGTGTAAGGCTGTATTTGAATTCAGGAAGATGAGTCTTCCTGCCTCCATGTCTGATATTCTGTATACATTACACCACCTAGACAATCCTAGATAACACATGTTATTTATATGCATATGTATATGTGTACATTTACATATATTTGTGTGTAAGTATGTATGAATATATCCATGTATATGTATTGGCTTAGAGAGGCAACTGTCATCAAGGTCAGGAAGGCCCGAATTCAAGTTTTTGCCTCTGACATACACTTATTGAATGACCCTGGGCAAGTCAGGAAACTTCTCACAGCCCCAGGTAAAGGGCAAGAGCTGATGTGAATTGGAAGAGAAAGCTTCCTCCTGGGAGTATATATTCCAATGTAATCATGTGTCAAGTCCTAACACAGCAGAAATACCCTGTTCTTTACATGTATCCTCCCAATAATCAATCAACTAGCTATTTGGTACTTGAATTGTGTGTGAGGACACAAATAGAAGCAAAAAGAAACATGGTGCCTCCCCTCAAGACGCTTATACTCTAATGGGGGAAGACAATGCACAAAATGGTACTGAAAGCGAGGGAGGAACAGAATCAAGAAATGGTTTTGAAGTCCTTCTAAAGGCATTATAATAAATTGTGGAGATATGAAAAATGGTGAAAAAAAAGGTCCCTCGCCCCATTCTCATTGCTGGGTCAGAAGGACACCCTCAATAAAGTACAAGGTCCTTTGGAAACAGGGTGTTTGTTTTTGTTTTTAGTTTTTGGTCTTTCTCTCCCTGCACATTGTCCAGTTCCTTTTGTGGGTCCTTAATAAATAAATTCTTGTTGGATTGTGGACAAGACTTGCCATATTTGCTTAGGGTGAGGGAAGATGATCTCACTGAGGCTGAATACCTCAGAGACCAGATATAAGATAATACACATCAGTGAACCCTGAATTGACTGGGTGAAATGTAAATACAAGTCTATTGAGCTTGGTCTTTCTATTTAGCAGGCCCCCAAATTGCTGCTATTAATAAAGATATGATTTAGTGCCTTCTAGAGCTGTAATTTATGATATGCTATCCTGGGTGTCTAAAGGGGTTATTTCAATTCTCAATAAAATGATTTGTTCTCTCTTTAATGATGAAGGTTATTTATTGCATTTTGTTATACTCCCAATAAAATTAGGAATGGAAAAATATGCTATTGATTCCAACAAATTGGTCATTGGTGCTCCTTTTAATACAAATGATAAGTACCATAGGTTGAAAAAAAATAATTCTGTTAGAACCCTTGCCTGGCCTTCAATTCAAGATGTTAATTTTCTTCAGAATTGTCCCTGATACTTTATTCTTAAGTCAGATCTAGATAGGGAACATCATTTCACGTGGGAGGAAAAAGGAAGGAAGGACAATTTCCTACCTCTTTCTGACATCATTGATTGCTACTGCATGGAACAAAATCTGTGGGGAAACCATTCAGAAAAAAAGGAATTATACATGTAGAGCTCAAAGGGACATTAGAGATCAGTAGGTCTAACTCCCAGGTTTTATGGACAGGGTACTGAGGATCATTCTCACTCCCATCAAATCCCTCAGCCTTTCTAGACTTCAGATTCTTCCTCTATAAAATAAGGAATTTGGCCTCCATGGCCTCCTGAGGTCCCTTCCATCTCTGGATCTATGATCCTTCTGTATTTGTCTCACTAGAAGGGCAGGGAGTGCCTTCATTTTTGTATAAATCTATCAAAGAATCTGATACACAGGAGCTTAAGACATGGTTTTGATTAGAATCTTCTTTAGAAAAAAAATGGAGAGAAGAATGGATTTGTCACCCAGAGACCTGAGTTTGAATCATGACCAAGACATTTCCTAGCTCTGTAACCTTGGGCAAATCACTCAGCTTTTCTTAGGCTTTTGGCAAATGATTTCATCCCATCTAAACCCCATCATCCTTCCCCCTGCAGGGCAAGGGAGTGTTTTCCTTTTTTGTCTAAACCTATCTAGGGATCAGACACACTGAAGAAGCTTAATACAAGTTTGTTGGACTGAATGTTCTTTGGGGGAAAAATGGGGAGAAGAATGGAGTCGGTCTCCAAAATCTCTAAGGTCCCTTCCATCCCTGGATCTACAATCCTGTGATCTTTTGGTACTTGTCTTACTGGGCAGGGAATGTTTTCAATTTTGTATGAATCTATCCATGAATCTGATACACAGGAGCTTAAGACGTATTTTTGAAGTGAATATTCTTTAGAAAAAAATGGAGAGAAGAATGGATTTGCACAGTAGGCTTACAAATATTTATTGAATTAAGTCACTAATTTCAACTAAAATTTAAAAAAAAGTCTAGTATGCACAAGACTTAATACTAGGTGCTGGAGAGAGAAGGTAAAACCACATAGTCTTGGCCTCCAAGATCTCTAAGGTCCCTTCCATCGCTGGATCTATGATCCTATGATCTTTCTTTACTTTTTACTAGAAGGGTAGGGACTGCTTTCATTTTTGTATGAGTCTATCAAGGAATCTGATACCCAGGAACTTAAGACATGTTTTTGAATTGAATCTTCTTTTAGAAAAAAAACAATGGAGAGAAGAATGGATTTGTCATCCGGAAACCTGAGTTTGAATCGTGATCAGGACACTTCCTAGCTTTGTGACCTTGGGCACTCACTCAGCTTTCCTTAGACCTTTGGCAAATGATTTCATCCTATCTAAATCCCCACTGCAGGGAAAGGGAGTGTTTTCTTTTTTGTCTAAACCTATCTAGGGATCAAACACACTGAAGTTTAATACATATTGGTTGAACCTCCGAGATCTCTTAAGGTCCCTTCCATCCCTGGATCTAATGATCCTATGATCTTTTTGTACTGGTCTAACTCGAAGGGTTTTTTAGGAGCACCATGAGAGAAACTTTGAAACTAACTATAAGCTCCTATTGGTATTAATAAAATAGCTATAGGATTAAAGGAAACATTTTGGTGGCAAGTGAGCTTTGGATCCTTCTTTCAAAATTCATGGTGTGCGCTTATTTCCATTCGTCTTTATAAATACCAACATTAATGAAACCGGTGTGGTGGGTGGGGAACCTCATTTTCAAAGGCTCCGAATAAATTGCAAACATTTAAGCGAACTGCCCTGACTTTTTTTCATTTACTCACTTACGTTGGCTTGCTCATTCAGAAGCTTGATTCTGAAGCCCCTGTTCTCCCTTCTATCCAAGCCAAACCATTCGGAGCACTTGGCTCCAGTGAGATTGTTTCTAACAAAGGAGAATGGCACATTTAGCGAGCTCACCATTCGATTTGGACCCACCATTCCATTTTCGTGTCTCCCTTGGGTGGCTCCGGGGGGGGGGGGTCCAGGGCTGGAGGTGAGGGGGATGTGACTCCCCAAACCTCCTGGCAGGATAGTAGTGCAGCGATGCAAAGATTCTCCCTCTCCCCATCCAGCGTTTATGGTTCCTGCGCCCGGGCGGCCAAACTTTCACTCGCGGTGTGTCTGGGTCGGAGTGGGGGACGCGGCAGAAATGGAAAACGCTTCTGCGGTCCCAGGGGACCTGCAGGGTCAGTTGGACGCTCCCCCCTCGGGGAGAATTGGAGGCACCGGCAGCCCACCCGGGTGGGGAGGGGGCTGCGTGGGCGCTGCTTTCCACTCCGGCGCCATCCCCTCTCTCCAAGCCAGCACGAGTGCTCGTGGGCCGGGCTGGGGGAGCGATGCCCGCGAGCCTGCGGCCGATGCCAGTTGGAGCTTGGCCTCGGAGAGTGGCCCGGCCCGGCCCCTGTCTCCTTGTCTCGGCCCGGCGCGTGCGGCGCTGCTGGAGGGCCCCGGTCCGGCTATGCACCCGCCGTGGGCCCGGCCTCCTGCACCTGATCGTGGGGGCGGGGAGGGGACCCCGAGCTGGGGGCCGAGGCAGCGGCCGAGCCCGGGGACCCGCGGCCTGCCCTGTCGGCCGCAACCTTCCCGCCCCCCCCCCCCCAGCTCCGCAGTCATAGAATTCCTCCGTTTGCTTTGACAAGCCCCCACCCCACCCCCCAAACAGGGGAACGTGCTGGGGGCGGGGGGCCGAGAGGGCCGCCCCTGCCCTTCGGAGGGACCCCGAGGCACCGCACTGGGACACGAACCGCGGGCTCTCCGGAGCTGGGAGGCCACGCCTCCTCTCTCTCTCTCTCTGTCTCTCTCTGTCTCTGTCTCTCTCCTCTCCCTCCTTCCCTTTCTCTGTGTCTCCCTTTTTTCTGTCCGCCTCTCTCTCTCCTCCCTTTCTATCTCTCTTTCTTTCTCCCTCTCTGTCTCTCTTCCTCTCTTTTTTCTCTCCCCCTCTCTGTGTCTCTGTCTCTCTCCCTTACTTCCTCTTTGTCTCTCTATCTCCTCTGTCTATCGCTGTCTCTCTAAGGCTCTGTCTCTCTCTTCCTCTCTGTCTCTCTCTTCCTCTCTGTCTCTCTTTCAGTCTTTCCGTCTCTATCTCTGTCTTGCCTTGGTCTCTGTCTTTATCTCTCTCTCTCTTCCTCCCTTCTCTCTCTTTCAGTCTATCTCCCTCTTCCTCCCTTCTCTCTCTTTCAGTCTCTCTATCTCCCTCTTCCTTCCTTCTCTCTGTCTCTGTGTCCCTCTCTCTTCCTCCTCTCCATCTCTTTCTTCCTCCCCTTCTCTGTCTTTGTCTCTCTCCCTTACACCTCTCTCTCTCTCACTACCTCTTTGTTTCTCTCTATTTCCCTGTCTCTGTCTCTCCGTCTTTCTCTGTCTCTGAGTCTCTGTCTCTTTTCCTCCCTTTATCTCTCTTTATCTCTCTTTCTGTCTCTGTCCCTGTTTCTCTCTCTCTCTGTCTTGTTTCTGCTTCTTTGTCTATCTCTGTCTCTGTCTCCGAGTCTCTGTCTCTCTATCTCTGTCTCTTTTCCTCCATTTCTTTGTCTCTGTCTCTCTCTGTCTCTCTCTCTCTGTCTCTGTCTCTCTGTCTCTGTCTCTGTCTCTGTCTCTCTCTCTCTCTCTCGCTGTCTTGGTCTTTTTGTCTTGTTTCTGCCTCTGCCTCGGTGTCTCTGTCTCTGAGTCTCTCCCTCCCCTCTCCCCTCCCTCTCTCCCCTCCCCTCTCCCCTCCCCTCTCCCCTCCCTCGCTCCCCTCCCCCCGTCTCTCCTTTCCCTCCTCACTCCTCCCAGGAAGCTGCGCTGGGCAGCCCCCCCGGGCGCGGAGCCGAGGCGGCTCATTGGCACAGCCCCTGCGGCCCTCCCCGCCGGGCCGGGTGGCATGGCCCATTTAAATCCGCCCCCGCAGCCTGGGCTCCCTTAGCCGCGCTGCCACCCGGGCGCTCAGCCTCAGCCTCAGCCGCGGCGGCGGCGGCAGCAGCAGCGGGCACAGCGGCGGCAGGGGCAGGGGCAGGGGCAGCGGCGGCGGCAGCGGCGGCAGGGGCAGCCGCCCCCTCCTCCCCTCCCCCCTCAGCCCCCCGCCCGCATGCGGACGGCCCGGCCCTAGGGCCAGGGGGGCCTCTCGGGCACGGCGGGGCGCCCGGGGCTCCGGCTGCCCGGCGCAGGAGCCAACATGGCGAGCGACTCCCCGGCTCGCAGCCTGGACGAGATCGACCTCTCGGCTCTGAGGGTGAGCTCGGCCCCGGGGCGCCTCCCTCCTCCGGGGGGCCGCGGCGGGGGGCGGGGGGCGCGGGGAGGGCCGGGGCCGGAGAGCTGGGGGGCTGTGGAGGGGGCGCGGGGCGGGGGCTGTGGAGGGACCCGGCGGCGGGTGCGCTCCGCGCTGGGCGGATTGGATGGATGGGGAGCCTGGGGTCCTCCGGGTGGGGGCTGATGCTCGCCAAGGGAGAAGCCCGGGGTGCGTGGGGTGTGTGCGCGCGTGAGCGTGTGCGTGCGTGTGTGTGTGTGTGTGTGTGTGTGTGTGTGTGTGTGTCTGTCTGTCTGTCTCACACCACCGATTACCTTTGGCACTGGGGCTGTGGGGACAAGACCCGGCTCGCCCTCCCGTCTCCCTGCGTGAGGACCGCCGGATGCCACCTGCCCCCGATGCCCACTCCTGGCGGGCATCGGATGAATTTCCCTCGGGCGAGAATACAATAGTATTCAGCCTTCCAAGAAGGCTCCAACCCTTCCGAGGCAGTGTGCCAGGGAGCTTGCGGACCCTTCTGCATCTGGCATCCAAGGACGGGTCCGGGACCCCAAGCAACCCCTCCCTCAGTTTCCCCTACCTGCAGTCTGACCTCCGCGAGCCTCGGGTGTCACCCGGGAAGGGCTTAGGGCAGCTCTGCCCGACTTGTGCCTCCAATCACTTCCTCCTGCCTCGCCCTCCCAGCCCTGCTCCCTGTTTGGCTTCCCCTAGGGCACTCTTGGGGGGCTTCCTGAGGACTCCCCCTCCCCCAGACCCTTTATTTATGCTTTTAACTCCGCCTTAGCTCAGCCTGCTGGTCTGAGTCCATTGATATTTCAGTTCGGAGACAAGCAAAGAGGAAGAACAAATGCTTCTGTGTGTGTGTGTGTGTGTGTGTGTGTGTGTGTGTGTGTGTGTGTGTGTGTGTGTCCAATTCACCTTCTTGGGAAACTCACTCAGCTGGCCATTCTCTGGATGGCCCAAGACCTCCCCAAGATAGGATCCATCTTGCTGCCTCCCCAGGTTCTGAGCACCCCGAGGCGGCCAGGCTGGTTTCTTTTCTCCCTCCTTCCCCCACCCCCACCCCTTGTAGCTAAGGGGATTTATTTTCTTGCCATTTTAATGAAATGCTGCCTACTGGAAAACTGGATGGGGGTGGAGGACT
Source organism: Macrotis lagotis (assembly GCF_037893015.1). Taxonomy (NCBI): domain Eukaryota; kingdom Metazoa; phylum Chordata; class Mammalia; order Peramelemorphia; family Peramelidae; genus Macrotis; species Macrotis lagotis. The sequence continues at coordinate 31,812,708 of NC_133663.1, read as the reverse complement.
TTAAAGGAGAAGGAGGAGAAGATTGGGGGCCAATGGCAGAAATGCTCATTAGCTTTGCAGCCAAGAAAAATAGCATTTCCCTGTATCTGAGGTGACCAGGGTCAGGGAAACTGAATGGGCAGGTGCAGGCTCCCAAATGCCTCCACATCCACTCTGGCGGGGGACAATGCCTGGTATTTTTTGGGTGCTAAATCTTTTTTGGGGGGAGGGGAGGATTTCTTTATCTCTAGGAGCCTGAATTAAATCCTCCCTCTCTTTTCCTATATTTTGGAGAGCTATTACTGTGATGGAGAAAATCTTGGCACATTTTCTTGGAATAACCACTCACTTGAATCATCTCTCTCTGTGTCTCTCTGTCTCTGTCTTTGTCTCTCTCTGCCTCTATCTCTCCTCCCCCAACTTTCCCTTCTAATTTGGGGGGGAGGGCGCAAGGGGTCAGTGACTGACAGCTAGAAGCCTGAAGAAACAGGCAGATTGTTGGCCTTTCAGACGCGGCTGGGGGTGGGGGAGGAGCTCATTCACCTTTTCACTAGGAGGGTTTGGGGAGCCCTTGCCCTGGTGATGCCACATTCGGCTGGGCCAGCCTCTGATGGCCATCTCAGCAGAGCTGAGGGACTCTGAGGCAGTGAGTGAGTGAATGAGCAGCTTTTTAGTATGAGGGCTTTTTTGATGTTTTGGGGCTTTATAAAAATGCAGCTTTTTCCTCTGCCCTACTTTTGGTATCTTGAGTAGTGTGGCTGTAGGAGAGTGCGTGGTGGCAGCTGAGCAGCCCAAGGTGAGAAGAAAATGTGAACCGGGTATCGGGGCTGGAACAATGGGAACACATGTGCCACTTCCCTTAGGAGAGTGATCCCAAACACTTCCCTGTGGAGGGAGAGCTTGGGTGATTTTTCAGCTGAAGGGAATTCAGACCTTTCTGGGAGGTTGGCACAATCCTGTGTCTAATTTGAAGAAACCCAGAGCTACCTTACCAGCAGCCATAACCAGTGGGTAGGGCTGGCATGATGCTATCTGTAGTCACATTCTTGCTAGCTGCCGCTCATTCCCCGTATTCTATAGAATGACCAGTTTGGATTCTAGATTAAAAGTGACCAGGAAGCCTGGGGCTGACTGTTCTGTGTATTCCTCCTCTGGCATCCTGCCAGGCCAGGGTGGGGAGGAAAGATGGCAAAGCCTCAGGGAGGCGAGCTGGGAGGAAGGAGGACTGGCTAGAGAGGAGTCTGCTTAAGCAGAGCCAAGTTGCCAAATCACCCCCAAGCTGGAATGATTCCTATGGGGTCACCAGGGAAGCTCTTGGTGAGAAAGAGGGATTGAAAGGCTAAATGACATCTCCAGGTTCTTCAGGAATCAAAATCATCCTCGCCTTCCCAGATGAGGAGAGGTGGAGTCTTCCTGGTTTGTTATTAGACTGTCAGAAAAGCAGGGCCATGGTGGAGTCCCCTGAAGTCTGCCAAGGTCAGGGGCTCTCAGGATGATTTGCCTGCAGTACTGCCAGTCCCCAGATGCTTCAGGGCCCCTAGGATTTGCATCATGGATAATGTGTAGAGACCTGTACCCAGCTCTGGGAGGGGACCAGATGCACAGTGCCCAGTCCTTTCTGTGAGAGCCCTTCATCCTTCTCCTCTTGGCTCCATATTGTCCTCAGCTGGCGTTCCCAGACTGGAACTGTGTCTGAATTCTCCCAAAATAGTAACAATGCATAATTTAAACGAGAAACCTCTTACAGCTACTATCATTTACATTATGCAGCATTTTGATGGTTTCTAAGTGAGAGAAGAAGATTCCTATTGAGTTAAGAGATGGATCTGCTATGCCCAACATATCTGTCATTGATTGGTGGAGGTCACGAGGGTCTCAAATAGAATGAGAAATTATCGTGGTTTCTTAGAACATTAGAGTCAAAAGGGACCTTGGAGATCATCCCCCCCCCCCCTTTATTTAAACAGGACAGGAAACTGAGTTTCAGAGAGGTCAACAAAGGTCACAAATAGGTAGGGGGAGCAGGCTGGATGATCCTTTAGGTCTCTCAATGTAAAGTACTATTTCCTTTCCATAACCCAAAGTGAATGAGTTTGAATCAACTTGAGTAGAATTGACAGAGGAGTAATTTGACAAGGTGATTGAAATTACAATCATTGGAAAAGGAAAAAACACCTGATTTCAGGTGATCATATGTGAAATCTCAGCACTCAGTCTGACCCTAAAAGCATGTCTTGACCCATCCTCTTCTTATAAGCAGGTGAATGAAGTGTGGTTCTCTTAGAAATCTCTAGGGAACTATGGTTTTGTAGCTCATCCTCCCAGCAGTCTATGTGTGTTTTTTGGAAGTGTTATGTATCTGTGTGTGTGTGTGTGTGTGTGCGCACACGCGCATGTCTTATAGACACATCTATATTGTTCACCTTTTTGTAGATAAGGCATAGTGGATAATATATACTTGTCTACACATATTGTATTATATTTATGTCCTGTATGTGTATGTCTATGTATAGATTGACAAGACCCAGAAAACCAGTTTACATATTAAAATCTAGGTTTCAAATAAACCTTGATTATATCACATTAGAAAGAATTTGTTTTTGGCCTGCTTATATGTTAAAGATGATCAGACTCTTTTCTGGAAAGAATATATCAACAAATACAGGCCCCAAGATTTTAAAGGTGGCTCTACTACCATTAATATGACCATCTGTGGAATAAATGAATGAATATCAGGCCATTGGGAAGCAGAGAATCTGAATTCAAGTTACCTATATCTTGGGCCTCAGTTCCCTCATCTTTAAAATGAGTTTAGACTAGAAAGCCTCAAAAGAATTTCCTAGCTTTAAATCTGTGACCCTAGAAACCTGAGCCAAAATGGTTCAGTAGTCTCCCTGCTGACTGTGTTGACTCTGGGCAAGTCTCTCTGTGTCTCATATTCCTTATCTGTAAATCTGTCTTGTCTGCTTCTCACCAGGCTTTTGAGGAGATTATCAGATAATGAGAATGATTTGAAAGTTCTAAAGACCAATGTAGATCTAAGGTGTTATGGTTGTTATTTAAAGTGGGGGGGGCAGCATGGTGTAGTGGGATGAACACTGTGAGATCAAGTCCCGAGTTTGATTCATTTTGACAGTGAGACCTTGGACAGCTCACTGAATCTCCCATTGACTATGGCTTGATACTATATTTTGTAGAACTTGTGCCCATTGGCTTTGGAGGAGAGTGAGATTCCTTATGTCAGTGGAAATCACAGGCTCATCATCTTGACTTCCCCTTCCCTCAAATCTTTCTGAACCATTATTAAATTAGAAGTCTATTCTGCTTTTATGTTTCTTTTAGTGATGGAGGGTGCTGGGGTAGTCAAAATACAGAGATCAGCATAATAAAAGGGATAGAACTCCTGAACTAGAGGAGTTAGAAGAATTTGGATTTAAATCTTGCCTCCAATACTTACTAGTATTAGAAGGTTATTTCCCTTGTTATTTTTTTTTTGTTTTTGCTTTTGTTTTTGTTTTTTTACTCAAATTTCAAATGGGAGTGTTTTTCTCACAGGATGGTGACAAAGCTCAAATGAAAAAATGCTTGCAAAATAATTTGCAATTGTGAAGGTACTGTTTGAAAGTCAGCTATGACTTATTCAAATGAGATAGAAACAGTGCAGTGGTAAAATATCCTTTTTTTTTGGATGTTTCAATGGAGGTGAGGCTAAAGTAATTAGAAAAAAGGATTAGAATCCTGTGTTTTAGAACTGGGAAAGTTCTTAGAGGTCATCTGGTCCCCTTCATTTTCCTAGGAAGAGACCTTAAAGGTAATTTGGACCATGTCTCTCATTTTACAGGAAGGAACTGAGTCCTAGAAAGTTAAAAATAGCCTACCTAAGGTCACATAAAGGCAGCTAGGTAGCTCACTTCCAGACCTGGAGTTAGGAAGACCCAGTGCAAATGTGACCTCAGACTCACTAGTTATGTGACCATGAGCATGGCACTTGACCCTGTTTGCCTCAATTTCATCATCTATAAAATGAACTGAAAGAAAAAAAAAGGAAATGGCAAACCACTATGGTATCTTTGCCAAGAAAATCCCCTAGGCTATCACAAATAGTTGGACATGCCTGAACAACAATTCATGGTCAGAGAGATAAAAATGGAACAGGGAGGATTTGAACTCAGGTACCCTGATCCTAAATTCACTATTACATTTTCTATACCCTGGTGCTTCCCATTCTATAGGGGAGAGGGAACATTAAAATCCAGAGATTCCAGTGAATAAATAGATGGTCTAATTGAGATTTCATTTTTTTCATTTGTTAACAAGCCCATTTTCAGAGCTCATAGAATTTAGAATGAATGAGGATTTAAAGAGCATTGACTCTAGTCTTCTCCCATTTTACAGATGAGGAATCTTAAGTGAAAGGAATCCCACCCTAGAGTTTGAACACAAGTCTCCTGTCTCCAAAACTAATTCTCTTTTCAGTCAATCAACTATCAGACATTTTTATTCAATATTGTTCAATGAATTCAGTGAGTCTAGACACTTTGAACGTGTCCTTATTTCAGATAGTTTTAGAATGTGGGCAGCAATGGCATTATTAAGGTGACTGATCATAAATTAACAGAATGATCTTTTATCAAATTTTCATCATAAAAATGATACGGCGTGAAAAGTCTTTTCTTGCAATCCTCTGACCTAGTCTAATAACATAGTGGGTTATTCTGGTCATTATCGGAATATCTAAGTAGCAACATACACATCCCATGCATAACCCTGTTAAGGATTTCTTTTTAACCAGTGGAGTCTTTGGCACAAAAGGATAGGTAGGTTACCTTGCACCATGATGCATTATGACTCATTTAGGAGACCACAGGGCATTTTTTAAGGATGAATCTCCAACATGGCCTTTCCATGATAATCTCCAATTTTCTTGCTTTCTTATCTATTTGGTCCTTTGTTTGTCTGTGATGTTCAGTTCTTCCCTGTCTCTGACCTGAAATCAGAAATCTATAGACTCCTTGTCTGGCCAGCCTCCCCCTTTAGTGACTCAGGGTCTAAAGCAGGAACTGAGCTTTGATCATTGAGTATACGTAGTCACTGCTCACCAGTAGTAAGTAATAGTACCTAATGCAGTATTTGGAAGGCGAATGGTGAAGACTTGAGTGTGAAAGATGACCTTGGGGCAGCTAGGTGGTGCAGTGGATAGAGCACTGGCCCTGGAGTCAAGGACCTGAGTTCAAATCCAGCCTCAGACACTTACTAATTACCTAGCTGTGTGACCTTGTGGGCAAGCCACTTAACCCCATTGCCTTGCAAAAAAAAAAAACAACCCTAAAAAAACCCCCCAAAACAAGAAAGATGATCTTGCACTAAGTTGGAGCCTTCTATCTTGCTGATGGATCATAGGAGGATCCCATCAGACTCAGATGAAACTGAGAAAATTCCAGTGATGCCTTCAGAATGAAATTTTATTTGGAGTGTAGAAATAGAATCTGCCTTGGAGATAGTGGTGGCGGGTTGAAATTTAGACAAATGTTGCAGAAATTCTTACTCTAATCTTTTCCTTCCTTTATCAGCTGTAGATTGTTTTCTTATTCACTTCCCAGCCTGAAATTTTGTATCCAAAGTTGTTACAAGTTTTCTTAAAGGAGTGTCTTGAATTTCCTCAAAATGTTTAAGTGAATTAAAATTTGTTAAACATTTCCAGAATGGAAGTATGGTATGGGCCATCTACCATTTATTTGACTTGATGGCCGAGGACTTGGTGGGTGAAGACTGAATTGCTACAGATTATAAAAAATGAAATCTTTAAAAAATATACCCATAGGATGCTCTTAGAATAATCACAGATAACCCATGAAAGCTATGGACATAGAAGAAAAACTCTTCAAGGACAATCCTTGGTTTTAGTATTTATTAGCTAGATAATTTTGGGCCAATTTCTCCATTTTCTGACCTGAATTCTCTCAACCAGAAAAGATGAGGTTGGATTAGAAGATCCCAAACTCCCTCTAAACTTTATAATCTTGTGTGGGTACACACACACACACACACACACACACACACACACACATTTTTATCTTAGAATTTAGCTACTTTCTAGCCAGAGTACAGATCTTGTACAGACACAATTCATTGATGGTGGAGTGGCTCCAATGCAAGCTCCGAAGTTAGAAGGACCTAAGTTCAAGTCCTCCTTCAGACAGCTGTGTGATCTTAGATAAGTCACTTAACCCTGATTCCCTGACATTCTGGGTTATCTTCAGTTGTCCTGATTCACATCTGGTCCCTGAATCCAAAAGAGTCTGGAAGAGAAATTGATACTGGTGTCTTAGCATGGCACTCTCTGACTCAAATCCAATTTATGTGCTTGTAATGGCATCACCTCCCCCATGTCATGGGTTTTTTTTTTTTTTTGAGAAAAGGACAAACATCATTGTGGGATATCTATGTATTTATACATGTTTGCATATGTATGGATGTGTTCTTGCATGGCTAGAAACAAAATGTCAATGGGGTGGAGTAGCTGATCTCAGAATTCAGAAGACCAGGATTCCAGTATGACCTCTGATCCACAATGATCATATAACCTAGGGTGGGAGGCACAGCTTCCCTGTTCAGTGTTTCTTCCAACCATCCAGATGGGAGTGGCAGATCTGTATCTGTGGAGGAAGTTTCCATATTAGGAGTTCTTTGCCTTGATAGATTCACAAATGCATGCCAAAATAAACACACACACACACACACACACACACACACACACACAAACATATATTATAGTCTACTTTTATCAGGGCTAGAGTAAGCATTACCTGTACAGGAAATATCCCAAAATAGGAAATGGGGGCAAAATTTTTTAATTTAGTTGTTTCAGTTGTGTCTGACTTTTTGTAACTCCTTTTTGGGGGTTTTCTTGACAGAGATACTGGAATAGTTTGTCCTTTCCTTCTACAGTTGATTTTACAGATGAGAAAACTGTGACTTGCCCAGGATTACAAAACTAGTATCTGAGGCCAGATTTGAGCTCAGGAAGATGAGAGAATAAGCTGCTTGGGTTTCTTTCATTCCAAATTGAGGGTTCTTTTGAAACATTGTGAGTATATTTTACAATGAAATATAACTCCTTGAGAGTAGAATTTTTTTTAATTTTTCCTTTGTTTCTCCATTCTGTTTCTGAGTCAAACCAACTAGAAACTTAGTAGACTTCTTGAAGATAGCCAGAATTGCCCAGATGTAACATGGGCAGCCAGGTGATGCAGTAGATAGGGTGTCTTGCCTTATACAACACTGGGCTTGGAATCAGGAAGACTCATCTTCCTGAGTTCAAATCCAATCCCAGACACTTAGTAGTTGTGTGACTCTAGGCAAGTCACTTCATCCTGTTTGCCTCAGTTTTCTTATTTGTAAAATGAGCTGCAGAAGGAAACGGCAGATCACTGCAGTATCTGTGCCTAGAAACCTCAGAGCTGAATGACAAAATCCTTGTTAAATTTCTGAATTGAACCTTAGGGTTAAATTTTAATTTTTTTTTTTTTAGGTTTTTGCAAGGCAAATGGAGTTAAGTGGCTTGCCCAAGGCCACACAGCTAGGTAATCTGAGACCAGATTTGAACCCAGGTACTCCTGACTTCAGGGCCCATGCTTTATCCACTACACCACCTAGCCCCCCCAGGGTTAAATTTTATTTGTTACTTGACTGATTAGAGCCCTGCTTTATCTTATTTTGGGTGGGAGCAGGAAGTCACAGCAAAATGCAGCCCCCAGTGTCTTTAAATATCTAGTCTGGGATGGCTGTGAGGGTTGAGCCTTATTTCCTATAGACTCAGGATTATAATTTTTAGTCTGGTAGGGTACTAGATTTATAGCCTGAGACCACCTCATCTGATCCAGCCTCTTCTTTCTTTTTTTTTAAGTTTTTTTTTTTTTGCAAGGCAAATGGGGTTAAGTGGCTTTCCCAAGGCCACACAGCTAGGTGATTATTAAGTGTCTGAGACCAGATTTGAACCCAGGTACTCCTGACTCCGGGGCCGGTGCTTCATCCACCACGCCACCTAGCTGCTCCCCCTCTTCTTTATTTCAAATGAGGAAATTGAAGCCCAGATTTGTGACTTGTTCAAGGTCAAACAGATAAGGCCAAAGGTTGGATTTGAACCCATGTCATTTTATGTCAGAGCCAAATGTTTTCTACTATACTACCCTATCTCCAGGATTTGGTAAAACTGAAAGATCTCATGGTTTAGTGGAAAGAACACTGTTTCTAACTTGGGTTCAAATGTTACCTTTGATCCTGATTACATATGTGATTGACTTTCTAATCTCCCAGGGCTTCAGTGTTTTCAACCATAAAATAAATGGGGGGAAGGGCAGATGAACTAGATAGTTTCTGAAGGATCTTCTAAACTCTAGAATGTTGAGAATAATTATTATCTCTCCTCTAGGAAGGCCCAATGCCTGGCCTATTATTAAGTCCTTCAGAAGCATATTTTTGAATAGAGATGGGAAGGGAATGCTCATTTATTAAACACCCATGTGCTAATTAATTATGCACTCTGTGCTAAGTGCTTTACAAATATTACCTCAATTGAATGGGACTGAAAATTCCCAATATAGTAGATGATTTATTTTTGATATTTCTAGTTTGGAGTGTATTATTGTTGTTTTTAAATGACATGCTTGAAATTATTTGAACCAATACAATAAACATTCATTAACTTCCCACTTGTTGAATTCTACTGGATGGATTGAACATACAAGCTTATATACATAGCATAGTAATGTTATGGAAGGAGAGAGTAGGAACAACCAAGGGGTTCGGGAGAGACTCCCCCATGGGAGATAGCACATGATCTGAGGGATTAAGGTTTTTTTTAAAGGAGTAGAGGGAGAAATGCTGTCTGTGTATTGCCAGCATAAGGCTGTCAGGAAGATAGGCTACACTAATTGTTGTTTGTCCTTCATTCTTGAAGAAGACCTTGGCATGGTGGCATGCAAGTGAATTGGTCTTAAGTGAGAGAGGGCTGAGTAAAATTTTTAACCTCACTTTCTCCTCCAGGTGCCATCTGGGTCTAGTAACCAGATAGAAATCAGGATGACTGAAGATAGTCCTGGGAGGCAAAGATCAGGAAGGGAAAGTAGACTGGCAGCTTGCCTGGGGAAGGGGATTAATGAGGCCAGGGTCAGATTGTGAAGGGCATTAAAATACCAAAATGAGGAATTTATAGACTATCTGAGTCAATAGGGAGCCACTGCTCCTTCTTGAGCAAGGGAATGACTCAATCAAACTTGTTTTAAGAAAACAATCTTGGCAGCTATGCAGAGGATAGTTTGGAGGAAAGATTGCAAACCAGGAATAAAATGAAAGGCTTGCTGTATTGGTCTAATCAAGAGTTGTTGAGGAGTGACTGTGGGAGTAGAGAGAAGAGACAGATTTGAAAGATCTTTTGGAGGTAGACTTGGCAAGACTGAGTATCTAATTAGAGGAAGCAACTCTAAAGTTATGAACCTAGGTGATTGCAAGGATGGTGAGCTCTTCAATGGATATGTGAACAAAATATACTTTTACATCATTTTAAAAAAATACTGAGACTTTCAGCATATATCTGGTACTTAATTTAAAAGGTGAACTTTGATTCTATAAGATGGTGGACTCTGGAGATAAGTGCCGAGATGGACTAACTTGTCTCTGGATGAAGCCCAATAGAAGGCCTGTTAGTTTCCATGGGACTGATTGAAGGAAAGAAAGAATTTTCAATAGCTCTTTATTTATAATGACTGTTTTTTTTAATCAATGAGATTGGAAGTTTGGCAGTATTGAGCAGACTGATGTAGTTGGATCCAGCAATATCTTTATTTTATACTCATTTAATTTATCAGTGTAGTGGAAAGAACTCTGCATTTAGAGCCAGGAGACCTTGATTTAATTCCCAGCTCTTCTCATGAGCTTCCCTTGGGTGAAACTCTCTATTTCTCTGGGCCTCAGTTTCTTCAGTAAAATGGAGGTGATTGGTTTGGATGGTCTCTGAGATCTTTCTGCCAAGTAATTGTAACTTTAGGTAATCTCCCTGTACCTCAGTTTCCTCTACTAAATATTTGCTGGGATAGCTAGGTGGTATAGTGAATAGGATATTGGACCCAGAGTCAGGAGGACTCATCTTTGTGAATTTGAATCTGGTCTCAGACATTTACTAGCTGAGTGACCCTGGGCCAGTCACTTTACCCTGTTTGTCTCAGTTTCTTCACGTGTCAAAAGAACTGGAGAAGGGAATGGCAAATCACCCCAATCTTTACCAAGAGAATAAATGGAATTACAAAGAATTGGGACAGGACTGAAATGATTGAACAAACACAACAAGAATTATTTCCTAGTTAGATTTTAATCTAGTCTGACTGCACTGGGGAATGTCACAGAGATCTATTTTCTCTGTACTACTGCCAGTTGGTTTATCTAAAGCCCAAGTTTACCCAGATCACTTCCTTTTCAAAAAGTTCTAATGGTTCATTATTATTTTAAGATAAAAATACTGACTACTCTGTTTGGCCTTGGGTTGTCTGGCTCCAGCTTACCTTTCTAAGCTAATGACACAAGACTCCCTTTCACTTAGTCCACATTCCAGCCACAATCAACCTTCCCTTTATACAGCATTCCATGTCTTGTCCCTTTTCTTTTGCATTGGTTCTTCTTCCATGCCTGAAACATATACTCCTTCATCAAATTCGGAACTCCTTTTAGAGCTCATTTCAAGCCTACGAGGCCTTTGTCTATTACTTCGAAACAAGCATTAATTTTCCAGTCAGACCTGCACTTTAGGAATTTCAATTTGGCAGCCACAAGGAGGATGGATTAGAGAGGGAGGATGGTGGATGTGGGGACATCAACTATGAAGGAAAAAGTAACAAGAGCATGAGCTTTGAATATTATGGACTATATAGAAAAGGAAAGATGAAAGAAGATCTGGAGTCGACGTCTACAGAGATTTAGAGACTGGTTAATTTGGAGGTGTGTGTGAGAATAAGGAGCATACGTATTAATAATAGCTTGCATTTTAGGTAAGTTACCTGCCTTAGGTCTTACCAGGAATAAGGATTAGAACTGAGATTTGAGCCCAAACCCTCTGACATCAACTCTAATACACTTTCCACTAGTGTAGAAGTTACCTCTTTGTCCTGTGTTGACTAGTGATTTCCTGTCAGTCACTTCTTTCTTTCATATCATTAGTTTTTCGGTCATGTCTGACTCTTGATGATCCCATTTGAGGTTTTCTTGTCAAAGATACTAGAATGGTTTGCCTTTTCCTTCTCCAGCTTATTTTACAGTTGAGGAAGCTGAGGCAAACATGATGAAGTGACTGCCTAAGGGGTGATACAGCTTGTAAATGTCTGAGCTCAAATTTGAACTCACAAAAATGGGTCTTCTTGATTCTATCCACTGTGACACTTAGCCTAGCTTCATATATATCATGGTGAGTGAAATGTTACTCCTGATACCCTGTTCCTCCCCACCCCCATGCAGTTCTTTTTTCCTTACTTTCTGGGTTAGACCAAATTTGGAGAGGGTTTTATTTTTCATCTTTCTCAGTGAACAAAAGATACTTGTAAAATGGGCAATGGTTCCCAGTTTATCATTAAAATCTATTATTGCAATTAGGTTTTACTATACAGGAAATAAATTGAACCAGAATGTATTGTCTGTGTGTGTGTGTGTGTGTGTGTGTGTATCTATCTAACCATTTGAGTGAATGTAGAATACTGTGGGATAAATATATATTTGATACAGTTATATATGTATATTCATATAAACACATATGTTTGTATGCATATACAGAGTAGAGAGCCCTGGTAGAGAGAGAGCCACAGTCCAAGCTTCATAGGGTAGGATCAACAATTCTATAGAGACCCTGTTCTAATTTAAATTGTTCTGATATGTTTACATCCAGGGAATAAGTAGACTTGGGGAAGTCACGTGATGGTGTGCCTGTGTCAAGACTACCTGGCCCATCTGGCTTGCCCTCTGCAAGTCTGCCAAGAAGGTTCAGGGTGGGTCAATGAGAGGACCAGCCAGTTCTTTGTCCTCATGGAAACCCCAGAGGTCCATCCTTGATTAACCTGGTGTATCATCCAAAGGAGTCAATTTAAGTGAAAATCATTACAGGACCTTTCTGGGATCTAGCTTTGGGACCCCAAATGCCAGATTTTTTTCCCCAGTGATTCACACATTACCCAGAAGGCTTGGACTTCTAGGAATTATTTAAAAATAACTCTAAATCTCTTGGGAACAACTTTCAAACACCACAACTTACTCTCTTTCTTCCTTGTGATATTTTTTTAAAAAAAAGCTTAATTAGCCAATTAGCTTAAGCGTTGGTAGCCCAGAGATATAAGCTTTTTTCCATAAGCAGCTTCAAAAATCTAGAATTTTAAGCAGTTTTACGATGAGCAGTGATTTTTAAAAATCTTATTTTTTTATTGATTACTGTTTTTTTCTAGCACCTTTATTTCTAAAGATATCTTTTCCATCTCCCCTACCCAGTGAATCATCTGCTATTACAAAGATTTAAAGAGAGGAGAAAAAAAAATTCTGCAAACCACACAGAAGTTATATCCAAATATTCCAATTGATCAGCAAGCATTTATTAAATGTTTACACTGTTATGGTCTGAGAATCCAAAGAAAGGCAAAAGATAGTCATTGCCTTCAAGGAAAATACAGTCTAATTAGGGAGAAAACAAACAACTCAACTCTTCTCAGTGTCAGACTTTAGGTCAATATAATTATATGTCATTCATTTTTTTTCTGTTTATTTTAGTCACTGGGCATATTTTCTACTGTTTTTTTCTGCATCAGTTCACACAAGTCTTCTTGTACTTTTCTAGATTACCCATATTTCTCATTTCTTCTAGGACAGAAGTCTTTCAGTACAGTCAGATACAATAATTTGATTTGCCATTTTTCCTAGCTTTATTTTTTTACTCTTAGGAAACTGTTTCTATGAATATTTTGTCCATGGTGCTCTTTCTGCCTTTAATTCCTTTGAAGGGTATGGAATTTATGATTTCTAATTTTAATTTTTCTTCAAGGACCTAAATAGGAAAAAATTTAAATTTTATTTTTCATTTTCTGAGAGTGGAAGACTTGTGTATTGGGGATCCCAGTTTTCCTGCTTTTTAACAGTGACAATGATCGCTGATATCTGCCTAGCACAGGGTTTGCAAAGTATTTTACAAATATCTCATTTATTAATTTATTAAGTGAAATGTCCTTAGAAAGATGAATAGAACAGTGGTTTTCAGTCAGATCTTCTTCAAAGACACAATGAAGCCAAATTTCAGCTGAGGGAGTATCTTAACATTGATCTGATTGTCTAATAGAAGGAGCTTCTTAAAGGTCTGGATTCTCCTCGGCCAAGGTCATTTCTGTTTAGCTTGTTACCTTTTTCAATCAATCTATGTATTCATTGTCTAATCCCTTAGGTTGTAATCTCACTGAGGGGAGATTTTCTTTTCCTTTGTATATGCTTTGTAGAACCTGGAAAATAGTAAATCCTGAGGCAACTGGAGGAAGTACTGGATAGAACACTTGGTCTACAATCTGGAAGACCTGAAGTCAAGCCTAGTCTCAGACATTAACTATTTGTGTGACCTTGGTCAAGTCACTTAACCTCTATATGCTTTAGTTTCTTAAGCAGTTAAAAGGGGATAATAACAGCAGGATAAAATGAGATAATATTTTAAAAACATCTGAAACATAGTTTGGTTTTACATAAATTCTTTTTTTTCCTCCCTTTCCCATTCCCTTAGTAAATCTTTTTTGATTGGTTCATTCAACAAACAATTATTAAGTGCCTACTACATGCTAAGGTTAAAAGGTAAATATTCATCCAGAGTGCCTGCCCTAGGTCTTGGTACTTTTGAGGTACTTGGGCATAAGAGGTTCATGGCTGGGACGGTAGAAGCCTATAAGCCTGGTGCTTCTTAGATGTGGATGATAATAACTGACATTTATTTTGCACTACTAAGTTTACACAAGACTTTGTAGAGGATCATGGGATCTTAGAATTAAAGTTGTAAGAAGACTTTGCAGGTTGACCAAAAAAACGGCAGGGTGACCAAAAAAACCCAAGGAGGGAAGCAAAGCCTATCCATCTTGGTGTTTTGCCTCAAGGTATCTCGGTTCTCTGGTTGACTTGATTTTATAACCCTAACCCACACTTCACATGCATGTAAATTATACTTGTAGAAGGTAATGGTTCAGAGCTATATAGGGAAAGAGTTTGATCATTTCTACCCTAAAGAGGTTTTAGCTGCCAATTATCAAATATTATAGTAAACTCCATGGGTGGAGTCAACTGTAAATGTTAGTTGTAAACTGTGGTTTAAATAAATATATTAATAGTATCAGGTATTTATAGCACACTTTTTCATCTTCAAAGTACTTGCAATCATTAACTAACTAAATACCCTTTCTGCATGTGACCTACATGCAAATGTAGCTCAAATAATTCAGACCAAGATCAGGAGGGGGGAGAAAAGCCACATTACATTTTCCCTTTGAAGTGAAGGTAAATGTTCCTAGGATTTTGTGAAAAACTAATGTGAATTGTGCGGCTGCAGAGTATGAATTATACCAAGCTTCCTTCCCTTTACCCATCCCAAGGAATGGTGGGAAAGTCATTGTATGGCATTTTCTAATTTTCTGGATGCACCAAATTAATCCTGTTATAGGGGATTAGATGTGAACCTGCTATCGGCAATTATGGGATTTGATTTCTACTGAGGGTCCCATATTGGTCACAGTTCATGAAGGATCATAAAAATTTCTAAATGTACAAAAAATGAACTTTTAAAGGAGACTCATCCCGTTGCATTTACTAATATCTGTAAGGACCAAGATCTACTCAGTAATTTGAAGTTGCTTTTACATTAGATTCTACATAATGATGAGCACATAGTAGGTGCTTAATAGAAGCTTAGTGATTGATCTCACTCCAGAGCGATTTGTTAAGTGCCTATTGTATATCATGTACTTCTGGGAGAATGGAGAGAGTTGGGGAAGGCCTGTTGGAGATGGCATTGAATAAGAAGATTCCTCCCATTTGTGTAGATCTGGTAATTGTTCTACATCCAAAGAGTTTTAAAGAGTTCCTCAAGGGGATTGGCAACTAGGTGGTTCAGTGACTAGAGTGAAATGGGTCTGCAATCAGAAAATGTTCAAATCCCGCCTCAAACACTTAATAACTGTGTGATCCTGGACAAGGTACTGAGCCCCCCAATTACCTCAGTTTCATTCTCTGTAAAATGGGACTAAAACAAGTTTCTGGTATTGTTCTTCAAGCATCTTTTGAGCCCTAAGTTAATTTCTTCTTCCAACTAGACTGGAAGACCTAGTGGGCAAGCTCATGTATCCCTGGCTCCCAACACTTGCTAGCTGTTCTGTAATCTGGGGAGACAATTATAGAAGGGGTGTTTTTGTGTTTCCTTCCTCAAGAAGTATACACCCAATCGGTGGAGCTTTTTTCCTTAAACAGCTGTTTTGAGATTAGAAAAGGGAATATATGGAGAGTATTTTGAAAACTTTTTGGCACCGTATGCATTCACTGTTATGGTAGCAGCTAAGACTATGATGCCAATACTCAAAGGGATCCATGGGCTCATGATGGCGATCACAATCCATCCAATTCTGTCTGTCCTTTCAGGACTCTTTCTAGAGTGCACTGGGGAAGGATCAGTATTTCCCCCAGTGTGCTGGGAGAGCCTTCTTCATTTTCTCTTGACATCACAAGGATACCAGTGATGCACATGGGTTTTCCACCGGGCATCCCTCATTCTCGCTCTGTGACTAGCCCATTTATTTTTCCACCCATACATTTTTGATGACATTCTTCCCTCTCTTTCAACTACGTGATTTATTATTTGTAATATGCTTTCACTTGGGTCATAATCTTCAACTTTATTTCTTTGGAGACTGTAATGTTCTATATTGTAGCCACTTGATACTTTTGGAAGAATGTTGATGATAAAAAATATGGGCTGACTATTATAATTTTTATTGCAATAAAATGATAGACAGAGTTGTGAATTTGGACACAAAGCCATAAGGAACTGGGCTTAAGTCCCATCTCTGACTCATAGTGACCATGTGACCTTGAGCATCCCTTCACTTCTCAGGACTCCTCAGGAAATTCTCTGAGACTATAAATGGCAAAGAAGGTGTGCTACTGCATTAGGGAAGGGAATTTCCTCACTTGGGATTTCCCTACATCATTGAAATCCTGAGTTCAATTCTTATTGCTATCTTAACAATAATATAAGAGACAGCTAAAGAGCAGGTATTTTAAACAGTAGTTTTCTCCCTCACCCCACTTATTCCTTTCTTTGGTTTATTATGTAGAGATTAAGGACCCATCATATAGGGAAACTGAAGATCCATCTGAAATTAGTATCTGGAAACAGGAGATGTGATTTGTCCAAGTGCACTCCAACTTGCCTTTTATGTTTTTCCTAAGTGAAAGGATTTGATCTAAAATGAAACTATAGTAGGGATCTGGTATTTTCAGGGAATCATAGGATCTTCCATTTGGAAAGAGCTCTTGGAGGCTGTTTCCTTGATGGGTCCCATGATAGCTTAAAAATACCAAAGTAAACTTTTCACTTTGACAGTAATCACATTTGTTGGGTTTCTGTGCAACTCAATATATGTGTGTGTGTGTGTGTGTGTGTGTTTTCAATAAATATATTAATAGTATCAGGTATTTATAGCACACTTTTTCATCTTCAAAGTATTTGCAATCATTAACTAATTAAATGTATGTAGGAAGACTAGAAAAATCCAAGACATTTGACTATAATTTAGTGACATTTTTGCCTAGCCTGGCTTTCCCCCAGCAGTCAATTTACTCCAAGGCCCTCAACCCCTTACTCATGGCTGATCCAAGATCTTTCTACCTGATGTGAATTTCCTGCCTTTCCTTGATGCCTTCTCACTGTTTTTATGGAGTCCAGATTTTAATTCTTTACCTCAGCTTAAAAGAAAGGCTGACCATTCTTTCAACCTTCAGAAAATTTGCACCATGGTGTTCCTATATGCTTGTTTCATTAGTGAAGGGCAGAAATCTTGGGACCTATTGCTCCTGAGAATCAGAAAGAGAGGGGGGCCATTGGGAACCTACAGACCAAGCCAAGGAGGTTTGCTTACTTGGCTCACTGAGGTCTGGTTTTCCTGATTTCAAAGACTTGGTTGTCTCAACCCAAATGCTTTCGATGACATCCCCTTGGAAATCAACTAGATGACAAGTTCCTTTTGTGTCTGAGGCTCCAAGAGCGCTCTCTAAGGTCAGGGGCCAAGACTTTGTCTTGGGAAACCATCAACTTAGAAACCTAATTACAGCCATGTGTCCTGTGTTTGAGAGAAGAGTAAGTTAACTTATGGATCATAGATTTAGGGCTTCAAGATCCTTTGAGGTGATCCAGCTCACCCCCCCCATTTTTACAGATGAGAAAACTGAGGTCCATAGACCTCCAGTGACTTGCCTGATGTCATAGAATTGGTAAAAGACTGATTCAAGATCATAGCACCAAAGATCTAAAGATAGAAAAGTTCTCAGAGAGTGGCTAGTCTAGGATGTTAACTTTTTTGAATGTGTTAGATCCCTTCTCAGAATAATGTCTGTACACACACAAAATTGAAAACACAGAATTGCAAAAAAAAAAAAACCAATTTATGTTGAAATAAATACAATGACCAAAAATATATTTTTAAAATGACATATTCATGGCCACTAGGTTAAGAAACCCTGATCCAGCCCAAGGCCCTAGTTTTACAAATGAGGAAACTGAGACCCAGGCAGGTTAAGATCTAGGGAAATGAGTATTTTTTTTTAGGTTTTTGCAAGACAAATGGGATTAAGTGACTTGCCCAAGGCCACACACTAGGTAATTATTAATTAAGTGCCTGAGGTGGGATTTGAACTCAGGTACTCCTCACTCCAGGGCCAGTGCTCTTTCCATTGTGCCACCTATAATGAGTATCTTTTAAAGGCAAAATTTTAAATCACATCTTTGTGATTATGGGTGCAACCCACTCTCTTTCACCCCTTGTTATTTCGGGAATTGAGTCAAGAGAGCTTGGTCTTAACCCTGACTTTAGCATTTCCCGGTTGTGCTGTGATGGACTAGTAATTCTCTCCCTGGGCCTCAGCTTCCTCAGTTGTAAAATGGGGGATAATGATCCTTATAAGAGCTGCTTCAGAGGGCTGTTGTGAAATGAGTATTCTACAAACAGTAGAATCAAACAGATTTAAAACTGGAAGGGATCTTAGACACCACTGAATCGAACTCCTTCATTTTGCAGGGAAGACAAGTGACTTGTCCAAAGTCATAAGCTAGTCAGATCTGAGGTAGGATTTGAATCGGGTTCTCCTAAGTTCATTGTCCTCTCCATTATGCCATCTGTTATTGTGTTCATGATTTAAACCAGGTGGATATAGCCTGAACTGCCACTCATGACCAATATGTGTCTTAACAGGTTGTCTGCAGCTAACAGGCTTATTCCCCTGCAGCCAGGCCTCAGTTGACAGACAGCGGCTTTGTTTAATTTGGGAGATCTTGTTGGGAATGGAGGGTCACATGAGGCATCACGGGGCAACTGGGTGTAACATTGGATAGAGCCACGGCCTTCACATGAGGCATCATGAGAGAACCAGGTATAACAGTGGCTAGAACTGTGGCCTTAAAAGTGGATACCAATCCTAGACCCAGGAAGACCTGAGTTCGAATTCTTCCTTAAGCATTTACTAGCTGCTTCCTTAGACACTTAAAGTCTCAGTTGTCATTTCCTCATCTGTAAAATGGAGATAATAATAGAACCTTCTTTACGGGATTGCTTGACGGGAGGATCAAAGGAGACAAGCACAAGCAGCTGTTATTATTACTGACAATAATTCTCCAGTGTTAGGATGGCTGCCAGGCGAGGCAGCACACAGACACGTCTTTGTCTGACTAATGATGTTCTGTGTCGACTCTGGGGAAGGAGCCTTTGAAAGAGGCCACTCGGGTTATCACCCCTCCAGGCAACTGGTCCATAGAAACAGTATTTATTTCAGAAGCTGAATAGACATTGAATGTTGAGGTGGGCTAAGAATTTGGGGTGCATTTGAAAAGAATCTTCATCTTGTTTACCCCAAAGGACAGAAAATGAGGCAAGGGAAATCTGTAGAGAGGACCTGCTCTTTGTATGCGTGTGTATGTGTTTTTGTGTGTGTGTGTGTGTGTCCCTCCTTGCTCACCTACTCCTCCTTTTAAGTGGCTGTGTAACTAAAAAAAATTTTCTTCCCTGATAATGATCTCAGGTCTTCCCAGATAAAATTTCCAGGGTTCCCTCCTCCTAAAGAGGAAGAATGGTCCAATATGGAAACAGGAAATTGTACAACACCTTAAAATGCTTAGGGCAAAAGGGTAGAGGAGCAGATTGAAAGGACAAAGCCCTTCCCTGTCCCTTCCCCCCTTTTCTTTTGGTGTCCCTTGATGTTACTGTAACTAGAGCCCTTACCAGCTCCCCCTGCCCTCCCCCCACTCTTTAATTTGTGTACTTGCAGTCAAAGGTACCTTGGGCTTTGGCAGCTGCAGCAGGAGCATTGCTGGGGCTGGGATGCTTGGGGAGATTTCCTCCTCTGAGACCACGGATCTGTTGCTTTTCATCTCTGTGGCAAACAGGGTCTCCTGTTGTATCTCATTGCCTCACAAAATGGGTGTTGCATCAGCTTTGAGGAAACAACTCTGTTTTCCCCATTAAAATAACTTCCTCAGTTGGGTTACTGTTGATTAGAGGGAATCAACCCTGGAGTTTCTCATCAAAAGAGAGGTGGCTTTTTCAGTCCCACACCAAGTATTTCTGGTTTGGTTGGCCAGTTGGTTCCATGGCAACCATCAACCAACTGGAGTGGTGGAAAAGGGGACTGAGCCTCAAGTTCCTATCTTGGAGCTGCCATTTTTTAAAAAAACTGACCTCCTGTAAATCATTTCTTTCCTTCTAGGTTGACCTCAGTTTCATTTTGTAGGTAGATGAGATATTCTCTAAGGTTCCTTTGGATTCTAAAATACTATCATCTGAAAGGAGTTCCCTCAGATTGGAAAGCTCTCTCTCTTTATCTCTGCAGTAAGGAATCCCTCCCTCTGAGAATAGGTCAAGTGCCCTCCCCCCACTTGAGACCTCCCAATTATTCATCTTTTCTACTTTTAAAAACCACTTTACATATAAACTTGGCTTTTTCTAATCTTCATCAGAGAATTGAGGCCCCTTGAAGACAAAGACCTTTTCCTTTCCCTTTATTTCTGGAACTTGTAGAAATTTAATCACTGTTTATTGAAAAGGATTAAAGAGGTTGACTGAAGTTGTCTTTTTGCTTGGATGCTATGGTTGGTGTAGGTCACCATATGAAATAAACTTTCTGAAAAGGTTTTTAGCTCCTATTTATCATTCTAAATGGATGTCTAGGCAATATGGCCTGCAGGTAGAGATGAAAGATTTTGTTCCTTAATATCACTAGCTCAAGTGGTTTACATTATAATGTAAATTTGGATCCAAATGGGCTGATGGTTTTGTTTTTGGTTAGAGTATAGGGTGGGGCTAATTGTAGTCTAGTATTCCAATGAATTTAGGATCTTGTTGATTTGGGTATTGTCTCCAGGTTGTTGTTCAGCTGTTTCAGTCATGTGATGACCCCACTTGGGGTTTTTTTGGTCGAAGATATTGGAGTGAGTTGCCATTTCCTTCTCCAGCTGAGACAAACTGAGACAAACAGGGTTAAATGCCTTGCTCGGGGTCACCCAGCTAGGGCATGTCTGAGGCCAGATTTGAACTCATGAAGATGAGTCTTCCTGACTTTAGACCCATGCCATATAGGTGCCTAATTGTCTCTCTGGATGCAGCTAAAAACCCATCCATGAATGCCTCTCCTATGCAAGTCATGTTTATGACTTCCCATAGGTTTACCACCAACGAGTCCAACCAGTATTCTTGAAGCAATCCTTAAATTCTTTTGACCCTGTGAGCATATCTTTGTGGTGTATGGCCTGTTCTTTGGTTCTTCCTTGGTCTTGTTTATGTGACCAGCCTTCCTTCTGTTTTCAATCATGTTTCTTTCATGTCATCCTTTATATCACTTCTCTAAAAATTTCGATTAATCAAAAGTCTACTAGGCAAAAAAGGATCAGTCTCCATGCTACCCCAAACATACTCCCAACAGTTCGGGCCTATACTGTCATCTTAGTCATTAAATAGTAGAAAGGAAAAATCTACTTCCTAGAGTCCTGGGCAGATGTCCACTAAACAGCCACCTACCTCACCATATTCATATGGTTCAGATTTCTGAAGTACTCAATACATTCTTTAGCCATTGACTAATTCATTAAAGGAAACAGTGATGAATCGAAAGTTCAAGGACTAGGTTCAAATCTTGGCTCTGTTGCTTACTATCCATGTATTGGGCAAATTTTCACCCCTCCCTGGTCTTGAGTTTGCTCATCTTTGTTTCTTTGTTTTTGCAAGGCAAATGGGGTTAAGTGACTTGCCCGAGGTCACATAGTTAAGTAATTATTAAGTGTCTGAAGTTAGATTTGAACTCGGGTCTTCCTGAATCCAGGACCAGTGCTCATCTAGCCACCTCAAGTTTCCTCATCTATCAAATGAGACTAGGAATTGCTACCCTCTGAGGTCTCTTTCAGACCTAACTTGGTGTTGCAAGGCTGCAGGCTCATCTCAAGAATCCTCCAGAAGATACACCCTGATGATTTTTCTCATATATTATTGAATGAGGACTAAAGTTTTGCCCCTTTTATATTTCCTCATTCAGAAATTAGCCCCTTGTAAGTTATTCAGTCAGCATCTGAAAGACATTGTGGATAATGAGTTTGGATTAGTTTTTCTTCTTAGTCTTGTCCAGATCCCATCCAAGTGGGAATCCCATTGTGTTCAACTCTGACTTGGGTGAGGGGTAGATGTTTTGTCTAGGTTGCAGTGGGGGAGGGTCTGGGAGTAAAAGTGACATAATCAAAGTCATGTCCTCCAGTGCCTCATTAGAATAGGTCCACCTCTCATAATATTTATTCTTCTCATTAATTGTTAACCAATCAGAGTTGATTGCTCTCTGTAATATGCCCTTTTCCGAAGGCATAGGAGTCAATAGTTCACCATTATTTGCCAATGATTCATGAGAGTTGGCCAAATAACCAATTCTTTCATTAATTATTCACTTGTCATCATTAATGAAATTATTAATTACCCAGAAATTAAGTCTCTCAAACTTTTATGTGTCACACTTGAGGTTGTTATTTTTATATCTACTTTACAGATAAGGAAACTGAGGCTTGAAGAAGTTAATTGACATATTAACCCTCATAACAGTGGGTTTTTAGAGTAGGATTTGAATTTGTCTTCCTGACTTGATGTCCACTTTTCCAAGGCTGCCTCTGAGGTCCAGTCAGAAGGGAAGCGACCTACCCAAGGCTACCCAGACTGGGCTGCTTGGAATGCCTTCTCTTTGAAGTTAGCTGCCATCTGATCCTATCCTAGCTTGCCCAGATAAGTTGATTGCATGTTGTTTCTCCCATTAGACGAAGAGCTCTTTGAGGGCAGATTTGTGTTTTTGCTTTTCTTTTGTAGCCGGGGTGCTCAGTACCATTGTATATGCTTACTGAATGCTTTGTTGACCGACTGGATGACTGATATGAGCAATACTAAAGCTCTCACTCACAGTCCGTGTACTTCTAACATATCACCCCGTTTGAGCCTCACACAGCCCTCTGAGATAGTTACTGTTATTACTCCCATTTTACAGATGAGGAAGTTGAAACTGGGAAAAATTAACACAAGGTCAACAGCTTGTAAATGTCTGAATCCGGATTTACACCTTGGGCTTGCCAACTTCAAACCTCGCATTCCATCTATTGAACTACTCAAGTATCTCACAATAGTCCTTCCAGCAGTTGATCCAATATGCTAAACTGTTTTCTTTTCAGAGTTGAGGCCTAACTTTTATTAACTCTAAATAAAACCTTTATATCGGGAAGAAAATGGTGGCCATATTACAAGTACTTAAAGCTATCAACAGCCTCACCCAAAACATGTTCTTGGATCCTTGGTCTTTTATCATATATGTATGTATGTGTGTATATCTATATCTATATCTATATCTATATCTATCTATCTATCTATCTATCTATCTATCTATCTATCTATCTATCTATCTATCTATCTATCTATCTATCTATCTATCTATATATCTCCTTAGCAGTGTGCTGTGGTTGAATCTAATACAACTCCCTGGTTCCTTGGGAGGCAAGGGGGGGGAGAGAAGGAGCTCACACATTGCACCAATTGTGGGATAATTAAGCATAAAACTGTATGATGCTGACTGAGACAGGAACCCTGAGGAAGGGGAGAGAAGAACAGTGGGTCCCCAGACCATACTTGGAGACTCACTGGCTTAGGGAATTTTGGCAAAGTCCCAATAGTTGAAATTGTACAACTGTTTGTAAGCTCCACGAAGAGGATGAGGCAGCTTCTATCTCCTTTTGGGTCTCTGTGGCCCTTTAAAGGACTGAGGGTGTCAGGTAACTGAACAGCTGTCCTTTGTGGGCTGGAACATCTGCAAGCTGGACTATGGGGTTTTGGGGAAAAGGATAATTTGGCATCTGGGAGGTTGCAGGGGCATCTCTTGGGATCCCAGAGCAGAAAACCTGAGAATGGTTGTTCTATAAGCAAAACTCCATTGCTGCCTCTCCAGACAGACCAGCCTCAGCCATGGTGCTTCTTTCTCCTCTTGACCTGTCTCCTGGTCATCCCATTCTTGACCTGATGAGAACCTTGGGAATCCAAGTGGAAGTCATGCAATTGTATAAATAAACACAAATATGTTTAAAATCAAGGAAATAGACCAAATATACACTGTCTGATTTGGTAGAATGGAATGTTGGACATTGACTCTGAATCTCAGGGGACTGTTCTATTTTTTGGTATTTGTGAACCCAGCACCTGGTCATCTAGTACATACTTGGAACATAGTAGGTGCATAATAAATGACTGTTGATTCAATTTGAGAACCTGGGTTCAAATCCTAGTTCTGGTGTTTTGTTATCCTAAGTCCCTTAACTGCTCTGTTTCCTCATTTGTAAAACTGAGCTGTGGTAGGTACAAAAGTTAAGCAACTGACTTTGCAGTGAAAGGACTTCGGTTCAAATCTTGATTCGTTGGTTGACCTCTGTATGCCTCAGTTTCTTCATCTGTAAAATGAGGGATCAGTTCATATAACCTCTGAGATGGGTTTTAGCTCCAGATCTGGGGAAGTGTAGGAGGCTGTCCTAAAGACACTGGAATTTGGGTTTTGGCGGCAGTGGAACCAGCTGTAAAACTGAAGGTTGCATATTTACTTCTTCCTGGCCATGGAGACTTAATTGGACTCAGAAGAGGATGGAAGGAACCCTTTGTCTCCATCTGTTACTTTTTGGGAGGTCTCCTTTGGTCTTTTTTTTTTAAGGTTTTGGCAAGGCAAATGGGGTTAAGTGGCTTGCTCAAGGCCACACAGCTAGGTAATTATTAAGTGCCTGAGACGGGATTTGAACCCAGGTATTCCTGACTCCAGGGCCAGTGCTTTTTCCGCTGTGCCACCTAGCCACCCCTCCCTTGGTCTTTAAAATTGCTCTGTCACATGATAGAATAAACAGTGCCAATTTTACAAGTTAAATAGAAAGAAATATTCCTGGACACGAGGGATAAATGAGTAGAATGAACTTCATAATTTCAAGGCTCATAGATTTCGAACAGGAAGGACTGACCCTTAGAGTCTCTTTAGCCCAGCCAACCCCATCATTTTACAGATGAGGAGACAGGTCACGAGAGGACATTCAAGGTCACACCATTAGGAAACTATAGAATCAGCATTTGAATCCACATCCTGTGGCTTTAGAGCTAGCAGTCTCTCTGTTGAACCATGGTTTAGGTGACTGATCCAGGCTCACACAAATGGAAACCAGTCAAGGCTGGGATTTAAACTGCCTTCAAATATATTGTTTTCTTCCCTGTATCAAGCTGGTCATAAATGACCAACTGTCACAAATGCAAGAAATTTTTGAGACCATCTATTCCCCTATCCACAAATTAAGCCACTGAGGTCCAGAGAGGGAAGATGACTTTGTAATAATTGAAATTTAGTTCACAAAATTCAGACTTGAGCTACATCTCCTGCCTGCTGGTCTTGTTCTTTCCTCTTTGTGGCTTCTTTTGGTGAAGAAAATGATCCTAATCAGTGATGCTCATGTATAACTTTTAGAGTTCAAAACATATTATCTCATTGAAACCCCTGAATAATAACCCTGTGAGGTTGGAACTATAGGTATTAGGATTCCCATTTTACAGGTAAGAAAACAGAGGCACAAAGAGCTTCAGTGATTATCCCTGGTCCCCTGGTTAGGAGGCATCCAAGAACCCAATGCTTCTTCCAAATCCAATGTCCACTATACCTGACCACCTTGGAAGATAGAAAAGTTTCTTCATCCTTTACAAAATTCATCATTGGGGGCAAAAGCTCATGGGAGGCAACTCCCTGATTAATTAAAATTAACTTGGAGTAGATATAAATAGTCCATCACTGGTGCCATATTCTCAGCCTTTCCAATTTGGTGGGGCCTGCTGGGGCTTGCTCTCTGCAGACTTTGGGGGAAGAGGCAGTGCAAGGTAGTGGTTGGCCCAGTCTCTAGCACTTACATTGCTAGCCACTTACGCCGTT
Source organism: Macrotis lagotis (assembly GCF_037893015.1). Classification (NCBI taxonomy): domain Eukaryota; kingdom Metazoa; phylum Chordata; class Mammalia; order Peramelemorphia; family Peramelidae; genus Macrotis; species Macrotis lagotis. Next base: position 31,786,965 of record NC_133663.1, on the reverse strand, counting down.
GACCAAGCAAGTAATTTCTCTCTATATCCCAGAATCCTTATGTTCCATGAAGTTCCCTTGAAGGAAAAGAAGAGAGGATTTAGGGAAGAGGCAGAATAGCTATTTTCAGGTATTTGAAGGACTGTCATGGGAAAGAGGGATTTGGTTTTTTTTTTCCTTTTTGGCCTCAGAAACTAATGAGAAGTTGCCAAGAGGCCTTGTTGGATCTGATGAACAGAAGAAGCTTATTAACGGGCTGCTCTGGGAAGGGCTGGGCTCACCTTCCTTGGAGGTCTTGGTTCAGAGACTGGATGACCACAGGGCAGAGCATCCTTTTCTTGTATGAGCTAGACCAGCTGGCTGTTTGGGTGTCAGAATTCTCAGAATCTGTGATTCATCTGAGAAATGGGCATGTTTGTTATGTCATTCACAGATCACAAGGTTGTGGTGAGGACTGAATGCAGCTATGGGGTTCAAGCTATTTGGAACTATTTGAAGACTACATCAAGATTAGCTACTATTATCTTGGGGGCAAAGGACAGAGAAGGAGATGGGGCAGGAAGAGGGAAAGTTGGCATTCTTATAAATGAACAAAAGCAGAGGATGAGCGTCAGTGAAAACTTCCCAAAAGGAGATGATTCCCCATTTCTATTGGAGGCTGTTGGATATCCTGGAACAGGTGCTATATTTGGAGTCAGGAGAACTGGTTCAAACTTCCCTTCTGACACCTGCTGGCTGTGTGACTGTGGACAGGTCATAACTTCTAGGACCCTCAGTTTCGTCATCTGTAATATGGCCATAATATTTATTTTTCAGTATTCAGATAATAATAATGATCATAGTAATAAATGTTCATGATAAGGGCTAACATGTTTAATATTTACAGTAGGTAAGGTGATGTGTTAAGGGTTTTACAAGCCTTTGAGCTTCACAACAAACCTGGGAGATAGGTGCTATCATTTTATCCAATTTACTGATGAGGAAACTGAGGCAGACATAGGTAAAATGACTTTCCTAGGGTCACACAGCTAGTAATTTTCTGCAGCTGGATATGAATGAAGGTTTTCATCTTCAGTGACTCAAATGAAATCATGGATATAAATTGTGATATAGCTGTGACTTATTAATACTATGAAAATTCAGAGTGCTGGTCTCTGAGACAGGAAGATCTGGGTTCAAGTTCTGCCTATCCTGGATGATCCTTCATTTCTTATACCACATTCCATAGAAGAAGCAGGATTACTTGGGTAGAAGGAGTATCTATTTTAGTGTGAAAACAGATTTGAGCCCCTGGTCCCCACATTACTTTTATTTTTTGTTTTGTTTTTGGTTTTTTCAAGGCAATGAGGTTAAGTGACTTGCCCAAGGTCACACAGCTAGATAATTATTAAGTGTCTGAGGCTGGATTTGAACTCAGGTCCTCCAGGCCTGGTGCTCTATCCACTGCAGCACCTAGCTGTCCCCCTCCCACACACACACACATTACTTTTATTGTCTTCTAGAACCAAGGGTCATCTCCACATTTTGATGAGACATTGGAATATCTCTCAGTAGGGTTGGAAACTTATGAATCTAATGAGGATGATGATGGTGACCAAGTCCAGATACTATTTCTTTTCCACAATTGTAGCTTCTCAGATGTTCTCAACTCTGTCATTCCTCCTGGTTCTAAAGCTATCATCCTCTGAGTCTTTGATTAGCAGAAAAAAAGATTTTGGGTTTTTTTTTAATTTTTTTTTTAGGGTTTTGCAAGGCAAATGGGGTTAAGTGGCTTGCCCAAGGTCACACAGCTAGATAATTACTAAGTGTCTGAGACCGGATTTGAACCCAGGTACTCATGACTCCAGGGCCCATGCTTTATCCACTGCACCACCTAGCCACCCCGATTTTGGTTTTTTAAGGGGTGCTCTCATAAACCAAAATTCATCCCAAAGCTCTTGAATTTTGAGTGACCTTAGAGAAGGATCCCAGAATCTTTCCCCATACACAGGGGCAACAAATTGGATGATTCATCTGAGGAATGTGTCAAGCCCTAGGCCAGGCTGCAGAGAGAGAGAGACACACAACAGATTGTAGGATCATAGACTTGGAGTTAGACTGGACCTTAGAGGGCATCCTCATTTTGCATCGAAGGAAACTCAGGGAGAACAGAAAAATGTAGGTGTTTACCCTGTAGTAAATGGTGGAAGAAGTTTTTAAATCAAAAACCCACTAGAGCTTTTCTTTGCTGATACTGATACTGGAGCAGAAAGAAAAGTTAATGTCCTTTCTTAGCTTCAAAGGACAATGAGTTTTGGGAGAATGCTGAATCATCCCCATGGTAAAAAGCAGGAGAATCAGACTGAGAATAAGAATAGTCTTCTGGGGTCAAAAGGAAAGGCTTCCCGCCCTAGCCCTTTCTGACAGGTGTCCACTGGGAAACATTTCTAGCCTCTAATATATTGATCGGTGTTAGTGGTACTGGAAAGGTTCTTGTGGTCTCCCTCTCCCTTAGACTGCTCAAAACAAGCATACAATCACTAAATGGGATTCCAGTAATAGGGTGGGGTAGAGGCTGGGTTCTGAAAATGAAATTCTGCAGCTCTGATTGTCATCATCAGTCCAATTTCCTCTCTCCAGTCTCTCCTGCCAAGCTTGAATTCATTTTTCTATTATAGATGCAATGTGCTGCACTGTACGGTAATTAGCAGACATGATGGTAATGGACTGTACATGCTAGACAGTTTCTGAAGTCAAATGCATTAAATTGAGTTCTCCCTTTTTCTAGTATTAATGGGCTGAGATTCCGGCTGTAAACATAGAACTAATACTTTTGGTGCTTTTATTGACTTCTGGGCTGCTGCAGAGAGTAGAGAGGAACTAGCCAAGGGCATGGATGGAGGAGCCCATCCTTGGCTTCATATGCTTAATTTTGATCACGTGCAAGAATTCTTGAGACATCTGATGAAGCCTTGCATTTTGAACCATTGGCTTAGTTTCAATAAGGGAAGATCAAAGGGAGATGAAAACCTAATGAATGGAATGGCCTGAAGGGAAAGGAGGCAGAGAGATAGGGAGAAATGAGAGGACAAAAAATCAAATAAGAGTAGAAAATAAGCATGACCATTGGGATAAGAGGCAAGTTCATGGAACTGCAAGAGAGCAGTTGTTCTAAAATAGGTTAGCTCAGGTAGCTTCAAAGACCCAATCAAGGTAAGGGATTAAAATTGAAACTGTGTACACCCTTCTTCATGACTAGCAGCCTTGAAAGGCAAAACATCCACCAGGTTGGCATGATAGATCCACTATGAGCTTGGATTAGAGAGGAAGACGAGATGGTACTCTTATTTGGGAAGTACTTGGTATTTTCAGTGATCTCCTATGGTTTCTTCAATGGATATGACCATGTGTCATGGAACATCACATTCTATCAAGGCACTACCCAAATAAAGTATCATAATATACAGTTGGTGCAAACATATTATCCATGATGCCTTTGCACATGTTGGTGGCAGAGGACTGTAATCTTAAATAAGAAAAGGATTCATTTCTACCTTCTCATTTTATAAATGATGACACTGAGAGCCATTTTGAGGTCCTCCATTTTGAGGAAAGACCTCAGATCAGCTGTCTCTGATTCTCTAGACTTAGCAGCCATGCTCTAGCTGCCTCTTGACTCCACACCTTCAGGTTATGTTGTGAATGGAGAGCTCATTTTGTACCAGTTGGGTTGACCTTGGGCAGTCTGGATCTCAGATTGAGACTCAGTGATCTGTATAGTTCTTTGCCACCCTTATACCTAAGTACTTGAGGCCATTGCTTCAAGTGTCATTGAGTGATTCCATAGCCATTGGCTTAGCTGCTCATTCCTTAGGATGATGACTTGAAAAAAGAATCTCAAAAGCCTTGAAACTGGTTTAAGAGGCTGCCGGACTGCTGAGAAGCTTTGTTGAACCTTTCCCTACTGCCTGGATCTCAGTGATAAAATAAGGGAATATTAGAGTTGTTAATTGATGGGGATGAGAAAGGGAAAAAAGAGCTCCTCCCCCCCAAAATCCTAGCCTTCAAGAAACTTCTATTCATCTAATATAGCTGAGTGGATGGAATGCCACCACAAGCTCTTGGTTGTAATTCTGCCTCTTAGACTTACTAGCTATATGATCATGGGCTTAACCTGTGAGTTTTGGGCTTCCTTATCTGAAAATGGTGATAAAATAGGTCATAGCATTTTGTAGGTAATTTTGCAGATTGAATGAGATGATGTTTGTAAAACATTTTGCAAACTTTTCTAGCATTATATAAACATTAATTGCTATTTTTACCAGGACCTGTAAGGAAATCACAGGGTAACGAGAGGTTGTTTAGAAATTTTTAGTTAGGGGGTGGCCAAGTGGCACAGTGGATAGAGCACCGGCCCTGGAGTCAGGAATACGTGAGTTCAAATCCAGCCTCAGACACTTAATAATTACCTAGCTGTGTGGCCTTGGGCAAGCCACTTAAACCCATTGCCTAGCAAAAACTAAAAAAATAAAAATGAATTTCTTTTTTAGTTATACCTAAATCTTCCTGGATCTTTGCCTAGTAACTATCACCATTCTCCACTGATTCTCCATGTGCTTCTCTCTCTCAGGATCCTTCTATTCCTTATTCAAGGGTCCTTTCTAATGGACCTTACTATGCTTCTGTGAGATGCCTATTCTTCAGTTTTCTCTGCCACATCTGTTTTGTGTCAGGTGGCACATGGATACAGTACTGTGACCAAGAGTCCAGAAGACTTGAAGACTGTTTACCTCAGTTTCCCCAGCTGTAAAATGGGAATACTAATGGCACCTCTCTCTTTTTTTTTTAGGTTTTTGCAAGGCAAATGGGGTTAAGTGGCTTGCCCAAGGCCACACAGCTAGGTAATTATTAAGTGTCTGAGGCTGGATTTGAACTCAGGTATTCCTGACTCCAGGGCCGGTGCTTTATCCATTACGCCACCTGGCCACCCCTAATGGCACCTCTCTTAAAGGTTATTTTGAAGATCAAAAGAGATGATATTTGTAAAGTGCTTACCTTCCCCATCTCTTGCTCAATTAGTTCTTAGACATAGGAGGCACTACCTCCTCACCTGAAGAGGGAAAGATGTAGGACTGTCTGTCACATTTGAGAATGGTCAGATAGAGTTTTCTGGAAGATCTTGAAAAGTCATTTGTCCTATTTAATAGGGTCAGAAGTATTTGCATACTGGGAACATAGATTTAAAACTAAAAGAGACCTTGGAGCCGGTAATTTTATAGATAAGGATATTAAGTCTCAGAAGAATTAAGACTCTTGACCTGCTCCCCTTACTAGGCCCTCTGGTGCATGACTTTGAAGACCTCTCTTGGACTATAACAACAGTGTCCTTTTTGAACTCCTTGTTTTCAGTCTCTTTCTGCCTCATCCTCCAGACAGATACCAATCCTGCAGACAGATGCTGCAATTTCCTTGCTCAACAAACTTCATGGGCTCTATTGCCTATGCAATGAAATATCTATTTCTGTTTGGCTTATGAAGCCCATCTGAATTTCATGTTACCATCTCTCCTTCCCATGCTCTTTCCTCCTCCCCACTTCCTTTCACCAGTGAAACAGCAGCTTCCTGAGAACAACTCCTTTTCAGATTTTTTTTTTATATATTCCAGTATTTGTTCAATTGAATTGAATGGAATGGCTCACCCAAAGATTTATAGATAAAAAGTAACAGGTGATTTAAACCCAGGTCCTTGAACTCTAAACCCAGTTTTTTTTTTAAGAAAGATTTTATTTATTTTGAGTTTTACAAATTTTCCCCCATTCTTACTCCCCCCAGCCCCCACAGAAGGCATTCTGTTAGTCTTTACATTGGTGCCATGTTATACACTGATCTCAGATGAATGTGTAAATCCAGTTTTTAAAGAATGCGTCCATTTGCCCCACCAGCCACATTTTGAGGGAAAAAAATGGTAAGATGCTAAATGTGTGGAAAGTTTGGACCTTTGGAAGACAGGTTTTGATTCTGTTAAAAAGCCTTGCTATTGATTGTTGTTAATGATTATTATTTACCTTCTTGGACAAAAACTGAAGTTCACATGAATAGTCCTGTTATTTTTAATCCTTCCGAAATATAGTTGAGTGAATATTGAAAACTGAAAGGATGGACTCAGTTTTAAGCTCCTTATTTCTAGATTCTCTGAAACTCTAATTTCAGTTTTGATCAAACTCATCCTTTTTAACCTTTTTTTGTGAGAGGAAGGGAAAAGCAAGCATGAGATCTCATAGCTGATCTTATCATTCTATCATGTTCTTCTTTCTTGAATCCTTTCTTAAGTTGTGAATGCAGAATTTTCCCAAAGCTAAAACATAAAGAGGGGACATGTAGGAGAGGCTCTGCTTTTTTTTTTTGATTCCTTTATTAATTTAAGTGAATATTCTTGGGTGTAAACCATGTTTGTGTCTTTATGTGATCAATGCTTGTTCTGATTTATTTTTGCAATAGGGAGCCAGCATACACATCAGAAACTTCCATATGATATTAGCAGTCTGTTTTCTTCCTTAAGATTCTGCAACTAGAGAATTTTAGCTTGGGAAACACCAATGATCTTACATAGTTTGTGGTGAGGCAAATGACTAAAGTTTCTTTTTTTTGCTTATCATTTAGCAAAATTCTTTTGAACATCAGTTGTGCAAGATCCTGGGCAGAGCACTGTGGGGAAGATAGCCAAATATGCCACAGTACTTGGCCTCTAGTGGGGTGGCCTCCAGATGACTACAAAGCAGTGTACGTTTAGCCCTAAGAGAGTTGATGTTATATACTGGATGCATGGTAGACTTGGGTTCAAGTCCCACACTAAATGGAAGTATACTCTGAACCCATGTAGTGATTAATTGACCTAGGGTGCTGTGGGAGTTGTAGAGAAGGTATTAATCCACATGGGTGGAGAGAGTTGCTCACTAAGAACTCCCGCTCTTCCAATGAAATCACAAGTCATCTTTACCCCTAGCCTATGGATGGTATGGATAGTAAGACTATCATACATTATGGACAGTACGAATAATACACATTGCGAGAGAAGAAGAGATTACCATGGATGGAGTGATATGAAAACCATCTTGGAGGATGTGGGATTAGAGCTATACCTTGATAGTATTTCAATAGACAATTTCTATAGGCAAACAATTGGAATGAGTCTTTCAGAATGGGGAAAATAGAATTTAAGGCATGTAGTGGGAAAACTATTCATCATTTTTTGGGGGATGGTAAGCAGACCAGTTTAATTGGAGAATCAGGCAAATAAAAAAGGAAAAATATGGAATAGGCTAGTCAGATTATAGGGTGAAGATAGAATAGCAGTTTTTTTTTAATCAGAAATACAGTTTTGTCAAAGCAATGATTTGGGAAAGTTAACCCAATAATTAGAGGCAGTGTATATAGGGAATAGAAAGTCAGGTCTTATAATCAGGAACAGTTGGGTTTAATTCACCCTTTCTGCAGTATGAATCACATGACCTTTGAGTACTCTATGCAATCCTTTAAGGTCAAGGATTTGATGATCAGTATCAGTAGAGGAAATTTTAACATTGGGAATATAAATAAATTTATTTTTTTAAAAAGGAAAATAAAACTCACTGGGAATTCACTTAGATGAGATCATTTGTCCAGAGCCATTGAATTCTGGTAAAATATGGCAATAATTAGCAATTATTGAAGCTAACTAGTGGGGTTTTAAGCCATACAAAGTGGAATTGTGGAGGTTTACAAATGTGGAAACAGATTAAGTAGCTTAGCTAATGCAATTGGTAAAGTGTTATGTGTTGGGAAAATGTGAAGGGGAAGACAGTGAAGTCAGAAGGAAGACTGAAAAAGCCCAAGTGTTAGGTAATAAGGGACTAGACTTGAGTGGTGTCAAGGTCCTATGACCTCTGACTGTCACAACTGACGTACTATGAGGAAGAGTTCAGTGCAAATTGTAATTAAATGTGGTTTTCACTGGCCCAGTGTTGATAAGTATATAATGGAATAACACAACATATCTAGTGTTGAAGGACCCTAGTTTAAATCTGCCTCTGTCTTTTGCAGCCTGTATGACTTTGGGCAAATCACATAACCACTCTACCTCAGTGTTCATGATTGTAAAAATGAGGGAGTTGGAGTAGTGGGCAGCTAAGATCTCTTCCAGCTCAGAAAGCAGAGTCATCCCTGTCAATGTCTTTGGTCTTCTGGGGGCTTCAGATCTCAGCTTTTTCTTATGCTTTAGGACAAAGGACTCTGGGGATGTGCAGAAGAGAAGGAACCAACAGAAGGAAGGTCCAACCTCTCATGCAGCCTAATGCTCTGTTGCACTGGGGTCCTACTTGTGTCTTCTTTCTATTCTTCATCCCTTTCTAAACGTTCTCTACAAGTCTCCAGTAGAATAGACTCTCCAGGGTCAGCTTTGCTTTTTGTCTTTGAATCATTGATACCTAGTATCTCCTATGTATTGTAGCCTACTACAGAGAATAGATAAATGAATTTATAAGGCATTGAAAAGCAATGTTAAGCTTCCACTGTGCTAAGTAGTACAGACACAAATACAAAAAAAAAAAATGACAGCCCTTGCCCCCAAGGAGCTGACATTCTAAAGGAAAAAGACATATAAGAGAGAACTGAAAAGGGACTAGGAGGGGAGAGATTACCTAGGATGGGGTGGAGGGGGACAGGTATGATGTTATGAAGGCTAAGAGTCAGAAACAAAGCCATGGGAGGGATGAAGCATGACTGGACTGGATTCATCCCCTGAATGGAGACCCTGAAAAGAATTCAACAAGCGTATGGTAAGAAGAAGTTCCCAGATGAGAAGGCAGCCGAGTCATGGGAGCTAAGGACAGAAAATCAGAAACACAGCTGGGAGGGAAATGAGTAATATCGTGAGAGCCAGTCTCAAACACGATCAGGGAGCCCCTACATTTCTGCTGGCATGGTGGAAATGCTCATGACCCCCTCCAGGCCTTACTTGTTCTCAAATTTCCTGCTATTCTCACTGTTCTTTTAATTTGTGAGAGTGAAAGTAGAAAGGAGAGGTTGAGTACAAGTGTTGTTGAGGAAGCAGAAGCAGAATGGGAGCTAATGGTAGGATATTGGAGGATCCAAAGATGACTGATCTTATGAACCAGAATGATTGGGGAAATGATGGTGCCATGAAGAGCCATAGAGAAGTTTAGGAGGAAGGGCAGAATGGGAGATGAAGGGCTCTTTTTTAGACCTATTGAGGTAGAGTTGATGGTATGACATCTGAGAAGAAATATTGCCAGTCAACTGTGTGCAAGTATGGCAGGAAGGGATGCTGAGATTAGCAGAGAGACCAGGACTGAAGCTACTTATTAAGGGGATCATCAACATTGAGGTGATAATAAAAGTCATGAAAGCACAAGGTTTAGGATTATGGGGCAAACATACATTGAGAGAAGAGCGTAGGGTTCAATGACACATGTACAAGATTTGGAATTAGGAAAACTCTTCCTCAGTTGAATCCTGGCCTCAGACACTTGCCAGCTGTGTGATCCTGGGCAAATCACCTCACCATGTTTAATTTCCTCATCTGTAAAATGAACTAGAGAAGAAAATGGCAAACCATCTTAGCATCTTTGCTGAGAAAATCCCAAAGGGGGGTTATGAAGTCAGACATAACTGAAAATGATTGAACATCAAAAAAGTCAGTATGATTCCTCGATTCTGTCCTCAGTTAACTCCCTTTTGGGGCTATGGAACCTAGGAACTGGGATGGAGGAATTGGACATTAGTATCTAGTGTTGGGCATTGAAATTGGAAGGCTAGTATTTTCAAGGGGGTGATGAAGCTAATGTTGAAACAACAGACTTTGATATCTAACCTAGAACAGATGGAGCAATGGTTAATGACCTGGAGGAATAGGAAAAATTGGAAGATCGTGGGTCTGGGTCGAGATGAGACAGAGAATCTTTGCTGTGAATAGGTCAGGAGTTGAAGATAAAAGGTAAGGAAGCAAATAGTTATTGTAGTGGGGAATAAGAGAGTGGATGAAAGTCTTTCTTGTTGCTGTCATAAAGGGGAAGTTTTGACCCTTTCTTGGGGGGGGTAATCTAAATATTTTATTTATAGTCCTTGTGTCTTAATTGAGGGTAATGAGAATTGGAAAGATGTCTCTCTCTGGATGGGAACTAAGTAGAACTTTTATCAAATTGGAACTGGGAGATATTCAAATGTGTATACTGCTCATGAAGCCTCAGGTATTTATTTTAAGATATCCAGAGTTTTATGTTGATTTTTTTCCCCCATTTGATAAGTAACTCATATCTTAAGAGTTAACTCTTGCAATTATTTGTTATATTTGGAGTGGCTGCTGGCAGTTTGGTAACTACAGGCTTTTGGAAATTGAATTACACGGCACTACAGATGTCATTTGCGTTTTTATCTTTTTAACTAGTAGTTTTAGTATTTAGTATTTTAGTATTAGTAATGAATGTCAATATTTATAGGTATTTATATAATAGCTATTATATCTATAAGTATGTTTATATGTTTTATATATATGTATATATGCAAAACACATATATGTTTTATATACATATATATGTTATACTTAGAAAGCATTTATAAAGTGAGAGGTGGTATGCTGTAGTGAGAACAGTTAGATTTGGATTCAGTAAGACTTGCTAGGTATATGAGCCTGGACAATAAGTTAACCTCTGAAGACCTGCAATCTTTTATCTAAATCCTAATAAAAACATGGTGATAGCTTTTTCATAAGGGTTGGTGAAAGATTCATGCTTTCTAGCCCCTTCCAAACTGACATCTTAGCAGTATAGTGAAAAGAAAGCTGACTCTGGAAAGTGTCTCTTCTCAAACCCGGCCTCCTCACCCTGCACTCTCTACTCCTATGATCTTGGACTAGTCAGCCTCTCTGGGCCTTGTTTCTTTATCTGTTAAATGCAGGGGTTGAAATGATCCTGCTCCTAAGATGTGGTCCTATTGTGTGTAAGATATTGGGATACAGAGACAAAACCAGTCTGGGTCCTGTAGGAGCTTACGTCTTAGCAAAACAATACCCAAAGAACCAAACATAACATGAGTAAAAATGAAATTTTTTGGTGTGGGGGGAGGGGGATGTGTGGTTGGGAATGAAAAATTTGAATAATCAAAAGCTAAACACCCACTTCTTGGGTGTCAGGCAGGTACTCTGGGCAGGGAGACAAAAAAGCTCACATTTGGTGGAGGAGATCACATGCGAATGCCTAAGCACAAATAAGATACATACATACATACATGGCTATATACAAAATTTTATTTTCTGTCTTTCTAATATATTTTTATTTATTTTGTCAAAATTTCCCAATGACATGTAAATATAGTAACATTCATTTTTTAAAAATTTGTTTCAAATTATCTCCCTCCGTTCTAATCTTCCCCTACTCTTTGAGAAGGAAATCTTTGTATCTATTATATATGTGAAGTCATGCAAAACACATTTCTATATTAGCCATGTCATGTACAAACTTTTTCAAGTCAAATACATTTTTATGGCCTACTGGGGAGATAAGAAAACAAAAAAAATAAGTATCCATTCATTGGATTAATAATAATGATGATGATGCTTATCCTTCATTTTTGAAGAAGACCCACGCCATCTGGGAGGTGATGCCAAGACAAGCACATGAATTGAGTTAATAGGGCAGATAGAGCCCCAGACCTGCAGTCAGAAAGACTCATCTTCCTGAGTTTAAATCTGACCTGAGACATTTCCTAGCTGTGTGACCCTGAGCAAATCACTTCACCATGTTTTGCCTCAGTTTCCTCATCTGTAAAATAAGCTGGAGAAGGAAATGGCAAAACACTCTGGTATCTTTGCCAAGAAAATCCCAAATGGGATCACGGAGGATCAGATATGACTGAAAATATAGTTAATATATAGTTTAATATAATTTCAAAGATAAAGAAGAAAGGACTGTTTTCTTTTGGAGGTAATGCCTTCTCATCTCTGAGGGTCAATAGGCAGAGGCAGGGTCATTACTTACTGGGGAACTGCAGAGGTTTCTTCAGGCAAGACTAGATGGTTTCCAAAGATTCCTTTCAGGTTGGTGCATCTTTTTTTTTTCTCAGATTCTGAAAAAATATCTAGCCAGTTTTGTATAATGTATAATGATTTCTTTGAGTCCTTCATTACTATATAAAGGTTAAATTATTGTTCCCCTTTTGATGTTTTCTTTAATCTTTTAGAGAGAGAGAGAGAGAGAGAGAGAGAGAGAGAGTGTGTGTGTGTGTGTGTCTGTGTGTGTGTATGTGTGTGTATTCACCAGCTATGATTGATCCAGGAACTACAGATTGTTTTATCTCCCTCAGTCCCTTGTCATGATCTTAATATTACTATAAAACAGACAGATTTCTCTTTTCTTTTGGGTAACACTTTTTTTTTTTAAAGAAGGAATTCATTTCCAAAAAGGTTAATCGCTATGTGAGAGTTGTCAGTGAATTGTTTGAGTCATATAATTTAAAAAGTGAAGCTCAGAAGCAGAGGTCACCTTAGCAATCATTTCATCCAATCCTTACTTTTATAGATGAAGCCCAGAGAAAGGAAATGGTTTGTGTGAGGACACACGATCAGAAAGCTACATGATGTCGGAGAAGGAATGGTGGATCTGGAATCCAGAAGACTTAGGTTTTGAAGGTTGCTAGGGATTCTTAGAGTTAGAGGAGAAAGACTTTATATATGGAAAACAGCCTATGCTAAGGCCCAGAGATGGCAGACGAAGTATTGTGTGAGGGGAATAGCAAAGAGGCCACGTTGACTTCATTGTTGAGAGTGTGACGGGGAGTATTATATAAGGCTGCGAAGGTAGATTGGAAAGAACGTGTGAAGGGCTTTAAATGTCAAACTGAGAAGTTTATCTTAATTCCTAGATGTTTTAAACATCTGTTTTATGCAAGGGGCTATACTGGGTACCGGGGACACAAAAGTAATGGAAATAATTCTTGCCCTCAAGGAGCTTACCTTCTAATAGGAGAGGATAGAAACTGGGCAAAAACAAATACAAATTCGAAGTATTTTTTATTTGTATCCATCTGTCAATCTATGTGTCTATTGTGAGGAAAGGATGTATTCACTCCTGGGAAAATCTAAGGGAGTTTAGGTGTTAGAGCTCAGACGTAAAAGGAACTAAAGGTGATTTCGATGCCTTTTCCCCTGTCTAGAATTCTTCCTCTACTGCTCCACTTCCTTTTAGACCTGACTCAGATGCAACTACTTGCATGAAATCCACTCCACTCCAAGCCCTTCCTTCCAAGATTCTCTCTCCAGTCTCCTGTCCCATTCTGCCTTAAACTATTTCTGAATCTTTATATTATATCCCATTCACATCAGTTGGATTGTACACTATTTGTGAGCAAGGAACATTGCCCTTTTTCCATGTTATACATTCCCAAGCATAGTTCTTTTCACATTCTGTAGTTGGATTGAATTAAATTAATTTCACCAACTTGTCCAAAGTCTCACAGTATTGAGCAGAGCTTGAACTTTGACCTTTGGGCTTCTTCCTAACCTTTTAAAAACCATTTTAAAAAGAGATTCTTGGCCAGATACTGGTTGGATTACAGCCTCCAGTATCTCTTCTAAACCTGTGATTGAGTCTGGGACTCTTCAGATCCAACTTCAGTGGGTGGTAAGAATCCTATAGTTTGAGTCTGCAGGTAAGGAAGTGGTAGGGGGTTGGGGGAGGAGGAAGGTTCAGAGTCTTCCTGGATTTTAGAAATGCTTAGTCTATAAATCCCCAAGTAGATTTCAGGTCTCTTGACTTCCTGACCAGGACTCTTTCCATTTCATGGTTGTTTATCTCTAATTTTCTATAATTTCTTAGGTTGAGTAGATCTAATAATGAAAATACCTTGCATTTGGACACTTCTACTTTTTTCAGACTAAACATGATGCTCCTTCTATATTTAAGAGTGGGAGTTGCTAATTTTGTCATTGCGTTTCAAGTGCTCAATATTTCTTGAACTTATTACAAAATAATTCCTCCACCCCACAGGAAGTATGATTTGGTTTTTGTAGAGTTGGTAGAGTGAAGGTATGAAGCAAGAGTTCATGTCTTGCCTCTAAAGAACCACTTTAGTAAGTTCTTTTGTAAGAACCATACTGGTAGAGTTGACCTCTCATTAACTTTGCTCAATCCCTCAGATTTCACTGACATTATTGACATCCCAACACTTAGCCTACAAAATAATCAGCTAAGTAGACCCTTGGTCCAGATTTAGCAAAACTTTTTAAACAGACATCCAAGGGCTATCTTTCTGTTGTTCTCCTACACCCAAAACACAAGGGCTCCAACATGCTTAATCTTTTAGTGGGCCAGCATTAGGGAAAACTTGGATTATGAGGAAATCCAACATGGCAGGCTTAGAGATTTCAGCATTATTTGCCTATGATTTGGATCAGCTTATTCTTAAAAAGTTGTAGTTATCATTACACTAGGCATCCTGGTCAGATAATGAATGGACTGTTGTTCAATTTCCTATTTCCTTTGAGGTTGGAGAAGGCAGGGCAGATCCTCTCCTATCAAAGAAAAGCAAAGTTGATGAGATCATACATTTAGAGCTAAAAAAACCTCGCAGATTATCTAGTCTAGTATTCTTAGTTCAAAGATGAACAATAGAGTCCCACAAAACTTCACTTGCCTTGCCTAAGATCACACCCCAGCTTTCAGCCCATCTGTAATACTGATTATTTGAGCAGTTAGTCTAGGTGTAGAAAGCTTGGGGTGGGGGTGATGAGGAGGGGAGAAGTCAGGACCTGGTTTTATTCCTGACTGTCATTTATTGGCAGCATCAGCTTCGGGAAAGTCTCCCAATTTGGGTTTCACTGTCATTGTCTCTAAGACAAATCTCTTCCAACATTAAAATCACTCATTTTTTTCTGGGGAGGGTTGACCAAAGTGTTTGTTGCAGGACCAGGTGGCATATCATTTGATGAGAGAGCTAAATTGTGCTATGGACATGATCCCTTTCTTTTCTTCAGAAGCTCATAAATGTCAAGCTAGAAAGAATCTTAGAGTCTACACAGTTCAACATTTTCATTTTACAACTGAGGGCCCTGGTTAAGTGACTAACTCACCTAAAGTCATTCTGATAATAAGCATGAGAGACAGTCAATTAAACATAAATAACAAGTTCCCTTGCAAAGAGACTTGGATCTGGCATGGCACTAGGGAATTTGGGTAACCTTGGATTAACCAAGACACTAGAAATCTTCAGGAAACTGAATTTCCCTTCCTTCTGTCCTCTTAACCGAGGCACAGTATTCTAAATGTGGTACTTTAGATAGAGAACAAACAAGAATTGGGTGGATATGGTCTTTTGACCATTGAGTGAGCCATGATTTCCTTCCCTGTCTTGTGTGATTGAAATGAATGTATTCTGATGTTCTGATGTATTCAGTTCTGTTTTCCTCTTGGAATGCCTTGAAGATATGGAAGGGACCAGTCTACCTGTCCAAGAACTTTATGTTGGATGGGGGATTGAAGAAGAAGAAATGTTAGGAATCTGATTGGACAATGAAGGATTTGAATTTCTCACAGCCTAGAAGGTTCCAGGAAATTCACAAATGTCAACATTCACAGTTGGAAGTGTTGCTAAAGAAGCAAGGTGTGAGATGGAGAGCAGGAAGTTAGATGAAATAGAAATAACAAGATTCAGTGAAATAAATTCAGAAGTTATAAAAAGCAGTAAAATTCCTGAGAGAAGGCCAAGAATCATGGCGTTGGGGTGGGGGTGCGTTAGAAAAAGAAAGACATAGTAACAAAGAATGGTGTCACTGTTATACACTTTTGCTGAATGGCCTCCGAAGCCTTGCCAGAGACCGATACTGTATTAAGAAGACCTGAAAATGGAACTATGACATTTCTCCCTTTGTCTCACTTTTAAAAAAAAAGAATGATATTAACATTTTGAATTTCTTTATATTTAATATTTTCAATGCCTTTTTTTCTTCTCCCATTTGCTAGTGTTCTCTCCAAATTTCTTTGGATAGTAACTTGTTTTTGTTCATGTCATATCTCTCTCCACCCCAACAATCTGAACTCCTTGTAGGCAGAGACTGTTTTGTTTTAGAGTTTCTACTTTTAGTGCCAGGAATATGTGATTTAATAAATGTTTGTTGAATTGATTTTTTAAAATTGCATTTATATAATTATATATCACATAATTATATGTATTATATATAATATATGTAAATATATTATATACACATATATTATATATAATAGCACAGTGCATAGAATTCTGGGCTCAGAGTTGGAAAAATCTGGATTCTTCTTTTTCCCCTCTAACACTTCCAAACTGAGAGAACCTGAGCTGGACCAGTCATTTAATCTCATTTTTGTGCTAGCAGTTACTTAGGACTTTATCTGTTAAATCATGGAACGGTTGATTTGCTTGATGGTGTTTATTCCTACAATGATGAAATTGTAGATTCTTTGTGAATCTCTTGTTCAAATAATTTTTTGAGGTAGAGGAAACTGTGGTTGTCCCCACCCAGGACAAAATGGCAGATTTTTTTTTTGTTTATTTCTTCTTCAGATAATTTTGGGGGGTAGAGGAGTTGACAGGAAAGAGTAGTTTCATTTTCAGATCACCCATTTCTTAAAACATGTGGATATTGTTGGTATCATGAAATTTTGCACCGTAGTGTTATATACATTATTTAGACATCTATTCATTCCCTGGGAAGAGGGAAAACAAGGAGTTAATTAATCTTAATTATTTTATTATTTACAAATTTTTTGACAAAATTCTTTCTTTGTGACCAGATGATAGATGTAGCATATTTATTCATATATGTTTGTATTTAAGTAGGTTGTGAAATCTTTGTAGATAGGGACAGGGTCTAGACAATGGGTTTCACCATGGGCACTTACTATAGTCTTATTGATTAAGCAGTCTTAATGTAGTGGGAGGAGTTCTGAATTTGGAACCAGAGAATCTGAATAAAATTTGAGTTTAGCTGCTGACTTTTACTGAACCTTGGTTTCCTTATCTGCAAAATAAGAATTGGACTACACCTTATTTCCAGACTCTTAATTCCTCTAGCCTTCTGTAATTACATTGTTTGTTGTTAAGTTATGTCTGACTCTGTGATCCAGTTTGGGGTTTTCTTGGCAAAGGGACCAGCATGGTTTGCCATTTCCTTCTCCAACTCATTTTGCAGATGAGGAAACTGAGGCAAACAGGGACTTGTCCAGGGTCACACAGCTAGTAAGTGTCTGAAGCAGGATTTGAACTCAAAGAAGATGAGTCTCCCTGACTCCAGGCCCGGCACTGCCTCACTTTTACCTTCTGGTTATATAAAGTATTTATTTTCACCTAGAAATGGCATTGAATACTTGAGTAATGGCTGCCACAAAGAGATTGTAGATTTTTAAACAAGATTACTTTTAAACTGGGATCTCATGCTTTTTTTTGCATAGACACGATGGACCCATTAAGAAGTTTATTGAAGTACAGGAGAAAAATCCAAGAAACAATATGGGTGCTTTCTCCGTTGTCTGTCTTTTAGTTTCCTGAGAGACCAACTGGAGATGGCGAAGCAGAATATGGCCCAAGCTGGGCCAAGATGTGAAACAACCACAAATCTGGACCTCTGGTGCCTCAGTTCGAACAGGGTCAAAGAGTCAATTCTAGAGTGTGGTTTTTGGTCTAGACAGCCAGGCTGCTGATGGGAAAATGGTCTGGGTGGATTAAATCTATAGGATTATAGATTTAATACTGGAATTTTGTTTGGTCTTTCAGTTTATAGATGAAGATAAGAAGCTTAGAGAGGTCTGATATCTTGCCCCAAATCTCACAAAGAAGTAGAAGATATGGGATATGAACCCAGGGTCTTTGGATGAGTCCCCAAATCAGGACACAATTTACTGTGCCTCCCTTAGAGTATTTTTCCTATCATCCTCTGAAAAGGGAAAAACATTTAGACTGTTTTTGACCCTACCAAGTTATACTATATACTCTTACTTCACCAGTGTCCTTTGGTCCCTGGGAGCCCTCCAGAGGTGTTTTCCCCTTCTTACCTCATACTGGATGACTTATATGGAAGGGGGACCATGTATTCTTGGTGTTCCCGCCTTTTCCCCGGGCAGTGCACTGTGGAAACCAGTTTTCTATCATGACAATGAAAGACATGGTGCTTGTATTTCCAGCCAACTTAGGAAAGCTTGCATATGTCATGTTACTGACACATGATGGAAGAAAGGGAAGAACTGAGAGGAAGTTGGAGGCCCCCAGAGGGTATTGTTTGTACATGGGTCAAATGAAATGGAAAGTATAAATTAAGGTAATTGGTGCCTTATTATGGGTTTTTGTGGCCTAGCTGGGAACCAAACTGCCATTTATGACATTAGAATCAACATAGAATTGGAAGGGGTGTAGAAATTGTTTAGTAAAGTACTCTCATTTTTCCAGATGAAGAAACTGAAATTCAGAGTTTGATGTGATTTACTAACGGCCTGGTTCTACTACTGACCTTTACTGTCTTTGTGACCTTGAGTACTTAACCTCTTTGCTCAAGTCCAAAATGAAGGAGTTTGGAATGGAGAATCTCTTCCTTTGGTTGGTAGCACTGCTGTCGTTGTTTTTGTGCAGTTGTGTCAGACTCGCCATGGCCCCTTTGGGGGATTTTCTTGGCTGAGCTCCTGGAGTGGTTTACCATTTCCTTCTCTAGTTCTTTTTAAAGATGAAGAAATTGAGGCAAAGAGAGGTAAATGACTTGTCCAAGATTACACAGCTAGTAAGTGTCAAATCTGAACTCAGGGCTTTCTGACTCTAGGCCTAGCACTCTAACCATGTCCCACCTGGTTTGGTATTAATATAATCTCCTAAAATTGGGAAAAAGTAAGCACCTTGAGGGCAAGTACTGTTTTCTATGTTTCCACATATCCACAATGCTCAGTCATCAGCTAGAATTTATTAAAAACCTACTATATGGAGGGCAATGGTCTAGGCCCTGGGCAAGTGCTTAGAGGACCAGATTGTTGAATTTTTCCTACTACTAAGATGTAACATCCTATGAAGATTTATTTCTAAAATTTAATTAATTTTCCTACACAGCTTGCATTAGAAGTTTGCAATTTTGTTGACCAAGGCAAAGGGCTGTTCAGGTTGAAGTCTCAGCAAAGGGCAGGTGGGGAATCTGAAGATTGATCACAGAAACTTCATGGTTTTCTGAAATACAAACTATTGTCATCTTCTGAAGATTTTCTTCACCCCTAGAACATCTGAGGTTCTGGAAGACGTGATTATTCATGATGAATTTCAATGGCATTCAGTGGATCTTTCTTGGAACCAATTCTTCTTGGCCTGGCTCTGATGAGATTTGTTTTTGGGCACATTCTCCAACACTCAAAATTTGAACTTCTTTTCTATCTTTTAAAAAAGTATGCATTAACTTAAATCTCATCTCTCTCTCTCTCTCTCTCTCTCTCTCTCTCTCTCCATCTCTCTCTTCTCTCTGTTTGTCTTTCTCTCTCGTATGAGTGTGTGTGTGTGTGTGTGTGTGTGTGTGTGTGTGTGTGTGTGTGTGTGGAGAGAGGGAGTCATACATTTTGTTTTGATAAAATAAATTTTCTTCAATATATACACCCAAGCCTCCTTGCAAAGTACATTTCCCAATCTTTCATTTCTTTGTTACTAAGATAAATGAGTGATTTGTTCATAAATGTTGCTAGTATGGCAGTAATATTGACTATCATAATATTCCAGAGTTATTCTGTCTCCCATCATTGACTTTATTTGCCTCATCCTCATTTGACATATTGTTCTTTGGACTCTGCTTTATTTTATTCTTTATCACTTCATTTGAGTCTTCCTGTATTTCCCTGAATTCTTCCTATTTGACATTCTTATAACACAGAAATAATCAATTATATTCTTAAGCCACAGTTTATTCAGCCATTCCCCAATTGTTGGGCACACATTTTGTTTCCAATTTTTGGTTATCACAAAGAATGCTGCTACTGGAGCCTTGATTTCTGAGTCTAATTAAAAATCCCCCACTGGTTTCTCATTTAGCTAAATGAGTGTGCACAACAGGATTTCCAAGTAAATTTGAATGGCCAATGTTATGAAAATATGTATAGGTCCAGTTTGAATCCTCCCTTAATTTTGCATTGATTTTTACTTGGAAAATCAGTACAAATGAGTCAGAGAATTTTTTCAAGGATTGCAATTTGCTGTAAGATGGAGTAACTGGTATTTTGTTTTTCGTCTTCTTAATTAATTTGGTCAGAGAGCTGCCAGTAAAGATGTAACTCTATTGATGACCACTGAACAAAGTCATCAAATATTTCCCTTCCTGCAGTAACTCCTAACCTAAACCCTAATGTAGGTGCTTTCCAACAACCTGAGTATTATCTCAGCACAGTTTCATCTTCTTTTCCTTCTGAACCATGGTGGCTGGATTGCATGTAGAGATATGTGGAGATCAGCAGAGGCTCTCACCAACCTCCCTGCTTCCATTCAAATGATGGTGACTTGGACTCATTCCATATGGAGCAAACACAATCTTCCCTGATCATTCCAATTCCATAAGCATTTATTAAGTGCCTACCCCAATTCTGGGCATTGTGCTAGGTGTTGAGTGTGCAAGGACAAAAACAGTTTTTTTCTCAAGGAGCTTTCTTTCTATTGGGGGGAATATATAAATACAGAGTAAATATATATATATATATATATATATATATATATATATATATATATATATATAGTAAAGACACAGTATTATGGAGGGGTTAGAGGAGGGCACTTATAACTGGGAAGAAGAGACACTCAATAGCAGAGCCTTGAAAGAAGCCCTGGCTTCTAAGAGGGAAAATATCTGGCACGGCAGAAAACCTTTACAAAGATGGTAGATGGCGTAGCACATGCGGAGAATTTGCAGATTGAGTACATGAGAGGGAGTAGTGTTTGGAAGCCTGGAAATGTAGCCAGATTGTGAAATACCAGAGGCCGGAGAGAGAGAGTTTATCATTTGTCTTAGAGGCAATAGGAAGCCATTGACAACCTTTCTGAACAAGAAGTGACATGGTCAGACCTATATTCAGGAGTATTGACTTTGAGAGCTATATAAAGGGTAGAATGGAGTGGAAAGGCTGGAGGAAAGGAGACCAACTGGGAAGCTATGAAGGAGTCTAGGTAGATGATCATGAGGGTCTGAAGAGGGGTGTGTGTGTGTGTGTGTGTGTGTGTGTGTGTGTGTGTGTGTGTGTGTGTATGTGAATGGAAGGGAGAGAGAGAGAAGGGTGGGCTAACGGCTCAGATATATTGATGGATTGGTGACTTTCTATACCTTGCCCTTTGGGTAACATTCTAATGAGACCATGTGATTGTTATGTTATGTTCAGTTTTCCATGGTCTACTTTATAAGGCTTTCTCCCATATCTGGAATACTTCTCTCTTTCTCTGTCTCTCTGACTCTGTCTCTGTTTGTCTCTGTCTCTCTGTCTCTATTTCTCTCTCTCCTCTTACTCTTAGAATTCATTCTACCCTCCTTCAAGACTCCCCTCACAGTGGGTGGTAACCTTCTATAGGTTCCCAGTCCCATCCACTCATTTTGTGTAACATTCCAAGTCCCTTCTCATTGTAGCACAGCATAGACTTCTTGAGGACAGGGACATTTTTCCTTTTTGCAATTTAATCCCCACTCCCTAGCAGAATACCTGGTGATTAATAAATATTGTTGTTGGTTTTTAATTGCATTGAATTTCAGAATGCAGATACAATCTTTTCAAATTTATACTCAATGATCTTAAGAGCGTGGGGAGGATTATAAACATGAAAGCACCAGTTATAGCACAACAAACAAATATGAAAATAGCTTTTATTCTAGCAGGAAAGGCTAATATGAAGGGATCCTGAGGCTTCAAAAGAAGCATTAAGTCAATATGTTGGAGGTAGGGTGACCCATTAAAATTTTCCTTAATTTACCTTTGTGTCAGGAAGTTACAATTTAGGAGATGACAGAGAAGAGAATTCAGTCATTCAGTTGGAAAGCATGTTAGGTTTCCAATATATGCTTGGAATTCCATCCACAAGCATTTATTAGGCATCTCCTTCTATGTGTCCAACATTATATTAGGTACTGGAGGTACAATAACAAAAATGAAAGGTCCTACCCTCAAGGGACCTCCAGTTTAACTTTTTTTTTGGAGTGGGGGGTGGGTGGCCCCCCCCTTTCCCCACCTTCCAATGGCAAGATTGAATGGGCAACCTTAGTTGGAATTTTCAGGGGCCTAGTGTGATGGGGAGAATTTCAGAGTCCTACTTTCAGTTGCCTCACCTCACCCCATAGTCATGTGGTACCTCTGCACAGCTTCTCCAAATATAGAATAATTGGCTGTTTCTTGATAGTCTGAGTTCTTTAGTAGATTCTTGTCAGAACCATTCTCAGATAGTGTTTTTAAATGCACAAAATAAAATATGCAGTATTACCAAGGTAGCCAATATATATACATATATATATATATATATATATATGAAATATAGATATATTTTTCTGTCATCTATCATCCATCCCTCTCTATTTATCTGTCTGCTATCTATCATCTTTCTTTCTTTCTTTCTTTCTTTCTTTCTTTCTTTCTTTCTTTCTTTCTTTCTGTCTTTCTCTATTCAAAATTCATGGATTCCAGGTTAAGAATTAAAGAAAAGAAAATTAACTCCTTATTTGATCTTAGAGCAACTTACGTTCTTTTTAGGTAATGATAATATTATCATGTTGATTGTCTGGACCCAGGTACTGTTTTTCCCTTTAGACTGAGATATTGAAGGCAAGGATTCTATTTTGATCTGTCTAACTGCCTCAGCATCCCATACAGTATGTGTACATAGTAAGCTCTTATTGCATATTTGCTGAATGGGAAGAAATGGCCCAGGTAGAAGAAATTTTTTTCTTTCTTTTTTTTTTGCAAGGCAATGGGGTTAAGTGGCTTGCCCAAGGTCACACAGCTAGGTAATTTGAACTCAGGTACTCCTGACTCCAGGGCCAGTGCTCTATCCAACGAGAAAGCATTTTCAAGGAGGGGTGAGATTGTTTTGTTTTGTTTTTTTCCTGGCTCTTTTCAGCGTGATTTAGTGGAGGGAACACTGGATTGGGGATCAAGACCTTGGTCCTTTGTCACCCACTATCAGTGTGTTGATAGCCCTTGACTTCAGTTTTCTCATCAGCAGAGCAGGAAGACTGGGCATGATTCCCAATCATACAGTACAGAAAGCACTAGCTTAGGAGTCAGAAATTCTATCTCTAAAACAACCAGCATAACCATGAGTAATCAGTCAGTTTATTTATTAAGCATCTATTGGAGCAGCTGGAGTCTTAATTCAAACCTGGACTTGGATAACTACTAACTATGTCCCCAGGAAAGTCACTTCATTTTCTTTGCCTCAGTTTCCTGATCTGTAAAATGAACTGGAGAAGGAACTGGCAAACCACTCCAATATCTCTGCTAAGAAAACCCATCTGGGGTCACAAAGAGTTGGACATGACTGAAAACAACTCAGCAACAACAAAATACCTATTATGTGCTGAGAATACAAAGTCAGAAATACTGGCTCTCAGTATCCTGGGCCCAGGAATCCTCAAATGCAAATGAGAAGGTTAGAAGAGCTTCCTCTGAGGTCTATTCCAGCTCTAAGCAGGATACTATGAGTTGACCTTAGAGGTCATAAGAAAATTTTCCTTTTCCTTTTCTTTCTAACACATGTAATTTTAAAGATGTGCCTGAATCAATTGATGAAAGAGAGACAATAGGTTATTCTGTTTATTTTGTTTCCTTTGTTGGATGAAAGTGCCATGAACATTGTTTTTATGGGAATTATCTTGTTGGGAGCTCCATTATCAGGCATCATGGTCATTTTTCCCCCTTCAGTCTTGGCCATGTGGAAAATTGGGACTCTGATAGAGCCAGGAAGGTACAGGCTTTGAATTAACTTGGATGTTTATGGAGTGTAACACACCCTGACCCAGAG
The DNA here is from genome assembly GCF_037893015.1 of Macrotis lagotis. Classification (NCBI taxonomy): domain Eukaryota; kingdom Metazoa; phylum Chordata; class Mammalia; order Peramelemorphia; family Peramelidae; genus Macrotis; species Macrotis lagotis. The sequence continues at coordinate 31,762,989 of NC_133663.1, read as the reverse complement.
CAATTATCAGAGGAAGGAAAGTTTAAACCAAACAACCAAGGTTTGTGTCTTAACTTCCTCCTTCTGTGAGATGGTTTTGTAGAGGGACCTCTAATTCAAAAAGGCTCCTCCCAAGAGGAAGGAGATAGGTGTATCATCCAGCCTATTGTAGTCCACCTGGAAATGATTAAGGGCCTACTCTGGGTAAAGGGCCAGAGTTACAAAAAGAACAACAAAAAGAAACTCTGCTCACAAAGACCATTATACTGGATAGAGAGAATGTCTACCCAGGTAAGAAAATACTGGCTACCTCCACAGAAGAGAGTAGGGATGACTAAGGGCATCAGGAAAGGTAGCCAGGAGGAGGAGGAGGTAGCACCTAAACTGAGCCTTGGAGGATGCTCAAGAGTCTCTGAGCCTGAGGGGAGAAAGGGGAGCAGCTTGGGATGGAGATGGACAAGGAGAAGATGCAGAGATGAGAGATTTTGGTTTTCCAGTGGTTGTTCAGATCCTTATTTATTTATAATGCCTAACTTCTGTTCATAGCCTCATCACTTTTAAGCCCTGGGGACTCAGACCTATTTGGAAGCTGTTTTTCTTTTCTCCTCAACTTATAGCTCCTCAAAGAGAAATATTAGGAAAAAAATCTATAGGTTTTTTTCCTTTTAATTCTACTTCCTTCAAGGCGACATATTGGGCTTTTAGAAGCTTGACTATGGACAAAAACCTTGGAATCTCTCTTTCTCTTTTTCTTTCTCTATCCTCTTCCCCCACTCCCTTCCCTTCCCCCTCCCCCTCCCCCTCCCCCTCTCTCTTTCCTTTCCCCCTCCCTCTCTCCTTTCCCCATTCTCTTCCCTTCCCCCTGTACCTCCCCACTCCTCTCTCTCCCCCTTTTCTTCCCCATATCTCTCTCTATTGTCTATCTCTTCAGTTACTCTTTTCCCCTCTTCCCTTCCTTTCCCCCCTCTCCCTCTCCTCTTTCCTTCTCCGTCTCTCTTTATCTCTTTCCCCCTTTCTCTCTTCACTCCCCTGCTCCTTTCCCTCCCACTCTCCCTCCCCATCTCCTTTCTCTCTATCTCCTTTCTCTCTATCTCTCTGTCTCTGTTTCTCTCTGTCTCTATCTGTGTCTCTCTGTCTCTAGGATATTAGAGAAGAATTTGATTACTTTTCTTTCATCCTAATGAATCTATTTGTCCTAAAATGACCCATTTGTCCATGGTTATACTGTCACATAAATCCTTAGTAGTAGATGGAGCTCATTTTATTATATATTTTTTTGCTGTGTTTTGCAGATATTATGGCTTTTTTTTTTTTAACAAATTAAAGATCTATAGTAACCTTGCTTTAAACCAAGTCTATTGGCTCCGTATTTCCAACAGTAGATGCATCATATCTCTGTCACAATTTGGTAGTTCTCACAATATTTCAAATTTTTTCCTTCTTAGCATGTTATACTGATCTGTGATCAGAATCTTGGATGATACTAATTATAATGGTTTTGGAGTTCCCATTTAAGATGGCAAAGTTGAATTGATCAATGTTGCTTGTGTTCTGACTGTTCATAGACTTGCTGTTCTCCCTTTTCTCCCCATCTTCTTGGGTCTTCCTACTCCTTGAGACACAACACTATTGAAATTAGGTCAATCAATTACCCTCCAATGGCTTAGAAGGAGTCAAGTGAAAGGAAGTTTTACTCTATATGGCAAATCTAATTGCTTTCTTATTTTAAGATGCTGTCACTGCAGCCTTCAGCTGCCACCACCAGGATCAGTCAGCAGCCATCTACATCAAGGCCAGACCCTCAACCAGCAAAAATATTATAGCTTACTGAAGGCTCAAATGAAGTTTAGCACTTTTAGTAAAATTAAAAATTAAAAATTTAGCAAAAATTAAATTTAGCAAAAGTTAAAAATTTAGCAAAAATTTAAAATTAAGATATATGAATTGTTTTGTTAGACATAATGTGATTGTACCCTAAATAGATTACAGTATAGTATCAACTTAAGTTTGATATGCACTGGAAAACCAAAATATTTGTGTGACTTGCTTTACTGTGGCATTGATTTTCTTGTGGTATTCTGGAACTAAACTTGCAATATCTCCGAAGTATGTCTATACTAGAATCGGTCAAGCAGACCAGAGTTCAAATCTCACCTTACAACTCTGGCATCCTAGGTAGACTACTTCACCTCTCTTGACCTTAGTTGCTTCATCTGTTTAATGATTTGGTTTCATTTGAATTCAAATGAATTGTTTTCAAATACAAATATCCCCAGTGATGGGGGAAAAATAAAAAGTCCCAGATCTCAACTTCTCACTGGGAGCTCTTCCATTCTAAATCTGTGATCTCTGGCTATGGAAAATGTCTGGTTCAAGTTGTCCTTTTGCCTCTAGAAAATGGTGGTTTATTCATCCCGCTCCTCTCTGTCTCAAATTGATTTCTGTTTAGCTACCGAATATTCTTTTGATATTTATTCTATTGCTATTTATTCTGCAGGTATTCGATCTGTAACTGTTTTCTCCCCATTAGAGGAGGGCGGACCCTTGAATTTAGTCTTTGTATCCTAGCAGTTAGTCCAGTCCCTACCAGCGATCCTTATGAAAGAAATGCTTTTTGATTCGATTGCATTTGTTGTCGTATTTATGTGATACTTGTTTCAATCCTTAACCAAATTGTACTTTACTCTTGATGAAGATATTAAAGCTATTTTTCTACACTGAGATTTGGTTTAGATGATTTCCCCCACCTGCCCAATCTTCTAAGGCCCCTTTTGTTCTATTATGGTAAATATTGGTTTCAAAGTCAGAGGACCCTGTTTCAACTGTCACTTAGTACTTTGTTGGGCAAGTTGGCTGGACCTCAGTTTCTTCATCTGAAAAATGTTGGCGCAAGTGGTTCTTCTGATCGTCAATGTTATATGAATCCATGTATCTTATGGATCTTCTAAAATCTCACACTGACAAAAACAGAGAAGTTTCATTGCTCTATGGACTACAGGTTGAGTAAGATGGCACCTTCCCTCCCATTTATAATCTTAGTTGCCCTAAACCCTGAAAAGTTGAATGATTTTTCTGGGAATAGTGTCATGCACCAGAATAAGAACTTGGCCAGTAGACTCCAGATAGAAGGCTAACTCTCATTCTCTCTCTCTCTCTCTCTCTCTCTCTCTCTCTCTCTCTCTCTCTCTCTCTCTCTCTCTTGCAAGACAATGGAGTTAAGTGACTTACCTAAAGTCACACAGATGGATAATTATTAAATGTCTGAAGCCAAATTTAAAATCAGGTCCTCTTGACTGGTGTTCCATCTACCGCACCACCTCACTGCCCCAAGGCTAGTTCTCCTGATCTTTCATGGTCTCCCAAGTGACTTCCCAAAACTTAAATTTGATCATTTTGAGAAATTTTGAAATAGAAGTCATTCCCATCCCCACTTCACAGCATCTATTATATGTTGGTTCTGATTCAAACACATTATTCACAAAGTTAATGATAGCACTTGGTAACTATTACACATGAGAGTTTCTGTTGCATTAGTTTATTTAGCTTTCAATTCAATCTGGGTAGCGTCTTTTTTATGTGTTTTTTTTTTGTGATCCTAAATTAGGATTGTTGGCTTAGTTCAGCTTGACCTTATAAGTGAGGGAAAATGAGTCTGTTAGAAGTCTTGGCAGTGCAATTTGGGATTTAAAATTTGAATCACACTGGTATCTTATGAGATCAAGTTGAAGCAGTGCTTTCTGAGCAGTAGGTTAGTTGGGGTAACTGGCCAGCATCCTAAATTCTTCAAACGGTTTCCAACTCCATTCTACTGATGTGTTAAAAAATGGGATGAGGAGATTGCCTCTTCTTGGTGCTGGGAAAGGATTTGGGTGAATTGAGGAAGTATGGCAGTTGGTTTCAAATACAAATATCCCCAGTGGTGGGGAAAAAATAAAAAAGTCACAGATCTCAAGATGACAGGGATCTGAGAGGTCAGTCATCTAGTTCAATTCTCACATTTTCTTTCTTTTGAAGAAAATATTTCAGGTGGTTAGGTAGTGCAGTGGATAGAGCACCAGCCCTGGAGTCAGGAGGTACCTGAGTTCAAATCCAGCCTTAGACACTTAATAATTACCTAGCTAAAAAAAAAAATTCCCCACAATTGGCTCTGATTAATTATTTTACCTTCTTTTCTAGTAAATGGAAACCAAGAGCCCCCAGCACCTCCTTTAAAGTTTCAGAGCCCTGGCTGACTGCCAAGTTGCCCTCTGGTTAAAAAAAAAAGTAGCAGATGCTGAGTGGTTTCCATGATGAGAGAGGCAGATTGGAGGAATTGGGTTGGACTGTGGGACCCAACCAGGGCTGCCAGAAGGGGAGCTTCTTAGGCCCATCCTGCCACTTCCCTTGGACTTTCATCTAGGTTTGAGTTCTTCCAATGACTTCTTTGGAGTCAGCTTTGCAGAGTCCTTTTTGGAAGCTGCTGTGATTATGATAGGGCTTCCTGTCTAGTAAACTATTATATGCTCCGTATGTAAGAGAGACTTTCTCCTCTTAGGCCAATGAAAATCTACTTCCTGTGAATCTAATGCTATTATTCTAGAACAGTTTGATGCCCAGTGACCTCTTTCACATCTCTTTGGGGGAAGCATGTTGGCACTTAGGCACTAACCTGCCCTTTGGAAACCCAGTAACCATTGGCAGAAGGTGACAGACTAAAGGACTGAGGAAGGAAAATTTAGAAAGTACTAATAGTAGAACCTCATTTATTTAGCTATCTCCAAAAGTTCCTAAATACAGTGCAACTTGTGTGGAAAAAAACCACAAAGGGGCAAAATGAAAGTTAATTCCACTTCCACTGATTTTCAGTGATTCTTCCCCCCCCCCCCCCCGTATAGCATGCCTTTTTATGAATTTCCAAGTCTTAAGTCAGTACAATTGCTGAATAGAAAGTAACTTTAGTGACCTTTCTATGCTTGCAAAGTTGCATCATAATCATTGATTCATTGACTCTTCAAGATTGGTCTGGAGACCCTTGTGGGCAGTCCATGAGGTCAAAACTATTTCCATAATCATTCTAAGATATAATTTTTAACATAATAAATATAGTTAAATATAATTTACTTAAACACACATTCTTTGGGATCTTCAGTAGTTTTTAAGAGTCTAATTGGGTTCTAAGAACAAAATGTTTGAGAACTGTTGGTGTAGAGGAAAGTATGTTGTACTTAGAGCTTCTTAGACTAGGCTTTATTTTGACTTTCATTGCTTCGTAGCTCTGGATTCTCCATGAACTTTGGTTTCCTCATCTTCAAAATGGGAATAAAAATACCTATTCCCCGGGTAGGGGTCATGTTTGGAAAATAAACCTTAAATACTGTAAGTGGTGCAGTGGATAAAGCACTGGCCCTGAAGCCAGGGAAGAGTCATCTTCATGAGTTCTAATTCTGCCTCACAATACGTAGTGGTTGTGTGACCTTGGACAGTCATTCAGCTCTCTCTGCTTCAGTTTCCTAATCTGTAAAATCAACTGGAGAAGGAAATGACAAATGACTCCAGTATTTTTGTCCCCGAATAGGATCACAAAGAGTTGGATGTGACTAAAGAATGACAACATCAACAAGTCAGTGTTGTCATCTTCTAGTCCAATCTCATCATTTTACAAATGAATATTCTTAGAGAAATTGCCCTGGATATACAGTACGAGTAGAATAAAAACAAAGTAAACAGTCATTAAATTAAAGGTAGTTGGGGAAAGAGTCAATAAAAAATGAGAACTAGTGAGCTAGAAAGAAAAAAAGACACTAGGCTCAAAGTTTGGACAATAAGCTAGTCAAGTTAGCAATCCACTTATGAAGGAGCAATCCTTTGGTGGTGGAACCTTTCTGCTTGGCTCAGGGGTCAGTTGGGATGAATGGTAAGCCGTCACTTGAGACATCCACTTGTATAAGTCCGTGTCTGAGGGATAAATGTAAGACTGCAGTATTTGCACATTTGAGGGATAAAGCAACTTCCAATCATCTAGAAGCTTTTGGAAAAAGCAGACTGTTCATTCTTTGACTCTGTACCCTTGCATAGGTACAGATTGGTCCCCTTTGGGGATCTTTGGACTTGAAGTATATAATCAATCTGATTTCTATGTTGACCATCTGGTGATGTCCATTTGTAGAGTTGTCTTTTAGGTTGTTGAAAAAAATATTTATTTTGATCAGGGAATTATCTAGACAAAATTCTATTATTCTATTCCTTGCTTCTTTGTACTCCAAGGCCAAACTTGCCTGTTATTCCAATTCTCTTTTGGATGTTTACTTATCATTACAATCCCCTCTGCTGAATGTGCCATCCTTTTTAGGCTTTTATATCTAGAAGATGCTGTAGGTCTTCATAGAACTGAATAACTTTGATCTCTTTGACCTCAGTGATTTAAACAGGCTTTTTAAACTGTAATGTTAAATATGAATTTAAACAAATATTTAGTCATTGTTGAAATTATATTCTAGTATTGCATTTCTTACCCTTTTATGAGAATTGCTCCATTTCTTCTGCTTGGAGTATGAAGTTAACTAGGTCTTAGGAAGCATTGATAACAATAAGGGTAATGGAGGTGATGGAATTCCAGTTGAGCTATCGATATAATTAAAGTACTAAACTCAGTATGGCAGCAAATTTCGACTACTCACCAGTGGCCTTGGGATTGGAAAAGATCAGTTTACCTTCCAATCCTAAAGAAAGGCAATATCAAGAATTTACAAATTACCAAACAGTTGCACTAATTTTACATGCCAACAGGGTTATGCTTAAGATTCTGCAAACTAGGCTTCAGCAATGTGTGAACTGAGAATTACCAGAAGAGTAGACTGGTTTTCAGAGAGGTAGAGAAACTAAAGATCAAATTATCAATATTTGTTGGATTATGAATTTCAGAAAAATCTACTTCTATTTCATTGACTACATCAACATCTTTGTGTGTCGATCACAACAGAATGTGAAAAATCCTCTAAGAGATAGGAGTATCAGATCATCCTTTTTGTCTCTGAGGAACCCTTTTGCAGGTCCAGAAGCAACAGGTCGAATGGAACATGGATCAAATGATTGGTTTAAGATTGTGAAAGAAGATTGACAATTGTTACCTTATTTATTTAACTTATATGCGGAGGATATTATGGGAAATGTTAGGCTGGATGAAGGAAAAAAAGAATTAAGGTTGATGGGAGAAAAATCAACAGTCTCAGATATGCAGATGACATTACTCTGATAGCCGGGGAATTAAGAAGCCTCTTGATAAGATTAAAAGGGGAGAGTAAAGCATGTGTAACCTATAATAGATTACTCACTGTCAAGGGGAAGAGCCAGGGAAGGTGAGGAGAGAGAGAAAAATGTGGAACTCAGAATCTTACAAAGAATGAATGGTGAAACTATCTTTGCTTGTTATTGGAAAAATAAATAAATTTTTAACAAAAAAGGGGAAAAAAGAGGAGAGTTTAAAAACTGACTTGATGGGCAGCTAGGTGGTGCAGTGGATAGAGCATTGACCCTGGTGTCAGGAGTTCAAAAAACTCAGACACTTAATAATTGCCTAGCTGTGTGACCTTGGGCAAGTCACTTGACCCCATTGGCTTAAATAAATAAAATTTAAAAATAAATACCTAAAAAAACTTGGCTTGAAGCTTAACATAAAAAAAAAGCCAACCAAGATCTTTGACTGGTCTCAATGCTTCCTGACAAATGGAGAAAAATGGAAGCAGTGTCAGATTTTATATTCTTAGGCTTAAAGATCTTTGCAAATGGTGACCACAGCTATGAAATTAAAAGATACTTGCTAAGGAAAGCTATGGACAGCATGCTGAAAACCAGAGATCAGCATGATGTTCAAAGTCCATACAGTCAAGGCAATGATTTTTCCAGTAGTAATATATGACTGTGAGAGTTGGATTCCATGGAAAACTGAACTTGTCCTAACTGATGCTTTCAAATTGTGGTTCTGGAAAAGACTTTTAAGAGTCCCTTGAACAGTAAGGATATTAAATAAGTCAATACTTAAAGAAATTAATTCAGACTAATTACTGGTAGGTCAAATACTAAAACTGAAACTTTAATACTTTGGTCCCATAAGGAAAAGACAGATCTAATTGGGAAAGACCCTGATATGGGGGAACATTGAAGGTAAAAGGAAAAGGGAATGGCCAAGGATGAGACAGATAGTGGTTTGAAAGCAATAAGTGTGAATTTAGACAGATTTGGAGAGACAATAGAAGGATAGAAGGACTTGGCATGCCAAGGTCCATGCAGTCATAGAGTCAGATTTGATTTTACAATAACAAAATCTTTGTGGAATTACCTTGAAGTCCTCATTATGAAAATTGTTTTTATTGCACTATCAGTTTCATCTGATTTAATCAATAGAATTTTTTTTAGGGTTTTTTTGTTTTAGTTTTTTTAGGTTTTTTGCAAGGCAGTGGGGTCAAGTGGCTTGCCCAAGGCCACACAGCTAGGTAATTATTAAGTGTCTGAGACCAGATTTGAACCCAGGTACTCCTGACTCCAAGGCCGGTGCTTTATCCACTACGCCACCTAGCCGCCCCTTGCCCCTAGAATTTTAAGATAAAGAGGAATGGTGTATCTATAATTGAGGCAGAGTTATGTGAATAACATGTATTTAGTATTCTATTTTTTGAGACCTACACTAACTAGTTTTGAACAATAATAGAAAGAACATGGATCAAATTTCATTTTCACATCTTGAGGAATTTCATATCTCAACTATTTGGCCCTTGAAAACACCAAATTTAAAGGTAGGACATTTCTTCCTTTGTCTGTTACCCAATTGGTTATCCATATTCATAAGTTATAAAAGGGAGTTACAAAAGACAAGGAAGGCATTCAGCAGAAAAATAGAAGACAGCTGCCCTTCAAATGCTTGGACCAACTGACACATCAAGTCCAGTTGTGATTTGTAAAGGTATGAACAGGATTTCAAATGGCATGTTGACAGGGCTCTGGGGGAAGGTGAGGGCTTGCTCTCATCCTCAGCTTCCCCTCTCCACCCTGCTGGCTGCCACATCAGCATCTTTGGAATGATGTGGGCTCTTAGCAGGAAACTGATTTTTCTCATTTTCTTAGACATATCTGCGGGAAGCCATCAGTCTGGAAGTCATAAACTCTGCCCAGTGAGTTGGTTGGTTGGCTTTCCCTTCATTGGTGGTCCCTTTCTGTGATCTGTCAGTAAGGGTATAGTGCTTTTGTCAATGCTCAAGAATATCTTTGTCTGTGTGTGTGTGTGTGTGTGTGTGTGTGTGTGTGTGTGTGTGTGAGAGAGAGAGAGAGAGAGAGAGAGAGAGAGAGAGAGAGAGAGAGAGAGAATCTAGAACCAGATTATAAATTGGTCAACAAAATTTGATGGGGAAGTGGGAAAACATTGATTATATTTAAGAGCATTTTCATCTTGGTTGCAGTTTTCCCTGATAGCTAGAAAATTCTTATTTCAGTACAATCTGGAGTCTGTTAGAATAGGAGTAGCCTGTGTAGGTGGAATTAAGAAGGGTTGACAAAGGCTTCCTGGAGAATAGGGAAACTTTTCTGCCAAGGGCCATTTGGATATTTATAACATTATTCGCAGGACATATCAAATTATCAACTTAAAAATTAGCCTGCTATATTTAGTCAGGCATTTAATCGAAAAGCTCCTAGATTTATTGAGTTTTGAATCCCAACTCTGGTTGCCTTGGCAGCATCAGACCACATGTCCCTGCTGTAGGAGGAGTGTTTTAGTTGGGGCTGAAAGGAAACCAAGCAGGTCAACAGTCAGAGTGGAGGAGGGAAGAGTTTTCCAGACATGGTAGACAGCCAGAGAAAATGCCTGGAGCTGAAAGATGGGTGTTATCATTTGTCTAAAGAGAAAACAATATTATAGGACTGGGCAGCACCTTAAGGTGTTGTCTTGTCCTACTCTTGCCTTCAAGCTGATGAAAGTCTAAACTACCCAGGCAAGATGACTGGCCTTGCTCCTTTAGGAGACCTCCAGGGATAGGAACTCCTCTACCTCCGTTGATTGTGTTTCTGTCTTTTATGCCAAAGATTTTGGCCATTGAAACATGTCTTAGAGAATGTCATTTTCAAAGTTAAGTTTCCTTGGATGAGTTAGGTTCAACTGTAATGAATATCACTAAGAGAAGAGTATCCCAATCTAAGAACTGAGCCCAATATTTCCAATATGTTCTAATCAAGAGTATCCATCAACTATCACTTCCTTATTCTTAGAAATGTGTAATATTTCAAGGCCTAGCCCTTTTCCTCATATCTAGCAACTAGTCAATAATTATCAAATGGATGGATAAATGAGGGAATTAATGGGAGAGGCATTTTGTCCTCTCTGATGACCAGGGACTCCCAGCCTATGGAGCCAGGAGTTTGGGGAGACCTGTAATCCAAGACGTTGTCAATCTGTAAACACACCAAATTGGATTATTATCATTATTTTCTCAAGTAACAGATATTAAATAGTAAAACATGAAAACTTTTAACATTAAAAAGAAGTCTTTGAACTTCCTTTAGACAAACTCCAGTATGTTTTTATTCTTTGTTATAAGGGATGGCCTCGTGATTTGTTTCAAAGCTTGTGGTAGGAGACAGCAAACATTGCCTTCTGTACATGTGGTTATCTCCATTTGGAAATGTATGATAGGAGATTGGGAAATGGACTGGATGCAGATCCCTGATATGTAGATGCTAAACTTTTAGCCTTCTGTCCATTCACAATCTGGCTCCAGCCTACTTTTCTTGGACTCTGTTGCCCTTCACAAACTTCTCACAGTGGCCTCACAGTGTTTTGTTTTGTTTTTGGTTCCATTCCATCACCTTCAGCTTGATGAGATTTGAGATGCACCTCTACCTCTTAGAAGACTGTTTAGGCTTTACCTCCTCTAGAATGCCTTTTCTGATCTCTTTGTTTTTTTTTTATTATAGATTTTTTTTCCCAAGCCAATGGGGTTAAATGGCTTGCCCAAGGCCACAACAGCCAGGTAATTATTAAGTGTCTGAGACCAGATTTGAACCCAGGTACTCTTGACTCCAAGGCCAGTGCTCTATTCACTGCGCCACCTAGCCGTCCCCCCTCCTGATCTCTTTGTTAAGGGATTCTTCATTTGGTGTTTGTGAACTGCTTCAAACATTTTTCTTAATTTAAATTTTTTAAAATTCAATTTTATTTTGTTTTCAGTTCTGAATTCTTCCTCTTCCATTTCACCCTCCACCACCCGTTGAGAAAGGAAGAAAAAAGAAACTCTTTACAAAAATGTTTCATCAAGCAAATGAAATTCCCATATTAGTCACACTCTCCACCTGTCCCCCCCCCCCCAAAGGAAAGCAAAGCAAAGAAAATATACTTCATTTTCTCTCTGAGTCTATACAAAAGAGGATAGCATATTACATCATGGGAGTGACCTTGCTTTTTAAGAATACTTGGATAACTGCTTTCAGTGTTAAGTGGGGTCTTCTTGATTTTGTCTGTATTTAAAAGCATCATACTGGGAAGGTGTCCATGGGCTTTATTTGGCTGCCCGAGGGGTTCTAGGTCATACATAAAAGTTAAGAATCCCTCCTCCAGCTATCATATTCTTATTGAGACCTTCAAGTATAATTTGAATTTCTAGAAAGCAAAATCTTTTTATTTTATTTTATTTTTGATTACTTAATTTTTCTCCTTTCCATCCTTCCCTCCCTCATCTCTAAATGTAGCAAGTAATTTGAAATAGGTGATTGATGATGATGATGCTTGACCCTCATTTTCAAAGACCATAACATCAGGGAGGTGACGCCATGACATGAACTAGAATTGGATTAGAGTGAGTGGAATGCTGTGCTAAGTCAAACTTTCTTCTCCAGAGCCATTTCATTCCAGTGGCCAGCTATGAATCCGGAGGACTAGAGATGGCCTTGCATGCGAGGCGATTGGAGTTAAATGACTTGCCCAAGGTCACACAGCCAGTAAGTGTTCGAGGCCACATTTGAACTCAGATCCTCTTGGCACCAGGGTCAGTGCTCTATCCACTGTCCCACCGAGCTGCCTCAATATAGGTAATACATTAAAATCATGAAAAACTCTTTTTTTAAAATGTCAGTTCACTTTGATGAAGTTCACATCATCTAGCATTTATTAAGAATCAACCAAAATGAAATGGCCGATACTCTCAAGGAATATGTTCTACTGGGGAAAAGCAAGAATACAGATAAAGAGGAAATGTATGCAAAGTAAACATGGTGTTTTTGGAAGAGGGAGAGCCAATAGCTATTGGGGATAGGAACCCTTTCCTCTCCCCTTCTTGAGTTGAGCCTTCATTTCATCTCTGTATCTTCAGTGCCTAGGATGATGGATGCCTTACCCAATGCAGATGCTCCATAAATGTTCACTGAATGGAGTTAATTCTGCTTGAATTTCATGGCAAAGACTGGAAGCCTTAGCTTGCTGGGACCCTGACTAGCTTCTTCAAGGGGTTGTTATATAATATGTGCAAGGGACTGGCTTCCCCATCTCTGTGACTAGGCAGTGAGTAGGAGGAAGTTCCATGCCTAGGTGAGACCCCAGAGGGGAGCCACCCTGTGTCTTTTCTGCTTCAGCCAGTGATGCTTGTTGTGATGGCAGCTGGGCATTTCCTGATCTCTTTGGTCATGTCCAGTACCTCTCCTAAAGTAGTTTGGCCAGCTCCTGGCCAAGAATGCCCAGGAATGCCTCTCTGAGACGGTGGCAGCCGGCCAGGAATTGACCAAAATATTTGTTGTCGCTAGAGCCACATTCAGCTTCGGGGCAGACCTTGCCTAACTTGCCAGACCTGGATGATTTCCTTGCTTTTGCAACCTGCAAAAAGTCCTCTGGGAGTAGGGGAAAACAAACCCTAGGGATGCCGAGGAAAGCACTAGCTGCCTCTAAAGGCAAGGTTAAAGTGGATTCCTTTGGATGACGCGGTTCCTAGAAATAGGACGACTTTGGATATCCTGGCAGGGAAGAAGGCCAAGTGGTTTTTATAGGAAGAGACGACAAAGGAAGGTTGGGAAATTTCTTTCCTTGAGAGAGTCTTAAAATAGTTTTCTTACTCATGGGTCTCTTAGGACAGTTTCTTACCTCGGCTCAGATGTAAGGAAACAGAGGAGATGACTGTTGGGACACCTTCGAGCCCTTTGATGAGCTCAGAAACATCCCCCTTATGTTTTTCCATTTTTCCATTCTATGTCTCAAAAGGATACCAAAAAAATCAAACCAGGATTTTGATCTAATGTTATATATATATAATTTATATATATATGTATATATACACACACACACACACATATTTGTGTATATATGTGTTTACACATGTATTTGTATATGTGTACATATATATTTGTGTGCATGTGTTCAGACACATATTTGTGTGCATGTATGTTATATCTACAGTTGTATAGCTTTGTGTATGGGCACACACATGTCTTGCACACACATGTATTTGCACATGTTTGTGCGTATGCACACATGTGTTTTGCATGTGTGCACATACATATATAAGTGTGTGTACAGATATTAATATGTGTGCTGCATTATATTATATTTGTGTGAATGCACATATTTGAGAGAGGATACATTATATTTTTACCTATTTGTGTGCATATGGGAGTGTGCATATATTAATGTGTACATATACAGGTATATATGTCTAGATATAGATATGTATATCTATCATCTATCTAATCTATCATCTGTCTATTCATCTATCATCTATCTGTCATCTATCTTTCCATCAATCTATCTATCAGCTATCTATCTAAACTATCATCTATCTCTCATCTATCTTTCTGCCTGTCTATCTATCTATCTATCTATCATCTATCTATCTATCTATCTATCTATCTATCTATCTATCTATCTATCTATCATCTATCTATCTATCGCTGATGTTTTTTCTGTCTAAGGCACCATGTTATTACTCAGTGAACTGACATTAATCAGGAAATGCACCTTCTTGAGTTCTTGCATTTGAAACAGAATTTCTTGGTCTTAACAATGGCTTTTATTTTTAGTCAACGAGGCCATGTTTGTTTGGTCTACCATATCATTTTAGTCTTGGTGATGTTTGCTAGAGCTTCTGTCAAAGTCCTTCTGGGATAATGCCTAATCCTTGTGACCCTGAGTTCTCTAAGGTTATGCCTGTGGAGGACAGGCTTTTCCCATGCTCTTGTGAACTGGAAAGATGAGAAGTATAGGTCTAGTGAAGAATTATCAATTTTTGGCTTAGAAATTACTTATTAGGGAATAGATTCTGGACCTATATATTTATGTCAGTTTTCTCTCTATTTTATATAGCTGAACTTTAAGTGATGCATGTCTATTTTATTTTATCTAGTTAATTTAATTTTATGTAATTTAATTTATGTAATTTTTATTTATTAACACTTCTCATTATGATCACTTACTTCCCCCTCCCCCCCTTAGTGATCAGAGGAGGGAGGATAAGTATTCCCTTCAATAAGGCTCGTCTTTTTTCTATCCATCCATGCCTCCCTTCCCTTCCTTCCTTCCTTCCTTCCTTCCTTCCTTCCTTCCTTCCTTCCTTCCTTCCTTCCTTCCTCCCTCCCTCCCTCCCTCCCACCCTCCCTTCCTTCCTTCCTTCCTTCCTTCCTTCCTTCCTTCCTTCCTTCCTTCCTTCCTACCTACCTTTCTCTCTCTCTTTCCCTGTCTTTCTCTGTGTCTCTGACTCTTTCCCTCTCTCCCTCTCTCCTTTCTCTGTCTCTGTCTTCTCTTTGTCTCTGTGTCTGTCTCTATCTCTGTCTCTCTCATGTCTCATTCCTTAAGAAGGCTAGAACTATCCTCTCTGTGCTGATATCTCTTCCGTGGACAGCTCCTGATCTCTTTTCTGAGCACCAGCCAATATCTGGAACGGTACCTCAGTGTTGGAGGTCTGTTTGGGCTCCTTTGCCTGTCACCCATTCACCTTGTCCTATGCATCTTCATTTTCCATCACCCTCAACTCTTCCTTCTTTCTTATCTTTCTTAGATTATCAGTAACCAAGGTTTGCCCATACTTACTTTGCCCTATTTCTCAAAAATCTGGAACTAGAAGACAAACTTAGACTGTGCCTACCAACTAATTGCATTAGCCAACCAACAGGTTTCACATTTTGATTCCATGACCCTTTCCCCTAGCAAGTGATAATAATTCATACTAACAATAATAATGGTAACAAGACAGTTTTACAAATTGGTTGTTGTTATTCAGCCATTTTACTTGTGAGCCTATTTGGAGTTTTCTTGGCAACCACTAGAGTGGTTTGCCATTTCCTTCTCCAGCTTTTTTTTTACAAATAAAGAAAGTGAGGCAAGTAAGGTTAAGTGACTTGCTCAGGGTCACACAACTAGCAAGTAACTGAGGTCAGATTGAACTCAGATTCTCCCAATTCCAAGCCCAGTTCTCTGTCTACTATGCCCACCTTGCTGCCTCATTTTACAAATATCTCAATTTATCTTCATAGCAACTCTGAAAGGGAGTACTGCTATTTTTTTTAACCGATGTAGAGGTCATGACTTCCTTGAAGTCACCCAACTCCACTCATGGATAGATCACTGAATAATCTTCAACTCATGGGAGCATAGATTTAGAGATGAAGGGGATTTATAGGACAATCTAGTCTAACTCCCACATTTTACAGATGAGAAAACCAAAGCTTGGAGAGATGAAATGATTTATCTAAAGTCACCAGTAGTGAGTATCAGAGATAAGATTTTGAAGTGAGGACTTTTGACTTTAGTTGTAGTGTTCGTCCACCACACTCCACTGATTCTTTCCTCAGACTCGAAATTCAGAGCTCTGCTCACTCCCTGACACTGTCTTTGGGTTTTGAGGTATTATTTCCCAACCTTGCTGCATTCTCAAATGCATTTTTCCTCTTTCCTAAGACACACAAGTCTTTCAGTGGAGACACACCTTATGGTGCTGATCAGACAAAAAACAACCAGTTTCCAAGAATCTTTTAAGAAATCATTGCTTCCCAAGGGTATCCTTCTTTTGAAGTACACTGTGCCTCATTTCCCCATAGCTCCTTTCCCATAACATAAAATTGAGATGATTGTGGGACCCACCTCTGATATGGGTTGGAATTGAGATGGCATGAGGAGTTGAAGGTAGGGAAAGATATTTCTTCCCTTCTTTTGTTTTGCTGCTCTGGTCCATGTCATTCTCTATTGAAGGCATCACTCCACAGTGTATCATTTTTTAATGTATGTATAAATTCATGTATAAATCATCAGAACCCACACAGACCATTTAATTCTGTTCATTAGACCTTGAGTAGACCATTATGAAATGAAAACAGTGAATTGTTGGGTAATGGAAATCTTTTCTATTCTGTGACAATATTCTTTCCTGAATTCTAACAGACATTGTACTTGGTATTCTCTGAATACTGGGTTCCTTGTTCCAAACTGCTTTTCATTCTATACTTCTACCAGGAGCTTCAGGATGTTTCATTTTTCCCTAAAAATCTCCCCACAGAAAAGAAAACTGGTGTCCCACTCGCTCATCATTGCTAATGACCAAGTTTACATGCCTCATTGCTATTCATGCACTCACCCAAAGATAGGTGACTTTTACCTTCAAATTGAATCAATGTATGCAGATAGGGAGTAGCTTTCTCTGGCAAATTGCTATTTTTTTTAACTTTAGTTGTCTGCCTGGTCATCAGAAGTAGAATCCCCTTTTCCATAATCTCTTGTGTCACCCTTCCCCTTAGCCTTTTGCCTCAAAGTCTACCAAGTGGTGAGTTCCATTGACAAAGCCTCTTGGAGAAACTCTTGGTCTGCTGCTACAGAAGTTAAGTCTGCTAGCATGACAATGAGATCTTTCCATCTGGAAGAAAGGACCAAGTTTCTGGATTATATGCTCCCGACTGCCAGGTTCTTGAAGAGAGTGCTGGCTCTCCAATCAGGAAGACCTGAGTGCAAATCCAGTCTCAGACACTTACTATTTGGGTCGTTCATCTCTATTTGCCTCAGTTTTCTCATCTGTCAAATGTGCAGGAGAAGGAAACACTCCAGTATCTCTGCTAAAATGGGGTCATGAAGAAGTGAACACATCTAATCAATTAAAGATCAACTACAACCTGTAAGATAGGCAGAGGGGAAAATTGAAATTATGACTTTGTCTTGCTCAAATGCTTTCTTCTTTCTACAGACTGATCCTTACAGTTTCAGTTCCCTTCTTCATGAAACCATATTGCATTTTATTGTGATTTCTGATTTTGAAACAGATACTCTCTAACCACTGACCTTTTAGTTTCTTGACTAGTTTGGTTTTGTCTCGGTACCTCCAGTGTAAGTACGTTGCCTGTCATACACAAATGCTTGTTGGAGTAGAATAGAATAGAATACAATTGATTGCTTTACCCAAACTCTGGGTTCTAGTCCTGCTGCCTCCTGTCCAATCAATTTTTTCTGATATTTAAAGGGTTCCTTTGAAAGTACCTTTGAAAATGAAGGATTTTAGCAGGGAGGAAGGAAGCCTGGACTGAGAAAGGCAAGTGGCTCTGCTTGCCTCAAGGACATAGTCCCCAATTAGCAAATGCCAATCAAGAAACTGTTGTCTAGATGAATAATTCATCATAGACAATCCATAAGGCAGATCAATTATGCTTCTCTGTCCTGCAAAATCCGCCTATCTATGTACCATTGAGTGACAACATAGGTTAGGTCTGATGTAGAATGTGACAGAAATCTGGTCTTTGGCTTAGGAATTTATTGATGGAAAATATGGTACTGTTAGAAGGAGGGGTTGCGGGGAGGACTTAATTCATATTGTTGCTTAATTAGCTGTGTTATCTTGAGCAAGTCATTTAACCTCTCCATGTCATTTTAAAATGAAGATGATAATATCTCATGTTCTTAGACAACAGAAAAGTGGACCAGATGATCTTCCTGAAGCCCTTCCCAGCTCTCAGATCTGTGATTTTATGACATAATATTCAGCAAACATTAACTCAATTGGCATATTATCCTTTTGAAGTTGATCAGTATTTCGAAAATGGAGTAATGAGGAGACTGAAAGTTACCTAAAAAAGCTTATATGAATTTAAAATGTTGACCCTTCTTTTTGCTTTTAAATGTTTTATTAAATTTTTAAAAAGATTTCCTTGTTTATGTTATAATCTTCTCCCCAAAAGATTCCTTTTCTGGTTGCCCCCAGCCTCCATTTTTTTTCCTTTGTTAATTAAAACAAATCAATAAATGGTCCCTAAGAAGATATGCTCCATCCCACCTCTGGGGGCCATCACCTCATGCTGAGACCTTTAATTTCAACGTCCACAGTTCTCCGAAGCTGTGATTGAACATTGTATTGATCAGAGTATTGAAGTCAAAGATCTCTTTTAATATATCATAGGAGACTATTTTAAATTTTTTTTGCTTAAAATATGCAAAGATGTCTCTTTTATTGCCATAATTTCCTTCACTATCCTTCCCCTTCCCAGAAACCCATTTTGTATTAAAAATAGTATTTTTAGGCAAAAAAAATGAAAGAGAAGAAATTGGCATATTGATCAATACAACAAATAGTCTCAATACGTTCACTATATAACACTATTGGGCCTCCCACCTCTGCAAAGAGATGGAATGGGAGTGTCTTTTTTCAGGTCATGCTTGTTTAAAATTTGGAAACACTGAGTTTTCTTTTTTTTTTCCATTTACATCATTGTCATCATTGTATAGAGTATTTTCTCAGCTCTGCTTACTTCACTGCATCATTTCATATGGCTCTTTGCATGCCTCTCAAGCATTCAGCACATTCATCATTTCATACAACACAGGGACATTTCTTTCTTTCTTTCTTTCTTTCTTTCTTTCTTTCTTTCTTTCTTTCTTTCTTTCTTTCTTTCTTTCTTTCTTTCTTTCTTTCTTTCTTCCTTTCTTCCTTCCTTCCTTCCTTCCTTCCTTCCTTCCTTCCTTCCTTCCTTCCTTCCTTCCTTCCTTCCTTCCTTCCTTCCTTTCTTCTTTTTTAGTTTTTTACAAGACAGTGAGGTTAAGTGATTTGCCCAAGGTCATACAGCTAGGTAATTATTAAGTGTTTGAGGCTGGATTTGAATTCAGGTACCCCTGACTCCAGGGTCTATCTTCTGTCACATAGCTGCCCTTCATCCCTTTTCATGTAATCCACTGATGCAAATCTCAACTTCTCTGTGCCTGTACATTCTGTATTACTCTTGTCTTTATCCTTGCTTAGTTCTTCAAGCAATATGCTGAGGGAGATTTTCCTTTCCTCTGGATATTGCAAAGACTCCTGCCAGTAATAGACATAAGCCATTCCTCTGTAACTCTCACCTTGTGACCAGTTGATCTTAAAAATTAAAAAAAAAATCTCAAAATATTTGCCATATTCTTGTATCTTGTATTTATTTGGTGAAAATTTTACCAGTTTCTATATTCCTGGCAGTGTGTGACACCCTCCAATTTAGTAACTGAATTATCAATCTTTCTCCATTTTGTCAGTACAGAACATCAGGATGATCAAGACATTTGTAGCCCAATAGTAGGGACAATAGCAATCTCAACTAGGTTGTTATGTTCAGTTAAAATCATTGTTGATGTTATTATCTTAAGGATATTCATAAAAACTTTTGAGCAGCTAGATGATGCATCAGAGCTCTGGGCTTGGAATCAGACACTTAACTAGATGTGTGACTTGTGGCTAGTCATCTAATTCTATTTGCCTCAGTTTCTTCATCTGTCAAATGAGTTAGAGAAGGAAATGACAAATCATTCCAGTATCTTTGCCTCTGTATTACAAATTTTTTTTGAGTTTTGCAAGGCAGTGGGGTTAAGTTACTTGCCCAAGGTCACCCAGCTAGGTAATTAGTAAGTGTCATATTTGAACTCAGGTCCTCCTGACTCCTGGGCCAGTGCTCTAGCCACTGTGCCACTTAGCTGCCCCCAAACTTTGCCTCTTTAAAGAAAAACCCAAATGGTGTCACAATGAGTCAGCTATGATTAAATGACTCAACAACAAATATTGATGCATTTGGGGGGTTCCATAATATTAATAATAATATTAATATTATTATTATTAAAAATAATAGTATCAAGCTTAATTTCCACTTTGGAATTGCCTCTAGAGATGGTCATCTTGGGTTGTATAGGAGCTTGAAAGATCCCTGAAAACTCTCCCCATCATCTCCTCACCAATTTCAGAAATCTTTGAAGTAGAGACCAGATGGGTGGCTATTTTATTTTATGAAATATCTGGAAAGCCTAGGACCTAGGTTGAATCACACCCCTGACTGTTTATTATCTCTGTGACTTGGGTTTCATTTCATCTCCATGGTACTTAGCTTTCTTATCCATACAATAATAGACCTAGACTTGAGGGTCTCCCAAAGTTTCTTTTGCCTCTTGATCTTCCATCCTATGAAGAGGATTCTTCTACTTCTGGCTTCACATCTCAGTTCTCCTGCTTATTAGCTGTTATGACCTTGAGCAAACTCTTGGAGCTCTTTGATTCTTTTGTTTCTCACCTGTAAATCAAGATTGGGTAGGTGATCTCTTTGAGCCTCCTCTCTCTAAATCTATGAATTCATTATTAAGTTCCAGGAACTAGAGATGTAGAAACAAAAATAAAAAAAAAAAAATCCTTCCTGGTCCCATCAGCTTGCTCTAGATGGGAGAGGGAACCCTGTCTTGGGTTCCTAGTTATGTATTCTATCTCCTGTTTGAATGTAAGTTCTTTGAGGTAGAGACTTTATTTTATTTTATTTTATATTATTTTTGCCTTTGTATCTTCATTACTTGGCAGAATGCCTACACAGAGCAGGCTTTCCATAAATACTTTTTGTTTGATTTGAAGCAGTCTCTGCCTTCAGTGAGTTAACATTCTTTCTGCCTATACTCTGACTGGTCTTGGCTCACTCTCCTAACCATCAGTGGAAGTTTTCAAAACTTGATTAGTTACTTGTCCCTTCTGGGGTCTCAGGCTACACTAAAAAGCTCGGCTTTCAAAGTACTATTACTTACGAGCCCCCACCAGTGTACTTTTTCCTATTGATTATCAATGTACATCAGTTAGTGGCCAGATTTGATCAATTTTTACAAAATGATTTTTCCTAAGTAAGAATAGTTAATAAAAGATATCTCCCACACTAAGATCATATTTTCCCAAAATGATCATAAAGAATTGAATGGAAACCGGGGGCAATCTTTGAGAGTCCATGGGGAGATGCCAGTAGTCCTTTCCTCCTTTTATAGAGTCCCGATAAAATTCTTTTTCAGAAGTTATGCTTGAAAATGTTTAACAGTTTTTTAAGGTTTGCCTGACACACTTTTAAGTTAAATCTTTTAAGTAAAATAAAAAGATATTTCTTTCATCACGTTCTTAAATCTAGAAATAAGGATAATAATAAACCAACAGTAAGTCAGGTCCTGATTTGTAGCATTTGCTGATCACAGGGAAAATTTAACTGGCTCCAGCATACTCCTTCCCTTAGATATGATGTAGTTTGTCTCCTTGAAAGGTCCTGAGATTGCCATTTTTCTTTTAGCGTGTCTAGTTTATCCTTGATACTTGATGCAGATGCAAGTCTGGGAATCCTATGAGGACACCCGTGGGGAGTCCCAAATCTTCTGACCTGACCTCACAAAATTCCCAAGGTACTGCTGTGGTCAAGGGGAGAGCAGATAGGAGGATTTTCTCCTCCTTCCCAATTGCTACCCTCCCCAAGCCTTGTTTGCCATCTCTCTTCTAGACTTGTCCAACACTCAAATACCTGAGATTCAGAACTTCCTTGATATTTATCATTGATCCATAGCATGTGACTGAGTTCTTCCAACCATCCCAATCTACTTCCTGTGTAGTTTTATTTAATTTCATTTGATGATTTGGACTCCTTCCCAAAGAATTAAGGACTTTTCACTGAATGATTTGGATTGAATGATTGATTCCGTAGGGTGTTCTCACCCTGATTAAAGTGGTTACTTTAAGAAGGGTGGGTTAATGACTAATTGATTCATTCTACCCCATTCCAGCTCTTAGTTTTAAGTGACTCTAAATATCCATCTGTTGATTCTAAAGTTTCTGCTATATTGTTGGCCTATTTTTTTCAGGTTTCTCATTCCCAATAAAGAGAGAGAGAGAATAAATACTGACATTATCCTCCTTTGTGTACTCCAAGTTACTGAGGAGAAAGGAAATTTTTTTTTTTAGATTTTTGCAAGACAAATGGGGTTAAGAGGCTTGTCCACGGCCACACAGCTAGGTAATTATTAAGTGTCTGAGACCGGATTTGAACCCAGGTACTCCTGACTCCAAGGCTGGTGCTTTATCCACTGCGCCACCTAGCCGCTGCAGAGAAAGGAAATTTAATGGAAATCTAGTGCTATAAAAAAACAGTACATTGTAAAATAAAGGTTTGCTTCCTCTTCTTTTTCCTTCTCTTCTTCCTCCTTGTTCTTCCCTGTGTCATTTTTCCTGGGTTGTGGTTAATGATTTGGTTATATATGCTTTGGAAACCCATTTGCCTTTTTTCAGTGGTTTACCGAGCTGTAGTATTGAAATGGGGATACCTAGATGCTAAGTGGATTGAGTTGGTTTAGAGTCAGAAATGCTCATCTTCATGAGTTCAAATCCAACCTCAGACATTTACTATCTGTATGACCCTGGACTAGTCATTTAATTTAACCCTATTTGCCACAGCCTCCTTTTTTGGTCAAATGAGCCAGAGAAGAAAATGGCAACTACTCTAGTATCTGCCAAGAAAACCCCAAATGGGGCAATGAAGAGTCAGGCGTGACAAAAAATGACTGAACAATAAATTTTAAAATAGTACTTTCCCTCTTGTCTTCAGTAGTATTTAAAGAGCCCATGGTCTAGGAAGGAGCCCAGTTACTTTGGGCAAAAGGTGCCTAATTGGGTTAGTGTACATTTTCAGAAAGGTTCCTATTTTTAAAGGGTTGGTTCTTTTTGCACCAAGTGCCCTCTCCTCTCCTTTCTTCTTATCTCAGTTGTTCTCATCTTTAAAGATCTAGTTGACTCACCTCCCCCATGGAACTCTCTCAGACGAGTCCAACTATCAATGAAGTCTCCTCTGATGTTGAAAAGCCTTTTGAATCTGTGTGTTAACCAAGCATGATGTAATGAAAGAAGCCTTGCAAGCAGGATAGTATTCTGCCTTTGGAGTTGAGGCCCAGGGTTCTAATCCCACCTAGCTCTACCATTTCTCTGGGTGACCTTGGGAAAAGTCATTGACCTTCTCCAGGCTTCCATTGTCTCATCTGTCAAATGAAAGGGACTTGGGTGATCACCATGAGCTTTTTAGATCTTGATCTGTGTTAGAGACCCATCTGCCGCTAATTGGCTCTGTCTCTCTGGGCCTCAGTTTCTTTAGCTCTATCTTTTATTTTTATGTCACCTAGCCTTCTCTTAAAATAGAGACTAAAAAAGGGGGGGAAGTCGGCTGAATAAAAATAACTCCCACTGGAAGTTTGATTTGTATGTAGTGCTCCACATAGATCCAGCCTCTCGCCAAAGAACAGTGCTGTTATTATTCCTATTTTATAATGAGGGAATTTTGGTAAACGGAGATTAAGGGACTTGTCTAGGATCATACTGCTTGTCAGTGTCTGAGGTGGGATTTGAACTCAGGTCTTCCTGACTTGAGGCCTGGTGCTCTATTTATTTCAACACCTCACTAACTTATGAGCAAGTCACTTTAGTTTCCTCATCTGTAAAATGGGGGTAAGAATTCCGGCAGTGGGTGCCTCATAGGTTTATTTTGAGACTCAAATAATCTATGTAAAGTGTTTTATAAACTGCAACACTGTATAAATGTCAGTTGTGATGATAATAAGAAACTACTATTACTACCACCACCACCACCATTACCACTAATACCACCACCACCACCACCATTACCACTACCACCACAACCATCACTACCACCGCCACCACTGCCACTACCACCACCGCCGCCATTACTACTACCACCACTTCTACACCACTACCACCATTATTACCACCACCACTATCATTGCTACCACCACCGCCACTACCACCATCACCATCATTGCTACTACTATGACTCTTACTGTTGCTGTTACTGATGCTACTCCCACCACAGCCACCTCCACCACTACCACCACCATCCTTCTCTGTAACAAGCTTTTTCAGTTGTAATTCTCAGAGTCCAGCTGGTATGTTGAGCCCAATCCCTTTCCAGATAACGTATAATTCAGATTCTTCTTTTAATAAAGCACAAAAGCGACAAGGGAAATTATTTACTTTTTCCCCCTTTTCTGTGTATTCCTGACATCAGAAATATTGAATTTCTGCATATAGATATTGAAAATCCTCTTTAAAAGTAGCCTTATTCCTTCAGTTTCCTTGGAAAGTGGGAAGGGTAGAAATGGGGAAAAGGCAGCAGCTTCCTGAATGGTGACGGCTCCATCTCACCGCCCGATTCCAGACCTGTTGCCATGGCTCTGTTCACTCTCAAGCTACTCTTCGACTGTTAGAGAATGCTGCCCAATTAGTTATTCTGAACAGTCGGGTTACCTTGACAATGGTGGGGAGAGTAGGTATTAAGTTCAAAAGCATTGGCCCTTAAATAAGGAAGAAGATTAAAAAAATGTTCCTCTGAAAATGAGCAGTCAGCCCATTTAATCTCTTTAATGGCCCTGAATTCCAGGGAATAACTTGGGGAAACATGGATGGCTTGTGTTGTTTCCTCCTCTGCAGGCTGTGTGGGCTCACTGAAGGAGAGGTTGTGTGTGTGTGTGTGTGTGTGTGTGTGTGTGTGTGTGTGTGTGTGTGTACAGACCAAAATGACTCTCAATCAAAAATTTAAGACCATTTCAGCTAAGGGGAGATAAAATCCCCAGGTTACAGCAAAAAGCTCAAGTTGATGGGTATACCTGTTAGCTTCCACTTTTAACTGAATAGTCTTGCCAGATGGATACTAAACCATTGTTTCTATATATCTGAAGGTAGTAGAAGTGATTTCAGCATCCTCTAAATATTATCGTCCTGAGGCAGAGCCACAGGTACCAGCTTTACTGTGGAATTTAGACCTTATCCACTTGTTGGAAAGATTTAGAGAAGAGATTGTAAATAGGCAGAAGTGGGACCAATATTCCAATATCGCCCATGCTCAAGCCTGTTCTGCCTTGGACTCAAACTCTCATCTATGTGAACCTGCCCTCTGATTGGTGCCCTTTTCATTTCGCCTTGTTCTAGTCTCCTACAGCTTTATTAGTTAAAGGTTTTACCTTAGACCAGTTGACTGGGGATAGAGGAAGCATCCCGTAGCTATTACAAATGTGAGGCAATATTTGAATACAAGTCTTTTCTGACTCCAGACCAAGTCCTTTACCTTTTAAACCTATGATTTGGTTGGTATAAAGAACTCCCTCAGAGACAGTCAAGTCTTTCTACCCTTGTAAGTTGATCCCTGCTCTAAGTAATCTTAGAAACCTGCTTTGGGGAGTATAGGGAGTGGGGAACTCAGGTTACGTGACTCACATAGCCAGTATGTATTAGAGTGAGTCCCAACTTGAATCCAGGTCTTGACTCCAAAGTTAACCTAATGAAAATGAGGATGATGATGATGATGACATATTAATATAGCACTACACCATGAGCCAGGCACTGAACTAAGGACTTTCAATTATTATCTCATATAATCCCTTACCTTGGGAGGGCAGTATCATCATTATCTCCATGTTACAGATGAAGAAACTGAGGCAATCAGGCTTAGAGTCACAGAACTAGTAAGTATCTGAGGTCAGATTTGAACTTAGATCTTCCTGACTCCAAACTTGGCACTCTATCCAATGGTCACCTAGTTTTTCTCCCTTTGCCACCATGTTGCCTCTCTCTAGTGCATTTCCCATCACTCCACACTCCAAAGAGATTCAGGGTGTTAATACAGGTATAAATTTAAGAAAAAAAAGATATATCCAGATTGGGTTTGGAGAACATTCAAGGTAAATTATGTTGTAAGAGGAATAATTTTATTCCTTGGACTTATGGCAATTTTTCAAAGTGACTCGGGTTCATCGAAGATAGTATAAATCATCCCAGCCTATGAATTTTCGCTTTGTTAATAAATAAACCAGTGACATCCTGCATGTTAATTCCGTATAGCACAAGCCTTCTTGAGATGATGGTCTTTGGAGTGATCTGTGGTCCTATGGATGGGAAGCTCTTTGCACTGAGGCTCTAGTAGCCTCTCTGCCTTCCTGTCCAGTAGAAGTGACTCTTGTTAAGTTACCTTACTTAGCCAGTCTGCAGCTCAATGACTTAGAAAGCCCCAGGGAAGGACTCAGCATTTTTCTAGCTGTGCTCCAGTCTCACCAGCTTTGTGGTATTTTCACATATCAGAAAACAACTAGTCTTTGGGGGTCACCTGAACTTTTTCTTTCTGATGGAACCATCTAGAAATGGAGGAACAGTTGGCAGAATTTGCAGCAGTTGTCTATCCTTAAAAACTGCCCCATCATTTTTTGATGTTTCTTTTTTATGGAGAATGTCAAACTATATAGGAGAACTGAAATGGGAGACCGGAAGACCTAAGTTCAAATCTTGCCTGTGGCACTTTGCCAGCTATGTGATGTTGCTGGCATAAGGGTCAAGGATGACTTGAGTTCAAAGTCTCTCAGATGTTTCTAGCTGTACATCCCTGGGTAGATCATCTAGTTTTTCTATGCCTAATTTTCCTTAGCTATAAAATAAGGGCTAACAGTTCTAACCATCTTCCAGGGTTATTGTGAGAATCAAATAACATGCAAAGCATTTTGCAAACTTTAAAACAACAAAATCGATTTTCCTTATTCTTCTTCCTTCTCCTTTTTTCCCCTTCCTTCCCTCCTTCCTTCCTTCCTTCCTTCCTTCCTTCCTTCCTTCCTTCCTTCCTTCCTTCCTTCCTTCCTTCCTTCCTTCCTTCCTTGTTTTTCTTCTTTGTCTTCTTCTTCCCACCACCACCACGACTACTACAACTACTACTACACCTTACCAGGTTTCAGTTTCCTCATGGGTAAATGTAGGATAAAAATAGCACCTACCACTTAGGGTTGTGAGAACCAAATTCAGATGAGAAAATATGTGTAAAGAGTTTGCAAATCTTAAAGTACTATAGAGACATTAACTATTAATATTCACCTCTGGGTTCATCCACCAGTCATTTTGGATTTAGCTACAAAATACTATTATCTAACCTAGGATGGCTTGGCTAGATCAAGGAAATCACTCCTCCAGATCATGGTGACCATGCCATGGCGGCAAACTTCTGCTTCTTCTGATATTTTGAAACTCTAAGGGTTTTTCTTTCTTCAGTCCTCCTTTACTTAAAAACAGAGAAGACTAGACCCAAAAGGGATGGAAGCACGGGTGCCATATATGTTCCTTCTCTTCTCATCTACTACCCCCTTTCCCAGAGGTCCCCAGAAGTTCTTGCCTTCTAGTCACCAGGGAAAGGGAGATTGAATGGGTTGGTTAGTGACTTTTGTATATGCTTTCAGACCCATTTCAAAAGCTAATCATAAGGCTTTTTTCTTTCATCATGTTGTAATCAAATGGGAGAAACAAAAGAAATAAATATGTGAATGGTGAGCTGGGCCTCCACATTATCATCACATCCTCTCTGAAATAGTTTCCCCAGAGATCTGCATGGGACCCTTTGTATGTCCAAGGTCTGGGCCCTCACTGTCCAGTCTTCCAAAACCAGTAGGATTGTAAATTTAGAACTAGGAGAGTTTCAGAGGCTGAGACTTTAATCTTTTAGCAGCTTTCCCTGAGCTAGATTGTCATCTGGGTGTGTGGAGGAGGCTTTCAATCAAGATTTTTTTACTCTAGCCAAATCACAATTCCTTCAGCTCTTTGGAGAAATCACAGGCTGGTTAAAGTCCTGAGAAAAATCTCATCTCTTCCCCAATATTCTTCCAGGTGATTGTCTATCCACAGTCATTATATGATAGACTGCTATTTCATTACCTAAATGTTTTTAGTAATCTGCATTTTGTCTCAATCACAAGAGAGGCCAGGGGATGAACCAGAGACAGATATAAAGGTGAAGTTAGGCAAAGAACTTCTCCCTGAAAGCAAGGTGTTATCCCAACTGGGGTCTCAGATTAGTCATATCTCAACTCATAAATTTTTGCTCAAAATAAATTCCCCTTAGTGGGGAGAGGAAGACACCTCGTGAACTTTAGAGGCCATTATATTACAAATGCCTCCTTGAACCTCCAATTTTAAACAATTCAGATTGTTTCAAAGTAAAGAGAACCATGGTTGAAAGTTGTTACCATTGCTCTGGAATTCAAACTTTCTCCAACCTCTTCTTACCTGGACTGTTAGGTGAACCTTTTTTGATTAGCTACCACTGTCAAGGAAGGGATTTTGTAGCAGACTGGGACTTGAGATGGTCACCACGTCATCCATGGATTCTGTGGAACCTCAGAATCTCTCTTTATACAGATCTCAGCATATTCTCCATGAATCTTTTTTTTTTTTGGCGGGGGGTGAACCTGTACACATCCTTCATCTCAATTCTGCCCTTCTGCCTTTCTTTATAACTCAATCAAAATGAACAGAGAATTTTTAGACATTTATCTTTTTGGTTGCATCTTTCAAGATTCTTACTATGTATATGAACCAACCCTTAGCATTTGCTTCTACAGAGACAAAATATGCCTTTTTTTTTGTTTTTACCAATATGCCCGTCAGGCTCTCAGCTTCTGCAGATCATTTTCTCCCACAACTAAATATACATATTCTCCTGATTAAAGGAGAATGATTATGTTTTGTGTAGCTTAATTTTTCTTTCTTGGTGCATAGTAGTCTGGCTCTTAGCCCATTTCTAATTAATGTGCAAAGATTTTTGAGCATAAAGAGGAATTTAATATTTTAAAGGCTCTGGATTTATCGCCTCTCTTGGCAAAGATTTTCTTTTCCATTCAAACCACCAACGTGATTGCCCCTGCCAAGATCCACTGCAAGATAAGGTGATGGCACATGTCAATTCGTTTATTGCCACAAACCAGAAAATAAAATACTGAAGCTGTACAGCTGAAGGGAAAGCTCAGCTGCACATGAAGATAACCAGGCTTCATTTTCAATTCAATCTAGGTGTGAGGGTGCCAGTAGAAATGGTAGAGGTGACACTAGATGGCTCAATCAATCAACATATTTACTAAGTATGTTCCTGGCACTGATCTGGGTGTGGGCATTATTTAGCAAATTACTATACACTAAACTTTGAAGATACAAGAAAAAGCAAAATTAGTCCTTGCCCTAAGGAGCTTACATTTGAATGAAGGAGACAATGAAGGCACATATATGATTTTCACAAAGTCAAAGGAAGGTAATCTGAAAGGGAAAGGGATTAGCAGGGTGGAAGCAGAAGGGAAACTCAACTTGTCCAACTTTGGGTTGAGTCTTGAAGGATGCTTTGGTTGTAATGTGATCTCTACTCTGGTGATCTCCTCTAGCTACAAAGTCCTACAGTCCCAAACTGTCCTGTAAGCCCTTTGAAATAATTTTGAGCTGCTGTAGCTTTGTTTAGATGATGCAGTCAATAGAGCATTGGACCTGAAGTAAAGAGAACCTGAGGTTCAAATATGGCTTCAGACACTTACTAACTGTGTGACCTTGGGCAAGTCACTTAACACTGATTGCCTCACATCCAGGGCCATCTCCAGTTATTCTGATCCATATCCAGCCATTGGACCGAGATGGTTCTGGAGGAGAAAGTGAGGCTGGTGCACAGGTCCCCCGTCACTGAAATTCAATTCATGTGCTTGTCATGGCATCACCTCCCCTGATGTCCTGACCTTCTTTGAGAATGAAAGACAAAAACATCTAGGGGTTGCATCATCTAAATAAAGCAAAAGCAGCTCAATCAGCCCTAAAGTCAGAAGACCTGAGTTCAAATCTGGATTCAGACACTTACTACTGTGTGACTTTGGGCAAGTTATTTAACCCTGATTCAGGGTCTCCAGTCATCCTGATTCATATCTGACCCCTGGGCCCAGATGGTTCCAAAGGATAAAATGAAGTTGGCGTCTTAGCACAGCAACTCATCTCTCAAATTCAGTTCATGTGCATATCATGACATGACCTTCCTGATGTCATGAGAAAGAAGGACAGGCATCATCATCTATGTTCCCTCATTGTACCCTCTTTAAAAGCTCTCCAAATTAGATCAGAAGTATTATTGTTGCCAGTTCACAAACTGGGAATTCCAAAATTTTGAGAAGGGAAATGACTGCTTATAGATATTAGAGTGAGATAGGATCAAGACTTAAAAGTCAGGGTTTGAGATGCTCCTCCCATCATTAATCAATCAGACTTTCTTCAACCAATGCATTATCAATACAGTTTATCCATTAGAATAAATTTTCCTGGCCAGTCTCTGTCTGAGATGTGTAGACAGGATGAAACATGCGAGCAAAGACAGTCCTTCTGTATTTGCTTCTCGAGCAGGGAAGCCCATTCACAGAGCAAAAGCTGTCTGATTAGAGTGGAGGATTTGCCATTCCTAGACTTCAGATCCACCACATGAATGGGACGGCAAGGAAAAATTAGTAGTAGCTTTAAAATATTTCTGGGGACTTTAAATATTTAAAGCTATTTTCTACCTTACACATGGTAGATGCAGCATGGCCCCTTGCCCAGGAGGTGCTGAGTCAGCATCCCTGCCCAGCTCTGTGAAGGCTCCTGGAGGCTGATGATGCTGAAGAAGCATGAAGACTCAAGATAAATATGGAGAGTTCTCCTAGTGTTACTATTTTCTTTGTTCTGTTTTGCTTTCATAAGCATATGCTTGTCCGTTTCGTCTGCAATCCAACAAAATAGCTGCTAAATGTGGTTCCAGGAGGAATTGTGGTTCCAGTCTTTTGAAGCCCCTTTGTTTACTCAGCTTGGTCATTTTGCCAGTATTGTAGGAGAGACCGGCCCAGGCTATGATGCTGGGAGGGAGATCACTTACTTCGCTCTTCTTGTTCAGTCTCTTAAGGGATCTGCTTATCCAAAGGGGAAACGTCTTTGTTGGAGAATGTTTGGTCACTGAATTAGGGTTGAGGGTCTATATTCCAGTTGGATTTGGCACACTTTCCACCATGTATCTTCATATGCTTCTTAATAAATAGAGCAGAAAGGTGCTGAAATGGAAAGGTCCGCCAGGAGAGACCAGTCCTCCCTCTAGTACTTACTACCTGTGTGACATGGAACCTCTTCCTCTGTCAAATGGGAAGGTAATAACTGTAATGAACAGTTAGTTGGTATAGTTGGATAGAGTGCCAAGCCTGGAGTCTGGAGTTCAAATTTGGCCTCAGACACTTACAAGCCATGTGGCCCTGGGCAACTCACTTTATGCTGTTTGCCTCAGTTTCCTCATCTGTAAAATGAGTTGGAAAAGGAAATGGCAAACTACTTCAGCATCTTTGCTAAGAAAAATCCCAAATGGAATCATGAAGAATTGGACACAACTGAAGACTGAATGAACAGTAACTATAATGCCTACTTTTTTTTTGTTTTAGGGTTTTTTGTTGCAAGGCAAATGGGATTAAGTGGCTTTGCCCAAGGCCACACAGCTAGGTAATTATTAAGTGTCTGAGATTGGATTTGAACCCAGGTATTCCTGACTCCAAGGCCGGTGCTTTATCCACTGTGCCACCTAGCCGCCCCTCTATAATGCCTACTTCTTGAGATTACTTTGAGATGTCAATTGAGATAATGTAGATAAAAGTGCTTTGAAAACCTTAATGTGTAGAACAGATGTTGGCCAGAAGAAATCTTAAATTCATTTCAGTTCAATGAATTCTTGGTGTGTCAGAAGCAAAATTGAGAACAAAACTGAAAACGCAACAAAATAAACCAAATGCTAATCTGTGACTGGTAGAAGTCTGAGAAAAGATATGAATACTGACCTGTGCTGAGGTAGCAGCACTTGACGATTATTCAAGTCAAAGGAGATTATTTAAGATTATTCAAGAAGATTATTCAAGTCAGATCAGAGGATCTGAGTTCAAATCTCATCTATGCTATTTATTGCCTCTGTAATCTTGGACAGGGCATGCTATTTCTCTGGACCTCATCTGTCAAAGGAGGGCAGTGGACTAGATCAGTGATGTTGGATTTAAATAGAAATGGGCCATTAATTCATACCTGAAGGTCTCTGCAGGTGACAGTGACTTAGTTTTAAATGTAATATCATTAGTTTTTTTTTACATTTGTCTTTATTTTTTCAAATGTTTCCCATTTGACCCAGTCAGGAATATTGTTCTCCACATGTGGCCTGTATGTTTGGCAACTTGGTATTAGATGACTTCTGAGGTTTGTTTCTGTTCTAGATCTGAGAGAGAGAGAGAGAGAGAGAGAGAGAGAGAGAGAGAGAGAGAGAGAGAGAGATGGTCAGAGACAGACAGACAGGAAGAGGGAGGAAAGGAATGAGAGGAAGAAAAGGGGGAGGGAAGAAAGAAGGGGGAGATAGAAACAGAGCAGGAGGGAGACAGACAAGAAAAAGTGAGAGACAGACAGATAGACATTGACAAAAAAAGATTATAAAACAATGCAAATGAACTCTAGCTTGGCACTGGACATTTTTTTGACCATCACCAAAGATTATATAGCCAGGGGATGGGGGGGGGTTGGATTTCTGAATTTAGGAAATGTCAGATTTCCTCATTCCTTTTTGATGTCTGTTACCTTCCCCAGCTTCCCATCTTGGTTTTATGAGCAGCTCAGCAAACAGCAGAAATCCCAAAGTAAGGTTGAACTTAAGTATTAGATGACTTCATGAAGGATCTGCCATCTAGCCAATGTCATTGGTCAGTGCCATTCAATTTAATTTAGTTCACAGAGCACTTATCAATCACCTACTGTGTACCAGGCACTGAAAATAGAGTGACATAAATGAAATAATTTCTTCCCTCAAGGAACTTGCCTTCTCTGGGGAGGAAGCAACATGTACATGGATTGTTGTTGAGTTGTTTCAGTCATGTATGATTTTCTTGGCAAAGATATTGGATTGGTTTGCCATTTCCTTTTCTAGCTAATTTTACAGATGAGAAAACTGAGGCAAATGGAGTGAAGTGACTGGACCTGAATCATACAGCTATTGAGTATTTGAGTTCAAATTTGAACTCAGGAAGATGAATCTTCCTGACTTCAGTTCCTAAACTCTATCCCCTCTATACATAGCTACACAAATGTAAAATATATCCAAAATAATTTGAAGGGCAACAGAATACTAGCAATGTTAGGAATCAGGAAAGGCCTCTTGTGAAATTTTAAGGGACATAAGAGTGAAGTCCAATTAAATAAGGGGGACCACTTGGGCAAAAGCATAGAAGGTGGAATGTCATTTGAGGGGAATATTAGAGAGTTGTCTGAGGCTAATGAGTCTTGGAGGATGGGTTTGAAACCAACTCTTCCTGACTCCAATACAGTACTGTGCCCAAAAGACCCACAGGTAACTTAATTAGCAAATAAAAACATTTCTCTCTGCTGCATCACATGATATCAATCTCTTATCTCATCTCTTATAGCACACCAAGATATGTGTGTGTGTGTGTATATATATATATATATATATATATATATATTTTTTTTTTTTTTAGGTTTTTGCGAGGCAAATGGGGTTAAGTGGCTTGCCCAAGGCCACACAGCTAGGTAATTATTAAGTGTCTGAGACCGGATTTGAACCCAGGTACTCCTGACTCCAGGGCCGGTGCTTTATCCACTGCACCACCTAGCCACCCCCGCACCAAGATATTTCATGAAGTTTTTTGTATATGGAAGCCCTGAGAAAGCAGTTCAGTGTTCTATGGCAAGTCTTTCAGATAGATATGGATCAAAGTATCACTAGAACGATGCCCATATACTTTCATTCCTTTTTTGGGAACTTCATCTCTCAGGAATCTGGGAGAGAGAAATCTCCTCGCCTGTTTTTTCCTACCCCTGTATCTTTGCCTAGGCTGTTCCTCATGCCAGAATTTTTATTATCTCACTATTATTGCTTAGAATGACTAACTTCTTTCAAGGATCAGGTAGTATGGTGCCTCCTAAATGAAGGCTGTCTTGAGATTCTCCAGTTTGAGTGCCCTCCTAACCAGTGCCACCACCTTCCAAAATATCTTTGTACTTTAATTTTTTATTTACTTCCCACTAACTCCCCCAGTTGATGAATATTCTCTTTCCATTTTTTTTGCTGCCACAAAAAAGATTTTTTATATATTTTTTGTACCTAGGTCCCCATTTTCTCTTTCTTTGATTTCTTTGGAATATAAGCCTCATAGAGGTATTGAAGAGTCAAAGGTAGGGAAATTTTGATGCTTTCCAGAATGGCCAAAACAAACCAGAGGTGTACAAATAGGGTCTCAGTGGCACAACTCGATAAGTGGTTATCTCCTCTTTTGCTATCTTTACCAATCTGATCAATGTGAAGTAGAATCTTAACCAATCTCTTATTCTTCAGAGGGGAACCACTCAGGATTCCCCATCCTCCATTCCCCCACCCTCAGGTCCAACAGAGAGAAAATGGTGCATATGGGTTAGGAACACAGATTTTTTTTGTTTTCTCCTTTTTTATTTCTCTTTAAATTTAGATTTTTCTGCAGATGTAGGAGCCAGCCCGGCTTGGTTGATGAAAGTAAGGGCATCCACCCACATCACCCAGCACCCAACTCCAAATTTGACATAATTTCCATTAAACCACCATAAGAAATATTTTAGGAATGGCCTTATTAGCATTCAGAAGAGACAAGTAGAGGAGAAGAGGGAACAGTTGTGGTCTTCTGCTGAGCCTCTTCTCTTTGTGACCTACTAAACCAACTGAGGAGGCCAGAGGTATTGCCAGTCTTTTGGAAGCTCCATCCCCAGGAAAGGGGAGCTTAGCCAGGCCTGCTTTTCTGGATATGAACGCTCCCCATCTTGAATTGAAGGCAGACAGGAGAGTCTGTTTTCTGTTTTTTTATTCTTTTCCCCTCATTATGCTTTTCAGGAACCTTGAACAAATGTAATTCATAGTCACGCTTCTCCTTGCTCTCAGTTTTTGAGTCAAAATGTTGAAAGCAAAATAGGGATATTTCAGGCAAATGGAGACTCTAGCTCCAAATTGTTGCTGAAGCATCACTGAAGAAATAAACTCTTGGGAATCTCAACCTAGGAAATGACAACTGCCACTGTGGCTTACTGTTTTACCTTTGTTTTTATTTCTGTTATTTTTTTAGAAAGATTTTATTTATTTTGAGTTTTACAATTTCTCCCCTAATCTTGCTTCCCTCCCCCATCCCCACAGAAGGCATTCTGTTAAGTCTTTAGAATTGTTTCCATGATATACATTGATCTAAGTTGAATGTGATGATTAAATTTGGATTCTTCTGCCTAAAGTAACACCTGCAGATTGAGGGGTCACCTTTGCTGGAATGAAAGGACATTGGCCCATTGCTTCCAGGACCACATTTTAGCTGTAGCCCCATTCCAAAGGGAATCCCTAATCCTGGGAAGCCTTTACTTGGCTTGGTTTCTCTTTTCTAAGCTACTTCTGAAATCTCAATTTTGTCATTTACTACCTACAGATATAGTAAGACTTTGGGCGAACTAATCTCTTTATCCCCCAGTTTCTTTTTCTGTAAAACGAGAGGATTGGCTCAGGTTTTAGAGTTTGTTCTTCTTTCAAATCTCTGATTCTATGAACCTATGACCACTTTGGGCTTCAGTTTCTTCATTAATATGAATGGGTTTGAATAGGTTGTTTTAGAGATTCCTCCCTATTATCAATCCATGATTAGAAGACCTCTAAGACATCAAGTAATTGTTACTCTAAATTTATGTTGTTCTAGCATAGAAATGTCTTTCCCTCTGCTTTCTTTCATAAGCAAAAAGATGAAAAATTCTAACTTGCTTTTTGCTGCGTCCATAAAGAATGGTGGAGGGGGAAACAGAGTAAGTTTTGGAAGAGACCTGGGTACAGATCCTTTTGATACTAACTTCAAAATAAGGCAAGAAACCCTAAGAATAGGCCTATGAGGTAAGGTCATCATGATTAAGGTTTCTTTCACATTTTTCCCATGAATAAACCCAATAATAAGGGAGCAGTCATATTTACCCTAGTCTATAGTTCTTGGAAATTTGATTAAAGATGATTTGTCAAAGCCTTAGTAGGTTGGAGAAAGAGAAGAGATGTGAGGCTAGAAACTTGGGGAACAACAACAGTGAGGGGTCAGCAATAAAGAAGGGCAGCTCCCTATAAAAGGAGACAGAAAAGAATAGGGTAGAATTTCTGAAATCAGAGACTGGAGAAGTCCTGGAGGAGAGGGTATAATCCTAAGGTTAAGAGTTGAAAAGTGACAAAGAAGGAATCTTGAAAAAGCTATTGGATTTTTGAGATAAGAAGGTGTGTAGTGACCTTTTAAGAGAGCAGATGCAGTTGAGTGGAAGGGATGGAAGCCAGATTCCAGAATTGGGGTATTAGTCGTTGCCAAGAATTAATGAATATACATGATGATTTACAGGAGTTTGGCAGTAATAGAAAAGAGAGAAATGGGAGGGATGGTGTATGCCATAGAGAGGTACAAGAGAAGGCTTCTAGCTCTAACCCTTCCATTTTTCTTCTTCTTTCTCCCAAAGATTAAAGGATTAAAAGCTTGGAATATATTTTTATTTTTCTCTGTTCTGTAAAATCTCGGTGTTTCAGGTGTTTCCTTTTACATGAGACCATTTCTGATCCCATTCTCCCATTACTACCCCCAACCCAAGATGTTAGTGTACTCTCTCTTCTTGACATTGCTCTGTGTAATACATGCAGACCAAACTTCTCAGTTGCTTTGTATCTATGATAGATATGATAGAATGTAAGCTCCTTGAGGGCAAGACCTGTTTCATTTCTGCCTTTGTATTCCCAGGCCTGGTGTATTAATGAATGCTTGTGGAATTGATCACCTCCGTGAAATGTTGAGTACTATTTTTTATTGGGAACTGCTAATAGACCACAGAATTGATTCTCCTGCAAGTATAACTCAGCTGTAACTAAATAAATAAAATGAATGGCCCAGGGATTCACAAAGAGCAGTCTCTAGACAATGATGCTCATTTTTTCCTGCCTCTCCCTCAATCCCCCATTGCGCTTATATTAGTGTTACAGAATGTGAGGAAAATTCTTGAAAAACACCTTAATCCTTGCTCAGGAAATAGAATATTGAATTTGGAGTCAGGAAGACCTAGGTTCAAATCTTGCCTCAGCAATTAGCTGTGTGACCATGAACCTTTCTCAGTCTTGGTTTCTTCATTTGTGAAACTGGAATGACAGCATCTATCAGAGTTGCTTGGAGGATCAAAGAGATAATAAATTTCCTTTCCAAAGTTCTTTATAAATATTAGTTATTATTATCTTCATCATTCTTAATAAAAGATACACCTTATTTTGCAGAATTTTAATTGATATATTTGGAATATAAAATAGAAACAATAAAGCAAATCTTGACCAATTTGGGGCAGCTAGGTGGCTCAGTGGATAGAGCACTGGCCTTGGAGTCAGGAGGACCTGAGTTCAAATCCAGCCTCAGACACTTAATAATTACCTAGCTATGTGACATTGGGCAAGCCACTTAACCCCATTACCTAGCAAAAACTAAAAAAAAAAAAAATCTTGACCAATTTAATACCCATCTCAGTTGATTTATACTAACTTTTGATTTAATACCAACATTCATGGTTTCACTTTTGAGACACTGACCCCTCTCCCCCCCTTGCTTGAATTAGAAAGTTTCTTGAATGAAAATAATTCTTAAATAAAAGATTCCATTTTTGTTGCTTGTTTTTTTCAGGACCCTGCTGGGATCTTTGAATTGGTGGAACTTGTTGGAAATGGAACGTATGGCCAAGTCTATAAGGTAAGGTCATGGATCAATGACTGAAGCTTATTTCATATTTCCCTATAAGTGAATATTGTCTCCTTAGTGACATTTATATGAGCCAGCCTCTAGTTCCTATAGAATTGATTAAAGTTGATGTGCTCTTGCCTCTATAGAAGAGGTGATAGTTATTTCTGGAAAAAAATCTATGAGGTTTGAAGGATAATGAATCCTTGTGCTCCAACAAAAAGATTAAAAAGGAAACAAAATGAATGAGTTTGCTAGCTTGGTTGAAGGAAAGAAAGGGTCACATAATTGTCTTGAAGTCATTTGTAGGGTTGGAACATATACGAAGGAGCAGACTTAGGGTTAGACTTGATCTATTTGGTGTCATGGGGCAGGACAAGGATCTATGGATGAAGATGTATTGAAGGAAATGTCTTAAAGGCTGCTCTTTGGGAGAATCTAAGAGCAGCCGGGATTCCTTGGGGTGTGGTAGGTTCCCTATTAGAGTTTTTCCAGGGAAGGCTGATGAAGGCAGATGCTGTGGACCAGATAGATTCTGATGCATCTTTCAGCTCTGAGATTCTGTGAGTAGGGTCATGATTTATTGTATGATGAGGACACCTCAATGGTCCAATTGGAAGCTCCTTCCCAACTCTTGTTGAATCATTTAGAGCCAGGACTGACATGCTCCATTTAAAACCGAGAGATAGGTTCGGCACCCACTGGGGTTGGATAGGGGCTTCTCATTGGAGGTAACTAGGTATCAGCACACCCCTAGTGTCCCATCCTCCAAAAGGATAATTGAGTCAGATGGCAGGATGCCTCTGAGCTCTAGTCTTTGGGAGATCCTTTATTTTCTCTTTGTCTAACTTGGATTCTATAATTTGACTATTTCTGTTGTTTTTAAATTACTTATTGTGGTATTTCTTCATGACAAATGAAATCTGATTTTAGATTCGGAAAGCCCTTGGAGGCTTGCTCAGCTCTTGTTGACTCTAATTACTGCCAAAACAGGTTTTCAAGGGGAATGAAGGCTGCCATCAACTACAGAGTTTTAAGCTGTTAAATAATCAAGTCTGGAAAAGTGGATTTGGTTATGGCCTGTAGCAAAATCGAAATGCATTTTGCAAGCAGTTTTAGCAGGAAAGCATCCATACCATGGCCTTCTGTTCAGAGAATGTTGCGTCACTTAGGAAAAATCATTAAAACTTGAGACACTGACAGAGCTCCCATTGTTTGATTCTTTTTAAAAACTTGAATTTAGATTTTAGCCCCACTGTTGCATCTGTGAGTTTACTGATGTGGTGATCTCCTCCAGTGAGGATAATTGTACCATCTTGTGTGACTTTTGTCTATCTTTTTTTTTAAGTTTGCTGTTGTTGGCTGTCATCATTTCCTCTTGAAAAGTAAAAGTACAACTAATCTAATAGAAAATGGAAGAAAATATACATTTTCAGGGGAAAATTGGAAGTGATTATGATTGTTGCTCCAATTTATGCATGGTGATTTTCACCTGTGCTGCTAAATGAAAATGGACTGATATTACAATAGAAACTTCTGGAAACCACTTTGCTGAGGTGATTTTTGAGGAATTGTTATCCCTGTCCTGGGTGGGGAATTGAAACAGCATTTCCAATGTGGGTTCTGACATTAAAAAAAAAAAAAAACCTTCCTGAATGACTAGGATTCCATTTGATGCCTAAAATCCTCCCTCTTAATTTGTAGATTGAAATGACTGCCTGTGGAACCTAGCCTCATTTTAGCATGCATACTTCCAATGTTCTTCAAAATACATGAATCTGAAACTATTGAGAACCTATTTTTTTTGGAAAATACTGGAAATGAACCAGCATAAATGGTTGTTTTTCTTGTGGGTACAACCAGATGGTGCTGATTTCAAGAAAAATATGTCACCCTTTCTTTTAAAAGCAAAAAGCAGCCCAATTCAAGAGCTGTTCAAAGTTAGCCCCATTCAAATTAAGAAGTCCAAGGCTTTGGAGGAATGTTGTTGTATGAAAGAAAGAAGACTGGCATTGGAACCAGGGAATTTAGGTTCACATATAGGCTCAATTCTCTGTGTGTTGTTGGGTAAGTTTCTATACATCTCTGGGCTTCAGTGCCCTCATTTTTTTTAACAAGGCAATGGGATTAAGTGACTTGCCCAAGGTCACACAGCTAGGTTAATTCTTATGTGTCTGAGGCTGGATTTGAACTCATGTCCTCCTGACTCCAGGGCTGGTGTTCTATCCACTTTGCCACCTAGCTGCCCTTCATCTTTCAAAAGGAGTATTACATGACCTTCATCCCCCCTGGCCAGCTCTTAATCTGGTCTTGGGAACTCTTCTGCAAATTCCCTTTTCCCTCTTGGGTTCCCTCTGCCACCCATCAAGATGCATTCTCTTTGAGGTCAGGGACTGTTTCTACATTTCTTTTTGTCCCTAGCGTACTTCAGTCCTTGGTACATGCTAAGCTTTAATGAATAATTGCTAATTGATATCTAATTTTTGTTGAATGTCCACTCGCTATAAATGGTAGTCACTGGAAATAGCTTAGGTGACATACTCAAAGTAACAGAACTCCCATATATGCAGGGCAAGATCCAAGGCTAATCCAAGGCTGGCTATCTACTTACTATATCTATGCTCTGATTTCTGTTGGTATGGCATCCTCAGAGTGGTGCCATTTTTAATCAGTGACTAGAAGTTAGCCTTGGAGGTGATGTTCTCTGAGTTGGAAGACATTCCCAGTCCATTTTGTCCAAGCCATGCTCAAAGGAGAATCCACTCAACAACCTGTCAGAGAAGTGGGCATTTAAACTTTGCTTGAAGCTCTGGAGGGAGGGGCGACTGACTAGCTTCCAAGACAAACCATTTCACTCTAAAACATCTCTGATTATAAGGCCATTGTGTCTTCCTATCAAGTCTAAATCTAACTCACTGTGACTTTGACTCACTGCTCGAAGTTCTGTTCTCAGCAGCCAAATGAACTGAACCTCGCAAAAACTGAGCACTATGTCCTATACTAAATAGGAATGGAGTAATCGTTTTTTGATTGATTGTTGAAGTAGTTTAGCTCTAGAGGGAATAATTGGCCCTAACTCTGGAGTTGTGAATTCATCCATCTACCTCTCTTTCTTGGCTGTAATCTTGATAAGAAGAAAATATTTGGGATGTTTGACTGGGTGGCTCAAGAGGATAATATAGGTACTTGGGCTGTGTTCCACCAAGAATTGGAACTTTTTATCTTATGGGGTTGTGTGAGGTCTTGGTCAGTTAAATGGTGGTGAATGTATATACTTGGTACCCATTTCATGCAATGTGCAGTTGCTAGGCAACCAGATATGGCTGGATGCTTGCTACTCGAGCATGTAGACTACTTCCAGAGTCATCAGCACTTGTTGTGCATGGGGTAGCTGGTGGGCCGTGTTGACAATATAGTCCCTGCTGACCATTTGAATGACAAAACAGATTAGAGTTTGATTGAAGGGAAGCTAGTTACCTATAATATATAGTTAGCAATTTTTGGCCAGCTTTAACAAGAAAGGCCAGTGCAGAGAGATCTGAACTTACAGAACAGATAAATTAAAAGGTAGCTATTTGCACAGCAGGATATACTTACCACAAGAAGCAAAATATCTTTCTTGGGGTAAAAATGATGTGCATATAGACATTTTGTCATTTGAATTATTTGAAATGCAGCAGATGGGTAGGCTATTTCAATGAATCCTCTGTTGATTCTTCTCCTAAAGCAAATAATAACCCCCAGATTTATCTGTAGAAATCCTTATTTTCATATGTCAAGTTATCTTAAAGTAAAGCATAACTACCCTGGAGGATTATTGGTTTTAAAGAAGAATTCCTTATTAGAAGCTGTTCTAGAATATTTATGGTAGGACTCTGCATGTTCAGGGGACTGCTGCATTTTTGTCTCAATATCTCCTACAACTGGAATAGTCAGTGACACATAATAGGCCCTTTAAAAAGTTCTCCCTACTTCCCAGTCACTTTCTTGACAGTTTTGCCTGGTGCAGAAACCATGCCCCAGAGGTTCTGAACCCTTTATCTCTGGAACTTCCACCATGTGTCTGTGGTCTTGATTGGCCAACTCTTTTTGCCTTGGTTCCTCGTCTTTAGGTCAGGAGCCATGACCAATTCAGTTCTGTCAAATCAGAAATCGTGATTCTTGTAGATAATGTAAAATCTTTGGAAATCTACGAGCTAAGACAACCCCTTAACAATATGAACAAAATCACAAAACATTTTTTCACACAAATAATGCCATATTTAATGGGAAACATAGCAATTGCTCTTGAGGAGGCTGAACTAATATAATCAAAATGATAACTCTACTTAAATTAAGATATGCATGGAAAAACATACATGAACTGATGTTTAGTGAAGTGAGCAAAGGCAGGAGAGCATTGTACATGGTCACAGCAATATTGGATGATGATCCATTCTGATAGACTTAGCTCTGCTCAGCAGTGTAGAGATCAAAGACAATTCCAACAGACTCATAATGGAAAATGCCATTCACATCCAGATAAAGCACTATGGCATCTGAATGCAGATCAAAGCAGACTATTTTCACTTATTTTTGCTTTTTCCTTTCTCATGGTTGTCCCCTTTTGTTCTGATTCTTCTTTTACAATATGATTGATGTGGAAATAGGTTTGATATGATTGAACCCATAAAACTTATATCAGATTACTTGCTATTTTGGAGAAGGGGAAGGAAAGAAAGGGGGGGAGAAAAATTTGGAATTCAAAATCTTATAAAAGAGAATTGATAAATTCTCTTTACATGTAATTGGAGAAAATAAAATTCCACTGAGTGGGAAATTTTTCAAAAAAGGAAAAATGATTCTTTGACCACAGTGCCTTGTGTACAAAATTACCTCATAAATGCTTTTTGACTGACTGCTTGCTTCTTGGCTGGTCCGGGATGTCAAAATACTTTGCCATGGCCTTTTACCATTCCCCATACTGGCTACCATCTTCTTATATATTGATTTCTCTCTCTCTCTCTCTCTGTCTCTGTCTCTCTGTCTCTCTCTGTCTCTCTCTCTCTCTCTCCTTTTCCCATTACAATGGAAGTGGCCGGCACAGTGTTGGTGCTTTGGGCAGCTATTCTGGACCTTGAATTAGGAAGCCTTGATTTCAAATCTGGCCTCAGATACTAGCTATGGGACCCTGGGCAAATCACTTAAATCTTCCTTTGTCTCAGTTTCCTCATCAAATAAAGATGATAACAGCCTCTGTCTCCCAGGATTGTTGGGAGGATCAAGTGAGAGAATATTTGTAAAGCACTTAACAGTAATAAAAATGATAGTAATAATAGCTATCATTTATATAGGACTTACTGTGGGTCAGACATGCCGTTTTATAATTATTAGGAACACGATGCCTGATACATAGTAGGTCCTTTAGAAATATTAGCTGTTATTGTTATTATTATTTTTATTGTTACTGTTTTTCTTCATTCATAGGAGAGGACATGAATGTACAAATGAATGAATAACTAATTCCCAAATAGGATAGGGATTCTTGCACCTGTGATTCCTTAGGATTCATAGGTAGCTGCCAGGAAATGGAAGAAACTCTCTTTTCTTACTGAGATCATTACTTGCTTTTAGACAGTTCCCTGGGAGCATTGCAAGGCCAAGTGACCTGCCAGAGTTACACAACCAGTATGTGATAGAGACAAGACTTGAACCCAAGTCTTCTAACTATGAGGCCAATTCTCCATTTATTGCATTCTTCACAAATTGGTTTAGGATTTTCAAAAGTCTCAAACATGAAGTTATTAC
Organism: Macrotis lagotis; assembly: GCF_037893015.1. Lineage (NCBI taxonomy): Eukaryota > Metazoa > Chordata > Mammalia > Peramelemorphia > Peramelidae > Macrotis > Macrotis lagotis. Next base: position 31,719,377 of record NC_133663.1, on the reverse strand, counting down.
CCTTGTCATTTTTAGTGATTTCCCTCCTTGCTTCTCCTCACCCTCCTCCTCATTTGGGTTTGCAGCCCAAGAGAAAGGTCATGTCCTCTGCAGGCTTTGTTTTTCTCCAATCCCTGGAAAGCAAGGACTTTTTCATCTTCTGTGAACCAACCCCATATGGCAGCCATGTCACTCCTCCAATCTTTTGGCTTTTGATTTTATTTGGTGGACAGATTGGGAGAATAAAAAATGAAAGAAAATTATTTGTTGATTGCATCCAGGGTGCTGCCGAATGCGCTTTTATTTTTCTTTGTTTAATAAAGTTATAGATATTAGTTAGATAAGACCCTCCACCCTTAGCATTTAAGAAATTATCTAGAGTATCTAAGATTGGAAATGAAAGAGAAACCCAACTGATATATTCTTACACGAATTCCAGTGAGTATCTCCTTTTCATTCCATTTCCATGGAAAGACTAGAATTATAGAGCTTAGAATTATAAAATGTAAGTACTATGAAAATACTCCCTGGCCTTGAATTCAGGAGGATGGGAGTTTGAATCCTGCCTTACTCACTGGACTCTTACTAGCTGTGTGACTCTGGGAAAGTCACTTAACCCTGATTGCCTCACATCCAGCCCATCTCTGGTCATCCTGATTCAGACCTGGTCACTGGACCCAGATGACACTGGAGGAGAAAGTGAGGCTAGTGTCGTAGCACAGCCCCCTTCACTCAAATCCAATGAGGTTTTCTTTGAAAATGAAGGACAAAACATTATTATAAAATCTGCCCAGTAGTAGTTACTTGAGTGATGTCTATAGAATAGAATTGAATTAGAAATCATTTAGTCCACCTCCCTTTATTTTATAAGTGAGGAAACTGAGGCAGAGTAAAGAGTTATAAAGGCTATAAGCCAGGACTAGATTATTTTGACTCCAGTTGAGTTCTGTCAATGGCAGGAGACAACTTTGTCCTGAGTAGAGGCAAGAAACTAGGGATGAAACTTTCTATGCTTATTTTTAGCAGTTTCCCCCTTGACTTTCTCAAGTTCTGTTATTTATTGGGCACTCCAAGGACTAATCTCAGAAGACCTGATCCCTTCCATTCAGTGGTCTCCAGTTTAAGGGAAATGGCATTCCATGCTTCTCGTTTTTTGTGATGCTTGTGATTCAAGAGAAATAATAACTAAATCTATAGTATGCAAGGATAGAATCACAGAAGGGGAGAGTAGGAAGGGAATTTGGAGATGTTCATTCCTCCCTCATTTGAAGCTATTCTGCCCTTAAATTCTTCACATTTTGTGGGTAAACAGCAAATACATACAGAAGGAAACAAATAACAAGGTATTTCTGTTGATCTCATTTTGATTTAGAAAACCACACATCAGCATTATCTATGTTGCATTGAATTTTTATCAAACATTTCCCTATTTCATTTTAATCTGGTTGAGGCCACATTGGAGAGTTGATAGTTTTGTGGGCAGCATTTCTATTTTCTATAATAGTCATAACTATAAAAAATAGCTTATAATTTATTGTCAGATGTGGTATCTCATTTAAAAAAGTAATTTTTTTTTTTTTTTAGTTTTTGCAACGCAATGGGGGTTAAGTGGCTTGCCCAAGGCCACGCGGCGAGGTCATTATTGAGTGTCTGAGGCTGGATTTGAACTCAGGTCCTCCTGACTCCAGGACCAGTGCTCTATCCACGGCTCCACCTAGCCGCCCCTAAAAAGTAAATCTTTACTAAATACTTCTTGCCTGCCCTCCAAGGCTTCAGGAAAGTAGTTGAGATACACTGGCAATCTCACTGGATCCTCACAACAACCCTGGGTGGTAGGTGTTATTGTTCTCCCTACTTTCTAGATGAGAAAAATGAGATAAGCAGAGTGACTCAACTTAGAATCTCTGTTGTAGATCATGGAGGGGGAAATAGTGGGTGAAGATGATATCAAGGGTGTGATGTCTCCAGGTGTAGCTGAGCTGCAGTGAAGCCATGGATCCTGAGAGTGGAGGGGGTTGATGGACCAGGAGCTTGAATAGATGAGGACGATTGGGTGGCTCTGTGGTTCGGAGTTTTCTTTTGGAAATTAGTCTGTATGATTATGAGTAGTCAACGATGAAGACTTTTCATTGATGTCATCTGTTATCAGGGTGCTATAGGAATAAGATGATTGAACTTAGGAACCTGAGGGCATGGGCTGAGTTGCCCTTCTGTGGTCTACTAGCCTTAAGATGCTGGGTGAGTCATTTAATTTCCTCCAAGCTGAAGGTTTTGGTGATGTGGAAAGAGCATGGGCTTTGAAATCAGTGGACTTGAGTTTGAATTGTCTGACATCATCGCTAAATGTCCTGTGAGACCTTGGACATGCTCCTTTCTCCTCTCTGGACCTCAGCTTCCTAATTTGTAAAATTGAAGCACCTCATTGACATTCTTTCCATCTCAGAATTCCATCAGTTTACAAAAGAGGGTTTCTACTGACCTCACAGAGTTCTTGTGGAAAAGAAAGGAAAGGGCTACTGCAGGCATTCTGGGTAAATTGAAAAATGCTGTGGTAAGATGGCGAGCTCCCTCATCATCCTCATCATGTTCAGAATTATTGTCAAAGTGGGCGATTTCTTCCAAAGTTTCTCCTTAGTGAAGTGTAAGCTCTATGAGGACAAGTATCCTTTTTATTAAAGTTTGTATTTAGTTCCCCACTGATGAGTACAAAGTAAACCTCTCCTCTCTCTTTTCATAACCCCATTTACCTTGCAAAAACCTAAAAAAAATACTTTTTGCATGCCTGCCATGGTTTCACAGAAATGGTTGTGATACAATAGAAAGAATTTTGGTTTGAGATCAGAGGACTGCACAAGTTCAAATCTCACCTCTCCATGATCTTAAGTAATTTTACATTTCTAGACTTTTATTCTCCATTTATTTAAAATGTGGGAAGTGGAACAGATGATCTCTAAGCCCCCATCCCTGTTCTGCCAGCTCTAATTCCATGATCCTACAAGAAAACACAAGCCTACTCACAACCAATTAACCCATTTCCTTTTTTAATTTCTTCCAGGGAACCATCCTTGATAACCTTCCAAATATCTTCTCCTGTCATGGGTTCATTTCATTCTAGATAAGGTCTCAGGATTATTTAAGTGTGGGCAATATCTTAATTGCAACTGGTAAAAATGATTGGAATCCATTTTACTTCTGCTTCTGGGAAAAGAGAAGTGACTTCATCTTAGAAAACACTGGCTTGGTGGGCTCTTCATTGTAGCAGTTCTCAGGAAGGTATATTTCTAATTGTGGCCTGTGCCTGTGTTGTCCCATGCTGTGATCCTGTCAGCTCTAATAAATTATAGTGGAGTTAAGCCATAGACCTATGGAGGAGAGACCCTGCCAGGGTGAACACCTGTGTGGCTGAAAGAAGCCACCTTCTCTCTGGCAGGGACTGGTACTTCTAGAGCTGCTGGCAAAACAAACCCTGGGGTGGACTGGAGGATTCCACGCTGTTAAAGGTGTTGCCAACCTCAACTGTTTCTTCTCAGGTTGGCCAGAATCCAGGGCTTTGAGGGTCAGAGTCACTTTCAGGAATAAGTATTGTGTAGGCTGCTCATTTCTGACTTTCTGAATTCAACCTCGCAGAATTTTAGAAAGGACTCACTCTCTCTCTCTCTCTCTCTCTCTCTCTCTCTCTCTCTGTCTCTGTCTCTGTCTCCTCTCCTCTCCTCTCTCTTTTCATACATGTGCATCTATGAGTATGTATTCATTTATACAGATACACACATAGAGATATAGACACACATAGACCTACATATATATATCGATATACATACATGTGTCTCTATATAGTCTACAAAGATAGTTATACCACATACATAGACATGTTTCTCTCCATATAAGTATATATAATGTATATATAATATATATAATGTATATGTGATATATCTATCCTTCTATTACAGATATAATTTTATATATGTGTGTGTGTGTGTGTGTGTGTGTGTGTGTTATACATACAGCAGCATATCTATATATTCCCAGACTTTCCTTCAGTAGAATCTAAGCTTCCTGAGGCCAAGACCAAGGCCAAGGCCAAGGCCAAGGACTCCTTCCTTTTCATGCTGGTGACAATGCTCAGCCCAGTCCCTCCTGTGTCATGATGTGTGGTTAGATAAGGGCTTTCTTGAATTGCAAGCATTCACAATGTAATTTTCACCAAGGACTTTAAATCTGTGGTGATGCCTGGTCCCACAGTCTGAGAGGGAATTTAAAGGGTTTCCCAGATGGGATTTTAATCATGTCGAGAGAACACTGCAAGTAAAGAGGAAATTCATTTTAGCTAAATTGAGAGTGAAGGAGACATCATTTTCCACCTCTGTGAAAAGATTGGTTTTGGAAACCTTTAAAATCCCTTCCTACAGGGGGCAGCTAGGTGGTATGATGGATTGAGCACTGGCCCTGGAGTCAGGAGGACCTGAGGTCAAATGTGACCTTAGCCACTTGATACTCACTGTGCGACCTTGGGCAAGTCACTTAACCCCATCGGCCTGCAAAAAACAATCCCTTCCTACTCCTCTGTGATTCTTTTCTTCTATTACAGATTCATTATCTCTTTAATTAAAATTCTTCTCAGATGGCAAAGAGATTATATAAAAAGGGATTTATCTTAGACTTTCAACTCCACGAAGGCAGAGCTTATGTCTTAGTCACCAGCACATTGAGGAGCATGGTGCCCAACCTGGAGAAGGAGCTTCACCAAGGTCTGGCAGCCAAGTCAATGAATGAATGAATTCTGGCTGACTCATTGGTATTCCTTTAAAACTTCTATGGAAAAGAATATTTTAGGGAGTGCCTCTCACCAGTGTAGAAGCTTCAGTTGCATTTCCACTGACTCAAAACCTTCACACATTTCAGCTTTGCCTCTTAAGTCTTCCTTGTAAACTTAACTTAAAATAGGCACATTTCCTGGATATTTTTCTGACAACAGTGAAAGCACATACCAACCACATAGTCTGCACATCTGTCTCCCCATATGTTGTAAATCTCCTATGATTCCTCATTCAGTACCTGCCTCTGTGTGTCAGGTGAGTTTGCCAGAACTAGGATTCTGTAACTCAGCCAAGATCCCTGTAAGTCTCCACAGTCTTCAGTTTTTCTGTCTTTGATGACTTTTCCTTCCTCTTTCATGTCCAAAATGGAGACCAATAGCAATGTGCTTTGAGACCTCAAGGGTCATCTTATGATGCGTATGAAATATTAGAGGAAATAGTGATAAGCCACTAGCTCTGGTGTTGGAGGACCATCAAATAAACGTCTGACTCCTATTACATGAGTTTAGCCAAGTCACTTAATCTCCCTGGGATTTGTTGCTTCAGGTTCCTCATCTGCAGCGTCTTCTAGCTCTAAGACCAAAGAAATAGGGAAACACTTGTATGAAATGGTGAAAGGAGGGAACAAGACCAAAGGAACAACAAATGTATGGAACTACAAATGCTTTTTTAAAAAAAAGAGCCAAGTTTCTTGATTTTAATACCTTCTCTTCTGAAATTGTTTTCCCCATTGTATATTTTTGTGCGCGCACACACACACACACACACACATATACATACAAATATGCATATATTTCAGTTGTTTCAATTATATCTGACTCTTCATGTCAGAAATACTGGAGTGGTTTGCCATATCATTTTCCAGCTCATTTTGCAGATCACAAAATTGAGTCAAACAGGGTAAAATGACTTATTAGGATCATATTGATCTTTTTTTTTTTGCGAGGCCTGGGTTAAGTCACACAGTTAGGTAATTATTAAGTATTTGAGATCAGATTTGAACTCAGGTCCTCCTGACTCCAGGGCCAGTGCTCTATCCACCGCACCACCTAGCTGCCCCTGATCATATTGATCCTAACAACAGCAATAACAAAGCAAAAGAAAAACCCAGGACACCAAGAATCTTGAATTCTGTGTGTGAAAGTTGATTAAAGATGCTAAAACATCTATCAAGCATGTGTCACCTCTCCCAGGAAGACTGTGCCTTTGAGATACAAGAATATAATTTTTAAATTTTTGCTAGGGATCCAAAATTAGGGAGATCTGATGCCAGCTTTGGTCCTGCCTTTGGCCAGGTCATCATGATATCTCTCCATGCTTCATCTTCCTCTGCTTTTGAATGACGACCTTGCATGAGATGATCAAAGCTCCTTTCTAGCTCTAACTTCCTGGGACTCAGTCATTTTAGATTTCGTTGTTAGGAGACCCATGGGAGCCTAAACTAGTAATAATGCAAAAGAGTCATGACACTAATTGTTTTACTAAATGGTTCTTTTTACTTGTAATCTACAAAAGACAGAACTAGGGATGACAGTTGGGTAATTAGTCACTGATTTCTTAGCCGAATGGAGAAAAGTTATTATACAACACACCAAATCATTATTTCCCAGGAGGATCATTCCCACCAATAACAGAACGACCAAATGTAGAAATCTTTGCTTTCTAAAAATGAATAGCAACAGCATAAGGAGTAGAGGATGGGTAGGTCTGAGATTGGCTCTTTTGATGCATACCATCACATCCTCCTGGCTCTCAATTTCTTCTGAAATACCTACTGACTTCCCTGACTCCAAGCCTCCACTGAAATCCTTTGGCTTTTCCAATCTCTCTTTATTTCAGTACTTATTTCCTATTTATCCTATTTATCACCATTTCATTTTCCAGATGAGAAAATTGAGTAAAGTGACTTGATCAGGATCATCTTGATTTAAAAAATAACAATTCTAGGGCAGCTGGCTGGTGCAGTATATAGAGTACTGATCTTGGGGACAGGAGGACCTGAGTTCAATCCGCCCTCAGATTATGGCCTTGGGCAAGCCACTTAACCCCATTGCCTAACAAAAACCACTCCAAAACAGTTCCTAAGCCTCTTCTTCCCAGTACTTCTTTCTTCTTTTTTCTTTTTTTTTTTTTTTTTAAGTTTTTGCAAGGCAATGGGGTTGAGTGGCTTGCCCAAGGCCACATGGCTAGGTAATTATTAAGTGTCTGAGGCCGGATTTGAACTCAGGTACTCCTGACTCCAAGGCCAGTGCTCTATACACTGGGCCACCTAGCCGCCCCTCAGTGATTTAATTTTAAATGCTTTCCATGGGTCCAAATTAGGAAGGTCTGCTGTCAGTTTGGGCCCTGATTGGATGGGAGACTTTGGACAAGTCATCATGTTTTCTCCCCAGGCTTCAGCTTCCTCCTCTGTTCAATGAGGACCTCAGATGCCATTTGTGGTTGAGTTTTTTCAGTCTTGTCTGTCTCTTCTTGATCCCATTTTTGGGGTTTTATTGGCCAAGATACTGGAGTGGCTTCCCATATCCATCTAGAACTCATTTGACAGATGAGTATACTGAGACCAACAGGGTAAAGCGACTTGTCCAGGGTCACACAGTTAGTGTCTTCGTGATAGCCCAGTGCTCTATCTACTGCCCCTAGAAGATGCTTAGTAAATGCTTGTTGATTGGTTATTTCCTCAGATACAATTGCTGGTTGGTTGGTCTTGTCCATTATCAGGAGGACCAAAATGCATCACTTTGTTAGAGACAAGTTGCAGTGTGTTTGAGTGACTGATCAGACCAATATAAACTCAGAACACTCTACCCCAGGTCCGGCACAAACCTTTCTTTGCCTCTTTCCCCATATTTAAATTGAACCCCAGTCCAGGTTATGTGATTACAAATTTGGGGAGGGGGAGCAGCATAGGACCAAGGATTGATCTCCAAGTTTCTCTCCAGCTCTACCAGATTTTCAATCTAATTCTAACCTCGTCACATATCTGACAGGCCGATGTGGGTGGTAGCTGAGTGGAGAGAGTCTGTTTCTTTTTATTTCATGGCTTTTGAAAGGGAAAAAAAATCAAAAATGTGTCATCAATCTCCTTCAAAAGTCGGTCTGGTCCAACTGTGCTCTGCTCAGTCAGCCTTCAGTTCCAGAGGTTAGTAGAGAGTAGTAGTGTAAAGGGAAGCCCCGTTGTCTCCATCAGCAGAGTCCTGCCTCCAGGATTTGCAGCCTGGTTCTGACAGTCGTGGCCTTGGGCAAACCTCTGAGTCTCAGTTTCCTCATCTGTAAAATGGGGACAAAAGTATTCATAGTCCCCACCTCACAGGATTATCGTGAGGACCCGTTGAGATGATGTAGCAAGGGTCTGAAATGCTCTTTGAATCTGATCCCAGTATTATTCAGACTCTCCTCCCTATAGCTGTTGACATTTGTACTGCAGGCAAGGTGGGAAGGGCTGTACCTGGTGCAAAGGGAGAAGTTCTGGAGGGTCTGTGTTCAAATCTTGGTGCTGTACCCATCTTGCAGGTTATTTTGCTTCTCTGGCTCTTGAGATCCTTTTCAGTAAAATGAGTACTTTGTAAGCAACACAATAATTGCTTGATAAATGATTGTTGGCTGACTGACCTCTCAGGTCCCTTTCAGCTTAAGATCTATAAGCTTATGGGGCAGCTAGGTAGCACAGTTAGATAGAGCACCAGTCTTGGAGTCAGGAGGACCTGAATTCAAATCCAGCCTCAGACACTTAATAATGACCTAGCCGTGTGGCCTTGGGCAAGCCACTTACAACCCCATTTGCTTGCAAAAAGCTAAAAAAAAAATCTATAAGCTTATTGTCTTATAGTTTTAAATTTTTATTTAGTTAAGTCAATGGAGTTAAAGTGACTTGCCCAAGGCCCACAGCTAGGTCATTATTAAATGTCTGAGGTCAGATTTGAACTCAGGTCCTCCTGACTCCAGGGCCGGTGCTCTATCCACTCTGCCACCTAGCTGCCCTACAAGCTTATTGTCTAGAGAGAACCCAGAATTTACTCCCAGGCCTAATGGATGGCTTTTGTCTGGTGAGAAAGGAGGAACCTACCAGGTCCCAATGGAAGCTTTTTCGCAACATCACGCAAAGGATTGTTGTGAAATCAAATGATGCTGGGGCTAAACATGATTTGTCAATGCTGTTCTTGTTATCAAGAAGTGGCGATCCAAACTGTGTTTAGTCCCAGTTTAAGCTAGTGACCACATGTCCCCTTGACCCCAAGTCTGTGGAGAGAGGACTTGGAGGGAACAAAGAGCGAATTGGTTCCTTTTGTAATCTGATGCAAATTGAACATTACAGAACATCATTCTGAGCTGTGCCAAAGGGAACCAGAGAAAAGGTGAGGAATCTCGGGCTTAAGGGAGGGTTGAGTTCCAGTCTGGCATCTTAGATGTGTAAACAAAGACCCTCATCCACATCCCAGACAACCTTCTCTGATTATAAGCTTCTGGCAATGGTTGATCTGCACTGATAGAGAGAGTTTCTTCATAGTGAACTCCCTAAATCAACAAGAACATAGAATTATTAATATTCCTCTTATTATTAGCTGTTGTTTCTATAGTTTATGGGAATTTTTCTGGTCTGGTTGGTGAGGGTCATCAGCCTATGTCAGAAAGGAAAGTTATATGGGAAATCCCAGTTCCAGATCAGTGGATTTCCCCATACACAAATGATGTCACGGACCATTGACCATTAATGACATTGAGAGTTACTGCATCCATCATTTCCGTTACCAGCGGGGCCCAGGAGGGGAACCTTTGTTTCTTTCTGTGGATTATCGATGCCTAGCACTGTGAACTCAAAGTATCAGTGTGGGTAATGGGAACAAGGCCTTTGTTGGCTGAGAAAGGTAGTGACAAGTGTTACCCCTCCTTGGTGTTTATTTTTAAGTCTCATTATTTGAGCTAGGTGGTACAGTAGATAGAGCACTGGAGTCTGAAAGACCTGGGTTCAAATCTAGCCTCAGACACTTATGATTTATATAATCCTGGACAACTAACTTATTCTTTGTCTGCCTCAGTTTCCTCTGTATAATGGAGATAATAAAAATATTTATTTCTCAGGATTGCTATGAGGATCAAATGCAAAAGTATGTATAAAGCACTTATCACATTGCCTGGTACATAATATATAAATGCTTATTCTCTTTCCTTCCCTACCCTTCAGCATCCCTATGATTTCCTAGATCCTTTGGTGACCACCATTTGCCTATATGTCTAGCATTCAGGTCAGGGTCTGTTTTATTTTTCTATCTCTAGGGATTAGCCTGGTATTTGGCAGATGATATGTGATCAATCCATGCTTTTCACTCATTCATTCATTTTTCTGTACCTTCTCCACACTCACAGACACTGTAAGCAGTAGATGCTGGATTTGAACCCTGGTCCTCTGGCTCCCATCTGCAAGGCTTTGTCTTGTTCACTATTTTTCACTCCTGAAGGCTTTCTGAACCTTGGAAGACTCTGCCACCTCAGAAAAGAATGTTTTGTTACCCAGGCAGCTGGTACATCTAATTCTACTTAATCTCTTTTGAAAAATACCCAGAGGCAGCCAGCCCACCACCCAACTGGAGCAGCCCACGCTCCTCTCTCCCTGCCCTCCATGGTGATCATGGGGGAGTAGTGTCTCAGGAGGGCTTTGTCACTAAAGGGCCAGGTGTGACCCAGCTTACAGTAACTTGAGCCTGATGGTCTTGTAGTGAATGAGGGAGGAGAGATGAGGAAAAGAGGAGCCAGCAGCAGGTCCAACCTGCTTAAACAGTGATTGATGAGGCAGAAGGAGAAGGCTTTTTGCCTTGGCCCTCTATTTTATCTTTTTGCTGAGGACAAAAAAGCCAGATGAATGCCTGCCGTTAATCATCTAAGTATGTGTGACATCAATAAAAGGTGGGATCCAGTGGCCAGTGTTGATTGAGGTGGGAGAAAAATATCCTCCGTCTGCAAATTGGTTTTGTAGTCCAGAAACACAATAGGCTTATGAGTGCGCAGTCATGTTGATGACTAATTCCCTAGTCCTAACCTGTGTTTTCTGACATGCTCATTGAACAGCGTGAAGGGAGAGCCAAGTTTCCATTCAAAGCTACCGTTTTGTGAAAACTTAGAAGAATGATGGTCTGTTGGAGGCAGGAGAGGGGCGGGAGAAGAGTGTGCTCCTGTCCCTCCACTTATTTTAAAGGAAGCTGCACTGAGGAGCTGTGTGACCTTGAGAAAGTCACTTAACTACTGTCTGCCTGAGTTGTCTCATCTGTAAAATGAGAAGAATGATGACCCCACCTCAGCAGACTCTTATGGATCAAAGGAAATGGTCCTTAGCCAGCCCCAAAGCTCTTCAGTAAACATTCATGTTTATCTACAGGGTTCCACATTGCCCACCCCCCAAAGAAGGAAGGATGGCACTGTCTCGTACCCCTCCTTTAGGACCAGAATTGGTCATTATCAATAAGTTGTGGTCAGTCATTTAATTACCACAAAGTACATTGCTTTCCTGGTTCAGCCTTCTTGATTCTATATTAATTTGTGATAATATTTATCAGGATCATTTCTTATAATGCAAGAATATTCCATTATATTTATGTCCCACCTGTTGTTTGACTATTCCCACATGGATGGGCGTTGACTTCATTTAGAGTTCTTGGCTTCTACCAGGGTATGGTAAGAACCTGACCCATTCCTGATGATTGACCAATGATTGTGCTCTCAGCGCCATCCTTCTTTTTCCTCATTGACCTTTGAAGATATGGCAAGCAGCAGGATCTCTGTGTCAAAGTGCATCCTTCTATTCTTTTTTTGCTTATTTATCTTAAAAATATTTATTCCTTGTGAACAAAAATCTGCTTTCCCCCTTCATTTGAAACAAAGCAAAACCCTCATAACAAATATGCATAGTCAAGAAAAACAAATTTCTGCCCTTTCTTTGTCCAAAATTATGTAGGCAAGGTCCAAAATGAGTCCTATAGAATTCTGGACACGGACTGTATAGGAATTGTTTTACTTGACTATAGTAGCTAGAACATTGTAATCACATTAAGGTTTATAAATTGATTTGTAAATATTATTTCATTTGACGTCACAAAAGCCCTGTGTGGTAGATGCTAATATTATGCCATCTTTACAGATGAAGAAAGTGAGACTGAGAAAGGTTAAGAAACTTGCCCAAGGCTCTTCCTCTTTGCCAAATAAGCAGCTATTAATGATGGAATGATGATGATGATGATGATGATGATGATGATGATGATGATGATGTTGGCACTGAATTGAGTGACTTGTGATTTGGTTTGGTCTCTCTCAATTTAGATTACAACTCCCACTATGACATAATTGTCACCAAGTAGCTGGGGCCACAAATTATTCATAATTTTGGCTCTGATGAGGATCCTCTCTCAATAACTGAGCCAGTCCTTGGGTGATTGACTTGCCTTCCATCACTGGATCTATCCAGAAAACTCTTCCAGCTGGATGAGACCAGCCAGGTCTTATACTCCACTGATTTCCTTCTAGGAAGCCAAGGGCTGGGTCCACAACATGACCTTGGAGTAGGAGTTTGAATCCAGCCTAGGAGACTGATTCAACCAATCAAAAACCATTTAGAATGGTTTCAGCACAGCCAATAAATAGATCTTGGCACTGGGGATAGCTATCTGTCAAGATAGACATGAAACTGGGATCCTCTCAAAGAGCTTACCTTCAATCATGGGTCAACCCATACCTACATGAGTATTTTCAGAATAGATACAAGTGATTTGTGGGAAGAGGACATTATTGCCCTGGGTAGGGGGAGTCATAGAAGAGATTCCTTTTAGGAAGTAGTTTGAAGGAATAAGACATCCTAAGGGGTTTAGGTGTGGAAAGAAGTACCTTCCAGAAATTCAGGTCCAGGTAAAGGCTGTGTCCCCTGTGTGACCTGGAGGATACTCACTTTCTCTCCATGGGCCTCAGTTTCCCAGTAAGGAATATTAAGGGGTCCCCAAATTTGTCATTTGAGGTGCCACATTTTCCACATTTCCCTTACCTGTAAAATGAGAGGCTTAGGTTAGATGGTCTCTAAGCTAAGGATCCTGTGAATGCAACCTATAAGTGGTTATAATAATGTATACTTGTATAGCACTTTCAAGTTTATAAGATGCTTTCTTTTTAACAACCCATTCAGCTGGTATTCAGAAAGGAAAGTGGAAGGTTAATTTTGTCTGCACTTAAATGAATGTTATAGGTGTTTAAAAACGAGATAAAGAAAATGGAATATCTGCACCAGTTTTCTTAGAAAATAACCCTGAATTGAGGGGCCATCTTTTATAACTGCCCACAATTGTTCCCATTTCATATAACAGCTCCTTTCTACCACTAATGGAATTTTTTTTCCCCTCCTAATTCAAATCTTTGAATGCACTTTTTTCCTTAGTGGATGCTCCAAACCAATGACTCATCTTTGGTCCATGGCTTCTTCTCAAACAGACTGGGGGGAAGAAAATTCTCCTATTTATAGCCATTTCCCTTTCCATCTGTTCACTTCTTCTTGGGCTTCCTATCCTATCAAACTCATAGAATTTGAGATTTGGAAGGGACTCCAGTGGCCATTTGGTCCATTCTGTATGAAAAAGGAATTCCCAGAATGAGATCTCCAACAGAAGATTGTCCAACATTTGCTTGAAGGCCTTCAAGGAAGGAGAAGCTTCCATCCATTCAATTCAAATAATTTCAGTTTAATTAAATACTTATCGATCATGTGTTAGCAAAATTAGTCAGGTCACTATATTAAGCTTTGGGAGTCAAAGACATAAACCAACCCAGAATGGTTTCAAGAAGCTAACATTTAGTTTGGATTGGAAACTTCATTGAGATGGCCCCTTCTCTAATCCATATCAATAGATGAGTAAATATAAGGGGATAAATGGTAAATAGAAATTATTTTCAAGAGAGGAAGGAAGAACACTCACCACTCTCACAGCACACCATTGAAAATAACAAAACTAGGGGTGGCTAGGTGGCACAGTGGATAGAGCACTGGCCCTGGAGTCAGGAGTACCTGAGTTCAAATTTGACCTCAGAAACTTAATAATTACCTAGCTGTGTGGCCTTGGGCAAGCCACTTAACCCCATTGCCTTGCTAAAACCTAAAAAAAAAAAAGAAAATAACAAAACAATATTTTCCATTTGAACTCAGACTTTTCATGAATTCTCACCGGTGTTTTCCCAATTTAGACCACAATGATGAATGCCAAGGATGGCACTCTGGAGATTCTGAAATCACTAGCTGTTTGTCTTTCTGATAAATAAAAGAGTTCACATGTGGTTTATAAATAAATCTTCCATCTTTTCAGGCGACTTCTATGGAGAAGGCAGAAAGGAGATTTTAATTGTAGGCCTAGGATGGCTTCCCTCTGCCTCTCTGTTGGCCTTCTGAACCAAAAAAAGGCTTAAATGCAAATGATCGTTATCTTTTCTTGAAGTTAGTTAAAGCTCCTAGGACTTTTCCAACTCTTTCAGGCCACATGGAGAGATCAAACACAGGTATTGATCATCCTGAAGACTTCAAAGATTCTTAGATTTTCTTTCTTTAAAAAAACAGATAATAAAAAAATCTTAACAAAGACAGAAGGAGAGTAGAGCAAATAAAATTGAATATTACCACATTGAAGAGTCAGTGTGGTACAATGTAAAACATCCCTGAATGTGTCTCTTGGTTCTGATTCTCATGACCTATGTGGCCATGGGAGCTGTGCCTTTGCCCTCTGTAACGTGAAAGAGTCTTGATGATCTCTGTTTATAATACTCTGATCAAAGCTACTGAGTTTTTAAATGCTGACTATGTCTAAGCAATATGCTAAGTACTGTAGTTACAAAGAAAGAACAAAAAAGTCCTTGCCCTCAGGAAGCTTACATTCTATTAGTGGAGATAACCCATAAATACAGGGTTTATAAGGTGTAAATGGAAGGTAATTTTAGAGTGGGAGACACTCAAAGCTCAAGGGATGGTTTCTGGAGGAAAAGTTTGAGATGAAATATAAAGGAAATCAGCACAGTGAAGAGGCAGAGGCGAGGGAGGAGAGCATCCCATGCACCAAGTATCCAGTCAGCATGAGGGCAGACAGATAGGAACTGGACTCTTGTATAAATATAAAAGGAATAGAATGCACTAGACTGGTGTAGATAGATTGGAGACTGTTTGGAGGGGAGCCAAGTATAAGAAAAGGGCAAAGGAGGTAGGAAGGGACCTGGTTGTGAAAGACTTTAAATGCCAGATTTGATCCTTGAACTGACAGAAGGCCATTGTATTGAAGTAGGTGCTAACATGGCCAGACAAAGAAGCTGCTTAGGACGATGAGTTGAAGTGGGAGAAAGAGTTGGGTCAGAGCAACCAAGGAAGACCAAGGGAGATTCAAATCCCACCTGTGGCCATGTGACCCCAGGCAAGTCTGTGCCCCAAGCAAGCCTGAAGACCATAAAACTATACTGTAAGACTATAAGAGTCTTATAGACTTAAAACCCCTTAGAGAAGGTATTGACCCACATTGGAAAAGGGCATTTACTATTCTTGGTGTTCCCTCTATATAGGGTATTCCAGAAACTTAAAACTGAACTAGTACTTTGGGTATTGTGTGTGTCTATTCACATACATATACATGCATGTTATTCTTGTCATCATTCTTGTCCTGAGATGGATCACTGACACATAAATGTACGAAAATATGGTTTCCTTTGAAGGAGTATGTTAGAACAACTTAATTATTCAGCAGTTGCTAATTTACCAAACTATGTACCTGATTGGGAATCTGGAGATTTAATTCAAACAGAAGTTTCTTAGGGATCAAGAAGACATGTGTTAGAGGTATCAGGATGTTCAGACAGGGAAAGTTGACCCAAATACTCCTCAGTTTTGCTTGTTTCCTAGAAAAGAGCCCAGATATAAAGTTATGATTGATTTGCATGCTGGGTTTCTGAGACAATCATAAAACACCTACTGTCTGAAGAGTTTTGTGTTATGCTCTGGGGAGTCCCAAAATGAGAAATGACTGAATTCCTGCTTCTCACATTTGAAATTAAATGGGATTAAGACTGTATTCATATGGGAGGGACAGAAGGATGTAATCTAGTAGCATGGTTGGGTTCCATCAGGTTCACAGGCTTTCCTAAGAAAACAAGGACAAAGTAGTCTTCTTCTCTACCATCAGCCTTGACATGGGGGTAGAGTTTGAAGGTTGAGTAAATGGAGTTTGTATTGGAAACTTCATTGAGATGGCCCCTTCTCTAATCCATGTTATGATTTGGAACCTTCTCCTCCTTTCGAATTATAATGATGCAGAAAATTTATATATATATATATTATATATATATATATATATATATTAGTTTTTCTAAACCATTTTTCTTTAAAAATCTTAAGCTCTTGAATCTTAATATCTTTTTTTCTTTGAAAAGCAGAATCCACATAGTTAGATGAATTATGTCTGTTTCAAGGTCAGCGGTACAATCAAACTATTTAATGGAAATCTGGGAAGAATAATTCACCTAGTGGTATACAATCTGAACTCAGGCTTTTGAACTTCCAGATGTCCACGAAACCTTTCTAAAACTCTTTCATCTTTCACAATGTCCCAAATGCATGGTTTAGAAGAAGAATCAATGGATTTTGAAGCCCATGGAACTGGGTCAAGACCAACACTCGGATCTGAGTGACCTCAGACCAATTGCTTCCTCTTTCTAAACTTCAGTTTCCTTATCTGTGAAATTAGGTCATTTCTCAAATCCTGTGAGTTCTGAATTTTGGGATCCTTTTTTATAATGGAGAGGATTCCTGTGGCTTTTGGAGGAAATGAAATGATTTTCTTTGTATTCAGCAAGCACAAATTATATGTAAAAAATGCAGATTATACATACAATATATATGCATATATATGCATAAGTATCTATGGCACATCTAAAGGCACATGTTACTACAGAAGAACCTCAGCCAGACAAACACTTGGGTAGTAAGTAAGCAGAACCTGGAGCAAGTTTGCATGTAGTCTAAACTTGACTTCTTTAACTACCATCCTTTTATGCATTTCAATTTTTTTGTTTGTTTTTTGTTTTTTTTTCTTAAGCAATGGGGTTAAGTGACTTGCCCAAGGCCACACAGCTAGGTCATTATTAAGTGTCTGATCTGGATTTGAACTCAGGTACTCCTGACTCCAGGGCCAGTGCTCTATCCACTGCACCACCTAGCTGGCCCTTTTATTTATTTTAGATGAAAATTAATTTAAATTTTTTTAGATATTGTTGTTCAGTCATCCTCAGTCCAGTTTTTCATGGCTCCATTTGGATTTTCTTGGTAAAGATACTGGAGGCATTTGCCATTTTCTTTTCCAGCTCATTTTGTAGATAAGGAAACCAGAAGCAAACAGTAAGTGACTTACCCAGGCTTTCATAGCTTGTAAGTGTCTGAGGCTAGATTTGAACTTCAGAAGGTTGTCTTCTTGATTCCAGATGCAGTCTTCTAACAACTGAGCCAACTAACTGTCCTGTTTTATACATTAGACTTCTTCTAAAATAGATAAGACATAATGCTAACCATTTAACTTGTCTTAGTTTTCTCCTCTATGAAGTAGCACCATTAGCATCTGTTTCCTCTGGGTTCTGAATCTTTAACTACATGATTCCATGGTCTCTATCTTGAAGTCTCATTGGCATCTCAAACTCAACAGGTTTGAATTCATCCTTTCTTCTTAACAAGCTGCCATTAACTCCATAGCCACCTATGACTCTACTCTGCTGTCCTCTGCCATGTCTAATGAATGCCAAGGTTTTGTTGATTATAGCACATTTCTTGCATCTCTACCCTCCTCTTCACTCATATGACTGACTCCAGTTCAGGCCCTCATCATCTATAGTCTGTTTGCCCTTCCTGTTTATCTTTTTTCTCTTCTTTGCTCTGACCTTTGAACAGCTACCAAACTCATTTTTCTAAAGCATAGATCTGAACATGCCATTCTCTTGCTCAAGTATCCTCAGTGTCTCTCTTGTGAATAAAAACAAAAACCTATTGTCTAGCAGCTACAACTCTTTACAGTCCGGTCCCAGCCTACTTTCCCTTAGCTCCCTCCACAGGAGAATGGAGTCACATCCTACAAACTTTAAATTTGCCTTCCTGTAACTACATTGTACCTTACCACCACCACCCGCCATATAGTGATATCATTTTGGTCCTCTTGGAGACTGAAGGACAACAACCACCTGGAAGAGAGACTGAGATAGCAACAGGGCAAGCAGTTTTACATGCCATCCAAGATCAAGGAGAACACGGCCCAGAGTTGAGATCAAGATGGCAGAAATGAAGCAGCTCTGGTCTCGCGTCTTTTGTAGTGTGACCTTCCCTCCTGCAGGATGACCTTCCATTATCTTCTTCATCAAAAAACACCAGAAATTCTATTCATTCTCCTTAGACTGGTGGGATTAAAGAGAAGTGTCTTTGTTGGTCCCCCTATCATTTCTGCTGAGGTAGGAAAACCCTGCCCTTTCTTTTGAGTTCCATGTGTTTTGTCCATAAAGTAAAAAGGAGAAACTGTGTGATATTGTGATTCCTCCAATCCAGTCACATAGTGGGAAGTTCCTCCTGCTGGGTTTTCCCTCTAAAGGACTTGACCTGCTTTTGTTTTCATGTAGAAGTCCTAATTTGACCTCTTTTTGAAAACAACTTAGAGGGTTGTTACAGGAAATAAACTTCCCTTGTCTTCGTTTCAGTTGTATACAGTTTTGATACAGTCTTATTTTAAATGATTAATAATAATAATAATAATAATAATAGAACTTATTTAGCACTTTGAAATTTGGAAAATATCATATTTAATCATCATTACCACTCTGTGAGGTAGCTGCTGGAATTTTCTTCCTTTAATATATGAGGAAAGTGAAGGGGAGGCTAGGTGGCGCAGTGGATAGAGCACTGGCCCTGGAGTCAGGAGTACCTGAGTTCAAATCTGACCTCAGATACTTAATAATTACCTAGCTGTGTGGCCTTGAGCAAGCCACTTAACCCCATTGCCTTTCAAAAACCAAAAAGAATAAAATAAAAAATAATAAAAGGGAAACTGAGACCAAGGGAATGGACTGTATAGGGTCACACAGCTCAAGAGTTTTGAATTAGAATTCAGTATTCTTGAATCCAAGCTTAACTCCCTATCTGCCATTTTAAAGGTATCCTAATCTAATTCTAGCTATATCTGTCATTGACCAAAAAATCACTTATTAATCACTTACTGTGTGCTAGACTCTGTCTTAACTTCTGGGAATACAAATAAGAGCAGAAAGATTCTTGTCCCCATTGAGCTTACATTCTATGGTGGGTGGACAATGGGGAATGATCATATAAAAGGAAGCTTCAAAGAGGGAGGAGGAGGAGGAGGAGGAGGAGGATGATAGAGAAAGTCCAGGAGTCTTAGGAGGGCAGCCTGGAGGGGCATCGTTGACCCTGGCAGTGAGTGTAGGATGAACCAGCCAATGAGAGGAGGAGGCTGAAGGGGCAGAGAGTAGCTCCTGTATGTGAAGTCTAGGGGTGAAGTGGGCTTAGAGAGGTTTCTGTGGTATGAGGGAGGTTTGGGGAGCCAAAAAGAGCCTGGAAAGGTATGTTGAGAGATCCCCAAATTCATGGGCAACTGATGGACTCCTAGTGTAATTTTGACTTCTTGCACCTAACCCCACTGGAAAATGTGATTTCACAGAGCATTCTAACCAGCCTGACTTTCTTTGCTGATCCCCAAATGTACAAGCCATCACTCATGTCTAGGTCTTTGCATGAACTAGCCTTATCTCCCAAATGCTGTCTCTTCTCCTTAGAATATCCAAGGCTTAACTCAAGGATGACCTCTTTCAGGCAGGCTGTCCTCAATCCCTGTGGTTCTTAGGACTGTCTCCAGCTGGATATTCCTTTGAACATTTTTATCTTTGGACAGTACCTCCACTCTTCCCCATTTCCTTTAGTTCAGGGGTTGTTTTTCATCATTTTAAAAAATCTCTAGCAGTCTTCAATTTTTTTGCCTTTATTTTCTTACTATTTTTTTAATTTTATTTTTCCAATGACATGCAAAGGTAATTTTCAACATTCATCCATTTGTCAGTTTGGTATTTAGTAGGCACTTAATAATTGTATGTTAAATAGCATGGAGACTTGCCTTCAGGTTCACCCTTCACTCTGATGTGTAGTTTAGAAAGGAAGGGACCAATTCTCATACCTGACTGGCGGAAGTGGGCTCCATCCCTTCACAGTCCCACCTAGAGCTGGGGTGTCAGACACAGCACAGACACATCTGTCACATTAGTCTGGGTGTGCTGGTGGTTTTTTCTTCTTTGTGGTCCTGAGCCTCAAAAATAGAAAGATAACCAAAACAACTAGGCAAAAATCTTACACCGCAAATTTTTCCCCTCTTCTATATTTGAAATTCTTCCAAGAGGAAAATGTAATGAATAGAAATTTTCAGGTGCCGCCCTCCAGAAGTTCCCAGAATCCCATGCATTTGGTTCTGTCATTGTCTAAAAATCAATGAGGAGGTTTCATAGTGACCCTCCACCCTCGTTCTGCCGTCCTGCTCCAGCCCACATCAGGACAGAACCTGGAGCCTCTCATGGGGCTAGGTCGTACATATCCCTGCTGGATCCCATAACTGGCCTCTAGAACAACAAACAGGCTAGCTAGTGTCAGAAGGTCATGATAATAATAAGTAATAATAATGATAACTGAAATGATATGATGGTTTAAAGTTTGCAAAGCATTCTACAAATTTAAGACAGTCCTTCAATGAAAGAAAAGCAAACCACATGATCACTTAAATTTGTCGTAGTTGTTAACAGTCCTTCAAAAGTATTAAGGAGGGGTGGCTAGGTGGCGCAGTGGATAGAGCACCGGCCCTGGAGTCAGGAGTACCTGGGTTCAAATCTGGTCTCAGACACTTAATAATGACCTAGCTGTGTGGCCTTGGGCAAGTCACTTAACCCCATTGCCTTGAAAAAAATCCTAAAGAAACATAATGAAAAAAAAAAGTATTAAGGAGCATGGAGTACTTTGAGATTATCTGATCCTTTTTTTTTAAGTCTTTGAAAATAGCTCTTCCTCATGAATTATTTGTTAAAGAGTTTTTGAGTTTTTGTTGGCTATGTGAGATGTATTCTGGGCAAGTTTTCAACAGATATGGGATGGGATGTTAGGCAGAACTTTAATTCAAAATCCATTGCCAAGACTCAGTGGAGCCTAGAGAATGCGCCCATGGAGACCCTTCCTGAGCACCATTTTTCTATGGTTTCCAGTACAAATGTAAAGTGAGGCTTGGGCAATGAGATAAAAATAATGGTTCCAGTCATGTTGACTATGCTTTATCAACAATGCTGTCATGGGTCTCCTTCTTTGATATTTCTGTGAAAAAGGCATTGGAAAAAAACAGAAATATCAGAATATGAAAAATCTATTGGTTAGGAGAGGAGAATTTTAAAAAATCTTTAACCTACTTCAAGAAAGAAGGAAAACAATTATTTCAAGAGGTGAAGATCAAATCTCATTTTGACTCATGAGACTCTCAGAATAGGAAGGAATCCCATCTGGTGCTCCCCTTTTCCTACCCCCTTTCGTGTATTGTCTTTCTGCATTAGATTATAAGTTTCTTGAGGGTAGGAATTGTCTTTCTTGTTATGAATTGTATCCCCTTAACACAGTTCCTTGAACACAGTAGGTTCTTAATAAAAGTTTATTGATTGTATTGGAAGGAATCAGAGTGGTCATCTAGTCTAATCTCTACTTGAATGACAATCCCCAGCCCATCACAATGTACAAGCTATTACTGAACCTTTCCTTGGAGACTGTCTAGGAGACAGAACTCTCTGCCTCTCAAGAAAGCCACTCTTTGTGAAACTCTAATCGTTTGGAAGTATTTTTGTGTCTTTTTTTCCTTAGTCGAGCACAAATGAATCTGAAGAGTCTCTAAGGTCATTTTCAACACTTTAAATCCTACTATGAATAATTTTATGCCATATTCTATCGAATATAGTGAGCCATTGACAATTTAGAGCTCTTTAGTGATTAGACCACGGCAGAAGTTTGTAGCAAGGATTGGAGATAGGGCTTAGACAGACTGCTGTCACTGAGACTAGTTTGGAGATTGTTCTGTTAGTCTAGGTAAACTGAAGAGACTGTGTATTAGGAAGGCGGAAGTGGGAATTGAATTGGGTTTTCAGAGTTCAAAGGATCTTAGTGACCAACCAGCCCAACTTGGAATAGAGTAATTATATTATATAGAATTAGATAATATTAGAAGATGGACTTAAATAAATGTTCATATGCTTTCTAACACCATGGAGTCAATTACCCCCAAATACACAGGCATCAGTATACCAATCATCCAATCTTCTTTGGAAGATGTCTGATGAAGAAAAACCAATTCCAGCACAAGGGAGCTCTTTCTGTTTTCCATTTGCCCTTCTCTGGAATCCTCTGAAAATCCCAAAATTCCAAATAAAGGATAATGAGATCAGGGTACAGTGGGACCATGACCTCTTTATAGCATCTAGGAATGAGACTATAAGCTACTAAATATTTGCTCATCAACACTGAGAGATGAACTTTCTTCCAGGGGAGTTTTCTCCTCCAGCATAATTACAGTTCTAGATTTTAAAATATCTGTTAATTCAGTTGAAGTACAGCCATAGCACATCTAGGTAATGAGTTCAATATCCTTGTCTCAGTACAGAGTAGTCTTGAACTTTGGTAATCTTGTTCTAGAAATCTTGAGACAGACAACTGACAAAGGTTAGATTCAACTTGCCTCATAAAAATCCATTTGATTGTCAGTCCTCCCTTGGGAGGCTAGATGTTTGTGGACCCAGGTGGTGACCCTTGGAGTTTGTGTCCTGGAATGGAGGGATATTACTCCTTTCATTTCTGATCTCAGTGATTCCTTTTGTGGGGAAATTTTATCAAGGATCTGCCTTTCTTATAATCCACACCAGGAAATTGTTATCTGGGTAAAACTTAACTTGGGTATAAGAAGGAGACTGGGGAAGGAAGCTTCTGTTCCAGCTGGTAAGTGATTTACCCTCATCAGTTGCTGGAAGCCATTAGCTGTAGAAGAAATATTACAGTAGATTACAGATTTTGTAGATAAAGTGACTAACATATCCATACCCTTTGGCCCAGAGATTCCACAAAGAGTCTGACATCCCAAAGGGTTCTTCTAAAGTTCCCCCAAATATTTAAATTTATTTTATAGTAACAAAGAACTAGAAGCAAAGTAGATGTGTTTTAATGGAAGAAGTTTTAAACAACTTGTATGTAATGGTCTATTACTGTGTTGTAATGTGTGATAACTAAGATGAATCCAGAGAGGCATGGAAAGACTTATATGAACTGATGTAAAGTGAAGTTAGTGGAACTAGCCAAAAAAAATAGTCTTTGACTATAAGAGTGTAGATAGAAAAAAACTTAGAAAACAATCATAAGTGAACTTTGCAAAATTAAAAAGAGCTTGTGACTCCAAAGAAGAGATAAGAGAAGACATATTTTGCATTTCCTCTGTAAAGGAAAGAGCTCTGCCGAGTTGGAACTTTGCATATGTCATATCACAAAATACTGATTCCTTTTGCTACTTATTTTCTTTTTTCTTTAAAAACATATTCTGCTATGTGGGGAAAGGATAGGGAGAGAGAGGATATTTGGTAGCTTATAGTCTCATTCCTAGATGCTATAAAGAGGTCATGGTCCCATTGCACCCTATTCTCAGTATTTTATTATAAAAACAAGATATTGGTAAAATTTATTTTAAAAAGTTAAAATATTATGGTATGACCTGATCAAAATTGGGAAGAGAGTTGATCAGATCTAAATAGCTGTATATTTACACCAAGTTAGTGGAGAAAATGAGAATATCCTTTGATTGGTTAGCTTGAAAGACAATAGGGTCTCTGAGGAGAATGTCTCTCTATGTCATACTTTAAACCCCTAAACAAAGTGACTAGGGATGAGCAGTGGTGCAGGGGAAGAAGCACAGTCTCTGAAATCAGAGGACCTGTGTTCCAGTCCTTGCCCTTTCCTACCTGAATGACTTTAGATAAGTCATTTAACCTTCCTGGGTTTTAGTTCTCATCTGTAAAATTAGGGGAGTGAACTCCAGAGCATTAGAGAATCCTCCTAACTCGAGATTTGTTCTCTTTTGATCTTGTAACATGAGGTATACTGGAGAGAGCTCTGAGAATTCAGGAAGACCAGAGTTCAAATCCAGCTTCAGATGCTTACTGGGTGACCCTGGGAAAGTCACTTAACCTCCACTTGATTTAGTTTCCTTATCTACACATTGGGAATAATAACAATACCAACTTTTTTGATTGTTGTGAGGACTTTTAAGCTGATCAATCAAAGGGTACGTTCATTTTCTCCACTGTCTTGGTGGAAATATACAACTATTTTGATAGTAATCTGATCTGTCTCTTCATTTTTCATCAGACCATAAGGTTATGTCCCAGGGGAATTAGGAAGGGTCAGATGCTTTACTGAGTGGAGGATAACTCAGTTATCTTCCTGGGTCTCAGTTTTTTTCATCTGTACAAGGAAGGAATCAGACTATATGATGTCTGACTTTTAGCTCTGGGTCTCTGATCCCATGAATCTCTTCAATATTAGAATTACACACTTCTACTAGAATATTCAAAATATTCAAGGTCAAGGAAAGGAGTGAGTAGTAATTGCGGTAGCTCATGATGACATATATCCTTAGTTCTTGAAGAAGACCATGACATCAGCGAGGTGATGTCATGACCAGAAAGTGAATTGAATTTGAGTGGGGAGTGCTGTGTGCTATGTCACCAGCCTCACTTTCTCCTCAGGACCCAACTGGATCCAGTGACCAGTTATGAATTAGAATGACTGGAGACAACGCTGGATGTGGGACAATCAGGGGTAAATGACTTGTCAGAGGTTACACAGCTAGTAAGGGTCTGAGGAGCATTTGAACTCAGGTCTTCCTGACTTCAGAGCCAATTCTCTACCGATTGCCATCTAAACTAAGCAAGGGAAGCTCATAGTTTTCTCAAGGACATATCAAATGCTTATAGGGCACTCTGGGAGTGTAGGGACTTTGTAGCTGAGTAGGGATCATCCTGTCTAGCCCTCCCATTTTACAGATGAGATAATGGAAACCCAGAGAGATTACAGGAATAGCCCAATGACTCACAATAAGTAATTACTGGAACCAGAATCAACCAGTTATTCGGATCATAGAATTTACAGATGGAAGGAAGCTTACAAGTAATTTCATCCAACATCCTCCTCTGATAGATGAAGAAATAGAGAAATAATTTAGAATTATGGAATTATCCTTGTTAGAAGTTTTGAGATCATTCAACTCAAACCCCAGAATTTTTAAGAAGTTTACTTACCTGAAGTCATATTATTAGGACGTGACTGTCAGACCCCATGAAATGTCAGTGTTAGCAACAGTCCTTGGCTTAAGTGCTTAATAGATAATTGTTGTCTTAATTGACTTGATTTGACTTTCTCAAGGTCACAAAGTTTACCTTATCAGAACCAGATGTGAAATCTATCCAAGTTAATGTTTTTTGACCAATTTAGTCCAAATAAGCTGCTTGGATGCAAAAGCATTGGTGTCAATTAAGTTTGCCAAAAGAGGGTATTTGGGGTCAGAACAGAGGGAGAAGTGGATGATACCACAGCTGTGGTGACTGTTTTTACTCATGGTGGCTCATGCTTTCTCAAAGGACTATGAGATTTAGAACTGCCTTAGTTCTTCCGCCCATGGTAAGCCCATTATTTGGGTTTCACATGACAACTAGCAAATTCTTGGAATCTTTCTGATCCTATTTAAGCCCATCAACCCCCTTCTCCAACTCTCCTTTGTCTTGGCAGGCTGTGACAGCCCAGCTATTGTCTCTACCAAAGCCAGGACCTGATTTGTCCAAGCTAGGATGTTATAAAAAGCTTTGAGTATGTGAGATCAGCCAGTTGATTTTCAGCTCACCCCCTTGAAATCTGAAATGTCTCATTTCAACTTTGACCGAATCATCTGGTTGGCCCTGTTCCAATGATTCCTGTAGCATCAAATGGGGGGGTCTTTATTTAGACTTTCCCCCCTTTCTTCTTTAGAAGAAAATTTCTTCTTAGATTTAAAAAAAAAAAGAATGAGTCATCCAGCTTGCAGCTTCCTTGGTAGGTGTGACATCTTAAACGTTCCTAATAGTGAAGCTGAAACAAAAGGAGCCTTTTGTACAAGCAGCTCATTTGCTCAGACTAAAGAGGCTGCATCTTACTTTTCATCAGTGCTAACTGAGGACACGCTGGACAAGGCTTCTGCATCCAGTAGAAATGACTGCACCTTGGAAGAGAGCTCTGGGGTGGGAAGGATTATCTATGCTGACAGGAAAAGAAGACTATTGCTGACCTTCTTTGAGACCTCGTAAATTCTGGGCATCTCTGTTTTTCTTCATTCCCCATCCCACTTAGAGAATGAGGGAACCTTGCTTCTATGGTCAAGAGTCTCATTAGGATCATGACCTCATAGATTTTGAGCTAGAGAAAGACTTTAGAGGCTATGTCCACTTTTCTTATTTTATAGATAGGGAAACTGAGACATAGTGAATTTTCATGACTTGCCCAAGAGTCACACAATTACTAAATGTTGAAAGCAGTTATAAACCTAGGTCTTCTGGACTCCAGTCCCCACTACACCATCACCACTTTCCTGTCTCCTTCTTTTATTCTTTATTTCTGTGCACAATTCACAGTGCCTGTGAGCCTTCCTGGCTTTTTTCTGGTTCATGAAAAGCCTGTGAGTGAAATGCATTCTTCAAATAGCTCGCCAAATTAGGAATAGAGTTATAAACTCTAGTATGTGAACTTGGCCAAGACATGAAACCATCTTGGGCTTTGCTTTCCTCTCCTCTATAGGGAGGGGAATTGATTTTAGGGTCCCAGATTCAGAACTGAAAATGTGTCTTAGAGGTCCTCCAGGCCAATCCCCATGATTTCTTACTGATGAGGAAACTGAGACTTGAGAGATTAAGTCATGCACCAAGGACCATATGGGCTGCAAACCACAGAGCTGGTGATTTGCAGCTTCCTTGGTAGGTGTGACATCTTAAACGGTCTTTGGACTCCAGTCTCATGTCCTTTCCATATTCTGAAGTTATTTCAGCTTCTAAAAACTGGCTTGTGAACCTTTGACCCATAAAATGATAGGGTTTGGCTATGTGACCTTCTAGCTCTAAATCTATGATTCCATGCTGCTCAGGAACATAAAAGATCCCACTTTAAATATTTCAGGATTTAAAATTCTAAATGAAGCCTAATTGATGAGCTGAATTGGAATAACTCTCTTTGAAGACATTTTTTGAGAGAGGGTCAGGCCAACATCAATGAATAGTCTTCTGTAACTTAGCAGACTTATCTGAGATTTTAGGTCTTGGTTTCCTTGGATCTCTACCTTTGGATCTTCAAAAGGAGTGAGGTTTGCTAAAGAAGCAATTAGTAGCTCACAGGTAAGTCTTTAGAGAAGAGACAGAAAAGTGACTCCTCATGGTCAAAGAATCAATCCTGGGCTTAGGAAACAAATTGCAATGGCCATTGGTCAATGCTAGGAATGGTGCTGTTTGGAAGGTTCTCTCTTGGCAAACACCTTGACTTAATGAATATGCATATATGTGTAGAGGTGTGGATGGATGGCCATGATCACCCCTACTTCTTAAGTGTGTACAAACAGGAATGTAATAGAAGACTTGTTGCTGAAGAAAATAATTCCAGTTGTAATTTAACAAGTTTTTTATAAAAAGAGTCCAAGAGTTATGACATAAGTTCTTTGAGATCAGGGGCTAAATTTTGGTTTTATGTCAGTGTCCCTAATACTTAGCACTTTGCATTTAATTACTGCTTGTTGGATTTTATTGTTAAGATTACTATAGCCTAGGAAAAATAAAACCACTTTGTTAGGTTTTGTCTAGAAGTTACTTCGTCATTAGGCCAGGAGGGTAGTCCGCATTCCACCATTCTAGACTAATCTGAGTGGGAGGGACAATAAGGTCAAAGGACAAGATATTGTCTTGGAAAGTAAGTGGGTTACAGCCAGACTTCCAGACCAAGGAAGGCATTTTGATGATCCAATGGAATATGAAAATCACTTGGGAGAAATTAGATATGTCTGGGATTTTGTGAGAAGGTGAGTACGTGGTTAGGACTCATATCCCCACTCTTCTCGGTTCCCATGAATATACAAATCTCTCTCTTCCATGCACATGAGATGAGTTAATTAGTTCTAATAAAAGGGTTGAGAGCACCAATTTTGAGGCAACTGTTCATATAGCTGGAACAGGGGCCAAAGAACATGATGTGAGTAGTTAATGAGATATTAATCTTAACATCTCTTAAGATCCTGGTTCCTTGGAAGGTAATCATGATAGTAGGGCTGTGCCATTTTCTAAACATCGAGTTTGGCTAGGGTCTCCATTGAGGCATAATGGAGAATCCAAAAATCACGTCGTGAATGATATCATCAGTGAGGTCTTGTCAATCAAGTATTAATTATCTTTATTAAGTACCTATCCTCTATGTCAGACCCTGGACTTCATGATGGGATCCAAAGGCAAAAATGAAGTTGTCTTTACCTTCAAGGAATTTATATTAAAAAGAGGCTATTAATGATGAAATGATGACATGAAGGGAAATGATTTAGAAAAACGTCCAGTATTGTATATTTGGCAGCATACAAAGCTTATTTGTGATTTATCTGTGTGGGATTTTCTCTGAAGAGAGAGCATCTTTCAGCCCCACACTGATCAGAATACCAGCTTGCCGAGACAAGGCCATCAACTTCTCCTTTTTCCAATGGTAATTTACATAGTTTTTAGCAACCGAAAAAAAGGTCTTAACATATCTTTGCTGCATTTTGGGGAATGTTTTTAAAGAAAGGGGACAAATTCATGGATGCTCAGAAGCTCTGACTCCTTAAATAGTAACTTCATTTCATATTCTGGGTAAGAAGGAATTGATCATTTGTGAACACCAATGACCCAGGAAACCCTTTCAGGGTCAGGTGTTGCTGATGAGTGTTGCTGGTATTTAATACTGCTCCCTATGAATCAGACATCTGATAAATGTCTCTCTGGTTGCGTTCCTGCAGAGAAAAAAGCAAATAGAAACCAAATCCAAGCATAAATGGAGAATAAGAGATTTTCCCCTTCCACCAACCCATATGTGCTCACTCATTTTCTGCAACTGATAAACTATAGCTGTTTCTAGAATATTCAAAGGCTTTCACTGATGGGTCTTGAGAAAGGGAGGAGATGGATGAAGAAAGCCCATTTAATTTGAATTTTCTTTTCCCCAATTCAATCCAGGTTTGTTGAAAGCTGAGTTTTAAATTGGTTGAGCTGAGCCATGTGCAAAAAACTGGGCCCCTTTCACTTTGCTGTAGCAAGGGGGTTGGATTTTTGAATCATCTGTCCTTCCTCCCCTTGTCCATAATCCTGGCATTCTTCTTGTCTGTGATGGTACCGCATGCGTCAGATCCGATCTAAAGAGGCAATCAGGGGGAAGAAATAGAAAATCACCTTGTTATCTGTAGTACAACCCCAATTACTATTATGTGTTGGAGACAGATAAATAACTTAGGAAGCCACCTACACAGGCCAAGAAAAGATTAGAACCATTATAAATAATGACAGTATGAAGAACTGAGCAGGCAGGCCTAGGCTCAGCACACATCACTGGATGTCTGAGCGGGTGGAATCCTGGGGACTGGCTTCAGTCAACAAAGGTTCAATCCTGAGAGGATGGAGAGCCAGTGGCGATGAAGGCAGGAAGGCAGAGTACCACCTGACGTGGGGTCCTTGTGTTTTCCTCAGGTTAATGTGGTATATGTCATTTCAAGCTCGTAAACCTCAGAGGAGAGTGAATATGATAATAAAGAACCAAATGCTCACCTTAGAAAAGTCATGAGTGATGAAAATATTGATGTGGAAATTTTTTCCCCACTCACAAAGTAATTTTCTATTGGCTGGGCTACCATGCTGCGCTGTGTGATATGGGTGTGGTTGCTTTCTTCTCTCTTACTGCCTGCTTGTATTTTTCATCTCTATGGCTTTGTAGTGGGATTGAGGTTTTCTGCCATCTGTTTTTCAAGCCATCTGAATTAAAATGTAAATCCTTTGGAGGGGGGAGGGGTTGCTGCAGAATGGAACTGGACTGCCATTCACTGGATGGCCATTCCCTTTGATAAAGACCATGCTTCTGCTGATGTGCTGATTCGGAAAATGTGCTGAATGAAAATATGAAAACACAATGAAAAAAATGACTGGACTTAGGTGAACCTGCATTCAGATCTGATCTTTGATACACCATGTGTGGCTTTGGGGAAGCTAATTAGTCTCTCTGGCCTCAATATCCCAATCAGTAAAATGAAGGGGAATTGGTGAAATGATCAATAATGTAGCTTCTAGCTCTAAATTTTCCAGGAATGGAATTAATAGCCAGAGAGAATGCCTGGAACTGAGAGATGGAGGGTCTTATTGGTGGAACAGCAAGGAGGTCAAACATTGAAGAGTAGCATACAAGGTGGAGAGGAATAAGTGTCCAAAGACTGGAAAGCTAAGAGGAGGATCGGGTAATAAAGGACCTTAAATGCCAAACAGATACTTGGCCCAGGAGGTAATAAGAAGACACTGGAGCTTATTGAACAAAAGGATGACTTTTAGGAAGATCACTGGTTTCCTTGCTGTTCCTCATACAAAACACTCCCACCTCTGGTAGGCTCTCCCTCTTCCTCTCTACCTCCTGGCTTCTCAGGCTTCCTTCAAATCCCAGCCAAAATCTCACTTTCTACAGTATACCTTCCCCAACTCCCATGAATGCTAGTGCCTTCCATCTATTGAGGGCAGATAGGTTGATGCAGGGGTTAGAATGCTAGACCTGGAGTCAGGAAGACTCATCTTTGTGATTTCAAATCTGCCCACAGATATTTCTTAGCTGTGTGACTCTGGGCAAGTCACTTCACCCTGTTTGCCTCAGTTTCCTCATCTGTTAAATGAGCTGGAGTAGGAAATAAATCACATGAGTCTGCTAAGAAAACTCCAAATGGGGTCATAAAGAGTTGGACATGACTGAAAGCAACCAAACAACAATTCCATCTATTCCTTATCTCCAATTTATCCTTGATATAGCTTTGTATTAGAGTGTGAGCTCTTTGAAGATAGGTTGTTTTCCTCCCAGCGCTTAGCACGGTTCCTGGGGTATCCATAGGCACTTACAAATGCCTATTGATTGACTGACTGGTAGAGCCATATTTTTTCTGAAGGAATATTTGTACATTTAATGACCAAAGTAAAACTTACCCAATGGACCAAATTGCCTTTAAATTTTTAGTGATAAACTCCTAAAGCAGAAGAACACGAGTGGGCCTTTTCCAATGGACTGGAGAACAAATGTTTTTGTTTGTCTCTATTCCCATCACCCTAGACATAGTAAGACTTAATCCATGTTTGTTGGATGGGACTTTGGGTCATTAACCCTATTAGATCCACTCACAGCATCATACTGTGTGCAATCACGGCCAATTGATGCTTCCAAAGGTATTTTGCATGAATGAATAATGTGGAACTGATATAGGAATTAGGGTTTTAGGTTCAGTTCAAGCTGTATAGCTCATCAAGGCTCCAGGCATTTCCTTTCAGGAAGGAGGAAAGTGTTAAGCCCAGACATTTACCATAGACCCTAGAAACAGTTGCTGATGCCAGATTTGAGTGAGTAAACACGAACACCTGTTCAAGATTTCTGGAGCCTGTTTTTCTTCCTTTCTCTTTGGACCAACCTTGGGGGAGTTAATTCCCCCCCCCCAAATAAATAAATAAACAAACAAATAAAAGGAAAAGTGGGAATGGTGGCCCCTCCATAGGCTCCCTGTGACCTGTCCTGGCCAATGTCATGGCTACTATCAAGTGACTTGGATGCTCTGTGCTCCCTTTTTGGGGTCATAGCAGGTCATGGCCGGTCATGGGATGATGAAACCCCAGAGACACCGGTAGTTACTTGCTAATCTCATCCAGCGCTACTATGCTGGATGTTACAGTGACAGAGCACTAGTAATTTCTGGAGATTCAGGCCAAATCCCAGGATGACTGTTTTCTCTTCCCTTCTTTATGAATTTACATGATGTGGTCCATGGAGGTCCTAGAATCCCTTTGGGGCTTCTCCACTTCAAGCAGGTGGGATTGAGCTGTGTCCTGAAATGACCTTTTTTTGGGGAAGCTGGGCCTGTTCCAGAGAGGATCTTGCCCCAGTTCCCTAGCAGTTGATATGGAGGAAATCACAGCCTTGGAGTCAGAAAGGATCTTTAACATCAGCTAGTTGAAGACTTTGATTTTAAAGGAGAGACTAGAACAAGAAATGGGAAGTAATGTCCAAGGTCATACTATTTAGAAAAAACAGAACAGAGATTTGAACTCTCCATCTGTCTGTCTCCAGCAGGATAGCACCATGTCCCAGGACTGGTTCTGAACACCATTGAAAATGCAAAAGGAAATAATGATGATTTTACAATGTGTCCCAGAAGTCTTAGTTCAACTTTAATAATTTCAAAACTATACTAAGACTTTTGGGACACCCTATCCAGAATAAATAACACAGACACACACACACACACACACACACACACACACACACACACACAGACTTAGTGCTTTCAAGTTTTCAAAGTACTACAGAGACTTTATCTCATTTGATTCTCACAATCCTGTGAGGCGGATGTTATTATCCCCATTTTATAGAAAAGGAAACTGAGACCCCCAAAGATAGAACTGACTTTCCCAGGGTCATACAACAAAGTAATTGTCTGAGCCAGGATTGGTTTTAGGTCTTTTTGATGCCATATCACACTCTGTTATCTACTGCATTCTAAATGCCCTTTGTCACTAATGAGATGTAATTTGCTGTTTTCTTTACTGATGGAGAATTGCAAATACTTGGAGACAGCCTCTTAATTTTTGAATCCTGAGACAAAACTCCAATGATTTCATCTTAGTTATTTTTTTTATCACTTACTATCTTATCTGCAAATAAATCAGGGGTTTTTAGCTTGAAAACTTCTAATTTTTAAGAACATTTTCATAATTATTTCAATGGATTAGCTTCCTTTGGAATCTTATGCATTTTAATTAAATAATAAAAAATTAAAAAATGATATCAATGCATTTCAAAACATTATTCTGAGGATTCCATAGACTTCATCAAGTTGCTATAGAGATCTATTAACCCCCAACAGGTTAAGAATCCCTGGATTAGATGGTGTCTAAGTCCGTTACTTCCCACTGGGAGATTCGACATCACTTATGCTACACATAGTTTATAGTATTATTTATAATGTTGTTGGACAGATCCATCATTGCTGCTCCATTCCTATAGTCTGAATGAAATTCAGATGTATAATATCCACACAAACATCCTTTCCTTCTGTTCCATGGGGGGTACTTACATAATCATGGGTGCAATTTGACTTGGTTCAACCCTTGCAGGTTTATAAGACTTTGTTTTAATTCAAGTTTGTAACTAGGGCTCAAGACTGGGGAAGTCATTTTTGTGGACTTTTGGTGCAAACAAATGGAATTCCTTTGATGTCAAGTTTTTTCATCAACTTTTTTCATCAACTTTTTTTGTGCTATCTGACTTCTCCGAATGCCCTCTGCATATAATATATATATATACATATATATATATATATATTTCTATATAAATAGATCTGTTAAAGGAAATATATATATATATATATATAATATATATATTTGTTAAAAGAAAATCTATATGCTCTATCTAAAGAAGTCTAGCCAGATAAGAGAAAGAAAGAGAAAATTAAGAGGCAGTGTAGCTTGCTTTCATTAATCTTGGTTGACTCTGCTCTGTGGGAAAAGTGACCCTTTTTCCTCTTTATCAGGTAGATTACATGAACAAAGGAATCCTCTAATCTTTGAAAGAATTAGGGAGACCACTTTGCCAGGATTCCCCCTTTCTCCTCCCCCACCAAAGGACACCTAAGAATGCTTTTCTTTCATTGTTTTAAAGTCTAAGATCCAGTAACCCTTCACTAATTCAGGATTGATAGATATCTGGAGTGTCTGAAAGCTAAATGGAACAGGTTGTTAAATATTCCTTTGTGTCTGTAATGGTCTGGAAGCATACCCAGGCTTTACACGGTGCTGTGTCTAGACAAAACCACCAGAGCTCTTTAGGGCAGAGAGATTGACAGGAGGTGACCTTAGGAAGAGGAGACCTATTTTAATATTTTAATTTTATACCAGTCCATCAATTATTCAGTACCTACTATGTGCTTGATGAAGATGACAAATTGTAGAGCTATACATTGTTCCTTAAAATTTGCAAAACTTTTTTACATAGATTTGAGCTGTGAGGTAGCCAGCTATAAAACCACAGGTTTTATCACCTCTGTTTTATAAATGAGGACTCTCCACTCAGAGAGGTTAAGTGATTTGTCCATAGTCATACAATAGAAAGGGCTGAAACTGTACTGGAAGAGCCTGGTGTTTCTGATTCCACATCCAATACTCTGTTGGTTTTATTAATCTACAGAATTTTGTTCCAAAGAAATTTTTTTAAATCTGAAAGGACCCCAAGAGACAATTTAGTCCATACTCTTCATTTTATGAATGAAGAAACTGAGGCACAGGGAAGAAAATGGAATTAGTTTCATAGGATGATAGAGAGCTAGAAACAATCTCAGACCAATACTCTCATTTTACAAATGCGGAAACAGAGGTTTTGAGTGATTAGATGATAGGTATAACACCACATAAGAAATAAATCAGAAGGCTGGAATTTGATCCCAGAACTTTGAACTCTAAAATCAAGGATCTTTCTCTTATATCCCAGCTGACTATTTAGAGTTCAATGAGTACCCTTACCCAGAAAAGTCATGTTAGGAAGTAGAATGATGGTAGCCTTCATTCAGTCTTTTTCCTTCTGCAATGACCTTTGATTTTTGTATAGATTTTATTTGCTTTTAGTCACCAGGTGAGATTAACTCCAGGGTCCTTTCACAGGATGCCTACAATAGGAAATCTGTTTTCTTATCCTTCAGAACTGAAAACCATAAAGCAAAGAGAGTGAATTTAATGAACAGACCTTGCCGAATAAAGCTTCTTAAAGTTTCAGTTGTCTATATAAAACCCGGCCAGCAGAAAGTAGGTCAAATTTTAAAAATGAATTAGGTTTTCCCTTGCATGTTACTGGCTTTGCTGGCTGATTCCTATCCCTGCCCCCCCACTCCTAATGACTCATCCTTTGCAAAGTCCACTATCTTTTCATTGATGGGCTTCAATAAAAGGGACACTGGAACACATGCCATTCATCATTTTATACTCATTTATTTGGCAAAGTCCATTGAGCACTAAGATTTATGTTTCTGCAGCTTTTTCTGGGAGTAGAATGGTGTAACCAAAAGAGAGCTGAACCTAGAGTCTCAAACTTGGTGTTATAGATGCTATACCAGATATGCTATTTATTATATTAAACTCCCTGAGACTCAGTTTCTTCATTTGTAAAATCATAGAATTAGATGACTCCTGATGTACTTTTTTTAGGACCATGGAACTGTATTGGTGGTGAACCCTTCAATGTAGCCTATGGGATAATATTGATAATGAATCTTATGAAACTATATTAATAATGAATGCCACAAGCAAAATCCATTATCATTTTGTCAGGAAATAAAACAACAAGCCAATGGAATTTAGTTGTATTGACAGGAACTTGTATTCCTTCAATCCACAGATGGCTTTGAGTTTAGTTGACTATTTCTAAATTATCCTCTTCACTTAGCATCTGTGTGACTTGGGGTTTCTGATCCCTCAGTCAAGGAGAGGAGAGATATATTGAATGACCTTTGAGGTTACTTCTATTTCTAATTCTATGATCTGCTGAATCCATAAAGAGACAGTTTGATGGGGCTAAAAGAGGAGTATAGATAGATTTAGACCAGTTTTAAATAAAATGAGGTAGTTTTTATCCAACTGTCAAGTTTTTAGAAATCAACCCAAATGGTAGAATTCCAGATGTGATGACAAAGTGAAGTAGAACCATTCCAGAAATGTGAGAGAAGACATTTTTATATTGAGAGGTAAGCCCTAGCCAAATAGTCTGCCTTTGCTGGGAATATGGTTCTGCTTTTCATGACGTCTTCCCTTCTTCTACTTCTGAAGTCAAAGATTCTCTACCACAAGAGTTCTTTACCAGAGATCTAGGAACTATTTAAAAATGCTTTGACAATTGTATACCAACATACTTGGTTTCCTTTGTAATGCCATACATTTTATTTTATGGATTTAAAAAAGATTATTTCTAGGATAGTAGACAGAGGTCTAAGGAGGACACACACACACACACACATACACACACACACACACACACACACACACACACACACACACACACACATATATATATATATATATATATACTTTCAAAATTCTCATTAAAGCTTAAAACTACACTAAAACTTTTGGGATAGCCAGTATATGATTTGCTGGTCATTTGGGTATTAATAAAGCTAATATTCCTTTCAAAGATATCCTTTTTGTTTGTTTATTTTTTTGCAAGGCCAGGGGATTAAGGGATTTGCCCAGGGTCACACAGCTGGGTGTCTGAGACTACGTTTGAACTCAGGTCCTCCTGGCTCTAGGGCCAGTGCTCTATCTACTGCACCATCTAGTTGCCCCCTTTACTTTTTCCAATTACATGTAAAGATTAATTTTAATATTCATTTTTTTTAAATTTTTGAACTCCAAATTTTCTCCCTCCTTTCTTCATCTCTTCCTCCTTATGATGGTAATTTTATCTGATATAAGTTATATATGTCCATTAAGATTAAGAAAAGAAAGATAGCAGATATAGAACTCACCTGGGTAGCAATTTGCTTATCTTACTTTGCTTTGGGTATTACTTTTCATAAATTCAAAACATTTTCTTTGGGTTTTTATGCCCTTTGAGCAGGAATCATGTTGCCATTAACATATAGGTGGATTCAAAATACATGGATGGGTATCTTACAAGGAGAGAGAGAAAATTCTTTACCGTCTCTCAAGATTTGAGATTTTGTGCAAACAAAGAAAAAGGAAACCCAAACTCTTTCTGATTAGATTCTTTAAGTGGCAGAATGAGTAGCATTGGGCTTGGAAAGGCTAGATGGGAAGAATTGAATTTATATTGAAACCTAGCAATTACCTGTCCCCAGCCTCAGTTTCCTTATCTGTAAAATGAGGGGGTTGATTAGAGTGACTTTGAGGGTCCCTTCCAGCTCTTGATCTCTGATCCTAGTTAGCCTGCTCATATCTGTGCTATTGGAAATCATGTTGGTTTCCTTCTGCTATTACTCCCCAGCATTTTTTGTTGTACCACATTCTATGGTATCCTTCCCCTCAGTGGCATAATGTATGCAGTTTATTTCTTTTCTCCTGCCTCCCTTGTTGGAGGAAAGCCTTTAAGGTAGCATTTTGTTCTTCCAAAGCAAATGCTTTTTTAGAGTCATCAAACAGTGAGCACAGTGGGATCTTGCATCCTGTACATCTTTCAGTCAATTGTTTGACTGAATAGATGTGGTTGCTATAGGAAATCGTTTGTTAAAAACCTGCTTGTTTCCTTCTCATTCCCTCTTCAAAGATGCCCTTGGTGCACTTGTAGACTATTCCCATGAAGATTTTGTAGACATGTGAAAGTAGACTTGTGAGTTGGTACTTATTGTCTCTTTATTGTTGTTCTAAAAATGATATCTGCTGCTTTTTTGAAGCACCTGTACCCTACCCCATTTAGATATTTTTAGAATTGATCTCTTAAAATTGTCTTGCCTCCTGCACAGAATTTCTTTGTGTATGTACTTGGGCTAGTTCGGTTACTCTTTTCACCTTTTCTACTTGTGACGCAATGCCTCAGAAACTGTGATTATAGAATCCAAATGGGAGAGATGATTCCATTGTCATGGATGGAGAAAAGAACTATAGAAATCTTGACAATCTTTTTCTGTTTTTTTTCCAATTGTTTGTTTTCATCCTTAAGGTTTTATCCTTAAATCCCATTGAGATGATTTCACTTGGTTGCGTTTCTTGCCAAGCTTTCTTTAAAATATTTCCACCACTACTACCTTCTTTTTATGGTTTTACAAGGTGATACAGCTTTTAATAGTCTATCATAAGATATAATAAATGAGTTTATAGTCCATCCTGGTGTAGCACATGAAAAAAAAGAGAACAGGGTAAAAACAGTTTCTATGTTCTGTGGGTCTTGATATGGTGATTAAATTGTTTAGATTTCCTGAGAAAATGATCATGGTTTATGTCGATATCTGTCCTTTTATTCATTTCCCTTTTTTTGCTACCATCTTATTTAAATAGGTCAGATTACAATTTTAACAACTGTATATCATATATTCTCAATTGACCTTTGTAACAAAATGGTACTTTGTCTGGTTCAGAAATGATCCCCACATTGATGACCAGCTATATCCTAATGTCACCAAGTTAGCACACTTTTATTAAGTGCTTAATATATTCTAGATACTGTACTGAGTTCTAGGAATACTAACATAAAGAGAAAGACCAACAGTCCTTGGTCTTAAGGAGCTTACCTTATAATGGGGAAAGACCCCACATAAAAGGGAGCTAAAAAAGGAGTAGGGAGAAGGTAATCCTTGAGGAAGCATATGGAGATGAGTCAACAATGAAGCCTGGAGAAAAATGAAGATAATTCATTAATATATATATATATATATATACATATATACATATATATATATATATATTTCATTTTTTGGTGAGTTTAATATGCTACTATATGAAGTATCTTCTGTCTCTTGCCTTTAACACTGTTCCAGGCCCTATTTTGGATACTGATGACATGGAGGTAAAAAGAGAAACAATCCCTGCCTTCAAGAAGCTTATACTCTGTCAAGGAAGGCAACTTTATAAAATAAGATATAAAGGATCTCTCTCTCTCTCTCTCTCTCTCTCCATACATACATATCTATATATATCTATATATCTATATATATAGATATATAATGTATATCTATATATATGTGTGTGTGTGTATAAAATAAAAATTAAGGATAAGATTGATAAATAGAAGTTAGTTAATGGGGGAGGACATCAGAAGTTAGAGGGAGAATCAGGAAATGCAGACAGAAAGCAGTGCTTCAATTTATATTTTTAAAAGAAGATGTCAAATGAAGAATGGGGCAAAAACTGGGATATAGGAGATGGAATATTGTATAATATTCCAGCTAGTAGCCCAGTGTACTTGGATATATACTTCATGAATTTCTTTTTGCTTATCCTAAGTCCCTCAGTGCATAGATTGCCTGACTTGAAGTTAGAAAGACTTGCATTCAAATCATGTCTCATATACCTCCTCATTGTGTAATTCTGAGAAGATACTTAACCATTTTGTGCATCAGTTTCCTCACCTATAAAATATGATAATAGAGCACTTACTTAACAGAGTTGTGAAAATAAAACAAAATAACCCATGTAAAGACATTTTGCAAATAGTAAATCGCCATATAAATGCCAGTTATTGTGATTGTTGTGTATATTGTACCTCAAGATGATAAAATGTTCCAATGGAATTATGTCTTCTGTTGCCTTTGTATACACAATAAAGTAGATCCTTTTATTTGCTTCCCCATGGAGAATCTGTAATGCATCTTGATATCTAGCTGCAAATGTCTTTTGTCTTCCGATTTTATTTATAGCAGAAATGTCAAGATTGTGATTATTCAGGTAGCATGTCTGTCCATTTATCACTGGACTAAAGGACCTCATAGTTTGAATATTTCTAGTAAAGTACTCTCCCCATGTCATCTTCTCCCAATCTGCTACCAGCAGTATGGAAACAAAAGGAAGTCAAAGAAGGCAATGGGATTTTTTTCTCCTCTCCGAATCATGGTTTACCATAACCAAATAATTCCATGTAGAACCAGGCTGATCCTTGGGGACTGTACTTGAAGCCTCTCTAGCAAATGGACAAAGTTTGCCCTCTCCTTTGGCATGACTTTTAGCCACCCAGCTTCATCATCCTTCTAAGATGAGGAATCAATGGAGTAGGGCTTTGTGAAAGACTTTTTATCCATATTTCTAAACCAGCTTCTCCTTTATTTGTTGGACACCTCTGTGTATTTTTATATTCATTTTATACATTTCCACACACTTATTTATCTATTGTGTCTATTTGTGGTCATAAAAACTAGTTCCCTTCCATTCATTGGCTAGGTTATTAATTTGCATTAGAACATCCAGTGCAGATAGAGACTTCCAAGTCAGCTGGTGGCCCATTATAAATTCAGGGAGTGGAACTTCAATTAGGTCTTCCTCACTGATCTGAAATTCTTTTATTCATCTCTTTTATACAAGAGCAACACAGTACAATGGAATGAGCACATCAAAAGCTTGAGGATCTGGGTTCAAATTTGCATTCTGACATTTATTAGCTATGTAATCTTGGATAAGGGAGTTAAATTGTCTCTGACTCAAGTTTCTTCCTTAGACAAGTGAGAAGGTTGGACTAGATGGCTTCTGAGATCTTTTTCAATGCTAGCTTTCTGATCCTAGGTTTGGATCAGCAGAAACCTCATCTATCTGCAGTTTTATGACCCCCCAAGGCAGTGGAACATAGTCACTTTTCTGCAAAATTACTTAGTGAATCAAAAACCACAATACCCCTTTCCTGGGTAATTAAAAAAAATTTCCTGAAATTGGTTCTTTCTGATTGTAGTTTGGACTTAAAATTGTGTTGTGTTGGCTCTACCTACTACTTTGTCACACCTCTCCCTTTCCTATTCCTTCCTTCTCCTTTTTCCTATCTTTTCTCATTTTCCTGTTCCTCCTTTTTTGAAGCAGTTGAGTGAATAGAGTGCTAAACTAGAGTTAGGAAAGTATGAGTTCAAATCCAGCTTTAGACAATATCTGAATAACCCCGGACAAATCAATTAACTTATTTGTCTCCATTCCCTTATCTTTAAAATGGGGATAATAACGATCTCTCCTTCCCAGGGTGGTGAGGATCAAATAAGATAATATTTATAAAACACTTTGTAAAACTTGGAGCACAGTAGAAATGTAAATATTATTATTCTTTCCTCACTTTTCTCTCTCTTCCTTTTTCCCTCCTCTATTTCCTTCCTTTTCCCCTTTCCCAAGTGATCCCTGCTGCTGTTTCTTCTATAGAGGACCATAGACTGCCAGCATGTGGAAGGACCTTAGAGATCACTTTGCCCAATACTCTCATTTTACCAATGAGAAATCTGAGGCCCAAGAAAGAGGAAGTGATTTGTCTAAGGTCACATTACTAATGAATCCCCATACTAGAATTCTAAAATGCAGTTCTTCTGACTCCACAATCAGCAGTCATACCACTAATGATTTATTCTCTGCCCTCTTAGAACCTGGCAGATTAGAAGCAAGGTTAAGGCATGAGCCTTTCTGCATCCCTATGAGGTAGGTGAAAAAGTAATTATTATCCCCTTTATACAGATGAGGAACCTAGAGGTCACAGAAGTGATGTGAATGCTCTGTCATTGCTCTGGTCCCACTTACTCTAAGGTCAACTCTCCATCTTCTAGAGCAGACTGTCGATTCTAGAGTAGAATTTATCTTCGTTTTTCTGTATATCTACCACAAATTGTGAAAGCTGCCTAACTGCCCAGTTCTTTGTGCCTTTATCATGGATAATTTGGTAACCTGCTTAATTAACATCAATCAGAAAAATAAAATCAAACCTCCTATATTCTGTAATAGGAAAAGAGGCCATATACAAACTAACCAAATAATGAAAACCTTGTTTTTTGTGTAGCTCAAAAAGAGCTATGATGATTCCAACAGGAGAAAAGTCATTTTGTCCTCTTGCTGCCCCAGATTTCACTTGCCATCCTCTCCCTGGAGATCTTTTCTGTTTGCTTAGTTCCCTTTGAAATCAACAGGAACAGAGACACCAAGAAAACCTGTTGGAGGGAGAGAACTCTGGCCTAATTGAATATATCTATCCTGGAACGAGTTAAATGAATCCAGGACCTCAAGGGGCAGATGGTTTTCTCAAGTGTAATGCTAGGACTTCCTCAACTTTTCACTGGTTGTAGAGCTCACTACTAGGAGATTCTTTTTTTAATCCCTAACCATTGCCAAAATGATACATGCATACATACATATATACATGCATGCATGCATGCATGAATAATGTATCCTAGGGGAATTTGCTATCATATATGGAGTCTCATATCTGGATGAAGTTAATGATTGACCCAGAAAATATTCTTATTCAGTGACAGTTGATTGGAAACTAGCTTCATGGAAAGAGTGATGGACTGTCTCTAGGACTTACTAGCAAGATGACCACGAGCCAGTCACTTAACTTCTCTGAGATTCATGTCATCATTGGTAAAATGTGATAACAGTCTTAATCCAAAAAGTTGTTGTGACTCCCAGGTGCTACACAGTGACCTTAGACAAGTAACTTCCCCTCATTATCCTTCCCTGGCTCTCTATTTCTCCATTTGAGGTTCAAATAAAATAATCTGTGGTAGTCCTTTGCAAAGCTTACTTTGTCATTTACAATTTTTCCCCTTTCCTGGAAACCATTTGATCTGGGAATAAACAGTTCCATTTATAGTGATTTTTTCTTTTTTGCTCCAGGTTGCCTTGGTGATAATGTCCATTACAGATCTGTCTATTCTTTTCTCACCTTTCCAGTCCATGGATAAGGTGGTGTGATCTTCCATTGACTAAAATCATAAGTTAGGGTTGGGTCCTGTTCTTTTCCCAGAAGACACTGAAATACCCCCTCTTGGAAAGGATTGGAATGAACGCAGATGGTGATCTGGGGAGAGAAGGCCGAGTATGATTTGAAAATAAAATAAAATTTGAATTTAATAAAAGGATGGAATTGGTGAGTCAAGAGAAGGAATGTGGTCACTGCTACTTCAAGGGATAATCCTGTTATTGAAATATTGGATGAAATTGGGGAAGAACACCAAATTGAATGGGAACTCAACGTTCTGTCTTCTCATTCAGAGCTCTTTTGACTGGATCTTGTGACTTCCTTCAAATGGTAGCACCCGTTTAGAACTGAATGACATCCCAGTGGTTGTCTTTATACATGAGGAGTCAAAACCCAGAGAGTGACTTAGATAATGCCATATAGACCAAGGGATGATCTGAACCAAAGTTTTGTGACCCCCCCCCCCCAATTTATCACTCTCTCTAATGTGTAACTGTTGGTAATGGAGAATGAAATACAAACAATAGCTTCCTAACATGTATTGTTAATCACCACACATCACATCACATCTCTATATCTTTATCTTTCAGGATCCCATTGAAAGCCCACCAAGCAGGTATTATCCCTTGTCCCTAGGCAATGGTCTAATCATGAGATTCCACTGTATTTTTGTAACCTTTGAGGTGAAATTGGAAATGGAACTCATGGTCATCAGATAGGGGGAAAAAAGAACAAGAGGACATCTGATTACAAGAGGTCTTAAATTGTATTTTCTTCCAAAATTGTGACTCTGAAAAATGATGCTTTGTGAATTTACTAATTCCTTCAGATGCCAGCTTTATTTCATTGTTCTTTCTCTAGCCACACCCTTCTCTGCCTCCTTCTCCCTCACCCCCCACCCCAATCTGGTAATCTGAAATCCATTTGTCTGCTTGTAACTTGATAGATATGATTCTCCTGCCATCCATCTGTCTCTACCAGTAGGTGAAAGTACTTTTTCTCAAATGACTTGGGATGATATTATTAGTGCTCACACCCAGAGAACTTTGAATAATTTAATAGCCAAGTGACAGGAGGGAAACTTGGTAGGAACATGAGTTTCCTAGTAAATGATAACAATCAGGGCTCAGGAATGACTTTCATCCATGTGGTGACAATAATCAGAAAAAGAGATGTTTTATACTCTTTTTTATATCGGTTTTCTAAATTTTGTGCCACATCAGGAATGAGGAACCATCCAGCAAATTGGTGATGGGGTGGGGAAGGTTTGAATGAATATATATATATATATATATATATATATATATATGTATATACCAAAAAAATCTAACTAAAATAAATAAGCAAAAGCAAAAATGACAGAACCTCAACAACAACTGAGCAGTACTCTTCTTGTTCAATGAGGGCACAAACTGCTCGACCTTGGGAATTTGCGGATGAATCCTTCTTATTGTCTGTATCATAAGGGTTTGGGATTTACTGGGGTGATGGCAGCAGTGGGGAACCAGCATCTCTGAATATGCATGAGTGATTTAAAGAAAATCAATCCAAATCACATCTGTTTGAGAAATCTTTGTTCTCTTTATTCCTTTCTTACTCCAAGTCTTCATAAAGGTATGCATGTATAAGATTCCATGTGTGTGTGTGTGTGTGTGTGTGTGTGTGTGTGTGTGTGTGTGTATGGGTAATCTATCTATCTATCTATCTATCTGT
Source organism: Macrotis lagotis (assembly GCF_037893015.1). Classification (NCBI taxonomy): domain Eukaryota; kingdom Metazoa; phylum Chordata; class Mammalia; order Peramelemorphia; family Peramelidae; genus Macrotis; species Macrotis lagotis. The sequence goes on along the minus strand of NC_133663.1, from coordinate 31,675,085 downwards.
GTATATATATATATATATATATATATATATATATATATATATATTTTATATATTTTTTTTCCTGCTTTTAACTGGCATTAGCCTAGTTACAGATGTCCCAGTCTTGGGATGTCTGGCCTCCCATCTGACTTCATGGTTCAGGCGTACAGTGGAATTATGATGCATTAGACTTGCGATGTCCCATTGTTCCCATAACACTGTGATGGGGAGATACAACCAGTTCTGTGGCTGGCAGGCAGGCAAAAGGGTGAGCCAGCTGGAATGGGAATATTAATAAGCAAACCCTCTTTCTCCCTTCCCAGCTTTCATGGTCTCACAATGCCGCCTCTTTGCCCCTGCCTGTGGAATGCAGTTCTAAAGACAGAAAGAAAAAAAAGACCTTTCTAAGAATGGAATCTTTCCAATAAATTCTGCCCCTATTGAATTTTTTTTAAAGCAAACTCCTTTCTTATAAAACTCTGTGTTTGTGTGTGTGTGTGTGTGTGCATGTTTCTATGAGATCAGAAGGGGGAAATCAACTGACAGATTTGATCTGATTCTAAATATTGTTACTGTGAACTAAGCTTTAAACTTTTACATTAAAGAAACAAAGAGAGAGAAAGAGAGATTTTCTTCTCTAGGCTTCTGGTAGAGATAGAAATGCCTTTATTCTTCATTAAATGTGAATTATGTCTCAAAAGGCCAAGATAATTTTAACAGAAAGACTGACTAGGCAGGGATTAGATTATTCACTGTGGTTCCTTACCTTTCCCTTCTTCTTTTTGCAGGTGACATCCTTCGATGTCACTTTACAATGATAGTCACTTCAAGATCAGCTTGTGGCACCTGCTTTTATCAGCCACATTAACTGATGTAAAACAAGGATCAATTATTACTCACTTGCCTGAGTTGTGTAGATTTACAAAAAAGAATTCTAAATGGAGTTCAGGATATCCTTGTTTGTGTTCATTAAATTCCCTGAAGTATTGTGAGGTCAGACTGAGTGCTGGAAAAGACCTGAAAGGTCTTAGAACTAAAAGGAATTTGAGAAATCCAGTCCAATAGCCTTCTTCATTTTACAAATGGGGAAACCAAGGACCAAAGACTTGAAGTAAATTGCTGAAGGTCATACAGATGACACTCCTTCATTTTATAGGAGAGAATATGAATGCTTAGGGAGATGTAATGACTTGCCCGATTGGTATCACATAGAGTGAAATATGTAGGATTTCAGGCCAGATTCTTTGGTTCCAAATCAAGTATTGAGTGTAAACTGATGAGGGACTTGAGTTTTTAAATAAAGGAAAATAAGTTCATTTTATAAACAGAAAAAAAATCACTTTATCTGCCTCTGGCTTACCAACATGTTAGATTCCCCCCAGACGTAACATTATAGTTATGGGGACTATAAATATGTGGGGAATATAACATCAAAGTATACAATAGAATCCCATAGAATCCAATAAATGCTTTGGAATTGGAAGGGACCTTGGCTTTCATCTTATTTATTTTTCCCTCATTTTGGTAGATGTGGAATCTGACTTGGCCAAGGTTGATATGTATTAAACTGACTACAAATCCAGCTGTTCCACATTTGTCCTCAATTAGATCAATGACAATATTTTCTCCAAAACTATGAAAATTGACAGTTCTTGAAAATTCTACCAATGGGGAGAAGCTTGTAGAACTGGAAGAAATTCTTTAAAAAGGGAAATCTAGTTTCTGAGGTAAGGATAGAGGAAGATAAAAACTTCCGAAATGGAATGCATTGCATTTTTCTTTTCTTTTTTTTTTTAAAGGCTATTGCAAGGCAAATGGGGTTAAGTGGCTTGCCCAAAGCCACACAGCCAGGTTAATTATTAATTGTCTGAGGCCGTATTTGAACTTAGGTCCTCCTGACTCCAGGGCCAGTGCTCTATCCACTGCACCACCTAGCCACCCTGGATTGCATTTTTCAATAGTGATTTCCTCCTTATGAAAGTCTTCAAGTATTTGTTACCATTTGTCGGAAATGTTGTGCTTTACAGTTTTTTAAATTTTAAAACAAACATTTTATTCATATCATAGTAATGTAGATCTAAACTTTTTAGTGCTTACTTTAACAAGCAACTATGAAAATGCATCTCAGCAAAGGAAGATCAGGCAAAGATCTGGGGGAAACTAGCTTCAATTTCTTTTCTTATATTTCTTTTATTTATTTACTTAATTTTACTTTTTTAACTACACGTAAAGATAGTTTTCAGTGTTCATTTTTCATAAGATTTTGAGTTCCACTATTTTCCCTCTCTCCCTTCCCTATGATAGCAAATAATCTGATTATATTATACATGTGCAATTTTGATTGATATAATTCCATAATAGTCATGTTAAAAAAGAAGAATCAGAAAAAAGGGAAAAAATGAGAAAGAAAAAGCATAAAACAAATTTTAAAAAGTGACAGTAGAATGTTTTGGTCTATATTTCAATGCCATAGTTTTTTTCTGAATGTGGATGGCATTTTCCATCTTATCTTTTGTCTTTGATTATTGAATTGCTGAGAGGGGCTAAGTCTGTCATTGTTGATCATCATGTAATGCTGAACTAACTTCAATTTCAACAGGGAATCTTGTTTAGGTCATTCTTCAGGTATATGTATCTTCAGAGGTTCCTGCCAACTATGATATTCTGACTTTAAAGCAAATGAGCCACATTGTTGTTTGCTTTTGTGATCAGAATGCGTTCACTATCTGACATTCTCATGACAACAGAAAAAGAAATATTTACATACCTGTTTTAGAAATAGATACTCAACAAGTGATCTAGAATATTTTCACATGACTTTAGGGTAAACTATGCTTTTTTAATGTTCCAAGAGGCTCAGTTCCATTTTGCAGAAGCTTCACTTCTGATTCTGTCAGCATCCTTCTAGCTTAGATGGATACAGAGATTTCAAATTACAGCTCTAATAATAGGAAAATGGAGGCAAAAAAAAAAAAGATTCAAGGATGACTCTCCTTCAGGAGAGCCTGACTTCCCATTTGAAGGGAAAGTGCTGATTAAATATATTTCATGGGAGGGTTTTATTCTATTATGATCTTCCTAGATGATAAATTATTGTCTAAGGGCATTTTAAACTATTGGGCTGCTAAGTCTTGTTTACTTTAATTTATCTTGCTTTTGAATTCTTCCAAGAAGCTTGAGTCATAAAATGTTTGTGTGTGTGTGTGTGTGTGTGTGTGTGTGTGTGATTTTTTTTTTCAATTCCTACCCTATTCAATACTCTTCCAGGAGAAATCTCTTTGCACATTTTCTTTGATTCAGTAACCAACTATAGACTCAAATTTGTGAAATTTTTTTAATTCATTCAATTTGACAAATATTTATTAAAATACCTACTATGTGTAAAGCATTATGTTAGTCCCTGAACATTAAAAAAAATGAGAAAGTTGTTACTGTAATTTATATTCTGATGATGACTTGTAGAGACAATAGTAAAAACAGAATAGGTAATAATACAAAGTAACTTTAAAGTAAAAATTTGCAAAGTAATTTCAAGAGGGCAAGAACGTACGTAACAAGTGTTAAGTAATTTGAAGGAATTATGTAGGAGATAGTACCCCCTTCCCGTGAAGGAAACTGGAGAATCTGAAAGCTAGAACTAAGGAAAGAGATCATTGTAGACATTGGAACAACTACTGCCAAAACTAAGAGTTGATTTATTTCTCAGAGTTTCTTTGGTAATCATCCACAATATGTCGGAACTGCAGTTTCTTTTGGCTTAAATACACATGTTGTAAATATCTTATTTTATCCATGGAAACGTGATAGTCTGGCAACTAGTGTCCAAAGAGAATTTCTTTTACTTAATGGGAAGAGTGGGGCAGAGCAGTGAAGACTAAACATGTAGGTATAAAGAGAGGCAGCTAGGTGGTGTAATGGATTGAGTGCCAGACCTGGAGTCAGGAAGACTTCTCATCCTGAGTTCAAATCCAGTCCCAGACACTTACTTGTTTCAGGACCCTGGACAAGTCACTTAGCCCTAGTGACTTTAGTTCCTCTTCTTTAAAATGATCTGGAGAAGGAGCCATTCTAGTATCAATACCAAGAAAACCCCAAATGGGATCAACAAAGAATCAGATTCAACTGAAATAACTGAACAACAAAATATTTTAAAGAGCAGAGAATTTGTCACACTTGAGTTCAAATCTGGTCTCAGACACTGCAAGTTATCAAATCACTATCTACCTCAGTTTCCTCAGCTGTCACATTTGAAAAATAATAATCACCTTCTTTCCAGGATTGTCATAAGGATCATTTGAGATAATATTGTTAGTACCTAGCACATAGTAGGTTCTTAGTTGCCTTTCCATACACACACGCACACACACACACACACACACACACAAACAATACCCCAAAGAAGTATTTCTTTCAAAGTCTCTTTTTCCCTCTTCCTAATCTTTAAGGAATGTAGGGGAATGGACTTTGACAGAAAATTTCAGGGTTTCTTGGTGGGGCTAGTTCATCCATAACAAAGGGATGGGCCCAATCACAGGATTTTTTTGGTTATTTTTTCCTTAATAGGAATATGCCTATTAAAGTATGGCCAACTATTCACAGCCATTATAACTTACCCACTTTAGGTTGGCTTGAAAATTGTTTGTATTCATTGTAAAATACCTATTCATCTATATTTATAGAGAGGATCAAAGAGACTGAGAAAGATGACAAATAGTCATGATAGCTCAATGTTCAGACAGTCTTTACATTTTCCTACAGTATGATTCAAAATGTAGGCATTGTAATATTTACAAAAACATAAATAGTTATATTTATTATATTCTTAGATGACAATCTATTGTTCAAGGGTAAGCCAATCCTCTATTTATAAATGCTTGTTTAAATATTATGATGACTGAATTGAAGTTATGTTGCTATAAAAATTGTATGGATTATCTCTGGGCAACTCAAAACTTAACAAGACTGACCTCTAAAGATGGGTGCTTTATAAAAGATAAGGGCCTTGGAAGTTATGAGGATATTCCAGAACCTGGCTGTCTCTTATTACACTGGGTTCTTGCAAAGAGGGATTAATTAACTTCTATCTACTTTTTTTATGCTTTTTTTTTTTTTTTTTAGGATTTTGCAAGGCAATTGGGTTAAGTGGCTTTCCCAGGGCCACACAGCTAGGTAATTATTAAGTGTCTGAGGTGAGCTTTGAACTCAAGTGCTCCTGATTTCAGGGCTGGTGCTCTATCCACTGTGCCACCTAGCTGCTCCTATGCTTCTTTTTTTAATTAAAGATTTTATTTATTTTGAATTTTACAATTTTTCCCTTAATCTTACTTCCTCTCCCCCACCCCCCACAGAAGGCAATTTGCCAGTTTTTATGTTGTTTCCATGTTGTACATTGGTTCAAATTGAGTGTGATGAGAGAAAGTCATATCCTTAAGGAAGAAACATAAAGTATAAGAGATAGCAAGATCAGACAATAAGATATCAGGTTTTTTTTTTCTAAATTAAAGGAAATAGTCCTTGGTCTTTGTTCAAACTCCACAGTTGTTTCTCTGAATACAGATGGTATTCTCCATTGCAGAGAGCCCCCAAATTGTCCCTGATTGTTTATCTGCTTCTTCTAACATCCCACTGCCAACCCCCAAAACTTAGGAGGGGGGATGGGGAGAAGCTTATGGAATGACTTCAGGTAACTGTGTTCAGTTTTAGGTGTTTGAGATGTAGAACACCATATAGTCTTATTAAAAATGCATCTGATATAATTTTGTGCTAATTTTAAAATGGAATCACTCATCTTTATAATTTCATTACCCAACTTTATCCTGTTTCCCTGGGGACTGTTTAAAAAGAAATTAGTAGATACAATATTAGTAACTTGGGAGTCTTTTGAATTTATATCAGATAGATTTGAAATGTGACTTTTTGATACATTCCTTATTTTCCCTACTCAGATTTGAGATCCCAAGAACTGCTCAGTTATATCTGTCTTTTTAGTCACATATAAGGGCAGATAGCAGTTAGAGCTTTGGGCTTATTATCAGGAAGATCTGGGTTCAAATCCAGTTTCATACATTCCCTAATTGTGTGTCCCTGTAAAAGTCACAGCTTCTATTTGCCTTAATCCACTAGAGGAGGAAATAGCAAGCCACTCCAGTTTCCTTGCCTAGAAATTCCCATGGACAGTATGATGTGTTGTGGTCCACAGGGATATAAGAAGTCATGACTATACAGCATGATACTATCATAAATTCTTTTTCCTTTCTTTTTTCTTAAAATAATATACATATCTTTTATTATTGAATAAATAGCAAAAATATTTCCCATTATACAATTTATTCTCATAATTTTTCAACATCTGCATAATTTTATGTTACATTATTGAGAAGGTCCAGACTATCTAGACATTGTAATGCTATTTAAAGAACTTGTGACCTCCAAGAAAGCAATATGATGGGGCGGCTAGGTGGTGCAGTGGATAGATCACCAGCCCTGGAATCAGGAGGACTTGAGTTAAAAGCTGACCTCAGACAATAATTGCCCAGCTGTGTGACCCTGGGCAAGTCACTTAACCACATTGCCTTGCAAAAAGAAACAAACAAAAAAAGAAAGCATCCCTCCCTCCCATCTCCCAAATATAATAAATATTTTAAATTGCAACATACTGGTAAATTCCTGTAAATCCCTTCCCATTTTAGAGCCATTCACATAAATATGCATATGACCTATATATAAGTACATAGATATAAATGAATACACACACACACACATTATTTTTTGCATTTTGTCTGATTTATCGAAAGCTGTTGGTAAGATGGGTAAAGGATGATGTACATTAATGAAATCATTAATCCAAGTTTCTTTATATTTCTCATTCATCATTTTCAAAGTGAAACAGTATCATCCACTTTCTTTTTATTTATTTATTTTTGGTCTTTCTGTTAGTAAAGCCCTTGGGTAATGGCCTAGTGCTTACTTATACCCATCCTTCACTTTGGGACACTTTTTAATACTTTTCCTGAGTTACTATTCTGAATCTCATATAACTTATTCAGTGCAGCTGCTCTGCTTATCTCATGTCAACAAAGGAAAATTAATCAGACTGCTATCTTGAAGGTCAGAGTCACTTCTAATGCTGCTGAGCCTGATTCTTCAGCCTTTAACCATAAATCATGACCACTGGTTCCAAGGGAGAGAACCCCACCCCCATCTAGTACAAACTTGGGAGCTTCAGAATTAGGTCTCTCCACCAGAATATGTGAATGTCATCTTTTGAAAACCAGTCATCCCCATTCAGGTGATGGGGTTGAATTTATGAATTGACCATTGAGACTGAGACCATGGAGACACTTACCAGGTCTTCCCCATGTGCTAAAGATTAAAGAACATGTGTTGGTGAAGATATTGAAATTCATTATATTCTTAAAGATCTCTTACAAAAGAAAAACAGATGGTAGCAGGTGGTGGCCTAGACCCCAATTGAAACATGAGGACAATAGTTGTGTCAATGTGATATGATAGATCGGGAAGTAGAAAATGAATATGTCAGATTGGTTATTTGGCTCTTGTGGGTAGGGTAGGGAGACCCACTGCATCTGAAGTTAGTCCTTTGTATGAACATTTACATTCCTTTCTTTCTGTTCAATCAGCTGATCATAAGGCATCCGATCAGCTTCCATTATTGGCCCTTCTCAGCTGTGTTCAAGTGTTAGTGGGTGGTTAGGGACATACTTGTCCATCTAAGAGGATTTTTTTTTTTAACTCTGTCTACTTTTGAGTTTGGAGCCATTTTGAAAGCCTAAAATTCAGAGACCCAAGATTCTTCCTCCAAATATATGAAATCTCTCTTTTCTTCATTTTGTCCTTTAGTTTTTGTTTTTTGGAATATCTTTTTTTTTTGTTTTTGTTTTTGGTAAGGAGAGTGAATGGCTTGTCCTTGTGTGGATCATAAACATGATTTTTATTTTTTGGTTTTTGCAAGAGAATGGGGTTAAGTGACTTGCCCAAGATCACACAGCTAAGTAATTATTAAGTGTATGAGGCTGGGTTTGAACTCAGGTCCTCCTGATTCCAGGACCAACGCTCTATCCACTGTGCCACCTAACTGCCCCAAATGATATTTCGATACTACAAGGACCTGTAAGTTTTTTCATTGAAATGGAAGAAGAGTCCATCTGTCTCTTGGTAGATTGTCTTCAACATCCCTATGATCAGCCTGCTAATGAGCTTTTCTGAATTCATCTAGGAAGGGCCTTCCAAGACAAATGTACAGTTTGCTCTCAGTCACTTTTTGACAGCTTTCCAACCAGGTAAGAACTTCCCTAGCTTGCAGGATTTTAGAAAAATCTTTGAGAACTCAGAGCTGCTGCTATGTAATTGTGAGACACTGGAGGAGGAATTTAATGGAGACTTAGAAAAATGTACTAAAACTTCTTTATAATTGGAGAAAATGTCTTAGGACCCGATAGGCAGAGTTCAATGTGAACTTAAATGCTTCATGGCTGATACTTAGAAGTCCTGGAATGACTTCCGTGTCTGTCCAATATATAGGAACTGATAGACCAACTCTGTGGGTCATCTCTCTCTCTGGCCCTACTCTTAATGGTAGGTATTTTTCATCCATTTGGTTTTCATTCTCTAAATCTTACTTAGGAGACTCCACATTGTTTGGGATATAGATGCAACCAACACATTGTCAACTAAAAATAGGAGCATCAGGTGACCATCACTGTCTTACCAGGGATTCCTCTTCCATTTGGACCCTGGGTTCGTCATGAAGAGAGAACAAAAGATAAACTTTGGATGACCCAAATGTTCCATTGTTATTCAAAAAACATCAAGAGATCTAGAGAAAGACACTCAGCATCCAAAAGATGAATGCGTGGACATGACTCACACAAAATGATAAAACATAGATGAGTTCACTCAAGCAACAAATATTTATTTAATACCTACTGCATATATTCATCTCAGGGTCATTTATCTGATTCACCAATTTTGTTTATTGGAGAGAGTCTCCGCATTGATGGATAATGGATTCCTGGAATGATCAAAGCATGCAGAAGTTACTTGATAATGTGATGTTTCTTCAAGTATCACAAGGAATCCTGAGGAGCATCTCAAAGGATGATTCGATTTAGCTGTGAGTCATGATAATGTATGCTAATGTTTACCCCAAGAGCGTCTTGCATGAAACTTTATCTCCTATTCAATCACCAGCAAAGTCTCTCATTACAAGTTATCATTGGCTCATGTGTCTTCAATCCTTTTGGAAGCTCTAGAAGAGAACCACTTAATAGCAGCCTTTCTATTAACTTTCTTATCTACTACTTATATCTCTGGTTTCTTCATGGGGATACATTTTAAAATCACATTTCCTTCTACCCACTAATTCCCTCCCTTCTTCTGCCTTCTTTCCCTAAGGATTTCTAATGTGTTGGTCTCCTGATGAGGCTTCTGGGGTCCCTTTGTAGGAGGCCTGTATTATTTCTAAGCATTCAGAAGGTAGCATCTCCCACATGTAAGACAGGAGGAAGGTGCGGACAGTAAGCAAGTGAATTTTAAGTGTATCCCCCCAGATTCACAGAAGGAAAGAGAAAGTCAATATTTCATGTGGCTCCCACCCAGTAGCAACTTTTGTAAGAAGAGTGAGGTAATTTCTTTCCTTCAGAGTTAGCTTGGACTATTAAAGACCAAAAGTTGGGGCCCATGCCTCACTCCATTGGGGAAATAGAGAGGAGGGTAGAGATAGGTTTTAACAGGTCCAAAACTAGAAAGAGTAAAAATATATATATATACAAATTGATTTTTTACTAACTCCTCATCTAAACTTAGCTTTTCCCCCCCAATGATTCCTTCTAAGAAGGAATCCAGGCATTCCCTCAGACTACCAGAGGTATCCTTAAGAATCCATGACCTAGAGAGTTTCTAGGCCTTCAACTTCCCATTCTAGATTGATTTCTCAAATATACACTTGGTAGAAACCTAAATGTTTTATTTGCATCTGAAATAAGATTCTGCCTTATTTGAAAACTTGCTTATTAAAGATAAAAAGGACAATAATTACACTAACATTCATATAGCTATTAAGGAATGCAAGGGCATTCCTTATTTATATCATTGCAATGCATCATTCCTGTCCTTTCTTCCCATCCTTTCACCTCTCCCTCATCTATATCTCTTAAATAGGTTAGTATACTAAGTTCCTTTAATTTGCATAATTTTCAGCCCATTCCTACTGTGATTAGAAGCCTAGTCCTCAAAAAAAAAAAAGACAGAAATGCATTTGCAATAAATCAGTCAATAAACATTTTTTTTTAGGACTTTCCATGTGTAAGGGACTATTTCCAAAACTGGGCCAACAATGACAAAAAAAGGGAGTGGTCCCTGTCCTCAAGGAGCTTCTGTTCTATCTGGCTCTCTGTAGAGTTCAAGCTGATTTCTAAAGGTATTTTCCAGAGCTAGGTCCAGTCTTGGGCACTGAAGAATTTCTTCCCTGTTACTCCATCCATATTCAGTGAGGAAGTTCAATGAATCCAATGGATTATGAGGTCACTTAGTCTAGCCTCCTGGTTATGAGGGACATGGTGGGACAGAAGGGATACTCACTTGGAAGATAGGAGAGGTCTGGAATCAGGAATTAGGGTTGTAATGTCTGTATTGATTACCTACAAATCAAGCCAAGTTAACAACAACAATAATCATAATAATCATAATCATAATCATAATCATAATAATAATACCAGGCACTGGTATTACCTCAAATTGGTTCTCAAAGCAACTGTGTAAGTTAAGTGCCATTAATATTTCCATTTTACAGATGAACAAACAGGTAAACATTAAGTGACTTGTCCTGGATCACACAACCAGTAAAAGTCAGAGGCTAGATATGAACTCAGGTCTTCCTGCTCCATCCACTGTGCTACTAGTTCTCTTTTAATAAACTTTTACTCTACGATAAGCAAACAGCTAGATGCATTTTGAAAATTTTCAAAGTGCAGGAAAATCATGAGTCACTACAATAGTAATGTCACTGAGCAGCAGCCACATTCTTCTTTAAAAATTTTATTTATTTTTTATTTGGTTTTTTTTTCAGCCACATCCTTTCACCAAGCTTGTGCCCTGTCAAAACTTCAGTTTTTTTTTGAGCTAAGGGGTAGGAATGAAAAATAGAGTGAGGGGGTGATGGAAAGGGTAAGAAGGGCAATGGGGAGGGGGGATAGACAAAACTAGAGAGAGAGAGAAATAGAGGCACAGAGACAAAAAAACAGACAGCGATGAGGTGTGGGGCAGAGGGAGCTAGGAAGACAATATTGATGGAGATGTTTCCATAAAAATCTATCACAAGGAACCTGATGGGATTGGGAATCTTGGAACCTGTGTGACCTTGGGAAGTTCCTTAAGCACTCTGCTTCATTTCCCTTCTGTATGGAGGGAAATAGCCCCAGAATTGGAGGAGATAGCCTCAGAATAAATCCCCTTTTCTCAGAGGTCAGAAAAAAACATCTGTTCAGTGGCCACAAATCTGCTGTTTTAATCTTGCTTCTGAAGGAGCGTGAAGCCTAAACCTTCCTCATCCCTCAAGCTAACTATTGACTTCAGTCCCTAGACTTGGGCATCTGCCAGGTCGGACTCAAGCCATCGTTGTCTTCGGACTGCCTGGGATTTTTTATATCCCTATGACAGCCGAGTCCACACCTCTTCTTTGGGGGGATTTGTTGTCTGGAGACAAATTGAACAAGGATGGACCTAGAAGCATCATTCACTTCTGAGCAGCAGAGAAACATCTTTCCCAGGGGGGCCAGCTGACTGTTCTCTCTGGTAGCCACTTAATAATCCTCCCATCTACATGCAGTCTCTAGGTTGTTTTATTGTCTAGAGGGACTTAAGTAGAAATACTGGAACTTTTTATTTTAAAATGGGCCCAGACTCACTGCTTGCATCACTGTGCATATCTGAGACTGAACATTTTTTTCTAACATCTTATCTGCTATTTCTTTTCCTCTGATTTTATAGCTGTTGTGTGAAGTTGCCTTATTCTACGTGGTTTCAAACAAAACAGGATGAACTTAACTTCCTGTTTTATGTAACTTTTCACTTTCTCCTCTCTACTGCCAAAGTTGGGTTGCGAAAGCATAGAGTTTTTTTTTTAAACACCTATCGGAAAGTTGCTTTTAGCATGACAAAATGCCCTTGTTTTGGGAATCTTGTATTTGTGTCATCATGATGATTGTCATGATCGTCATCATTATCATCATTTATTTAACACTATGATAAACCATTTACTGATATCTCATTTCATCCTTATAACAATCTTGGGAAGTAGGTTCTAATATTATCCTCATTTTATAAATGAGGAAACTGAGGCAGATAATGATTTAAGTGACTTGCCTAGGGTTACACAGCAGATATGTGTCTGAGACCATAATTGTTCAGTAACCTGATCAGTGACTCAAAAAACTATTTTGATTTTAGTGGTTTAGTTAAGGTCAGGTCTGTACCACCCAAAGTACCTGGGTAAGGAACCTTATTTTTTTGCTCAGATACCTGTGAATGAAGTGGTCCTTTTGATCTATATGATTGATATCTTTGACTTCCTGGTCTATTTTTTTTGAAGTCATTTTGAGTTCTAAAGAGCCTTAGAGGTCAATCATACAACAAAGGAGAAAAGTTGGGGCTCAGACATGTTAAGGATCTTGTCACACAGATAATAGAGGTCAGAGCCAGGATTCAAATTCAGGAACCTGTGATTCTGGAGATCAGTGCTCTTTCCACTGAAGCAACACTGTCAGATTAATCTTTTCTTTAAAATTTATTTTTATTAAAGATATTATTTGAGTTTTACAATTTCCCCCCCAATCTTGCTTCCCTCCCCCCACCCCACCCCCCCAGAAAGCACTCTGTCGGTCTTTACTTTATTTCCATGTTGTACCTTGATCCAAATTGGGTGTGATGAGAGAGAAATCATATGCTTAAAGAATAGAAGAGAAGTCTCAGAGGTGACAAGATCAGACAATAAGATATCTGTTTTTTCCTAAATTAAAGGGAATAGTCCTTGCACTTTGTTAAAACTCCACAGCTCCTTATCTGGATACAGCTGGCACTCTCCTTTGCAGGCAGCCCAAAATTGTCCCTGATTGTTGCACTGATGGAATGAGCAAGTCCTTCAAGGTTGAACATCACTCCCATGTTGCTGTTAGGGTGTACAGTGTTTTTCTGGTTCTGCTCATCTCACTCAGCATCAGTTCATGCAAATCCCTCCAGGTTTCCCTGAATTCCCATCCCTCCTGGTTTCTAATAGAACAATAGTGTTCCATGACATACATATACCACAGTTTGCTAAACCATTCCCCAGTTGAAGGACATTTACTTGATTTCCAATTCTTTGCCAACACAAACAGGGCTGCTATAAATATTTTTGTACAAGTAATGTTTTTACCCTTTTCCCTCATCTCTTCAGGGTATAGACCCAGTAGTGGTATTGCTGGGTTAAAGGGTATGCACATTTTTATTGCCCTTTGGGCACAGTTCCAAATAGCTCTCCAGAAGGGTTGGATGAGTTCACAGCTCCACCAACAGTGTAATGGTGTCCCAGATTTCCCACAACCCTTCCAACAATGATCATTATCCTTTCTGGTCATATTGGCCAGTCTGAGAGGTGTGAGGTGGTACCTCAGAGAAGCTTTAATTTGCATTTCTCTAATAATTAATGATTTAGAGCATTTTTTTTTCATATGGCTATGGATTACTTTGATCTCCTCATCTGTAAATTGCCCTTGCATATCCTTTGACCATTTGTCAATTGGGGAATGGCTTTTTGTCTTAAAAATATGACTCAGTTCTCTGTATATTTTAGAAATGAGTCCTTTGTCAGAATCATTAGTTGTAAAGATTGTTTCCCAATTTACTTCATTTCTTTTGGTCTTGGTTACATTGGTTTTATCTGTGCAAAAGCTTTTTAATTTAATGTAATCAAAATCATCTAATTGGTTTTTGGTGATGTTCTCCAGCTCTTCCTTAGTCATAAACTGATTCCCTTTCCATAGATCTGTCAGATTAATCTTAAAATACTTTTTAAAAGAAAGGATATATTTTTTTGTTTTCATATAACTTAGATCTCCTACTGTCCTTGCCAGAAAATGTCATTTTTATCATGTTTCTCCTTCTTATAGCTTTTCTTTGACTCCCTATTTCTTAGGAGTAAATTCAATTTCTCCAACATGTCCCCAGGTCTTTCCATATCATGGTGTCACCGTTTTACCCAACCATATTTCTCATGACAGCTATGAGATTTGTCTTAAGAACCCATTATTCATTTCCTCCAGCTGACCTGACAGTTTGTAGTTAGTCCTCTTTGCTCTATTACTTGTATCCTCTTTCTTGGTTCTTTGGGTTTCCTCTACTATTTTTTTCCCATTCCCATTGATTCCTTCCTGGGTTGTGCTCATTTTCTTCCTAAACAGGACCTGCTAAACATGGGATACCTTCTCATTTCTGAATTCTCTCCTTTAGTTCTAGGCTGACAAGTCTCAGAAATACCTCTTAGTTCATATTGATCACACTATGTCAAAATCTCTACTGTGGGCATTGGTGTCTTATCTGCTCCTCATCCTTCATATTATTTCCATGAATTTCTTGGAATTCAAGGGCAGCTGGGTGGTACAGTGGATCTAGTGTTGGGTCTGGAGTCAGGAATATTTCCTCTTCTTCATGTCAAACCTGACCTCAGACCCTTACTAACTGACTGACCCTGGACAAGTTACTTAACTCTATTTACCTCAGCTTCTCATTTGTAAAACAAGCTGGAGAAGGAAATGACAATCCATTCCAGGATCTTTGCCAAGAAAACCCCAAATGGAGTCATGAAGAGTCAGATGTGACTGAAAAACAACTGAATGGATTCATGGGTATCTCAATGCTTCTGGCATACCTGATGTCCACTGTGACCTGGTTTAACACCTATATTTTGATGTGTCTTTTATTTTTCTTCTCTCTTTAATTGTGATGGAGGACTGCCACCATCCAGATTTATGTTAGAGCTCTTTCTCCGCTAACATCAGTGATAAATTCTTAACTTGCCTTATTGATAATTTAACTTTAAAAGTTGGAGACAATAGCAAAAGGAAATTCTATGTATTATTATCTGTATTATAAATAATAGAAATGAAATATTTCTTTGAACTCAAGTACAGGATTTCACATAAATTGGTATTATATTCGATCTTATTAGAATCTGCTAAATGTTTTAGATTGTTGTAAATTTTTATTACTTTACCTGTTAAGTATCCCTTTGTGTTTCTTGTCATTCACAAATTTGATAAGCATGCCTCTGTAGATACCTCCAAATTACTGATAAGAATATTTAGTATCAGAAGAACAGGCCTGTGTTGTTTGACATCATGACATTGCTTTGACAGACTATTTTATGAAGGTTTAATCCTATCTGGAATATTCTGAGCCCCTGCATCAGTGTTTCAAAAAGTTGCCTAATGATAAGAAAGGCTTGGAAGAATATAAAAGTGTTAACCACAGAAAAAGCCAATGATTTTCTCTATTTTTTAGTGCATTCTCAATAAATTTTATCCTAGTGGATTTGTTTTTCTATTAAATAATTGTTTTATTGATACTTTTTAAAAAATACATTTTGAAATTATTTGCATACTCATGATGGATTCTTCATAACTCATAAAAATAGCTAAGCAAAACAAACATATTGAATTCATCTGCCAATGAATGCTCTTTTTGGGCCTTTAGACCACCCCCTTTTTGCTGAGAGGAGGCAGACGTTTAGTACCCAAGTTCTGAAGTGTAAGATTGGTCTTTCCTATGACCTATTGGTCTTTCCTATTGGCCATTTCTATGGCTTTCCATTTTGCTTTCCTTTATTGTATCATGGTCGTTGATCTCTTGGCTCTGATAATTTATCTTCTATGATGCCCAATGAAAACTCCTCCTTCTGTGACTTAGCATGTTTCTCCAAACATTTATGTCTTTTGTTGTTCTTTTGGGTATGAGGTGAAACCTCAGAATTATTTTAATTAGCATTTCTCTTATTAGTATTGCTAATATTATCTGTTAAAAGGGATATCTGATCTTAAATCGAGAAAGATCTGGGTCCCAGTTCTGCCTCTTATACATCCTTCCTGTGTCAGAAACGTATCCCTCCAGCCCTGTAGACAACTCCCTAAAGGAAGAGTTGCCAAGAACGTGGCAACCTGCATCAGGGGAGGGATTTGTTTCACCAGGGACTTCTCAATATCATGAACTCAAATGTTCAGTCCTGTTGTAATATAATTAACTGCTTTCATGTCAGTAGGTTAGAAGTGTATAAAATGATCTTGTCTTTGGATGGAAATCCTGCTGAATCATTAGAAAAGCCCCTTTGTTAAAAAGTGTTTCAGACAGACAATTTCAAAATGACTGTGGCTTTTTCTGTTTTGATTCTGTATTTCTGAGAATAGGGACAAGAGCAGATTTTATATCTGTACATAAGTTCTTGGGAAGGAGGAGCGCATTTTATTGAATTGGAAGCTAAGGTGAGTGGGGAGGATAGGTAGTTTCCAGTAGGGTTAAAAGAGGGAAAGGACCTTCAAGGAAACCAAGAAAAGGAAAGATGTTCCTTTAGATAATTTCATTGACTTCATGGTTTTCCATAATATCATCTATGTTTACTATCATCTATCCATGGACAAAAGCTATCTAAAGAAGTACATTGGTCCTTAATGGCTGCAGAATTGGGGGGATAGAGGAAGGGAAAGAAGTGGGTTACCTGCCCTATTGGGATGCATGATAATTACTATCCTTGAGTATTTCCAATGAATTATGAATGCACACAGTCAAGTATAATATGAGATGACTTCATAACCAAAGATCTGTCAGTAGGGATGTTACCATAAACATTTGTTTTCCACCCAATTTTTACATGGAAAATTCAAGAATCTGACATCAGCGTTTCAGATATCCATTCCACTGATGCATATCAATAAGTAAGCACCTCATATTTGCTAAATCTCATTTATTCTGTATATATTATATGTTGGTGTCTAGAATGGGCGGATACATTGTTGGTTTCATAGTTTCTCCTACATAATATCATAAGCTGGGTTTTTATAGTCTTTCCATCTATTGTGCTTAACACAGTGACTGGAGAATAGTAAATGCTTAATCAATGTTTGTTTACTGACTCTTACTGTTTGAGTTGTTGCACCTGATAAAATTGACCATCTATCTAATGAGCCACTCACTTTGTATGGATAAATCCCTCTGACTGTAGGATCCCAAAGGAGAGTGGCCTTCCTTGGGTCAGAACACATCCCTTTGCAAAGTTTGGGCTCAAAACCTACTCAGGTTGGCAGGATCCCATGGGGAGCATATTTTTTGGATATAAACTGCAATAACCTAGAGGTATCTCCTTTTCTCATCATGATCAGAGCAGAAAGGGAGGTCATTGAGTTCAGTCAGATCGAGGTTAAGGGAGACTTTAAGGAAGACTAATATAGGAGATGATAATTTGAGCCGACATCTTCACTGTGCTGACTTATAATGAAACATTAGAAAGAAAAAGACAAGCAAATTCCTTAAGTGAAGACATGTTCAGCAAATATATGATGGAAAATAATAGAGGAATTTGGATGGGTATAGACTAGGCTAGTTGGATAGGGCTGGAGGTCCATGGACATAGGGCTTCTCTCAAGGACAGTTTTTCTTTTAAAAACCCCAGCTCCAGGGGTAGCTAGGTGGCGCAATGGATAGAGCACTGGTCCTGGAGTCGGGAGGACCTGAGATCAAATCTGGCCTCAGACACTTAATAATGACCTAGCTGTGTGGCCTTGGGCAAGTCACTTAACCCCATTGCCTTAAATAAATAAAATAAAATATGGACAACCCCCCCCCCCCCCCCCAGCTCCAGTGGTGCTCTCAAGTGGATGTTTGACCTTATGTTTCTTCTTTTTGCCTTTGCAAAATCTTTTGGTTTTCTTTTTACTTGTTAAAAGATTATTTCACAAAACACCTGAACCTTTCAAACATATTGCTCACTCATTTCTATAGGTTTCTGTCAAATATATTTTTTAAAAAATTTGTATAAATGCTCTTGATTTTTCTCAGAATAAATTCCTGATTCAAAAGCAATGGGATCCTTGTATCCTCACTTGCATCAGAGTCCCACAGGTTATCCCTTGGCTTTAATTTAATAGGACTGTTGTTCTCTTTCCTCTCCACTGTGCACACATCCACGTTTACACCACTTGTGGTTTAGATGGCAAAGGATAAAAATGGTCCTTTTGGATGTTAAAAGTCTCAAGATAATCAGTCATTGCTGTCTGCCTCCCTCGATCCCTGACAGGATTTGTCTTAGCCTCAGATCATGGTTAGTGCTTCCTGACTAATTCGGTTGCTAGACATCTCTGTTTTGTCTTATACTGACTCAGGTATCAGGGGAAATTATTTTTGCTTTGGAGGAATAGAGGTGTTCTGAGTTGTTAGTGATTTCAAAATATTGACTGAACTGAGAAAAGGAAAACTGGGAAGATGAGATCTCTGGAAATATTGTAAATTCATCTTTTTTCAGTATAGGATACTCCTGGTGTCAAAATTCCCCTCTATTGGTGTAGTTTGACAATCCTTCTGGAAATAATAATTTAGAAGAGTTACTTGCGACAATAATCTTTATCTGAGGCAGTTCTATTCTTCCTGTTTCCAAAGGCTGACCCTCTATTTGCTATGCCATGAAGCTTCTCAAGCCCCTTTTAGAATGGTTTGGTTTTGTTGTATTTTTTATAATAAATAGCAGTACAAATCTGGCTTGTTTTTAAGCCCCATTTTCAGATGAGGAAATGGATGTTCATGAATCTGGAGATGGCAGGAATTGCCATCTTCCTCAATCTCCCCATTTTACAGAAGAGGAAATGAAGGTTCTACATAATATAAAGTGACTTGCCCAAAGCCATATGAGTGGTAATCAAAACTTTGAAACCATGTCCTGTGATTTGAGAATCCATTTGGTTTCTACTGTGCTGTGTGGAACTCGTGGAGATGGAGTGATTGGTTTTTATTCATTCAACTCTGGATAACTGCCTGCCAAGTCTGCTGCAAAATCCAGTATTCCTCCTCTGGGGGGGGGGGGGGCAGGGGGAGAGAGTTTCTCACTTTCTACTCCTAAAATTCAGGATCCAGTTCATTTTGTCTCTTTTTGAATGCTTGCCTGCCTCTATCCATTTTGGTTATTAGTACATGAAATTTGCAGATTGAGATCATGGGCCCAATTCTTCTATGGGCCTTTTAACTTTACTCTGTTCCAAACCAGTTTCTATATTAATTTATATATTTATCATTCTTTTTAATATTATATTATATTATCTTATATTACATTATATATTGCATATAATTAATAATGTATGTATAATAATATAAATGTGTCATGTATTAGATAATTATTCTAATTATATACTATATTACTAATATACTATAGTAATATACAATACTAATAGGGGGCAGCTAGGTGGCACAGTGGATAGAGCACCGGCCCTGGAGTCAGGAGGACCTGAGTTCAAATCTGGCCTCAGACACTTAATAATTACCTAGCTGTGTACCCTTGAACAAGCCACTTAACCCTATTTGCCTTGCAAAAACCTTAAAAAAAAGAGTGAATATACTATATTAATAGTGTGATTATTTTTATGTTTATATAATATCATACATAGTAGACTATGGAACATTCCTGTCATACTTATGTAGCATGTTATATTTATAATAGCATATAATATGATCATATTCAACATATACCTATAATGCATATACATATAAGCATCTAGATGATGTAGTGAAGGGAATTCTGGGCTTGTTGTCAGGAAGACTCATTCAAATTTAACCAATTTAGACTTGCTATAAAGACCAGCTTCCTTAGGGTAAAAGCTATCCCAACATGCATGGACTAGGAGTATGTACCCCACCCCCCAGCCCTGAAGATCTTCCCGTGGGGGCTGGTGGCATGGTGGAAGTGATTCTTGGGCAGATTCACACTTAGAATCTAAAAGATATTGTGTCGTTCTTTTTATTAGTTATATCCTCTTATATAATAGATACTTAATTGCCTGTTGATTCATTGATTAACCCAAGTATGGTTTGGACTAGATCACTTATGAGGTCCCTTCCAGCTCTGAAATTCTGTGATTCTGTGATAAGATGGCCTCATCCTGCTTCTTTCTCAGAGAGCCTCAGAAATCCTGCGTTTTCTTTTTCTCCGATGGTTCTGCTCCTAAGCGTCTGCTTTGGAATGATGAGGACATATGCAAGTGTCATCAAGATAGACTTCAATAAACTCCCGGCATATCAAGCTCTCTCAATAACTGTCACTTATTTTTTGTAAGCACAGATTTCTACTCACCATCCTTCTCTCAGAATTACATTTAAAACAACATTTTTTGAGTTTTTGAAAAGAGAAATTGCTTCTCCTTTCCAAAAATAATGTCACGTGGGATTTTTTCACTCTGAGAAAAATCTTGTTCCTGCAACTGTCACTTTAATACTGCCCCCCTTGAACCCTCCAGGAGATATTTTTAAACTTGTTTGAGAGAAACAACACTCCATTAACATTTCTTTCATCACTATTGAGTATTGCTGTTCTTTGTAGAGCTAACTTTCAGTTGCCACTCCATTTTCATGGCGAAAATGAATTCACCCGACAGAGGCTGGCCAAGGTAATACCTCCACATCAAAGCCACAATCTACCTCAAGGCTAAGGTACTCTGGTGGAAAAGGCCTGATGATAGCAATGATAAACAAGTGTCAGCCTCTGCTATAAAATTTCCCCATTGTATGAAGGTGGAAAAGTACCTCAGGGTCCTGATCTGCTAACATGATGGGACTGGAATTAATGATCTTTCATATCTTTCCCAAAGCTTTGATTTTAAACCTTATCATTTAAATCCTATCTCTGTCATTATGATTTATCTTAAAGAGAAAACTGATCCACTACCTACATTCTACAAATCATGGAACTGAGGTCTTAAGAAGGATTACAAAGCTAAAAATAGCGTTCTACCATCCCTTTCACCATCCAAAATCTACTGCCAAATTCCTTATTCTTTATCTTAAAACTTGCTGCCATTTTAGGGCATTGTGCTTTTGATCCCTTAAAAACTTAGAATATAACTCAAATTCTATCAACATCAGTGATTAAAGAATGATTAGTTTCCATTCCAAGTGATAATTCAGGCAAGTTGAAAGCACTTGGAATGTTTAACAATTACTCTTTGGACAGGACATACTTTAATGTTTAATTTGCATTATTAACTTTTTTCCATCACTTTTTAAGTCTAGAGATCAACAAAACAATAAATTAAACGCTGTTTTTTAGCCTTTGCCAGTTTTTGAGGTACAAATGTTCACACAGAAAATTTAACAATGGGCTCTAGGATGCAGGTTTGAACCAGCTCCAACACCACTCTGGCTGTATATCCACTGATTCCATTCATGCTAAATTTGAATCAGTTTCTTAACATGACATGTGTTTTGAACGGTCATCAGTTTGGAGTGGGAAACTGGAAGGGTTTTTGAGGGCAGCAAATTCAAACCAATCCATTTTATAGGCAAGTAAACTGAGACCCAGGCAGGTACCATGACTAGTATAAGGTCACAAAGGTAATGAGTAGCAAAGCAGTGATTCAGAATGAGCTTCTTTCTCTAATACTATGCTGAGAATTTGTCAGTCTTATTTTTTAAAAACCTAATATCCTCTATTGTATAAACCATGTAATTTCAGATAGAATGTTTTGTGTTTCCTAAGTGATCAATTGCTCTTGTTATCTCAAATCTCCTTTTCTATGGAATACAAACTCACAAATCTTTCAAGGATGTATGTGTGTGTGTGTGTGTGTGTGTGTGTTGGGAGTTGGGAAAAGTATTGAATTTTTATCATATTAGAGAAATGGTGACACTAGGAATTTGGATCATTTGACTCAATATTCTTCCTTTCCATGAAGCCTTTGGGTCTTTGACCCAAGACCTGCCGTTAGAGGAAATGAATCCTCTAGGCATCTGAGGAGATGAATCGGTGTTAGTGTAGCAGGTGCAGGACATTTTATTTTACTTTGCACATGAGTCTAAGTAGAGAGATTTAATTGCTGCTCTTCAGAAGTGGAAAACAAGAGAATGTAATAATTAGAGCTGTCATTAAATAGTCTTTCTTACTTGGGTGCTGACATGAGCTGGTTTTTAGTCTATTTTTAAGTTTGCTACAATGGTAACCACTTGTGAATTTTTCAACATAAAATTCAAACTAGTTTTATTAGTTAGAATTAACATACATCTATAATTTAAATTAACCTAAATTGAAGCTAATCAAATGGGGGGATTTAAGTAAGGTCCAATGAGTGGTTTGGTTTTGTTCAGATAGAAAAAGATCTGTAATGAGAGTAATAATCTTGCTGATTGGAGGTTTTTTTTATTTAAATAGTTTAAAAAGTTTAGAATGATATCTATATCTCCAGGCAGGTTTTATTATTATTTTTTGCAGAGATCTTAAATGACCTTTTCCCCTTTCCATCTAAAAAATTCTGGCATCATCCAGTTTCATCCCTGGAAGGAATGGCCAGTGAGTCTTCTATACTAATGATGAAATGAAAACTGGTACCTACAGATAGGTTGATCTTGCAGAGGATTTCTCTGTGTGTATCTGGGTATATATGGACTCAATTACAGAAGTAGAATGGGCAGAACTTGTAAATGATTGGTTATGATGGGTTAATACAACTATAGCTAAATGTGATTCTATATATTTTTTAAGTTTTTGCAAGACAAATGGGGTTAAGTGGCTTGACCAAGGCCACACAGCTAGGTAATTGAGTGTCCGAGGCCGGATTTGAACTCAGGTCCTCCTGACTCCAGGGCCGGTGCTCTATCCACTGTGCCACCTAGCTGTCCAAAGATAATATTTTTTTAAACCCTTCATTTTACATACAGATGAGGAAACTGAGCCTTGAACAAGGAAAGTGATGTGCTAGGTTGTAGGAAGTAGAACCAGGAATGGATCCCATGTTCTTTGTCAACAAGCCCAACATTATATCACATTAGGTTTTAAGCATGGGAGATTGAGTGAGAGGTAGCAATACCATGAATGACAGTGGGATCAAAAGGAGGATAAAGTTTGGTAATAGGTGACTGCATTTGAGAAGTGAGAGAAAGTGATGAATCAAAAAGAAATCCTTCCATTTTTCTTATGAATTAGGAGGCTAAGTCATTTGCTCTAAGTGATATGGTTTGGGGAAGTTGTTGAATGCCTGGGAAAAAGACCTATGGTGGGAATGGTTCCTATGTGCAATGAAACAGAGAATTAATGAGGACTATCTGTCCAGAAAGAAATCCAAGGAACCTTAGAAACATTTCCTTGACTTGCCATGACCCCTCTGATCCTTCCCATTGCTCCTATCTCTGTTGTAGGTGCCAATTCCATAGTCAGAAGAGCTTCTCACATTCATTTTCGCTTTAACCAACTTTCCCACAAACCCTGATAATTAGCTTTTGAACATCATTTTGAACAACTTCTTCCAGATTCTTCATGTTCTATTGAAATAAGAAGCCTCTAAGACATTGATCAGCTCCAAAACATGTCCCAAGAATAAACATAAGGTCCACGAGTTGCTGGGTTTGGATTTTCCTGCTTTTCTGCATCAGAAAAATATTTTTTCCCTCATAATTTTGGATAGAATGAAAACGGGGAGAAAATTTGTAATCTGGACAGATAGTCCTCAGTAAGAACAAGAGTGCTGTGATAGTGGCAATGTTTGCCATCTCACTGGTTTATTGAAAAGTATTGGAACCATCTTTCATAAATGACTCAGGGGACTAAGGTTTGGATTATTAAGAGTTTCTCAATGACTCAAATGCACCCAAAATTCAGCCCCCGAGAAGGCAATAGTAGCTCTACCCTCCATCTTCTGCGTAGTGAACCATCACGATCACCACAGCAGGGAGGCTATACCCAAAGAAACCCATGAATATCCTTTCTGAGTTCTGATTCCATAATGTTCCTTTGGCTGGCTTAGAGTTAGGTGGCCCACACAGGACTGGGTGCCAGGCTCAAACCTGAAGCTTCAGACCAGCCGTAATCACTTCTGAACCGGAACTGAAGCAGTATGTATAAAGAAACATCTCATCCTCACCCTTCCTTGGAATTGCAATCTTCTTAGATTCAGTGCTCCATTTACCTGTGCCATTTGCAACTTGTACATTTCCTCTAAGCTTATGAATGTTTTTTGTCCTTGACCTCCCTGAAATTCTGTAAACTTGTATTTCCTGCAACACACTATTGGTCATCTGTTAGGTCTCTTAATGTTCCATGGCTCCCAGTGTAATCTATATGTTCCTGTCCTTGATAATGGCATATAGTGACTACTAAATGCTGTTGATTTAACTTGACCTGCTCATTCTTTTTTTAATATTTTATATGTTAATATTATTTCTATTCTGCTTTCATGATTCCAAGTAATGCATTTAGCACAAAGCCTGACTCATGGTAACCATTTTAATGTTCTTCAGTTCAATAGATTGTGGACTCAGAATCAGAAAGGCTCTGAGTTCAAATCCTGCTTCATATTGAGTAACAAGTTACTCAGTTTTTCTACTCCTCATTTTTCTTATCTGTAAAGTGGGCATAGAAACAGTGGAGATAGTAACCTGCTTCCTATTTATAAGGCCCAAATGAGATAACATCTATTTTATAAAACACTTTGCAGACCTAAAGATGTCCTAAGTGTTAGCAATGATCATCATTATTATTGCTCCATGAATAAAGTAGAGAGCATTCGTTCTGATCTCCTTCTTGTCTGCAGTTCACAGTGAGCTTCCTCTTGGCTGGCTCTAGCCTTATCTCCATCTAAAAACCTCATTATATTATTTTTCATTCTTTCCTTCTCGGCTCTAGGCTCTGAAATGATGGTTGACCTATGCACCGAGGCTGCTTCCCTTCTGCTTTGGCTCATTTCTTCCATGTTCATTGTCGTTTTCTAATCTTCATACCTCCCTCTCTTTCTTGATGATTGTATTATCTTCCTTGAGTTCACCTATGTCTCCACAGATAAGTTATAGAGATACATATAACTAGTCCCATTCTCCCAAACTCCGGGTGCATATCGCCCTTGCCTTTTGGTCATCTTGAATGGGATGTCCTGAAGGCCTTTAAACCCAACACGCCCAAGAAAGAACTCTTTTTTCCTCCCTGCCCCTGCCACATCTGCTCTTCTATCCAACTTTCCTATTTCTCTCAAAGGTCCCACTGTTTTCCCAGTCACTTAGGTTCCTGACATTGATATTATCTTTGATTCCACTCTCTCTCTCTCCTCCTATGTCTAATCTAACTCTACATGTTTCCATTGTCCTCTCTCAACTTACCTGACTACCGCTATATAAATTCACCCCTCATTAGATCATTACATCCTAATGTCTCCTACCCCTCCTATCTTTCCCTTCCCATTCATTCTCCATATTCCTGCCAAAATGATTTCTTTAAGCATGAATCAATCAGGTCATCTCCCCATATGCTTAATAAACTTCCAATATCTCCATTGTGCTTTTAAGAGCAAATATTAATAATTTAAATATTTAATATAAAGCATATAAATATTTAATACGTCTATATATGATATATAATCAATTTAATAAATATTAGATAAAAATAAATGTTTCACAAAACCAAAACCAAATAATCTTCTGTTTAACTATTGAAGCCCTTCATAACTTCACCCCAACCTACCTGTCCAGCTTTTTACATTATTCCCCTTCCTGCACTCTGCTGTGCATCCAGACTGGGCCTGGTTGATGCTCTCTTCATGGACATTTCTTGGACCTTTAACTTTTGATATCTCTTAGTTTCTTTAAAATTCAGATCAAGAACAACCTTCAACCACATGCAACATTTCCTGTCTCCCTCTGGTTGTTGATGCCTTCCTTCCTTCCTGAAAATCAGCATTTGTTTCTTTTTTTAAAAAAGCATATTTTGCCAATAGATATATTGTTTCCCTCAATAGAATGCTAAGTCCTTGTGGTCAAGGACTAAGTTTCTTTTTTGCTTTTTAATATCTACTACATAGGAGAATATCAGTAGACCCTGAATTCTTGTTCATTTAATTAATTAAACAATACAAAACAAAATACTTTCAAATAGTAAAACTATTCTCTAATAAGTTCCTAGTATATAAAACATTGTAATATGTATTTGCTAGCTTGATAATAATAAGCATTAGAAAATTAATTTTAAAAGAATTTATTAACTTTCTTAGAATGATAAATGTGTGATCTGGATGTTGCAGATCTATTTCCCCCTCCCTCCTTTCCTGGTATCTGACTGAGGCAGCTGGTCCTTTGTACTGACTCTACCCCTACAAACTAACTAAACTGAACCTAAGCACCAAAAAACCTAATTATGGTTTTGTGTTTTTTTTACTGGACATTGAAATTCTGGATTGCCAGGAAGTTATGGTTTATTTGAAGACTGCCTAGAAGTTTTATGAATGGGTACCTAGACACACTATTGACTTTGGTCTCAGAACCTTCTCCTTAATGGGTCAGATAAAATTTAGTGTATTCAGTGTATCTGTATTTCCCAAATCCAGTCATAGAGTATTGCCTCATAAAGCAAGGTTATTATGGGCTGAGTTTTATAAAGGAAAGAAGGCTTGAAAAATCAACATTTTTCTCTCCAATTCCTCTCCTGCCCTACATTCGTGGCATTGCCTGGGTAGTCCTTCCGGATACCCTTTCTGCCTTTCAACAGATGTAGTCATTTCCCAATTTTATCTGCATGGGTCACTTTCCTTCCTGAAGTCTAATCTACAGGAAGCCAGACTCTACTCATCTGTGCTCCTGCCTCCTAGAATTACTTATTACCTGGTTATTCTCTGCTAATGTTTAGAAAGCATCTGTTGTATAGTGGGTAAAGCCAAGAATATGTAAAAGACAGGTTCTATCATGTGAAATTTCATGAGAGGCAGCAAAGGCAGGAAAGTATATTTTTATATTCCTTTATTGAGGGAGAACTCATCGGTAGTGGTATGGGGCTATTTCAGCAATAATGGAAGAATATTTTTCATTTTTCATTTTTAAAATTATTTGAATAGTATTTTCCCTCAATTACCTATTAAGAATTTTTAGCATACATTTTTACAAAATTTTGAATTCCAACTTTTTCTCCCTATATCCCATTCCTTCTTCTAAAATAGTAAGCAGTTTGGTATGACTTATGCATGTGCTATCATGTAAAATATATTGGAATAGTATCTATTAAAACAATCTATCTTTTAAGCAAAATGATTGGAGAGTAGAGTAGGGGAGAAAAGTACTGGACCTCCATTTCTACCCTTGTTCTAAATAGAAGATGTTTTCCTATGATGACGATCAGATGATGATGAAAAATATTCTTTTCATAATTGTTATTAGATGGGAGATAGGGATTAGACTTAGGATTTTATGAGTAAAGGGTGAGGAAATCCCTCTACCAAATGGATGTTATTTGGAGTCAGAAAGAACTAAATTCAAATGTTGTATCAGATATCTATTTGCTGGGTGAACCTAGCCTCAGTGTCCCCATTGTAAAATATAAGAGTTGGACTTGAAATCTGCAAAGTTCTTTGAACTCTAAATCTATGATTTATGATATTGTGCAGAATAACATCTGAATCATGGACAACTTCCAATTGCATGGCTTTTAGTAGACTAGATATGACCTCAAGCATCTTTCAGGACTTTAGATGCCATAAAATATATGGATACCAACATCCTCCGTGTCTTCAGATTTGGTTGTTTCAAGTAATCATGATGAACTCCAAGAGGCCACCTGGTTTGGATTGGATAAAACCAGGTCTGATCTAAATCGAGTTCAACAGACTCGTATCACATATCTTCTTTGTGGACAAAAGAATCCCTGTCCTTCAAGGGGCTTACATACTTTAGAGATAGAAAGAGGTCACAGATAAGTATATACAAAGTTATTTCAGGAGAGGAAAAAAGCCATCCTCCTGAGATTACATGTAAACTTCACCAAATAGTCTAAAATTGTCATTTTCATACTAGCTTTTTTTCCTAATTTAAATCCGCACTTAAGGCAAACTCAAAAACCACTTTAAAGATTCGTAATTTAGATTTAGAGCCAGGGAGTACTTTAGACATCATGAACCCCAACCCCTTCAATTAATAAAGAAAATGAAGTTTTGAATAGTTAAGTGGACTTGATTTATCTCATAGCCTGGAAGGAAGTCAATAAGAAACCTTGTTTTGAGACAATTGTGCAGGTTTTCAGCTGCTGCTCCTTGTAGTGTACCCCCAACTAACTCCTAGTCTGGGTGAACTGGCAGATCTGCATGTTCACCCACAACGCCTAGCTGGGTTCCACCAAATTCTGGTGGAGTTTGTAGGCTCTGTAGACCATGAACCTTGATGTCAGTGCTAAGGAATGGCTAGATGGCAAAGTTTTCTTGGAACTAAAGAAAAATGGTGATCATAGACACATCTGTTGGTTGGCCAACTAGTCAACAAGAAATTATGACTTAATCAAGTACCTACTATGTGCAGATGTCATATGGAAAAAACTCATGAGGAGTTATTTTAAAAGCTACAGAGACAGAAACAAATACCAAGGGAGTCCTCAATGGGCAAACCAGGTAGCTTCATTTTACAGCTGAAGAAAGTGAGGTCCTTAAAGGTGACTTGCCTTGGATATGCATTGTACAATAAAACATTTCCCTCATCTCTCTGACTTTGACATTCTATCAACCTCTTCCTGAATGTAACTTAGTCTTTGAGTTTGGGAACCTGGGGCCAGGAAGGTGTCCAGTTTACCCTCTCCAGATACTATAATCCTCTGACATCAGATTTATTGAGGTATCTAGAAGGCCTCATGCATAGAGAGCTGTACCTGAAGTTTGGAAGAACTGAGTTCAAATTCAGCCTCAGACTATTCTAACTGTGAGATCCTAGACAAGTCATTTACCCCCTGTCTGCTTTAATTTATTCATCTGTAAAATGAAGATAATAATAGCACCTACCTCCCAGCATTGTTGGGAGGATTAAATGATAATATCTGCAAAATGCTTAGCATAGTGCCCAGCAAATAATAAGTGCTATTCAAAGATTAGTAACTATGAATAATATTACAGTTCTTTGCATACTATGGAAATACTAGTTATTACTATATAAATTTACTAATACTAGTAAAATACAAGTTAATGCTATATAAATACTAGTTAACATGCAAATACTAGTTCATACTAACTAATACTAGGTAATACTATGCAAATATTAGTTATTATTATTATTATTATTAATTATGCATTATCCCCAGTGTATCTAGAATGGAGTCTTTATAGCATGGGAGTAGAAATCTAATAGAACCTTTGTCCTGAATGAACCTGACATGGACCCCACTACTACTACTGCTATTTATCTCAAAACTAGAATTCATTCATTATTCTAGGAAAATTGGACTCAAAAGGAAAGAGTGATGCTCATATAGCTAACATTTAGCCTTTTGAAGGTCAAGTAGGTGTAATTGTAAATGACTTTCAAAATCCTGAAATTTCAAAATCACTGAATTTCCATGCCAGAGAGAAGCAAGTCCAAATATAGTTAACTGGTTCTTGTCATTCAGGAGGAAAAAGACTTATTTTTGATTTCTTAAGAAAATATTAACTTCTTTCCATTTTCCTCCTCATTAAGTGATATCTTTACCTTTGGATAAATTTTAAATGTTGGCAGATCTGAGACCAGTCATAAAGGTCACTGCTCTTATGCTATCTTATTTTTACAGGGATTTCTTCTGTTTGCTAATGGCTAGTTGGTAAGTTCTGTGTGATTTGTAATGGAGTTTTAGAAACAGAGAAGCCATATCCACAGAGTAAGCAAGTGAGAATTAATTTTCATTTGAGTAAGTTCCATCGGCTTCCTTCCAACAGGTAAATATATACTGTGGGTGGCAATGAAAATCTAAGTCTTGGGTTCTTGCCATCATCTAAAAGGTCAAGAGAATTACAACGTGCTGATAGGATCTTTCCATCACTCTGGAATGGAAATAGGGATGACACATGCTGCCTGTTGCCGGCCCCAAAGGAACCAATGTTAGCCCCGGAATCAGGTGATGTGTCTATTCCCACCAGCTCAGTTACTTTGATAAGTGGACAGGATCCTTCCAAGACTTCTTTAATAAACCCCATTTCTTGCGACTAGAAATGCACTTTCTCATCAAAAGAATTTTGCTGTCTGTATCAAATATGCATTATCAGTCTATATCCAATACAATGCTTAGCATTTTTACATAGTTAATGTGCTTATTACTTTATTATTGTATAAATGATTTTTTTCATTCATTCGTTTGTTCATTCCCAGAGATGTATAGTTTTCTGGTGGTAAAATGATTAATAATAATGATAATAATTATTATAATAAGTCTAACAGAGTGATGCTATTTTAATTCTTTTCGGGGATGAAGGCCAACTATCATCAGCTTGTGTTTTGTAATAGTCCTTTAAGATTTTCCGGTATTTTAGACAGTCTATCTCAATTTGAGGTAGATACGATTGTTATTTTTATTATGTTACAGGAAAATAAGGCAAATAGAGATTCATTAACTTTCTCAGGGTCACTTAGCAAGTCAATTTGATGTAGGATATGAACTCAGATCCTCTCAATATAATACTCTAATAATCAGAACATCTGGTTCAAATCTTATCTCTGATAAAGATACAGAAAATGATATTGGTATGGACAGCTAGCTAGGTGATAAAGGAAGGAAAGATCACTCATTTGGGAGTCAGGAAACCTGAATTTGACTCTTGCCTCATAATCCAACTAGCTCTAACACCCTAAGTCAGGGCTAGGGAAACTTTTTTTCTGCCAGGGCCAAAACTTAAAAATTAGCCTGCTGTATTTGGTCAAGCAGTTAATTAATTCAGCCCTAAAAAGTTCCTAGATTTATTGAATTTCTAATACTGCTTATGGTTGTCTTGGCAACATCATTCCACATGATGACGCCCCTGCCTTAAGCAAATCATGAGATCTCACTCAGATTCATTTTCTTCTGTAAAATGGAGACGATGATGGTGTTCACAGAGCACTTGTCAGCATCAAATGGTACAATATTATGTCAAGAACTTCCTAACTTTTAAAGGGCTCCAGAAAGGTTGGTTATTATTCTGGTGGAATCAGAGAGGGAAGACCTGGAAACCAGCCAGAGGCACTAGGATGGTTTTCCTTCCCCAAGTTGTCTCCATCCTTCCAATAATCCTTTGGGATGGATAGCAAGTATCCTTAGGAAGATCTAGGCTATTGGCCATTTGCATTTCATGAATCTTTAACTAACCCTCCTAAAGCTAGCACAGAGTTGAAATCCTCTGAAGAGATGGGAGTTGAGAGAGGGCTCTTTTTGTAGGTGAGGTGCTTAGGGGAGAGGATGGGCTTGGGTGGAGGGTGGTAAAAGATTCTTTTTTAATTTGTTTTTTGCCCGGCAATGTGATTAAGCTTCTTGTCCAAGGTCACACAGCAAGGTAATTATTAAGTATCTGAAGCCAGATTTGAACTCATTTTCTCTTGACCCCAGGGCCAGTGCTCTATCCACTGAGCCACCTAGCTGCCCCTGGTAAAGGATCTCTATGCAGAATGAGCATCAAAGCACACGGAAGCAATGAATGGTCAAGGTGACATCTTGCTGCTGAAAACTTGTGAGATTATTCAAGTCTCTCTTAAATAATTTAGAAGGGAAAAAATGTAACCAAAAGACCTGGAAGATGGAGAGATTGCTATATTTTGGCATTAAGAAGGTATGTGTAGGGAGGAAAGCATCCAACTCCATTTTTTGTCTATCAATCAAAGGACAGTGAAATTCCTAATGACTGTAATTTATTGAAAGTACAGGGTACCAATATAATGCGGATACATATATTAAACCTCCTTTTTATCTCATTTTGTCTAAAAGTAAATAAATAAATAAACAGGCCAATCCAGATGCTTTTGTTTAAAGAAAAGCGGGGAGATGCCTCCGCTGGATGAGTGAGCTTGCATTGGCATTGTAGCAGATAAAACTGACAAAGAACCCAATTAATCAAGTGACTACAAAATAACCCTATGAATTATTTATGCCAATAATATTTGCGACCATGCAAATTACATATTGATGTTCTGCTGGAAGATCACACACTTCAGTCTGCAGACATCACACAGCCTTTTTCCAGTGCTGAATTTTTTTCTAGATTGCTTTAACTCTGGGGAAATAAAAAGTGGGAGAATCACTCATATTAGTGTACAAGTGCACACAGAAACACCACACGCACTCGGGGGAAATGAAGGAAAAACCCCTCCATTATTGGTCTTGGTTCACAGACTGATTGGTAAAAACCATAATCAACACTGTGAACAGGAAATGCAACAGGATGAACTGTACGCATTAAATTGGAGAATAAATAAGAATCCCTCCCTTTTCTCGCCTTTCCAATTCATGCTGTGAAGAAATGTAAAAAATGATTAAGACAGAGGCTGCTAGGTGGTGCAAGGGATAGACCAACTGCTCTAGAGTCAGGAGGACCTGAGTTCAAATTCAGTCTCAGACCCTTAATAATTACCTAGCTGTGTGGCCTTGGGCAAGTTATTCAACTCCCATTACCTTGCAAAAACCAAAAAAGAAAAACAAAAGAGAGAGGGGGAAATCAATGTTGTTCATGGCTTTTAGTATGGTTTAGTCTTGCCCTCATGAAATTTCAGTACAAGGCTGAGTTTAGGGACAGAGAAGCTGGATCATCCAAATTTCACCTCTGTCATGGACCATCTTTAGGAAAATCATTTCATCTCTGAGGGCCTCAGTTTCCTTTTATGTAAAAGTGAGAGTGTTGGGGTAGCTGGTCTCTGATTTTCTTATGATTCAGCAGTCCCATGAGCAGGAAGATGAGACCACAAGTCCTCCCTCCCTCTTCCTGGGAAGTGGTATTCAAAGCTTAAAGTTCCTGCGTAAGAAGAATTTTCAGTCTGAAACTAGGTGGTGGAGTCTGTTCAGTATCACCCTGCCTTGGGACATGCAGAAACAGAATCAGCCATTTGTTCTTTAGCCGCTGCTCAGGGCTGCCTTTCTACTTTAACTACTGGAGTCCACCTTAGCCTTGGAAGGACTTGGGTAGTTCTTTGTTTCGTTGATAGAGCTGAGCCCAGAATCAGACCTCTGGTCCAGTACTGTGGGGAGCCAGCTACAGTAGGTAGCACCTCCATAGTTGTTGTACCTCCTTTCCCTGGACCTCAGAGCTTCATGGGGCCAGAGCTAGCAGAAACCCGAGACTCCATCTAGTCTGGATTCCTCGTTTTCTATGTGAGGAAGCTAATATCCCAGAGAGGATGGATAGTTTCTCCAAGATCACAGAAACAGGATTTGAATCCAGGTCCTTAGCTTAGTGCCTGGACCATAGGTGAAACTTGATAAATGTTTATTGATTGATTGATTGGCTCTGCAGCCCCTTTCCACTGTGTTTGTACCTCTGACTTCTCTCCCCCAAATTTCATCCTATATTTGGCCAAATTCAATTATTAAGCATCATATTCGAATATTATTTTTGTTATTGCTATTATTGTTAGCTATAGTATCTTTCATTTATATGAAGTGTTTATAAAGATATATTTATTTGTTTTAAGGTTTATAAAGTATGTATTTTGTACTCTATATATTTATTATATCATATATATTATACTATATTTAATCATTATATGTACTATACTTATATTTGAATTTTATGATTCTATGAGATAGATGCTTTTATGGTCGTCATCTTACAGATGGGAAAAGTAAGGCAGAGAGCTATAAAATGGACAGGATCCTTGACCAGGATCACCTAACTAGCTTGAGGCAGAATTTGAATCTAGTTCTTCCTTAGTTAATGTCCAGTGTTCTCTCCATACATATTGCTGGTAAGAGGCATTATTACAGAAAACCAACCCACCTTTCATTAGCTTCCATTTATGTCTTTTGTTGTCATTCTCCCCCCCTCCCCTTTTTGTCTGCAGAAAGAATGTACATTCATCTGTGCCAGCTTTGGA
The DNA here is from genome assembly GCF_037893015.1 of Macrotis lagotis. NCBI lineage: Eukaryota > Metazoa > Chordata > Mammalia > Peramelemorphia > Peramelidae > Macrotis > Macrotis lagotis. Next base: position 31,641,062 of record NC_133663.1, on the reverse strand, counting down.
CAGAGAATCTTAGGAAAACAGAAGGGGCGATGTACCTTGGCTTAGCTGAGCATTTCCTGTGACAAATGATGTGTTGTTGATTGCAAACTGAGGGAGAATTGTTTGGGGGTTTTAATCAGGTCAGGTTGTTCTCAACCAGCTTGGAGTTCAAAGCTCCCAAGTGATCAGCGATTGACCTCTTGGCAGAAACTTGCCCACTCCCCCAACCTGGTTTGCGTGAGATGAGGTTCAAGTTCAAAAGATGGGCAAGAGGAAAGGGATGATCTGAATGGGACCCTGTGATGGCTTTTCCAAATTTTCTGCCCAGTCTCCCCACCTCGCTTCCAATCTCTCAAACACTATTGCCTTTAATGCTGCAGATTTTTCCAGGTAAGCATCCAGATTTCCTGCCCAGTTGGAACAGCCATTTGGCAACCGCACAGAGATGAAGGGAGAGTAGGGCAGCGCCTTCAGACATCAGGGCAGTGGACCAATGAGAAAGAAGAGACTTTGACAGAGGGAGATTGCAAAGCCCCCTCCCTGTCCTACTCTGTGTACAGAAGTGAGAGCTTAGCAAGGGCATCATCCTAGGACTTCTTGTGGTGGATTCTACCCAGAGAGGAGAGAAGAGGCTTCAGAAATGGCTTTGGAAATTATATGAGAGAAGAGATAAAATTATATGAGGGAATAGATAAAATGATAGAGAATGGGAGAATATTTTCACTCCATGAAGCAGCAGTTTAAGGCATTGTTCAGTAGAACCAATCACCTCCATGTCATCCACATTTACATCGGTTTAATATAGTATTTTGGTGCCAGCTGTCCCTCCCCCTTTGGAGGAAGGAAGATAATTTAAGTCTAGGCAGACTAAAGCTGCCTCCCTGAAAGATGCCATGATTTATACCAATTGTTCTTGACCTTTGTATGTGGTGGGAAGTTCTAAATATAGAACACTTTCCATGTGCACATCAAATACTCCAGCCTTCAGACTCTACTTAGGTTTCACTTACATACTTGCAGCTATGGAACCAAGCCATGGCTATGGAACCGAGTCAGAAGATTGGTAGTATAATAAAGTTCATCTCAATGTCATAGGACTAGGGTGACTTGTTTTAGAATCACCAAATTGTTGTTCTTTATGCTCTCTGGGACTTTTTGCCCCATCCTTTTTGCTCCTTGGCATATATATATATATCCATGTCCATGTCTGTGTCTGTGTCCATGTCTGCATCTGTGTCCAAACACACATATGTATTGTATATCACATATATATTTTCAAATATTTCTAAATCATAAAAAGCATTGTCAATTATGAGTGTGTTGCATGAAGTACGTAGGTGGTTCTCATAATAATTTCAGCAATAAATTCAGGATACTCTATTAAGAAAGAACTCACCTGTTATTATGACTGCTGTTTTCATCTTCTCATAATATTTTTAATGAAGTTCACATAGAAATGATCCTTGGAGAGGTTAATATCATGCTCTTCTCTTGCATTTAATGTTCTGTGGACCAGCAAATAAAATAATTGATTTCATAGTCATTTAAGAGCATGTAGATTTAAATTGCATCTTTTTGTAAGTATTAAAATCTGTTCATTTGTAAAGCTGATATACTGGTATTATTCTTTTACATAATATTCTGTGGACCAATGACTAAAATAATTTATTTTTTAATTAAATAGGAATATAAGATTTAATTACATCTTTTTGTCATAAAATCTGTAAATTTATAATGTTGATACAGTTATTAATCTTTGGTAAAATGTTCTGTGAACTAACGGATAAAATAACTGATTTTCTAATTACACAAGAATATAAAAATATAAACTCATCTTTTGTAGACTCATCTAAAGCATGTTTGGGATAACCATGGTAATAGATTGCATTGTAAGGATGGTGTGCACTCATCCTTTTCCCATTAGATGGTTTTTTTTCCCTACTAGATCTCTGTAATTTGAAAGCTTTTGAGTTCATGTGACCTTGAGATTAGGAATATTTGGCAAGATGAAGTATATTAAAAACCATTATTTGTAACTTTTTATGGGTCAAGTTTCTGCAAGTTTTTATAGCTCAAGTTAAATTGTGGGCAATTTAGTTTAGTCTGTATTAACACTCTATTTCATCTTATTAATGATTTTTTTTTTTCAAATATACTCCAAGACCTGTCTTTGTAGTATGGGAATTTGATCTCTCCTGGGGCATAAAGAATGGGGCTTCTAGCTGCCTGGTAACGTTTTGCTCTGTCCTCAGTAAGTGCTAAATTTTTGCAGCCTGCTCTGATGTGTCTCACAGTTTTTCCATTCATAATCTGCATTTGATCATTTTGTTATTTTAAAATCATGAATTAATTCAATGGTCATGAATTAAGTGGGTCCTTTACATTAGTCGCTGTGTTAAAAACTGGGGATAAAAACTAAAAATGAAAACAGTCCCTGACCTTAGACCCATTCTATTGGGAAATTGTAGAGTACTAGAGATTCTAGAGTACTCAAATAAATCTATGATTTCATCAGTCCTATAGATCAGAGCTGATGTGTAATCTGACCATTCTGTGCAGTTTTTTGTTTTAGATTTTTGCAAGGTAAATGGGGTTAAGTGGCTTGCCCAAGGCCACCCAGCTAGGTAATTATTAAGTGTCTGATGTTGGATTTGAACTCAGGTCCTCCTGACTCCAGGGCTGGTGCTCTATCCACAGTGCCACCTAGCTGCCCCCCTATTCTGTGCAATTTTGTAGTTAGCTAATAACAATAATTGATATTTTACATAGCGCTTTAAGATTTGCAACTATTTATACTTTACAAATATTGTCATATTTTATCCTTATAAACAGAAACTGAGGTGTATTCAGTGACTTGCCAAATGTCACATTTGTCTGAGGCTGGATTTGAACTCAGGGCTTCCTGACTCCTGATTCAGTGCTTTATCCACTGCCACTTTTATTGACCTTGTCACAGAGAGGTGAGGATCTGCCAAAGATTTCTTTTCAGAGTCTGAGGATGTCAGTGAAGTAAAGTACCTCAGATCATCTATTTGTTGTGATTAGTCTATTAATTTTCCCATCTTTGCTTCTTCTTTATAATTCTTTCTCTTTTATCTGGGCCACATTCACTTATCATTCCTTTCTGCTGACCTTTGGGCAAAGCCACTGGGTGGGTGGGGGATTAAAAGGCAGTGGAGGGCTTAAGTGACTTGCCCAAGTCAGCTAGGTAATTATTATGTGTCTGAGATGAGATTTGAACTCAGGACCTCCTGACTCCAGGGCCAGTGTTCTATCCACTGCACCACCTAGCTGCCCCCACAACAGCCATTTATAATTCTTTGGATTGAACCAGTGTTTCATGCTATACCAGCAGGATGTTGGGATTAAAAAGATCATCCCCAAGATGATTTTAATCACTTTTACTGATTCCTTTTAAACATTCTTACATATGTGCAGTTTGGCAGCATTCATATGAAATGCAAATGACCAAAATTCAGCATTTCAGATTGGACTTCTTCCAAAATTTTGTAAGAGTGGTTTTGAAAACTGAACCAACCCCAGTTCAGGTAGGCAGATTATTCTATTCTCTGAATCTACCACTCTTCTAGCTTTCAGAAGTACTCGCTGAAGACTTTCCTAAAAGAAAAACTCAGTGTGGGTTATAAAAATGAGTCCTGAGAAGTCTTTTATATTCTCTGCTTAGAATTCTCTGCTTAGAAATTCCACTCTAATTGGTTCTAAGTCACAATTTTCTCCAGATTTTCTTTCATTGTTTGAAGTATTTTCAGGATTTGATGCTTGAAATGGCAAACAGCAGCTCTAGTGTTCTTTAATCTCATCATTTGCCAATTTCCACAGATGAAAATACACCATTTTAACCACAATCTTTGTGCCTATATTTGGAAAGTTCTGTTGGGTAAAGAAGGATTTGAGAGATCACACTTCTACTTTCTGGAAATGTGTAAGAAATAGTCACAGAATTCTGCCTTGGGACCTAGGCAGATAGGATTGTTTCTCCAGAGTAGGAAGTCTACTGGGTGTGATTAGAATGTTTAGTGGATAGAGTAGTGAATTTGAAAGTAGCAAGATCTGACTTCAAATCTCTCTCTCTCTCTCTCTCTCTCTCTCTCTCTCTCTCTCTCTCTCTCTCTCTGATTTTTGCAAGGCACTGGGGTTAAGTGACTTGCCCAAGGGCACATAGCTAAGTAATTATTAAGTGTCTGAGGTCGGATTTGAATTCAGGTCCTTCTGCCCTCAGGATACAGTCAAGTCTCTTAACCTTTGATGACTTCAGTTTCCTTCTGTAAAATGGGAATAATAATATTGGCAGCATTTACCTCACAGAGTTTGCTTTGATATGTATAGGAGATAAAGCATGTAAAGAGCATTGTTATATTAATTTCAGTTATTTGTATTTTCTTATTACTATTGCTACCAATAGACAGCAGGAAGATTTCCAGCCAAAAGCAATTGCGTAGTTGCAATTTAAGATAAAAAATACAACATCTTACCTCTGCACAAAGCTTATTTTTATTTGTTCAACTATTTCTTCCCATTGCTTGGAGACATTGATTTATCTATTCAGGTTGACCCTTAATCAATCAGTCAATAATCATTAAACATCTATTACATGTCAGGTCATCTCTATATGCTAAGATTACTAGCCTTAATCATATTCTTTAGGGCATAGCAAACTCCTCTGTGGTCTTCGGAATGCTTGAATGGTTTCATTTTCATATTATTAACTTACCACTAGCTCAGATCAGATTGACTTCTATCTCGGCTTCTCCTTGGACATAATTTCCTCATTAATTGATATTCAGGCCACACTAATCTAGGATATATACATGCCACTGAGGTCAACAGGCTGTCTTACTGGACAGAGACCTCAATTTAAAGGGCCAGAGATTTGAATCATGACTCTGCTTTTTAGTAATCATGTGACCATGGGCAAGTCAGTTATATAGTCCAAGTTTCCCCATCTGTGAAAGGGGGAGAGGATAGACATGGGGATATCTGTGATCTTTCAGATTTGAAAAAAAAAGTTCATCTAAGGACTAGTAGTGGTGGTAGTAGTAGTAGTAGTAGTAGTAGTAGTAGTAGTAGTAGTAGTTGTTGTAGTTGTAGTAATGGTTTCTCTTCAGATTAAATCCTATGCTTTATAAAAAATTAGACATTGGAATATGATTGAATATGTTGCTCTTTTTTTTCATTAATTGTTAGGAAATTCCTAATTAAATTCAGTACCCAGTTCCCGTAACTGTCTCATTCTTTGTGCTTAGTTACATTTATTTTATCATTTGAGGTTTTTTAATAAATCAATCAGTAATCATTTATTAATCATGTACTATATTTCAGACACAATGCTAAGTGAAGGGAGATAAAATACAATAATGCAACAGTCCCTTCCTCAAGTATCATTTTATATTCAGCAACAACTTTAATTTTCTATAATATTATATATATCTAAGTATTAAATTTTCTGTTTTATATATCATATTTATATGTTACCTCATATCTTTTTGAAGCTAATTTAAAACTATTTTTAAGTATCAAATTTAAAAGTATTTATTATAGGGGTGGCTAGGTGGCACAATGGATAGAGCACCAGCCCCGGAATCAGGAGTACCTGAGTTCAAATCTGGCCTCAGACACTTAATAATTACCTAGCTGTGTGGCCTTGGGCAAGCCACTTAACCCCACTGCCTTGCCAAAAAAACCCCCAAAAAAACCCCAAAACAAAACCTAAAAAAATTTTTTTAAAAAAAAATGAAACAAGAGATTTAGTAAAGTGGAAACTGGAATTCTAGAGTTTGGGATCAGTCAATGCAAAAAGATGGAGCATTGAAGAGGAAAGAAGGAGCATACTGGCTGGATGATAATGTTTGGGAAGGGAAGTAATATATGATGATACTGGACAGGTAGTTGGGGCCAAGCTGTTGGTGGTACGATGCCAATTCCTTGAGGGCGAGGGTATTTTGTCCATGTATTTCTTGTATCAGACACAATATCTGGCATTAGGTAGATACTAAATAAATGCTCATTGAATTATAACAAGCAAAACACGGATCCCAAATAAATGAAAGAAAAGTTCTGTTCTGACTAGGATCTCACAAAAGGCTCAGCAGTTACAGCAGCAGACTTGGTTCCTGATCTCCGGTTTCATGAAGCTTAAGGTTAAACTTCGGCTATGACCACATGTTTGTCCATATATCACAGTGAGGTGGAAGAATTGACAAGCACTCAAGCAATGCTGGGATGTCAGTTCATCAGGAGATTCTAAAACTCTCAGTCACTGCAAAATTCTGAGCAGAATCACTGAAAAATTTTAATTAGAATTCATTTTTCTGCTTCCTTCCTTAAAATTTCCTAAAACTGTTTTCTGTTTATCTTCTATGATATTTTCCAAAAATGCCTTTCTCATTTTATTTTAAAGAATAAACTTAGAGACGATTTGGTGGGTAGGCAGGAAGCTGTATGTGCATGTGTCTGGGGTGGTGGTGGTGATGGTTGTAATTTGAGTAAAGTTTATCCATCCTAGACAAACGAAAGTCTACCTTAATCTTCTGGTGACTTAGTTACTTCAAAATATTTATTAAACATCACTTCCATTCAACCTATTCAGAGCATCTTGATGGAGCTGACTTTCTTTACAGTTTAATAGAGACTTAGGATAGCAATATTGAATCAGCCCTAGAATGTAATCTTAAGGCCAACAGAATTTTGGCCACATTTCTTTTTCATATACTCCTTAGAATTCTAGTATCTGAGGAAAAGTTAGCCTAGACTCTCTTAAACCACAGATAGTGAATCTGACTCTGTCCATTATGAAGAAGATGATGATGATAACAATGAGCCTAAAAAGATGAGCTTGCATCCCAAGTGCTATTATTAAATTATAAAAAGCTATTATTTTTCATCCATTAATCTGCAAAATATTAAATATAAAAATGAACTATCGGGATCACTAAATGTGACAAGGCTGTTTTTTAATCCCATTGAAAAAGATGATGAAGAATAGAAATAAAAGTTGATATAAGAAGTTTCAAATTTGCGAAGCATTTTATATCCATTATCTCCTTTAGTTAAAACTCCCCCACCCCCAAGAAACTCAAAGAGTGTTTGATATAACAAGGATATCAGAGGCTGACATAGTGGTTAGAGCTTGTCTTGAAGTCAAGAAGCCCTGCAAGCTCTGTTTCTGCTCTGGTTGTATGACCTTTGGCAAGTCACCTAACTTCTGGAGGATCTAGGCAACACTAAAGATTTTAAGGTGTAGAGGAGGTGCTGAGCTGCATTGGTGGAGTGAGTTTCCTCACCTGGAGGCTCCTTAGACCCATCAGCACATGACTTGATGATGAGGATGTTTGTCTCTCATTCTCGAAGAAGACTGACATCAGGGGAGGTGATGCCACGACAAGCACATGAATTGGATTTGAGTGAGGGGTCGCCGTGCTAAGTCATCAGTCTCACTTTCTCCTCCTGAGCCATCTGGATCCAATGGCCAGATATGAATCAGGAAGACTGGAGATAGCCCTGGATGAAAGGAAATCAGGGTTAAGTGACTTGCCCAAGGTCACACAGCTAGTAAATGGCATATATCTAGGCTGGATTAGAACTCCCATCCTCCTGACTCCGGAGCCAGTACTCTATCCACTGCACCACCTAGCTGCCCCAGTACCTGATTTAGGGACTTGCCTAAGACACTAAGAGATTAAATAAATGTCCCACTTTTGAATGACGCTATCATTGAGATTGTACAGTTTTACCCCAGGGGACCATCCAATAGAAGTGGTTTGTCCTTTTGCACATGGCCCTTTTAGAACCAGATGGATTCTTAGAGACCACCAAGTCCAACTCTCTCCTTTCCCAGATGAAGAAACTGAGGCACAGTGAGATCAAGTTTCCTGCCTGAGGCAGAACTGAACGTAGGTCATCCTAACTCTCCGCCTAGTGCATCATCCACTCTACCTCATTCTTTGTCAGTGGGATGTTAGCCAGAGCTATTTCTGTCTCTCTCTCTGTCTATCTGTCTCTTATATCGACAGGAAGTTACTGGAAATAAGACAAAAGAATAGGGATTTTAATGCTACCAGAGGAAGGTTCATCACCCATCCCCTGGGTCTTTATTACTCACCCACATTTTCTCTTGTTCTATGGCTTCTGATGTGAAAGAAACTCCCTCCTGGGGACAGGGAGGAAGAAGGCAAGGGATGGCTTTGCGATTCTGTCTTCTAGATATTGGGGAAGTCCATTTGTGGCGTATCCATTTACAGCATCCTCCCTTTCAGAGTGGTAAGAGTTGTAGATAAATTATTAATCGCTGAACCTTTTTGATCATTGCAAGTTTCACAATGGTATTAAGAGTTACAGCCCCACAGCCTTGATGCTACTGCTGCTATATTTTTAATGTTGATGTGCCTTCCCAGAGATGATATATATGCTTTTCATTTTGTTGCCATCATTCTTTTTAAGAGCCTTGGGCATCAATCACTCCTTTAATGGAGTGACAGAGACAAAGAAGTCGGGTCTCATAAGAGTTAGGCAATGGGTCTGGCTGCAGGATGGTGGCAACTGTGCTATGACAGGTCAAACGGGGCTTGGTGTCAATCCCCTCCCCAAAAGGAGATTCTTTGGCAAGGAAAACAGAACACCACAGCAGGCAGATGGCATTGCAGAGGTGGTGCAAGAATCTGAGTTTCTATTGGCAAGGTTAGAGTCTATCCCTACAGCCAGTGTATGTTAAGTCAGGGGTTTGTAAGGCGGTCATAGTGTCTGGGCTAGAATGAGATGCCTGCTGTCTTGAATTTCCAATCAGTGCTGCATATTTTATGGCAAAGATAAATGGGATGCTAGGCACCCTAAGAAATAGTGGTGTGTTGCTTTAGCATGAATTCAGAAGAGGAATAAATTTGAATCCTTTCTTTGATTGTGTGACCACGGGCAAATTAATGGAACCCTCTCTGAGCCTTGGATCAGTTCTACAAATCTTTAGTATGTAGGCCAATATGGTTGGTCCTAGGAATATAAAGGACAAAAAGAAGATTGTTCCTTGCCCACAAGACTGTACTCCTCGGGGTGGGGGAGATATAAATTGTTTTAAATACAAATTATTATATGACCATGGACAAATCTCTTAAAACCCTTTGAACCAAATCCATAGAATGATATTAGACTAAATGAACCCTTTGTATCCTAAATCCTCTAGAGGACAGGACCCCCACCCCATTTTTCTAGAAGATAAAATTAAGGGCCAGAACAGTGAAAAGATCTGGTTAGGTAAGGCCACACCCAGAATGTTTCTTATACGTTTGACCCAGTACAAATCAGTCTCTTCTCTTCTTTCTCCTCCTTTTTCTTTTCCTCCATCTTTTCTTCCCTATTTACTTCTCTCACCATCCCCATTTTCCCATTTTCAGTGTCAGGAGAAATATATTATGGAACATGGCCAGAGTACCCATCCCTCATAGGCAGTGCCCCTCTGGCAGGTAGAGAGCAGACGAGTTGCTTCAATAGGATTCTATTAGCTATTCGTGCTTTCTTCCTTCTCTTCTCAACTCTTCCACTGTGGCCTTGACCTTCAAGAACAGTTTTAGGACTGTAAAGCATAAAGCTATAGTTTTCAAGATAGAAGGGAGCTTAGATGTCTTCAGGTGGAGGCCCCCCTGTCCTCTAAAAAAATCACAATAAAATATTTTTTATTTTATTTTTATTTTTAATTTAATTTAATTTTTATTTATTTAATTTAATTTTTATTTATTTAATAGTCAAGGAACCTGAACCCAACTTGCCCATTGTTGCACAGTTAGCAATAATGGTCAAGTCAGGTTGAATCTTTCTGACTACAGACCCAGCACCCTATCTACAGTGCCATGCTGCCTCTCCCCTTGTTAGAATATCGAAGTGCCTGCCAGTTTTGATGATGCTGAGAGAATGTATTCTGTTAGTATCAAGGAAATCATTCAATACCATCATAAGAACAGACCCAACAGGAGTTTGTCTTTTTGAGTGAGTTATCATAGCTGAGAGTTTTGGTGGCTTCTGCAGAAAGAGTTTTTGGATTTATAAAAGTGTGAAAGAAGGAAAAGGGGAATCAACATGACAAGTTTTAGTTTTGCTCTTTGGAAAGGTTGGAAATGCCTTCTCTTGGAAATACAGTTGTGAGATTATATATCTTATCATTAAGGTTAGAATTGATATTAAGTGATTCCTATATACTAAACACTCACATCTTCTTCCTTTCCATGCTCCAAGAGACGTAATCAATGGACTTTATGTTGAGGCTCACAAGTCACAGCAATAATATTATTCTTAGGTATCACGTTACATAATTATTTCATTTGAGCCTCATAGCTACCCTTTTGAGGTGGGTGCTACCTCAAACATTTTTTTGATATTTTGTTTCTTATATTACCATAATTATCCCAAGTCACTCCTCCTCTTCTTACACAGAGCCATCTCATGTGACAAATAGTGTTTTCTTTTTAGAAAGAGAAGAAAGGAAGAACGACTATCGAATATATTGAAAAAGTCTGAAAATATGTACACCATGTAACATTGTGGACCTCCCACATCTATCAAGAGATATGTTTGGGACGTCTTCTCATCTCTGTCCACATCTTATTTAATTTTTTTACCTTTGTAACATTTACTTTGATTTTTTTTTGTGAATATCTTTCCATTTCAATGGTTGCAGTTACTCTATATATTATATCCTTGGCTCTGCTAACTTCCCTCTCCGTCAGTTCACATAAATCTTTCCATGCTTTGTTGTATTTGTCACACATATCATTTTTTACGGCACAGGATTATTGGTTTAGCCATTCTCTAGTTGATGGCCGTCTACTTTGTTTTCAACTCTTAGCTATCACAAAATGCATTTCAATAAATGAGTTCTACCTTTATCGTTATCTCTATTTTACAGATGAGGAGACTGGAACTCAGGAAGGGTTTTCCCTTATTGCCAAATAACTAGGATTAAGGTAGGGTTTGAGCCTAAGCTTTCCTAATTTCAAGTCCGTGAGCTATTATATATCTTTCCAAGTAAAGTTAGAGAGACCCAATGTCAAACCATCTTAACCGTTATTGGGAAAGAAAGAAAAATCATTTCTTTATCCTTTCAGTAGACATCTCTTAAAATCAAAGTATCAGTAATATAAAATATCTGCCCTCCCTACTCTAATATAAGACCCTCTAGCAGTCAAATTATAAGACTCCAGTGTTATAGGTGTGGGTAGCTTCGCAAACTCAATAATCTAACACATCTTGTTTATAAAATCTCCCATTTGAGGGACAAAATTCTTGTTGCATGTTTCTATGTTCTTAACAATTGTACCATTTCAAGGTACCTCAGAGTGCCTTTTTCTTTTAAAAAAAATTGAGATTTTCTAGGTTTGCCTTATTAAAGAATGAGGCTTAAACTATGACTGAGAGCTGCATTGTAAAAGTCTGCGAACAGATTCTATTCAATGATGCAAAGAATGGTTCTCATTTAATTCCTTCTGACAGTCCATGTGTGGGCTTCTGTTTTTTATAACCCTACTGTGAGTCTCTATCCCATGTTTGTCAGCACAATTAGATTTTTACGACAATGGGACTTAACTTGGATTTTCGGGAGATAGTTTAATAAGGATATAAAATACTAATTTATGGTAGTTTCCTGCACAAAATGTCTATTTTTTCAGTAGGTTCCTTTAAAAATCTCTTTTCTTTTTTAATTACCATATGTTTATGAAACAAATGGATTAGTTCCATGCCAGTCAACTAAATTTACTTAGTTTCTTTTTTATCTTGTGGAAGACTGTGATGGAAAGTCTAGATTAACAGTCAACAAATTATTTTTCAAGGGCATTAATAGTAATAATTAACATTGACAGAACACTTTAACATTTACAAAATGCTTTCCATTAATTGTTGCATTTGAACCTTAAAACAACCTGTGAGGCCTATAAAGAGGTATTATTATCCTCATTTTATAGCTGAAAAGCCTTGAGGCACAGAGATTCAGTGATAAATGTATCCATGGTAAGGTGGTCCTTGAAGTCCATTTTTTTAAGACTCCAAGTTTATGATTCATCCCATTGAACCATATTGCCTAAGTCCTCTAAGATGTCAAATCAGACTACTGACAAATTAATTCTTTAGCTACTAATCTTTGACTAGCAGTTTAGAAATATGGCTTCTAGAGAAGCAAATGGGATAAACGGTGAGGCAAATTTAATATTTTATTTAAGAAATACTTAAATGTGAATTGGGAGCATTGGTACCAAATTGATGCAATCCTAGACCATGGGATTTTTCCCCAGATTTTGATCATTCAAAAACTTAGGTGAAATCTATGATTATATTCTTAGTATGACAATAGGTGCAACTAGATGGCACCTAGAGATAGAAAGACTTGAGTTCAAATCTAGTCTCAGACACTTACTAGCTGTTTGATCTAGGCAGATAACTTAACTCTCTTTGCCTAGGTTTTCCTCATCTGTAAAATGGGCCAGAGAAGGAAATGGCAATCATATCTTTGTCAAGAAAAACTCCATATAGTATAGGGTCAACAAGAGTTGAACATCACTGAAAAATGACTAAACAATGACAAGAGAGGTGATGATAGAAAAAGATAAATTGTGAGACTGTGTGGTACAGTTGACTGTTGTGTGGTTCTGCTCCGCTTCCTTGTGACTTTCCAGATTCTCAACACACACACACACACACACACACACACACACACACACACACACAAATACACTTACAATGTCAGCTCATTGGGTCTATTACTTCTGTGTTCTTGTCCCCAGGATCTGGGATTTAGAAAGCTCTTAATGAATTCATCCCTCCTCTTCCTCACCCTCTTCCCATTCATTCTTGAGATTTAATTAATAGCAGAGTTTTTGCACCTAGGCCTTCTGACTTCAAATATGGGATTTTTTTTTCCATTCCATGTGATGAATCTACCTGATGATCTTACCATCATGTAAGATTATTTTCTTAACTATTCATTTCACCTACTGTATTCTCTATCTGTTAACTTGGTAAAAACACAGTACTTTATGGTTTATAAAGTATTCTCTGGACCTACCTCATGTTGGGGTCTATGGGAAGGAGAAGTACAGTATCATATGACCTTTAGATGTTTCTTTGAAAATGTCCATTTTCTTGAGGTACACATATTTGACATCTTTCTCATGGTGACTATCTGGTGTCACCAATCTTGAATGACATTTAAGCTATAGAAGTGAGGTTAGCATCATTTCCTTGGTCAAGAAGCCACTATGGACCCCAGTTATCAGTGTGACAAAATGCAAACCCCTGTGTTTGCCATTTAGAATATTTCAAGAGGTTTGGAAATGGGGGGGAAATTCCTTCAGTTTCTTTGGGCCATCATTGTTTCATTTTCCTCTCATGGGACTTGATTTCATAGACTGTTTTCATCTGCCTGTTTATTGAAATAAATGATGGTGCCCCTCTCCATATTACCATGGTCTCACACTCCGTTCTATTCAAAGGAGTTTACTTGCTGATCCTGATCCCTCTCCACAATATTCATGGGGTTATTCTTGTAGCTTATCATCCCCTATACAAGTGCCATTTCCTTCAATAGATCTTTCCTCCAGTCCTTAGTACCACCCGTACCCATCACTGCAGAATTATTTTGGATATAATCTTCATGTAGTTGTGCCAATCCCATTCAACCCCTGAAGAATATAAGCTTCTTGAAAGCAAAGATCATCTTATTTTTTGTCTTTGTATTGCCAGGGCCTACAAAGACTCTAAATGAAGGAAATGCTTTCATGTAGTCTAGCCTCAGACTTCTTCTTAGGATATTTCCATTGAATCCTAGAGAGATTGTGATCTGTGAGCTGTTGGAGCTCATAAATCACAGGTCCTTGATGTTTTGGCATATTGGAAATGTTCATGAGATGTCCCCATGATCTGCTGGGGTTGGTTCCTTGAGCATGACTGCAATTACTTACTAACTGAGCTTTCTCAATGGTGCCTAACAGAGCAGATGCTTGTACCTGGTAAATGTGTTATACAGGGCCCTCTGCTATTAAGAGGTTTGGAAATAGGGGAAAATTCCTTCTGGTTCTTTGGGTCATCATTGGTTCCTTTTCCTCCCATAGGACTTGATTTCATAGACTGTTTTCACCTGCCTGTTTATTGAAATAAATTATAACTCCACATTTGCATAGATTCGAAGTTTTCATGGATCTTGCCGTACCTTTCTTAATTTAATAGCAGCTGGATGACTTTAATTGTAATTAGGGTCACATGTTCATGCTTAATTAAAGAAAATGATGATGGATTTGTTCACATTTGAATGAATTAGAAAGGCATGTTGGGGTTTATGCTTAAATGCACATTGATGAAAAATATTATTTTTTACTCAATGTCGTTTTAGCTTCCCTAAATTCAGTATAGCAGTTGATAGCTAATAGTGATTGTTTAAATAATAATAATAGGCCTTGTTATTACAAGTTACCATTAACTTTTTGAAATTTTTGATTAGTTTGATTTTCACTGTTACCTACTTTTTAAATCAGATTTTATGCTATAACTCCAAAACAACAGTAGAGACATCAGAGATAACAATAGCAGAGATAACATTACATAAGGCAGTAGCAAAAAAAATTCTGAAAATAAAAACGTCAGTTATACACTTTAATTAAAATATATTTTTTTGGTTCTGTTTTCATTTCTGGAACACAAGAATGTCATTTACAAAAAAACAAGCTCATCTTTTTGTTGTTGTGTTATACTTTCAACAAGGATGTCCCACCTTTAAACGTTATAACAAAGAAGAACAGTTAAGTAAAAGCCAGTGACTAAGTCTGACGCTTTACGGAACTTTCTGCCCTAGGATTCTCTCACCTTTCTGCTAAGAAGAAACAGGTAGCTTAATCACTTTAAGTAAGCTTCACTTGATCTTTTTAATTTCCAGAATTCACTACATTTGATGGCAAAGCAAAACAATTATTTTATTACTTTTTGTTCAAAGAAGTAATTTTCACATTTCCCTCTATCACTTCTTATATTTTAATACAGCGATATTCTTCATAATTTTCTCTTATCTTATTCAGTAAAATTGTACATTCAAATACCCCAGGATTCTCTGTACCCACCATAGATATCTTCTTGGAGGTGATGGCAAGTGTTTTTTTAAGCTATTTTTTTAGTGTTTTTAGAATTTCTTCCCCTCTTCATTCTGGTGAGTGCCGAGTCTCAATTAAACTTCTCTAGGAAATGATCATAGTCTGTTAAAGAGTTTGATTTTGTATCCGTTTCCTATTTTTGGTATGAATAACTTATTTTATAGTTAAGATTTAGCTATTTTGATCAGATGCTAAATTTGCCCATGTTTATTCTTCAAAATTGATTCAGATCTTTCCTTTAAAAAGCAAAGGTCTATATCCTGATGGCACACAGACAACTGATTAGAAAATGATTCCAATCTGTTTAATTAGAACCAATTTTAATTTTTTGATATTTATTTGGACCATATCCAAAGCTTCTGAAAAAAATTATAGATGTAATCTCTAAGGCTTTGGACTATTTTTGGTGGTGTCATATTGTCCATCATATTTTTGACATTTCCTCCCTTTCCATTGAAGTCAGCAAATTATCAAATCTGGTTAGATCTAATTTGGAGGATCTTACTGAGTAGACTTTCTCTCCTTTCTCATCATATGGCCTATAATCTGTCATTTCCTCTTCATAGAGGTCTTTTTTCAGTTTGTTTGTTTTTTTTTGCTTGCTTCCAGTCTTGCAATGCAAGGCAACCAAGACTCCCATAAAATGTTTCTTGTTTCCTTTGGACATTTTAAACCAACCTGTTGATTCCTTTTTGTGCTTCCCTAAGGAAAAGTCAAGTGAGTCATCTTTCCATTTGGCTGCTCCATCTTTATGTCTTCTGGATTTATTTATATTAAGAATATCAATATTGATATGATACAGTTCTTCCAGTTGTATGTCAACTCATTGGTCTTTGAACAAGGATCTGGTATTTTGTGTGACAACAATTGAGTTAGTGTTTATAGATAATCTCAAAATTAGGATTCTCAGTTCCTACTGCTCCTATGTCAACCATTCATTTGCCATCACTCATTTCGAGAGTGAGAAAGAGGATACCCAGGACCTCAGCCTATGTTGTATTTGCTGTTGTTTCATGACCATAGAAGTCTTTATCTATTGGCCAATTACTCATGGTCAGTTTCTTCTCTCTTAGATATCCTAGCCTTATGAAGGCAGGCAAAATTTGTTGCTGATATTTCCAACTTTTGCCAGATAACTGGGTGCTTACCCTGACTGCTGGTGGAAGAATCTTTAAGCCAGAAAAAGTTCCCCTGTCCACTCCATCAAAGCTGCATTTTGATGTTTCTTCCAGCAATTATCCTTAATGCATCTCACCTCTTCATGTACTCTTTGTTCTGGTCAAATTGGCCTGCAAACCGTTGCATATATATATATATATATATATATGTATATATATATATATATATATACACACACACACACACACAATATTCTATTTCCTGACTTTCTGCTTTTTGCATAGATGTCTCCCTACCCTGGAATTCTAAATTGTACCTATTTCTCACCTCCGCCTCATAGGATTCCTTCAAAGCTGAGTTCAGATGCCATCTTCTACCTACTGTTTCTAATCTCCCCCAAACTTCATGTTTTAATATTCTTCCATTCCTGAAATTACTATATAGAAACTTGATTTGACTTTTCAGTTTATGGCCTATGCTCCAGTAGAATGTAAGCTTGTTAAGCCCAGGTACTCTTTCTTTTTTTCCTTTATATATTATCCTCATCATCCAACACATAGTAGGAACTGGATAAATCTTAACAGACTTGAGTATGAGAAAGTGAGCAAATTATTTTTTTTGTAATTATAATAATTATGATGAGTGATGATGACAGTTTTATTGACTGCTGCAGGTAATGGAAATGAACAGTTAGAAATCTTACAAGATTTTTGAGTCTAGCTCTAAAGATGTCTCACATGGAGATCAGATGAAGGAACTGGGGATAATTTGTGTGGAAAAGAGCAGACTTAGGGAGCCATGATCATTAGTTTTTGGTTAAGGGATGTATAAATGAGGGAAGTGGGTCAGATGGCCTCTGAAGTCCCATTTAACTCTGGCTCCTTGATTCCATTGGAATGATTAGACCTAGGAGTAATGGGTGGAATTTATAATTCACAAGCAAGGAATGCCTGCCTAATGGTTAGAACTCTCTGAAAGAGGAATGGTTACTATGGAAGGTAGTGAGTACCTTTCAAGAAAAGATTTGGTGTTATTATTGTTCATTCCTTCTTTTCTTTTCTTTTTTTTAGGTTTTTGCAAGGCAGATGGGGTTAAGTGGCTTGCCCAAGGCCACACAGCTAGGTCATTATTAAGTGTCTGAGACCGGATTTGAGCCCAGGTCCTCCTGACTCCAGGGCTGGTGCTCTATCCCCTGCGCCACCTAGCTGCCTCTCATCCCTTCTTCTCAAAGAAAAACAGCAACATCCTGAGGGTGATGCCTTGACTTACATCAAGCAAAGCCTAGATGACTACCTGTTGGAGAGGCAGTGAGGGGATATATTTGGATGAGAAATAATTGGAGTCAGGTAGACTTGAGTTCAAGTCTTATCTCAGATGCGTAGAGGCTATGTCATTCAACTTCTCTGGACCTCAAGTTTTCCACCTGTAAAGTAGTAGTAGTAATAATAATAATAATAATAATAATAATAATGATAAATAGTTTCTGACTTATAGGGTTCTTATGAGGGGATTCACTTCAATAGCATCTGTACAGTATTTTTAAAAACCAAGTTTACTGACCTCAAATTACGAGGTTCTGATCATACTATGCCATTTTTATGTTAAAGTTTGCATGATAATATTAGAAAAATACAAGTATCAGATTTTTAAAATTTAGTTCGGGACTCATGGTCTAATGCTCATTGTGGTTTTATATTTTAGCAATATGACCATTTCCTAAATCCAACCTGCTGGGAGTTGTAACTTGATTGCATTTTGGAGAGAGAAACAAGCGACAAAGCAAAATAAAACAAAACCCTGAAATATTAGAAATGTCTGGAAGGGCTAAAAAATATTACTCCAAAATGGACATGGCTTCTCACTCCTAAATTAGGGTCATTGATTAGAACAGTTCAGGAATCCTAACCCAACTTTTTTTTAAAACAGTAATGCTGGTTTAGCAATTTTTTTCAATTAAAAGGAAAGGATCTTATTTAGCAAAGAATGGGGATGTGGCCTCTTGGTTGTTCCACAGACAGAGAAACATGCCAGATGGAAAGTGGATTTCTGGTCTAGTGGGCATCAGTCTTGCTAGTGTGACAAATGACCATTGGTGCTTGGGGCTTTGGAAATATGTCCCTCGTCTAAAAAAATGTAATTTCAAATTCCATTAGCAATGAAATACAGGAGTGGTGTTCTTCTAAGTGGTAGGAATCAAGCACTCTCAGAGAATAGCTCTGAAGTGAAATTTTAGGCTTCTTAGGAAGAAAGTCTAGGTTTGCAAAGAGTCCCATGAACATATCCTTCTCTCTTTCCCCCTCTCCTCATCACCCCAGTTTTCTGGTTGGAATCTTTCTTTAAAGTCTGCTCTTATGAGAACTACTACAATACCTGTGAATCACCCCTAAACTCCATTATTCTCTTTCTTTCTTGCTCAGCTAAAAATAAACTATTGGATATGATTTTGGTGTTAAGATCTAAACAGGAATTCAATGAGAGCAAACAGGTTTTCCTTTCCTTATCTGACTTTTGGGTTCATATTACTTAAGATTTGGTGGGGTTTCATTATGCTCTAGTTTCTTCTCTGCTGGCATTTGTTGGCTCTAATTAAATCTTCAGGAGGTTAGAAAAAGGGAGATTTGAGAGCCTCAGAAGTTTTGTCACTGTTTGCTCAAAATCCGATGTTCTTGTACCTTCCATGGTTCTGAGTGGTGTTTCTGAGAATAAGTCTCAACACAGAATACAACTGGTCTTGTTGGTGCTCCTGCTGCCCCAAGATTGCCCCCCAACCCATATCTGATCTACCGTTATTGTTGCCACTATAGTAGTATTGGGAGTGGATGTGTTTCTTTCCATTGGAAAACCTTTAGCTTCCTGCCTTATCCCCAACCTAGAGAGTGTCCTCTTAAACTATCATACAAGTTTTCTTATTAACTGACTCAATCAGTTCTTTAATATTCATTTATTAAGCTTGTATTCTAGGTCAATTGCTTCTGGGTGAAAAGATCCAGAGGCCTAGATTATCATCCCATTGAAATAAGTTTCTTGGAGTGAACCAGTACGACCATCTTAAATGGCCATGCCAATTTTTCATTAATTAATCTACTTCACAAGATTTCATTATTATGTACCATATACTTGAAAATAGAAAGAAAAAGGAAAGACATTATCTACAAGGAGGTGACAGTCTGCTGGAGGGAATCAATCAGTCCACTAAAAAGGATTTAATAAGTATCAGACTCTGTGCTAGGTCCTGAGAATACAAAGACAGAAGGTGAAACAGTCCTGTCCTCAAGGAACCTTTATTCCATTGAGAGAAAAATAAGAACATCATAGAGTTGCAAAGTGACTTGCCCAAGTCATAGAGCTGAGAAGTAACAAATCTGGGATTGGAACCCAATTCCGTACAAGGTAATGTGGTGAGAAGACCTGAAGGATTAGGACAGGAAGGCATTTGAGCTCATCCTTCAGGGATCTGAGGGGGTCTAAGAGGGAGAAGTGAAAGTCAAATGCATTCTAAGAATGGGGACATCTTGTACTAAGGGTGGAAATGAAATATGATATGGAAGGAACAGCAAATAGGACAGGTGGGCAAGAACTTGGGTATCATGGAAGGGAGGACTGTGTAAACAAGCCAAGAGAGAGCAAAGCCAGTGCCAACTAAGGACCTGGCTCTTGATGCTGGAGGTGGTAAGGAACCACTAGAATTATAAAGAGCCCATTGCTGTATTTGGGATGCCACGTGGTCTGAATTCTGTATGTACCTATCACAACCATAGAGGGAGAGATAAGGACTGAAATTGTTATGGATTTGGAGAAGTTCCAGGCAAGCAGCTTCTGTGTGTCACTTAGACTCTTTTTTTTTTTTAGGTTTTTGCAAGGCAAATGGGGTTAAGTGGCCTGCCCAAGGCCACACAGCTAGGTAATTATTAAGTGTCTGAGATCGGATTTGAACCCAGGTATTCCTGATTCCAAGGCCGGTCCTTTATCCACTAGCTGCCCCCTTGACTTAGACTCTTAAAAAGTTGCCTATGATATTCTTTTTGTTTGTTTTTTTGTTTGGTTTCATGGGTCAATGAGTTTAAGTGACTTGCCCAAGGTCACACAACTAGTCAACATTAAGTAACTGAGATTGGATTTGAACTCAGGAATTCCTGTCTCCAGTTCTGTCCACTGTACCACTTAACTTTTCTGCTGCCTATGATAGTGAGAGGGCAACTGGAGGAGTAGAAGAACTGAGTTCAAATCCAGACTCAGAAATTTAGCCCCTGTGTGACCCCCAGGGTTGGGCAAATGATAGAGTCTACCTCCCAAGGTTGTCCTGAAAATTAAATATTTATAAAGCACTTAGCACATTTGTTCTTCAGTCATGTTCAGCCCCTATTTGGGTTTTTCTTGGCAGAGACCCTAGTCATTTCCTTCTTCAGTTAAGGAAACTGAAGCAAACAGGGTGAGGTAACTTGCTCAGAGTCTCACAGGTAGTAGATGTCTCAGGTCAGATTTGAACTCAAGAAGGTGAGCCTTCTTGACTCCTGGTCTGATATTTTATCCAATGGACCACCTAGAAGCTCCATATTTCCTTGTACCTTGTAGATGCTATATAACATATCAACATTAGCTATTAAAATTATCTCCATCATGATGATTATCTTTCCCAGGGTTGCACAGTCTCGGTATGTGTTTGTATGTGTACATTAGACAAGACTGAAACCCAGGTCTTTTGCTACCCAGAAGGTTCTGGCTTTGTCTTCTCTCTCCTCACCACCATGCTTTGCTCTCATGTCAAGGGCATGTGTTTCCTATTCCCTAACAAAAACTCGGTGTCTGGCCATACTAGCCACACACGAACTGGGCTAAGGGTATGGGGAAGGATATAAAATATCTCTTTAAACCACTATTGGGAGGTGGAAGATAGTTGGCAAAGGATTTCTCAAGGACCCAAAGGGGGAAGACACAGTTTCAGTGTAAACACCCCCGATGATAAGAATTATTGATTCTAAAAAAAAAATGAATGCTTGTTTATTGCCTCTTCTGAGCACAGCCAGCTCATGGTTTACTATTCCATCAGGAAAAGGGAAGACAGAGCTGGAGAAGTTTTCATTTAGCAGGGCAGAGTTGAGCCATCATTTTCACTCCAGTAATTTTGTCTTCCCTCTGCTTGCCCAGGTTAGCAATGTATGAGAAAGTGAATCCAAATGCCCCTTGTTGGCTCTCTTCTCCCCTTGGGGCCAGAAACTGTGCTCCAGTGACCGAGTTTAGTTCCTGTCACTTGTAAAAGCTGTTTAGGGAACAAATAGTGCTAGTGGTTCCATATGGCCATGTGATTTCATTTCCATTTTTTTCCCCCACAGAAATAAGGTGAGTCCAAATAACCTGGTTTATTGATGAATCTTAGCTTCTTCAGTAAAAAGCATATTGAAAAAGAGCCTGCCAAACAATCATCTCAGAATTTCTGAATTGGAAGGGACTTTGATAACCATTTTGTTGTTGTTTGATAGTTTTCAGTTATGTCTGACTCTTTGTGACCGCATTTGGGGTTTTCTTGGCAGATACTTGGAATTGTTTGCCATCTTATTCTCCAGCTCATCTTACAGATGAGGAAATTGAGGTCAACAGGGTTAAGTGACTTGTCCAGGGTCATTTAGCAGGGCACAGTTGAACCATCATTTTCCAGTAAGTTAGTTCATATTTGAGGTAGATTTACTTAGGAAGATGAGTTTTCCCGACTCTGTCCATTACATCAATTCACTGCCCTGTCCAACCCTTTCTCCATAATCAAACATCTATATGTGCCTATGCTTAAAGACCTCCAGTCTTCTTTGAGCAACTTCTATGAGACTGATTTCATTTCATGTTGAGTCCCTATTCCGGACTCTTATGTTGAGTCTCACTTCTGGACTCCTTCAATCTTCCCCAGGTGAGCATTGGAGGGGCAGGAGACAAGGATGACAATGGAGCCGAGTACTCCATCAAGATCTCCAAGTGTTCCATTTATTCACCAAAACACCAGTGCCTAAATATCTTTACAGTCTCTAATCCACTCCCATCCCCATGGCACTTAACAAGAGAAGACTGATATTCAAGGACACCAGGTGGAGATAATTCATAACACTCCCAAACACAAAGGTTCCCAACAGTTTCATAGTGGGATGGAAAAAGAGTCAGCTAGAGATTTTAGTGGTCCTGAAATCCACGTTTCCCCATTCTGGATCCCAATAGCATTATATCTAGATAGCAACCTAGAAGGCATCTAAAGAACAAACTCTCCCAGGGATATTATAGAGAGGGATATGACTGAAAGGGTTGGAAAGATTAATCTTAAAGGTCTCTTTCAACTCTGATTCTATAATTTTGTGCAATTCATATAAGACATTTTTTAGCATCTGATGCCATTACATGATCAATGATCAAGGTGGAAAAATCTCTAGAGTTTGTGTCCCATGAAAATTCATTGAAAGAACTGGGGATGTTTGCCTAGAGAAAAAGAATATTGGAGTTAAGGTATCAAGTACAAAGAGTGGTTCTCTCTGGTGGATATTCTCTATATCTTTCCAGATTCAGACCTCTGCAAATAAAAATGCAGTCATATTTATACTTTGCCATTTTGAGTCCCTGGAGGAGAGGGACTATATTGCCTTTGTTATTTGGATTTTCAGCATTTAATACTGTTGCTTTTGCTCATATATTCACTTTAATAGCTATCCTTCATATTTGAATGGCTATCCTTTGTAGGAAATTGGACTTTTGCTGCTTGCCCCCCCCCCCCCAAAAGCAGAATTGGTCATAGGTGGAAGATGGAAATGAAAGGCAAATAACCAGATCAGTGTAAGGAAAATCTCCCTAACAATTAGGGCTATCTAAAAGCAGACTGGGCTGCCCCAAGAGATAACGAGGTTACTCTCTGTAGAAGTCTCCACATTTGGATGATCACTTGTTGGGTAGGCATAGAGGTACTCTTGTACAGATATGGACTCATGGCCACCATTCCTTATCTAAAAAATGAAAGCCTAGCAGAAGATAGCTTCTATCTTAGGGCTCTAAGGCTAGGAGGCCGTTTCAGGGTGTGCTCTCACAAGAGCTAATTGTTAAGTTTCAATGTAAGCCTTTACCCCCTTGAAAATCAGTAAGTGCTATAAATCAGAGCTTGATTTTTTTTTATTGTCTAATCTTAAAAAGTGATGGAAAAATATTAATGGTGTCAAACTTAAAATGATGTCACTCGTATGTGTTCTTTTTCAGAGTCAGTTCTTACATGTCCAGCACCTTGCTATCTCTCCTATAAATATCCTTCCAGCAGTTTTCACTGGCACATGTAATGTCATTACAATTCTCTAGGCTTTTGGAAAGTAGTCTTAAGTGTCAGTCACATATGAGATTTCATGACCTTCCAGATAAAATGGAAGCCTATTTTTCTTTTTCTGATATTCTTCTTATCATTAATGATTAATTTTTAAGTTTTGTGATGATCAAGACATATCTGTGAATTCATCAGTCAATTAGTAATCATTTATTAAACACTTAAGTCCCTGACACTAGGTATCCTAAATTCATAAGAAAGCATCTTGGAGATCTCCTAGTCCTGACTCATTAGTTTATAGATAAACGGAGAATCTCAGAGGTTAAACTGACTTGCTTAAAGTCAGCGGAAATGGAAGTTGAACCCCAATCCTTTGCTGCTTCCCCTTTTTAGGGTAGGACATGCCCCTCTACTCTGAATTCTCCCCCCCCCCCACATTCTCAGATGTCCCTTGACTCCTGATATAGTTCACATTGTACATAGTTAATAAATGTATTTTGAGTAATTGCATGAATCTGTAGACATTCACAGAAGATGGCCATGCCATCTACTAACTCCATTATGCGATGAGCAACTCTGTCATTTTTTGCTATTTCTTCTTTGAAACCAAATCATCTTAATTCCTATTGACAATCTCCATGGGCACTTTTGGGTTAGTTGCAACATCTGAGAATTGGGCTGGTTGGAGAGGAAGTCCCCCTTAGACACATGGATGTGAGTGATGGAGAGTGCTGGTATTAGCACAAATGGCCCCAGGCTAGGCTCCTTATGTGCTTATCAGAGCCCTGGCAAACCAAGGGCAGACCTAAAATGTATGTGTCTCTCTGCCTTATATGGCCATGGCTTGATTATGAAAGCATGAATAGAGCAGCAGGGACAGATTCAGATGTGTGACCTAGAAATAAACATATTCCTTATCCCATCACAAGCCCCCAGAGTAAAACTCATGCCTCAGGCTATCTGCTGAAAAGCTCTCTTGATAATTCTAAGATAGATTTGGGAGGAGGAGGAGGGAGAGGACTAGGAAGCAATGTATGGCTCATAAACAGCTGAAACCTATATGGTTTCTCCCCTTATACCTACCCTATCCCCCCCCAAAAAAGCCACAACAATATCTGGGGTATTTTTCTTTCTTTTACCTTCATCTTCAGAGAAGGGTATGTGTTAGAGGTGAGAAGAAGGAGGGACTAAAATATAAATTGCCAACCACTTCAGAAACTTAGAACTTTTTGATAAGTCTTTAAATTTTTTAATTTTTTTCTTTTATTTTTAATTGATGAAATAAAACAAGCATTTCTGTAGTTTATATAATAAAAATATGATTGTATACGAAAGTGCAAATATACTGTATACAATTTACTATTCTTTTAAAATTTACAATAAAATTATCATTTTAAGTTCCTTTTCTTCCACTCTCCTCCTTATATCTACCCTATCCCCCCCCCAAAAAACCACAACAATATCTGGGGTGTTTTTCTTTCTTTTACCTTCATCTTCAGAGAAGGGGTATGTGTTAGAGGTGGGAAGGAGGGACTAGAATATAAACCACTAGCCACATTTGAAACTTGGAACCTTTTGATAGGTTTTTAAATTTTTTAATTGCTTTTCTCTTTTATTTTTAATTGATGCAATAAAACAAGCATTTCCATAGCTTATATGGTAAAAATATGATTGCACACAAAACTGCAAATATGCTGTGCACAATTTGCTATTCTTTTCAAATTTACAATAAAATTATCATTTTAAATTCCTTTTCTTCCACTTCCCCCCATCCTAGAGATGGTTATCATTAAGACACAACTACACACACACACACACACACACGTGTGTGTATATATATATATATATAAAATTATTGTATATATATATATATAAAATTATTCCATAAATTCTTTTATTTATCAGTACTTTCTTTGGATGCAGATATCATCTGTCTTCATATGTCCGTTATAGTTAATTTGAACATTTTGTCAGATTCTCAATTACAACTGAATTGTTTTAAAATAATTTTATTTAAATTTTGAATTCTATATTATTTTACTCTCTTCTTCCACCATTCTTGAGAAGGCAAGAAATTTTATTTTGATTTTTACCTATAAGGTTACAGTGAGCATATTTCCATTTTAGCCATGTGGCAAAAGAATACACAAAATAGAGTATGCTTCAGTCTATCAAATGCTTTTTAGAGAAGAATAGCATCCTGTATTTGTTACTGATCAGAAATATGACAAACAGCAACTTCATTGTGAGGGAGGAAGTGAGCGACTGACCAAATGGGAGTTGTTGGAGGGGTGGTTAGTGACAGAAAAGCCATACCACATTGAGTAAGCAAAAACTTCCATTTCCGTTTTCCCAATCTCTGGGATTGGTGTGCTCCTTTCCATTTTGTTTTTGGGACCCAGTGACATTATCTCCTGACACATTTGGGCTGCCAGTGGCTTTTTGAGACTTTTCTGAAAGCATTTTTTTTTGCCCCCCCCCCCCCAGATGACCACCATCATGTGACTTTGTCAGCAGGGGACT
Organism: Macrotis lagotis; assembly: GCF_037893015.1. NCBI lineage: Eukaryota > Metazoa > Chordata > Mammalia > Peramelemorphia > Peramelidae > Macrotis > Macrotis lagotis. The sequence continues at coordinate 31,615,034 of NC_133663.1, read as the reverse complement.
ATTTTAGCCCACAGAGCTAACTCACATAGTCGACATAATAAATACTTGTTCTCTTCCTTACCTCCTGTCACTATCACTTGGGCCCTAGATCCCTCCCATATAACAAAGAAAAACAGTTAAGCAAGGCAAAGAAAGTGATTGCATCTGACACCATAAGTAGTCATCCAGAACTTCAATTCACCACTTGCCTCCTGAGAAGAAAGAATTGTCTGTCCCCTGAAACCAAGATTACTCATTGCATCCCATTCTGGTGTTTTTAGCTCAGTTTTCATATGCAGTATTTGGTCATTAAGTATGTTCATTGCTTTTTCCAGAACACCCCAAACCTTCTCTTAAATTCACTTGAAAAAGTAATATACCTGAGACCTAAATTTAGTTTACAGGTCTGTTCTTTAAACTTAATTATCTGTGTTTATGTCATATTTCCTACTGGTTATATGTGTTTCCATTTTGACATTTATGTATTCTCCGGTGTTTTGTATGAGGCCCAACATGCTCCACATATTTCAAAAATTCTTGTTTGATTGAAATACAAATAAAGGATAATTTCTGAATTTTCATTTCAACATCTAAATGTTAAGACAAAAAGTCGAAATTCCTTTATGTTATGGACTACAAATGACCAGTTTAGTTTTATTCTCCTCGTTGAGTGACCTATGACGAGGAAGGTTTATAGGAAAACCATCTCTATTTTTGCTCATCAAGAAGAGTGACACAGGAAATTAAGCGGTTTTATTCAGAAACTGGATGATTGGAAGAAGATGGTGTCTTTGATCATTAAGTTAACCAGTCCTCCTGTCTATGGTTTCTTATTCATCTCTGCATCTATGAATTCTTGACATTCCCCCTGAAGGGTTTGCCAATAATCTCGATCCTAATGTGGCGTGATGTCCCTCGGTGTAGGAGACAGCCCATTCTCAGCCTGGCTTCCCTGTTCTCTTCTCAGCATCAAAGTCTGACAGCTCGGCTCAGGTCAACTGGATTTCTGTGGGCGAGTTTGGAGACCCCTCCCCAAGGACTGAGTTCTGTCTGCTAATTGCCCCATTTCTGAGAGCTCGTTGAGACTCCAGTAGAGATTCCAAGGTAGCTAATTCAGTCATTTAGCCAGGCCTAAAGTGAACTTTGACTGTGTATGGAAACAAACAGAAAATGAAAGGAACAAACCTGAAATCCCTGGGGTCCTCATGTCCTTTATTTCTGTGTTATTTCTTCTAACATTAGAAGTTCAAAACCAAAAGCAAAGCGTATGTTATTTACTTACCAATATAATCTTGGGTTCTCCTTTCTCCCTCTTCTTCCCCAAGGAGAACACTATTTTGTATTTTTTTCATTTGATAGATCTTAATTTAAATCCCCAGTGTCTATCATAGAGTCTTGCAAAAGAGTAGGGACTTCATAAATTCTTGAATGGAATTGAATTGAATAAAGCTTAATCCATTTAGCAATAAGATCTGGGTCAAGTTAGAGGTCAAGGTGTCTGTCCTTTAAATGAAAAGTTTTCAATTTAGTGACTTTTATTTAAAAACCAAACATGGTTTCCCTTGAGATCCATTCACATTTACTATGACCTCTGGCTCCTAGCTCAGCATTAGTGCTCCCTTCTTTGGACTGCATATACCTTAGGGTATATTGAAATAAATATATATATTAGGGATTTGTACAAGGATGTTTCAAGCACTTATAGCCTCCTCTGTCTTCAGTTCTTATTTCTATTCATATTCCCATCTGACAGCTATAGAGAATTTGTTTTCTTTTTTTTTTAAATTTTTTTCCTCCAATTATATGATAAAAACAATATTTAAAATTTATTGTTTGGTTTTTTTAAGTTTTGAGTTCCAAATTCTTTTTTCCCCTCCCTTCTCCCTGATATGGTGAACAATGTAATATAGGTTGGAAGTTTATAAATTTTCTCTTAGAATTGACTCGGGATGGGAAGAGAAAGAGGAGAGAGGAAGAGGAAGAAGAATAAGAGGGGGGTGAGACAGAGGGAGAGGAGGAGGGAGAGGGAAAGGGGAGAGAGAAGGAAAGAGAGGGGGGAGAGAAGGAGAGAGAGAGAGAGAGAGAGAGAGAGAGAGAGAGAGAGAGAGAGAGAGAGAGAGAGAGAGAGACTACCAGAACTTTGGTCAAGGGAAGTAGATACACTTGGCTTCCAAATAACTTGGGCAAGTTTTTTTCCCATCACTAGCCTCACTGTGTTCTAGATGTCTCTGTTCTCTTTTTTCTCTAATTTCTATGATTTTTTGACAGGCCATTTGATGAAAGGCACTTGACTAAGGGAAATTGCAAATTGTTTGCTTTTATGAAATTTTATCTCCATGAAGTCACATTCACTTACGTCCTCACTAGGTGTTCTGCACACACAAGATGCATACAGAATAATTGTAGGTCATCTGAGAGAAAAAGGACGGTTTGGGAGATCATGAAAATCCTCTTGTGGTAGTTGGTCCTTGAGTGGAGGTGGTCCTTGAGTGAAGTCTTAAAGGAATCCAGGGAAGACAAAAGCCAAAAAGGAGGTGCTAGAGAGTTCTAGGTATCAAGAACAGCTAGTCCAAAGGCAAAATACAAGAAACAGCTAATGGGTCAGAGTTAGAGGCTCCTAATGTGTGTAGAGAAGAATAACCTTCTAAGAATACTAGAAAATTAGAATGGAGCCAGGTTATAAATGCCCAGCAAATGTTTGTTTGATACCATATGAAATAGGGAGCCAGTGCAGCATAGTGAGTAGAGGGGTGACATAGAGAACCAGAAGGGAGTCTTCAGGAAAGGGTTTGTGTGAGAGGTGGTATCTGAGCTGGGTTTTGAAATACCTGTACTTGGACCAGATAAGAAGAAAGATTCTGGATCTTCCGCATAGTTTCTAATGGTGGTTTTCATTTCTAGTATCTGTGTCTAAATAGGTCGAAATCTTGAGTTGTTAGGTCATTATTTTTTGAGCCAGTCCATGGCATCAGGTTTGGCAAACCAACTATGTAAATCTGGTGCTCACTGGATGGGGAGACAAGAAGGTGCAATGGATAGAGCACAGTGCTTGGAGCAAGTCACTTTGGGCAAGTCCTTTGGGCAAGTCTGGTGCCTCGGATTCCCTATGGGGGATGGATTCAGCTGTGGGAAAGCCATGATCTCTGCTCCGGGCTTCGCTGATTGGCGGTAGAGTTAGGAAATTGTAGGAAGGCACCAGGGTATTCCTATTTTACCTTGATGCTCCCACTGGTCCTGTGCTCTGGGACTTGGGTCATGGAATTGATAATTGATTCATACCTATGAATTCAAATTGAATACACCCACATATTTGACATTTCTATGAATTTTCCGAGAGCTAATTTACTTCCTCCCAAATTAATGCTCTGTATTCTTTCTTTTCAGGGTCGTCATGTTAAAACTGGACAGCTTGCTGCTATTAAAGTCATGGATGTCACTGGGGTAATGTATCTGTTTCTTTTTTCCCTAATCTTTTCACCAGCTCCCCAGAACTTTGGGATGAGAGATGTATTCACTTAGTGACTTTAGAAAGTGTCTTGTTACAGAAGAATATGTTTCTTACGCACTTAAGGTATCACATCCTTTGGGCTCAATGTACATAATTTCCCAATTGTAGCAGGAGACACAACCTAAGTTTTTTATTCACAGATACCTCAAGTCAATTAAGTACCACATGGGTTATGATGAGTGATGTGAACCTGCCATTTACATTGAACATAGTAAGGTATTCTGTACACACAAGAACATAGTAAGGTATCCTGTACACACAAGAACATAGGAAGGGATCCTGTACACACAAGAACATAGGAAGGTATTCTGTACACACAAGATACATATAGAATAATTGTAGGTCATCTGAGAGTAAAAACGATGGTTTGGGAGATCATGAAAATCCTCTTACAGAAGGTGGTCCTTGAGCAAAGTCTTAAAGGAATCCAGGGAAGACAAGAGGCAAAAAGGAGGTGCTAGAGAGTTCTAGGTATCGGGAACAAAACTGAAATGAAGAATTAGAATTTTCAAGTTTTAAAATAATGTTAAAATCAAAGAAGATACATACATATTCACAAACATATGTGTGAATTTACATGTGTACATATATTTTCTATTGACATATACAAACCTATTCATATTTAGGCGTTATATATGAATGTGTATGGGTATGTGTAGAATTCATGCGTGAACACAAGCCTACACTCATATGTGTCTATCACATGTATACACATGTGATGTGTATGTCATATATATATCCATACCCATGTGCATTCTGTTGGGGATTGTCATCTATAATAGTAATGGAACTAAGGTGGAAGAAATCTGAGGATAAATTATAATGGCTCTCTCATATCTCTTTGCAAGAGAAAGTCTTAGTTTTTTGTGCTGTTTTCAAATGCTTATAATAATATCTAACCTCAAATACTTATAATAATTAAAATCCATTGCTTTTTTATATACTATCTTGCTTGGATGAACAAAGGCAAACTGAAGAATAGAATTCATTCTGTGTTTTAAAAGCAATTACTATGCCTTACTCCCATTCCTTTTGTTGACTTTATTTAAAATATTTTAATACATTTTGGAATATAGAAAAATCCTTAGACTGTTGAAAGACCTCAGTGGACATGAATGTCATGCTAATATATTTTGTATTGTTTTGGGAACTTTGCAGAGAGATCTTTCAACTACAACTAAGTAAATACATGAAAATGAGAGAGAGAAAAGATTTAAGTTGGACGCGAAAGCAGATTATCCAAGCTAAATAGACTTTAATAAATATTCCCACAAAAATATCAAGAACTCTTCTATTTGAAAACAGAAGTCAGACCACTGGGCTGTCTGGCCCTATTCTCAGATGCTTCCAGTGGCTGTTTTGTAGAAGATACTGGGAACTGACTGCCAGGATATCATCTGTTATGGACCATCTTTGACCCCCCCTCCCTTAAATTATTGATTCCCCATTCATCTGGATGTATCTGTTAGATCATTCCTATATTTTGCCTTATTCCACATGTTGCTCAGCTGCTCTTTATTCTTAGTTCCCTAAGAAAACTTCAAATGAGCCTGAAGGTGAAATCCTTAACAGTTATTTATCATAGAGTCATACAATTCCAGAACTGGAAGATAACTCAGAGGTTATGCCATAGAACCGCATTACTTGATAGATGAAAAAAAAGATGCCCAGAAAGGAGACGTGAGTTGATCAACATCATTGTCTAGTAGATAAAAAAGCCATGTTATTCTAGCATGAAAATAAGAATTGCAGTTCACATTTAGATGATACTTAAGTTCTGAATGACACGTTATATACATTATATTACTTGGACATTAAAACAACCTACCTATCAGGTAGGTGTTGTTAGCATTCCCATTTAATGTACAAGGAAATGGAGCCCTAAACAAATTAAATGGCTTGCGTATGTTCAATTACTAATCATTAGCTGAAGCAAGATTTGAACTTAGGTCTTCCTGATCCACGAGTTCAATACTAAATGATATATTCATATCTATTTTCATTGGATATTAGATTCACAGCTGGAAGGGATCTTAAAGATCATCTAGTACAACTTTATTATCTGTCAGAGAAAAAAACCCACAGTCTCCCAAAGAGAAGGAAGTTGGCTAAAGGCCCTATAGCTGGAAAATGACAGAGCCAGATGACCCTAGGCTTTCATTCATAGTTCTATAAAGATTTATAATTATTTTCAATGTTTACCAGAAAGAGAGAAATGATTGCAGGAATTCTTAGCAGAGGGTCAATGGATAGATTTCATGGGATCCATAAACTCAACTGGGTGAAAAAAACAATAAATCTTTATATTTACTAACCTAGGTTTCATTTGTAATTCTGTGCATTTTGTTTTATGTAATTAAATGCATGATTCTGAAAAGAGTTCTCAAGGTCTCCCTGGACACTGCCAGAGAAGGCCAAACAAGGTTCAGCACTCCTGGTTCATACAACTTCTTCATTGTGTAGTTGGTGACGCTGAAGCTCTTGGAGCCAAATAGAAGAAGGCTAAGCCTTCTTTTTTTTTGTTTTTTTTTTGCAAGGCAATGGAGTTAAGTGACTTGCCCAAGGTCACACAGCTAAGTAATTATTAATTTCTGAGGCTAGATTTGAACTCAAGTCCTTCTGACTCTAAGGCCAGTGCTCTATCCACTGCATCACCTAGCTTTCTAAAGCCTAAGCCATCTTCTGTAGAGAGATAAAGTGATTTGCTCAAAGTACATTATTTACTTAATCATTGCAGACTAGAATGTTACATGAGAATTTAAGCTCCCTGAAACTAGGGACTGTTCCTTTTTATCTCTGAATTTCTATCTTCCAGACTTCATAGAGGCAAATGTATGTACAACACAGCTCCAGTCAATTGTTAAATCTTCAGGATAAAATCTCTATGCCTCAAAAATTAGCAAATGCTATAAATCATGACTTGAATGATTGTTTTGTTGATTTTTCTAGACTCAAGAAAGTGATGAATTAAATGTTAATAATTTTTTGTAGATTAAATTTAAAAGTACATCATGGGTACAGGTTTTTGGTCTGTTTGGAAGGGAATTGGAGAGTCAGTTATTGAGCATCTACTATCACAACAGTGTCTATTGACTATTTAATAAATATTTATTAAATTGGAAGGCATGTAAATTAGAAAATAAGGAGCATCAAAATCAAATCCTTTCTTTTTTTTTGAAAGAAATTCCTTTATAAAGCAAGACAATTTTAGCCCCTGTGATAATTTGTACATTAATTGGGAAGTTTTCCTGAAACATAGCTATGCTGATTTCCTTGAATGAGATGAGTACACTATTGAGGGGAAAATATTTATCATATATAGAATATATACCCAAATACATATGGACATATGTGTGTGTAAACTGCATTCACACATTTTATCCTCACCACCTAGCTCTTTTCAGATGAATTCTGATACCAATCAGCCCTTAACTCACCTCTGATCCATTGTCCCTATAGTTCCATTCCACAGGAGCTATTCATTCTCATGTCATTCTGAGCTGGACCTGAGATCAATCATAATTCTGACTCTATTTTCTGCTGCTGTTTGTGGCATATTTAAGAAGTTGCAGAACCATGAGATTGTTGCTCCATCAGCTTTATGGAAATTTAGCAAAGAAAATAATGGTCTGTCCCAAAGTCAATATTTTCAATTTACAGTGCTATTGCAAGTAGAACTTGGTCTTCCTGTTGTCCCATGTCTGCCAGAACCATACATAGTATGGCCCATTCCAAGAAAAGTCCAGATAGAAGTCAGTTCATCTTTGACCCAACATCCTGGAAAATACCAACCTGGTTCACATCTCTTATTTTGCCCTCTTGATGATGGTAGTCAAAGTATATTTCCAGTAGAAAACTCCCATAAAAATAAGCTTTTCCCACAAATACTGTTTTTTTTCATTAAATGGGATGAAACATTGCAAGTTTCCCCCCACAAATTGTTTTAGTTCAATGCTCTAAGGACCCCTAGAATCTCAGAGAAGAAAAATGGTCACAGAGGTCAACTACTTTAACCTATATTTGAAAACCCCCTTAAAACACTGAAATAAAATAATACTGCTAGTAATATCAATGATCAATGATAATAATAATGATAATACATTTGTTCAGTGCTTTAAAGGGCAACTAGATAGTACAGTGGATAATGTGCTGGATCTGAAGTCAGGAAAACACATCTTGGTGAGTTAAAATCTGACCTCTGACCCTAGGCAAAGTCATTTGAATGTTTGCCACAGTTTTCCCCATCTGTAAAATGAACAGAAGGAAATGATAGGCCACTCTAGTATCTTTGCCAAGAAAAGCCCAAGTGGGGTCCTAAAGAGTCAGACTTGACTGAAATGGCTGAACTACAAATAGTTCAAATACAAATAGTACAAATAGCAGTGCGAAATTCTTAATATACAGTGAATTGTTCCTCACAACAGCCTTGGGAAGTAAGTAGTGTAATTATCCCCATCTTACAGATGAAGAAACCACCTTAGAGAGATTCAGTGAGCTGTGCAGATTCACGCAGACACTAAGTGTGCTAGAAGCCAAAATTGAACCTGGATCTTCATACATCCAAGGTTTGTCTTCATCTACAGGACCATCTAGCTGCCTCCCAATTAACCCACTCTACTTTTGAGTCATTCTAATTATATTAAAAACTTTTCCCTTAAATCAAAAAGAAATCTGTTTAAAGCACCAGCTCTGGAGTCAGGAGTACCTGGGTTCAAATCCGGTCTCAGACACTTAACAATGACCTAGCTGTGTGGCCCTGGGCAAGCCACTTAACCCCATTTGCCTTGCAAAAACCTAAAAAAAAAAATCTGTTAATGTATGGCCTCCGTTCCTTGTTTATATTTCCATTCACTAGTCACAACAATCAAAGCAAAAATCCTTTTTTCATTTTTTGGGGGGAATATTGGAACCATCATCCTTTATCCTCCTTCTCTCCCTGCGCCCAGCTCTAAATTCTCTTCCCCAGGTTAAGTATGGCCAGTCCCTTCAACTGATCTTTATATGGTGAAATTTGGAAGCACTGAATCATTCTCATCACTTTCCTCCAGACTCTAATTTATCAATCCTCTCTTCAATTGTGGTATCCAGAGAACAACTCTGCAGTTGGAATTTTGAAAAGACTATTTTTTTTTAAAATCAACTTCTCTATGACCTCTTTCAGGATATGAAACAATGATTGAAACTGGTGGAACTGTGAACTCAAATAATTTCTTAAATATTATTTTCATCATAGGCTGCCTCTCTTTTAGAACAGTCCAGTTGAAGTATGTGATTAGATTCTGTAATTTTTCCCTATCAAAAATGAAAGTCTCTGAAGGGTTGATAGCTAACCTGCTGCTTCTAGTCCCCCTGGAGTTTTCACTTGCATTCATCTTTTATTCTACAAGCTTTTTTCACAAAGGTTTTAAAAATCCCTGATTATAACCTTAGTCAAAGATCTGCGTTTCAACAGTGTGGCTCTTTGACCAGTTCAGTAATGACTCCTTTATGCTTAGCAAATGCTCTTCAACAGTCATTTTGGCCAGATAATTCATCATGTGCCTCTCTAAATATGGTTAGGTTGATCCTTGGATGACTGTTCCATTCAGTTCACCGAACATTATTTAAGCACCTCCCATGTGCCAGGCATTGTGATGGGCAGTGCAGTTACTAAGATGAAATAGCCCTTGTTCTTGGGAAACTTACTGGAGAGCTCGTGCCTGAATAAATTCCCTTCCTTGGAGAGCCTCTTACTAAATATATTGTAGTAGAAATTCCGAGGGCAACTAGGGGGTGCAATAGATAGAAGTCTGGCCCTAGAGTCAGAAGGACCTTAGACACTAGCTGTATGATCATTGGTAATTCACTTGATTGCCTCATCTATAAAATGACTTGGAGAAGGAGATAGAAACCCTTCCAATGTCTTGGCCAAGAAAACCTCAAGTGTGGTCATGAAGGGTCAGAAACAACAGAAAAAACAACTGAACAACAATAATAAAAGAGGAATTCAAGAAGATGAGGACCTGAGTGATGTCCCAGGATGAGGAAACTGTTGACAGATGGTGACTAGGTCCAATGAGTCAGGCAGGATGAGAATCTTTATTATGGGGATTGTGTCACTTTGTACCTTGGTACCTTCCTCCCCCACTTCATGATGATGCCATATGGACTTCCCTCATCTTGAAAGAATCAAATTTGTTGGTTTACAATGGACAGTGGAGAAACTTGTGCCGAGCCCAAGTTGATTGCAGCTTGCTACTGATAACATCTAGATGCAAGGGGTGCTATGAGAGAATTCATTGAAGAGAGAAGTGTGACCGATAAAGGAGGCAGCCATACCTAAATGACACCTCTCCTCCTGAATTGTGAAGGGGATCACATGAGATCACATATAAGTCTTAAAAATCTCTACAAATGCTAGCTCTTAGCTCTTAGGCTAGATCTCAGACTGTGATGGTGTCTACTCAATTATCTGCAGTTCTACAAGGCGCCTCTCCCCAAAGCATAATGGGTCAGTCCCAAATCCCTAACCTTTGGAAGTTTGCATTGGGTATTTCCCATGGAAAAACAAATCCCATGAAAATTCTTCCTACATTAGCCCTTCCCTTTTCACCTTTGAACCTGAGCGACCCCCAGATTTTCAGAGTCAAACACAGGCTCTCCCTCCCTGGGCTCTGAGCTAGAGATGAGCAAAGTTATCTTGAGCTCCCTTTCCAGCCACCCCTTCACTTGGGACAGAAATAGGTGAATGATGCCTAGTCTCTCAGAAGGTGATGACATGTGTCATGAAGAGGAGGCAACATCTTACAAGGTGCTTGTGAATACAACCAGTCTGTGTCTCAGGATTATAGGAAGAGACAAAGAACGGCATCAGAAAATCCTGCCTTTAGGGATCATTTAATTCAGTAACCTCATCTTGTAAGCGAGGAAACTGAGGCCCCAGTGATGAAGTGACAGTAGTAGTAGTAGTAGTAGTAGTAGTAGCAGTAGTAGCAGTAGCAGTAGTAGTAATAGAAGTAGTAGTTGTAGTAGTAGTAGTAGCAGTAGTAGCAGCAGCAGCAGCAGTAGTAGTATTAGAAATAGCAGCAGTTGTATTGGTAGTAGTAGTAGTAGCAGCAGCAGTGGTAGTAGTAGTGGTAGTAGTAGTAGTAGTAGCAGCAGCAGTAGCAGTAGTAGTAGTAGTATTAGAAATAGCAGCAGTTGTAATGGTAGTAATAGTAGTAGCAGCAGCAGTGGTAGTAGTAGTGGTAGTAGTAGTAGTAGTAGCAGCAGCAGCAGCAGTGTAATGGTAGTAATAGTAGTAGCAGCAGCAGTGGTAGTAGTAGTGGTAGTAGTAGTAGTAGTAGCAGCAGCAGCAGCAGTAGTAGTAGTATTAGAAATAGCAGCAGTTGTAATGGTAGTAATAGTAGTAGCAGCAGCAGTGGTAGTAGTAGTGGTAGTAGTAGTGGTAGTAATGGTAGTAGTAGTAGTAGTAGTGGTAGTAGTAGTAGTAGTAGTAGTAGCAGCAGCAGCAGTAGTAGTAGTAGTAGCAGCAGCAGCAGCAGTAGCAGCAGCAACACAGCAGCTTGTTGACCTGGTACCTTGGGTAAGACTCAGTCTCCTAGAGTCTCAATTTTCTTCCCCATAAAATGAGGAGGTTGAACCTCGTCTCTTCAGCCCTGGATCTAGGGTCCTGTGTGTTCAGATGAATCGATACTGGAGATTTTGGTGGGAATGGCGGGGAGCTTCTTGGGTGGACCCAGGAGGCAGCATCCAAGCTGTTGAGCCAGTTTTCACAAACCCCTCTCCCCAGCCCCAGTCCCTTTCCGACTTTTTTCTCCTTTTCTCCTTCAGCTCCCAACCTCACCCATCACCATGCACACCTTCTGGTGGGTACCATTTATTGTCCCTTTCTTCTTCAAAGCGAGTATGTGAAAGGAGCTATGGACCAGGAGGGATATGGAGCAGCGGCAGCAGCAGTAGGGAGCCAGCCTGTACGTGCAAATAAAATGAGGTTTCAAATGAACTTCTATGTCAGCCCTGAATGGGATCATTCATCACCAAAATGTCCTTGAGGGAAGCAGGAGCAGGGGAGGAGGAAAAAGTCTTTACATTTGCATGGAAACAGACCTGGTTCTTTTTTGGTACCAGCTGGGAGTTCCTTCCCTTTTTTTTCTTCCCCCCTTTCCTGCATCTCTCTTTATCCCTCTTCCCCAACTCTGCCCCCCACCCCCACCCCAGCTCCGGTCACAATCAAATGTTGTGTGGAGAGGTTGACTTGTAGCGTTGATCAATCTATCCCACCTTCTTCTATTTCCTTCTCTTATTTTCATTGGTTTGTTAGGCCCTGGAGCTGCGTCAGAGCTTCTCAGTTGATGAACATTCTGGATTCCCTTCTCAGAATCATGTTTTTAAATATTTCTGAAAAATCAAAGGATTAAAAAGGAGCAGCTAGATGATACAGTAGATAGAGTGGCGGACCTGGAGTCAGAATTATATTAAAACACAGTTAACAATTTGTTTAAAAATAGTTCTATGGGGGGGGCAGCTAGGTGGTACAGTGGATAGATCACCAGCCCTGGAGTCAGGAGGACCTGAGTTCAAATCCAGTCTCAGACACTTAATAATTACCTAGCTGTGTGACTTTGGGCTAGTCACTTCACCCCATTACCTTGAAAAACTAAAAAAATAGTTTTGTGGAACTAGGGAAAGCTTGGGATCAGTATGATCAGTATTTATTATCCCCTGGAAGCAACTCTGAATATGCCACATACTCCCTTTTGGATGCAGTGATTGATGTATCCGGGAAAGTCCAGAAAGACCCTAAGCAGCCTAGACTTAGCCAAGTTGTAAAGTCAATCCCGACTCATGATTTTATTAGGGGACCTTTGGGAAGTCATGTTGATTATACAAGGATCGCTTGTGTTGGGAAGTTGCCTTGCAGGTAAGGCCTAGGGACAATATCTTACCTTCTTGGTTCAAAGGCCCCACCTAGGACTGATGAGGGAATTGGATACATGGTAGATAGATCACCCGCTCAACAACATGTGATTCTCGTAAGGGGCAGAACTTCCAGAACCACACTGTCCTCTTCACTCCCCCCCCCCCCATCTGGTTACCCCCACTTCCTTCTGTCTTTTCTTCTCCATTATCCACCTGCTACCAGCTCCTCCCATCATCGTCACAGCTGTCCGAGCTTTTATTCTTTGTACTTATTGGAGAAAAAGAGAGGGAAGGAGAAAGGGAAAATGGCTCGGCACCTGCCTCATAGATCTATAGGTAACCATCCCCCCCCCATCAGTCTCTTTCCCATTACCCACCTCCCAAGGATATACGTGAATATGTGATAACTACTAACGGTGGCATTGGACTAGAACAGTTAAACTTTGGGAACTAAAAAAGGAGAAGGAAAGAGTCTGACTGAGTCTGATGAACAAAAAGAACAAAGGGAAGTCAGATGCCAGCTCTGGAGTGAATGAAGAAAAGCATTAGAGAAGGGAAAAAATTCCAATGAGAGCCAGTGCAAGAGCATCAGAATGGAAAAACCACTTTGGGGACTATTCAGTCTCATATGGCCCCTATCTAAGAAGAATCCCCTTTACAATACAAATGAAAAGAGAATGTATAGCTTTTTCATAGAGATCTCTGTGAGGGGGAACCCATTAACTTCCCAAGATGGCTTTTTCCCCACTATTGAGAAGCTCTATACTTTCACCTCATTGTTCCTCCTTCTGTCTTCTGGAGCTAAGGAGAACCCATCTAGTCCTCTCATACACGACTGCAAGTCCACTCTCATATCCTCCCTGAGTCTGTGATACACTGATCATTCTTTGTCTGGCCAACGAAGTTTCACATACCATGATCTGGAGTGTTTTGTATATCATGTTCTTTCCAAACCAGAAAAGAATAAGAGAATTGCTAATACTTTTTGTCACTACTCCTTGCCATCTGGAAACCTAAGAGAAAAAGAGCAGGCAAAGTAAGTTGGGTAGATTTATCCAGATGAGGTTAAATCAGTATGAACTGTCCTCGTTGCCAGAGTGGTTGTCCTAGGAACCTGTGCTTCCTAGCAGTTTCTAGCCATTTCCTTCTTGGTGACCATTAGTAAACGAAGATTGGTTGAGCACGCCTAAGAACCTGGTTCTGGCGACTCCTGAATCCCTATTCAGGAGAATGCCTACATGATAATCTAGTCATTCAAAGGAGCCTTAAGACAGATTTGAGATAGGAGGAGAATGCTTTGAAAGGTGAAGGCAGCCCAGAATGCCCTGAATCTGAAGAAGGTCATTTTTAATCCCTGGGTCTCAACATTTTAGGGATTAATGTGAGGGACTTGACCTATGTGTACCCTGAGGTCCCTTCTTAGGCTCTAGATCTGTGATCATTATGTTGCATAGTTCTGAGAACCTAACAAAGATAGACCAGACTAAGCAAGCTCCAAAGAAGGAGTATCTTGGTTTTGGAGCCTCAGTGACCCATATTCCCCAGTAGTGGTACTTACTGCTCGTCTTCTGGTACCATGGATTTCCATATAATTAAAAGAACAGACAGCTGTGGGTCTGAAATGAGTATTTTGAAATAAACATGCATTGCATCTGACCTGAGTTTTGATAACAGTCTACCTCCCTATCCTTACTTTGTACTAAGTCAGTGGTTCAACTACGGGCCTATTTTTATTTGTCTTTTTAAATTTCCTAAGTTTATTCATTTTTATCCAAATATAGTTACATAATCTTAAAAAGAAAATGAGATTTCTCAGGAACTTAATCTCATATATGATAATTTCAAAACATAGCAAGAACTTTTCTACTTGAAAACCTTAAATGCTTTTAATATTAATCCAATAGCTTTTGTTTCACAAATAGTAAACCAAAAATAAAACTTTTCTGGTTCAGTTATAAGGCAATATCATCATATTAATTGCAATAAATTAGCTTACAGTTCTGAAAATTTAGTAGACCTTAAACAGAATACATAAAAAATAAACCTTTGCAAAAGCCTTTTTCCTGACTACTGGCCTATTTTTAAAATTAAATTCTATTTTTAATTAACAAATATCTACTTTCATCCCATCCTAACTTCATTTAAAAAAAAGTAAAGAAAAACAAATTTTCTTGTTGAAATGAGAGAGAGAGAGAGAGAGAGAGAGAGAGAGAGAGAGAGAGAGAATGTGTGTGCATGTGTGTGTGTGTGTGTGTGTGTGTGTGTGTGTGTGTGTGTGTGTGCAGGTAAGTATGGAAAAAAGATAAGTGTCTGCTTATTTTCACCAGCCTTGGCCTAATGTTGTTTGTAATAACTTGGTGTTCTGTAGTGCCTTTCATCTTTGTACCTCAAAGTACATTCCCAAACTTAAATTCTCCCAACATCACAGCAATATAATGACATATTATTATAGTAATAATATAGTAAACATATGTTTACTGTAAAATTATATATAAATATATAAAATATGGTAAAATAATATAGTATAATAATTACTATATTATAGTAAATATAAAGATGAGAAAATTACTGTTGAGTTTGTTGTGTTGCACTGATTCTTAGAACATACTGGTACAATCTTGAACTATAAAAGAGTTCTTTGATTGGAGCTTTCTTTGATTGAGTTTCCTCTTTCTCCATTGCTCCAAACACATTTTTCTCTCTCATGCCCTATTTTGATTCCTCCATTTTTTCTCATTTTCTCCTCCATTACTACCATCTCTTCCTTTGTTTTTCTTGTATCTAATTTTCTGATAGATCCTTTAGTCTCCCTCTATTAAGTTTCTAACTTTATTTCTCTCTTTCAAAACTAACAAGACTTTAAATAGTTTGGAGAAAATTTCCTTCTGTTTCTAGATTCAATCCAAATGATAAAATCTTATATTGGGAAGGGATCTCAATAGGCATATAGTTAAAGTTATTGAAAAAGCATCTTGATTACATTGCCTTAGAGAAGTGATCATCCAGGTTTTGCTGGAAGATGTCCAGAGAGAGAGAGAGGAATGCCCACTCCCTCCCCAGGCAAGTTATTTTACTTTTCTTTTCATATGCACCCCTCTCCTCTTTTCCAATGATATCTTGTTTTTCCTTCTTCCACACTTAGAATTTTAAATAAGATGATAATTCCACTTTTCATGTTCTTTCCAGACAGATTTTAATCCCCATGAGGGTAGGAACTGTTCTTCAAAAATTTTTTTTTCGCTATTTCACATGGCATTCATCTCCTCAGGATCTCATTAAATACAAAAATGAATGTCAAATTCACCATCTGTTGGTATGCTTGATCCAAGCCAATAAATATGCCGTCAGTCAGCAAGCAATGATTAATCAACTACCATGATCCAAATACTAGGGAAAGGCAAAAAAAAAAAAACCAAATAGGCCTACCCTCAAGGAACTTACCTTGTGTTGAAGGAGGCAGCATGCTATACATCTTTAGTGATGTGCGAAGTTCTATTTTAAGTACTCAGGATACAAAGACAGAATTTTTAAAAGTCCGTTATGGAGGTTACATGGTAATTAGAAAGTAATATGAGGGGGACAACAGTATTTTATTTCAATTTTTTTCAATTAAACCTTTATATTTTCTCTCTTTCTCTCTCTCTCTCTCTCTCTCTCTCTCTCTCTCTCTCTCTCTCTCTCAATCTCTCTCTCTCCCCCTCCCTCCATCTTCCATCCTCCCTCTCTCTTAGCACCTTTCCACCTTTCCGTTATATCTTCTTTCTTTCCCCATTAAAAAAAAGAGAAAATCATTCATAATCAAAGCAAACTCCAACACTGTCGATTAGGAAATAAGAAACATGAATCTTATCTTCATTGTTATCTAATATTCTTACATGTTTGTTTCAAAGCATTTATTAAATCCCTGTCATATCATTCACACTAACTAGGAAATATTAAAAATTATGATTCTAGCTCTCTAGAAACTTTAAGTTCCCCTAATTGGGGAACATTTTAGGAGCTGACTAGGCAAGGAGATATCAAGGGAAATTATATCACAGCTTAACTAGTTATCTTAAAACTTTGCAACAGATTTTTCTTTGTGGGGAAATGTTTTTTTTATGCTGTGTCTGAGGAGATCAACTACCCTTCTCTGGCTTCAACAGGCTTATTCAGTTGTTTTTTTTTAGGTTTTTGCAAGGCAAATGGGGTTAAGTGGATTGCCCAAGGCCCCACAGCTAGGTAATTATTAAGTGTCTGAGACCGGATTTGAACCCAGGTACTCCTGACTCCAGGGCCAGTGCTTTATCCACTACACCACCTAGCCGCCCCACTTGTTCAGTTTTTATTTCCCTCTCAGTAAGGTAAAAAGAGATAGTGTGCGAAGGAGCGAAGGAGTAGTATTGGAGTTAGGCAGACCTGGGTACAGGTTCTGCCTCTGGGTGACCTTGGATGAGTCACTTAACCCCAGCCAGCTATCTAAGATAACACATTATATAACATTTGAACTGCTTTAGGAAAGAGGGAATATCCTTATCAATAGTGGAGTCACTGGAATTCCCTCAAAGATTAAACATGAACACTAATCTCTCCTCGTGTCCCAGGGCATGAGACTCATCCCTTATGTTAAAATAAGCATTGTTTAAAGCAGAACAGACATGGCAGCTATTAGGAAAAGGCCAAGATAGGAAGGTCTATTGTCCATCACATCTTGATTAGAAAAGGCAGGCTTTGACATGGGAAGACGTTATTCCAAATATATGATAAGAAGAACAGAACCAACACTTTGAGGTTTGCAAAGCATCTAGGTCCCAGTTGATACAAATAGCAAATCCTCTGAAATAGTCACAGGATTTGAATTCACATTGCCTATTTCCATTATGCTAGAACTAATTTTTTAGTCATTTTTTTCAGTCGTGTCTAACTCTGTGTGACCCCCGCTTTGGGTTTTTCTTGGCAAAGAAACTGGAGTTGCATGCCATTTCCTTCTTCATCCCATTTTTTTTTACAGAATTTTAACTTCAGTTAGCAAGAGTGATCTCATTTCAAAGTAAGTGTGAACCAAAGAACCAAAGTAAGGCTTAGTTGGTACTGAAGTGTCTACTCAGAATGCCAAAGGGAGAGTCCTCACTACTGAATCAGAAAATCAGAAAAAAGACCCCCACAACAGGTGGCCCCTGAACTGAGTCTGGCGGGGAACCAAGAGGTCTATGAGAATGAAAGAGAACGTTCTCTGCATGGGAAAACAGCCTGTGCCCAAATGGGAGGCCCAGCCTCTCCTCTGGTTAAATTTGTCATTTCCATGAATAACACGAGTACACTAGCTTTTTTGATGGTTTTTCTTCTGAAAAAGGAGAGACAAATTTCTTCATTTTGAATTCTTAAAAATGGTAAAACAGTCAATCTAGACACTCCCTTTAGAGTTTAGGTACTGGCTAGTGACGGGAGCATTGGCTCTTCTCGTCCCTGTTCCTCCTAGTAGCAAGGTGACTTTTTAACCAATCTAGTATCTCCACACCCTGGTGCCTCCACACTGGTACTCACCATCCCTGTCTCCTTCTCTTGAGGGGTTTGACCTTTACCCCTGGGACCATCCTGGGTCTCTCTCTATCATACTTAGGTTCGAGTCCCCACTTCACTTTGTAACTACCAACTCCAAAGCCTGATGCCAAGAACATAGCTTCACTCCCCTGCTGCCATTTTCTCTCTTTAAGTTTATTTTACCTCATTAGAATGGAAGCTCCTTGAAGACAGGGACAACTTCCTTGTGTGTGCATCCTGAACACTTAGCATAGTCCTTGGGAAGCAATAAGCAAAGAATAAGTAGTATCTCTCTTTATTTTCCAAGTATTTGTTATGTGCCTTTTACATGTCAGGTACTGTGCTGATCACTTTCCAAACATCTGACTTTATCCTCGCAGTAACCCAATCTATCCTCATTTTAGAATAGAGGAAATTTAGGCAAATAAAGGTTATGTGACTTGACCAGGATCATACACCTAGGAACAGGTTGAGGCTAGGTTTGAATTCAAGTTTTCCTGACTACAGGTCCACTGCTCTATCCACTATACTACCTTCAAGACCAAACTTGGGGAATTTAGCAAGTCTTCATGGAAAAGTTGTGATCTCTCTCTCTCTCTCTCTCTCTCTCTCTCTCTCTCTCTCTCTCTCTCTCTCCATCCACCTACCCATTTATTATCCATCCATCCCATCCATCCATCCATCCATCCTTCTTGCTATCTCTCTGTCTGCCTGTCTAAATATCCCTCTGACTGTCTATCTCTATATCTGGCTCTCTATCTGCCTCTTAGAACCTCAGTTTCTCCTCAGTCAAAATGAATGAATGTTTGGATTGGATAGTGGCTGCCCAGCTGTAACATTCTCAGAAATAGCTTGTGTCCAGTTCAATTACCATGTTGTGTCTACAAATAGAAGATTTGCTCTGTTATTTCTTAGCATTTTGAGAAAATAACTACAATGGCCAACAAGAGAAAAAGGAGAAAACACAAGTATTTTTAGGAGACACTGGCATCATCCATAGAAAGTTGCCTTCGTCAGTGTGGTTGCCTTAGCTAGTCTGAGTTCACTGGACTATTATAAGAATAGGACTTTCCAATCATATTCGAAATTCCAGAGAATTAGTGTGCTTTTGAGAAAAGACAGATTTGTATAGGGAAAGCCAACACAGGAGGGCCCTGAAATCTTGCCACATGAAAATCAGTTGACATGTTTAGGCTTGGGGGAGGGGAGGGGAGGGGAGGTATGAGAACTCTCTTCAAGTATTTGGAAGGCTGTCATGTTGAAGGGTGTTGCGTTGTTTTGCTTGGCTCCAGAGGCCAGAACTAGGAGTGATGAGTGGTAGGTGAAGGTCTGTTTCATTCAGCTCAATGCGATAAAACATCCTATTAATTAAAACTCTTCTTCAGTTAATCACCAAAGAGTTATCAGATGCCCACTCTGTGCCAGACACTGTGTTAGGCAAGAGGACTGCAAAGACAAAGGGAAAGGAATAATTGCCTTCAAGAAATTCATAGTCTACAGGGGATAAGCAACATGTCCATAGAAAGAAGATACAGAGCAAAGGCATCAGAATTAAGGGGGGGGGAGGAAAGGCTTCCTGTAGAAGATGGGATTTTAATTAGAAATTGAAGGAATTTAGGGAAATAGTGAGGGAAAGATTGGAGGGAGAACATTCTGGGCAGGGGGACAACTAGAGAAAATGCCCAGAACTGATACGTGAAGAAGCAAGGAATCTGGTATCAGTGGATCAAAATATATTGGGGGGAGCAGTAAAATATAAAGATTGTAAATGTGTGTGTAAGGGGAGGTGCTAGATTATGATATGCTTTGAATACTAAATGGATAATTTTGTGTTTATTATAAAATTCATACCTTCAAAATATGGTTTTTACTTTTAAAATTATCAAACATTTACTGTTTTCCCTTTCTCTCACCCACCCTGATCAACTGGGCGGGGGGAAAGAAATCTGATGTTTTTGTATCATATAAGCAAACATAATCAGCTTTCTACATACATTAAGTATGTCACTTATTAAAAGTCTTTATTGTATTTAGCTATGAAATAGAACTTGAAAAATTACTGTTTTTCTTCATTTTCTGCACTGACTTGAAATTGTTTCTATGCAGATATTTAAGGCAATGTGGAGTAGTGGTTAGAATGCTGACCCTGGAGTCTAGAAGACCTGGGTTCATATCCTAGCTCTGAGACTTATTTTGGCCAAATCACATAATCTCTTAACCTTGGCTTGTTTTTTTTTTACCTAAAGTGCCCATCTGTTAACTAGTAACTATGAAATCATAGGAATCCTCCCTCTATTAATATCTGACATGCCACATCTCTCATTTTCCTGTTCCATTGAGATGCTTCTGCTTGGTTGTTGAACTTCTTTAGAACTCACTGGTTCCTAGGTCCTCTCTGTTCTAACTTTCATCCTTAGCAGTGAAATCCCTTCAGTAAAGCTTCCTTCTTCAAGAGTGGTGTGACCAGTGTACCTGGTCTTCTTTGCCTCCATTGTCTTTCAGAATTCTGTTCTCTGCCTCTTGTACATGCTTGTTTAGGGGATACCCATTGATGTGAAAGGCCTCCCAGTGGCCTGAAACATTGGTTACGTAAGAATCCTTCCTTGTTCTCTTCTAAGTGAGGATATAAAGCGGGTTGGAAGCACATTCATGCATTTTTTAGAGCAGTAAATAGGGCAGAATCGCCAAGCTTCTGGCCCAGGGTGATAAAATTTAGAGTGTTGAGAGCACCTGTACTCTTTCAGCAGATAGAACCAACTGAGATTAGCCCTTGTATGAGTGTATCTGTCTCTCTGTCTCTGTCTATTGATTATTTATTGATTTGATTTTATCTGTATGTCATCTTCTCTCTGCCATTCTATCATCTGCTTTCTCTATCATCTCTATCACCTCTATCTTCTGACATCCAATATCTATCCTTTATCTTTATTGTCTCTATAATCTATTTTCTCTATCATTTTTACCTTCTCTGTCATCTGTATCTCCCTTACCTGTCTCTTCTCTATCATCTATCTAATCTTCTCTCTATAATCCACCTATCTATTTTATCTGCCACCCATTTGTCTATCATCTATCTTAATCTTATCTTTATGATATCTCTTATCTCTATTTTTCTATCATCTGTCTCTCTGTCTTTATTATCTAACTTCCATATATCTATCTCTATCATCTCCTCTGTTATCTATATATCTATTCTTTATCTTCATCTTCTCTATAATCTGTCTTCTCTATCACTTATCTATTTCTTCTCTGTCATCTACTTCTGCATTACCTGTTTCTTCTCTATCATCTCTCTAATCTTCTCTCCATAACCATCCATTTATTTTATCTGCCACCCATTTCTCTATCATCCATAGTAATCTAATCTTTATCATCTCTCTTATTTCTATGATCTATAGTTTCTCTCTCTCCTCCATCTTCTCTATCATTTCTCTATGTCTCCTCTATCACCTGTATATCTTTTTGAGTCATCGTCTCTTTCGTAATTGCCATCTCAATGTCTCCTCCATTAAAATTTGAGTGAACTCCTTGAAGTCTAAAATTCTTTTTATGATCCTTTATATCCCCAGGATTTAGTAAGTATTTAATCAATGCCAGTCTGATTGACTCACTTACAAAGAATTATTAGTTAATTTGGAAAATGCCACATGGAAATGTTCTTTCCTCCAATCTTGCTGAACCTCCTGTGCCTATTTCTTCCCCTGAGGCAACCTTCCAGTGGCCTCTGGTTTTCTCCCTGCTACTTCCATGTTGTGGCATGTAGCATATATGTACCTAGTTATTTGCATGTTGACTTCCATGCGAGCTACTTGGAGGCAGGGACTATTTTTGCCTTTCTTTGTACCCAAGAGAGATTAGCACAGGGCCTCTAACACATACTAAACCTTAATAAATGCTTGGTGATTGCTCAATTACTTTTCATTCTTTGATTGCTCATCCAACAGCTTTATATCCTCAAGTTTTCCTGACCAATTGAATATCTTAAAATGTTAGTTTGAGGTTGCTTGCAGCAAGGACCAGGCTTGCTAAGTACAGATCAGAGGGGGCCAGCTTTCTATGGAAGCAGAAATAGCCCCTTCCTCAACAGTCACACTCCCAATCAAGAGTCATTCAAAAGTTGTCCTTCTAATGGAATTTAATCATTATGCTTGCTTATCTACCCATGGGGTGGGGGTGGGGGGAGATGCATAGAGTCCTATTGGTTATTCTGTTGAGATGATGATATAATACCGAAAGCTACTTAGATCCATCGTATTTTTTCTTTATTCTAAACAGGATGAAGAGGAAGAAATCAAACAAGAAATCAACATGTTGAAGAAATACTCTCATCACAGAAATATTGCTACTTACTATGGTGCTTTTATCAAAAAGAATCCCCCGGGAATGGATGACCAGCTCTGGGTAAGTGTCCTTTTCCCATTTCATTTTTCTTTTCTCTTGCATCTGGACTTTGACCAACACACAGCATTTGTCTTTGTTCCCATCCTCACACCTACCTTTGATGCTCTCTTCCCTTGAGAACTGTAACATAGTACTCTCCTAAGATAGATTCAACCTTTCTGACCATTCCTTCCCAGTCTACTTTGCTAACTTAACTTCATCTAGGTCCTGCTGGTCAACCAGCATCCCCCAGAATTGTGTTCGAGTCCTCTTATCTTCCCTCTATATACTATTTTGCCTGGTGATCCCATCAGTTTCCATGGATTCATTTCTCTCTCTGTGCGGATGATTCTCAGATCTATTTATCTAGCCACAACCTGTATATACTTATGTATTTTCATTTACTTGTGTATGAATTGTTTTGACCTCCAACAATGTAGGCTTCATGAGGCAATGTCATTATTTGTGAATTTGTACCTGAAGTACCTACCCAGGTGCTTGGCGCATTATTAGGATGTAATAAATTCTCGTCAGATCCAACTGTGGCTTTACACTCAGAACTCTTCAGGAACCACTTTGTCAATGAGGATAAACAGACAATTTGTATTAAAATGATTTCATGGTGATGAGTCTCCTTATCCCCTCTCTCCCAACCCAGCTTGTTTTTATTGGTATTTGATGACAACAACAAACCTAGGGTTCTATATACTCTTAGGATGTCAATGTCCTTTCTAACACTGGAAACCAAATCAAATATGATCTAAATCTAAAAGGCATCTACATTAAAGACCATCTAGTCTAACCCCCTCATTTTATATATTAATGAACACCCTCAGAGAAGGTATGTTTCTTGCCCAAGATCACACTGATATTGAATGACAGAATTGGATTTGATCTTGGATCCTCCTAAAATCCAACCCTCTTTCTTTTGTACCACCCCAGAGTACATGTTATAACCATATTTTCCATCTATCCAGAATATTCAGAAATTTGAAGAGTTTATTCCCTGTCTTCAAGCTAAATGAAATATCCCCAAGATAATTCTTTGGGGGTAAAACTAGAGTGTTTCTCATGTCACGGCAACTAGGCGATGTTTCCAGTGTCTGATTGAATTATAACCTTGGAGAATTCTATCAAGCTTGTTGCTGAGATAAACACTTGTTTAGTACCAGCTCCTGATAATGGCCAAGTGACTCTCTTTTATCAACTGCTCAGGTCGCAATACGGAAATCAAAAATGGAAGTTCTTTCAATAAAGATTAAGATCTTTCAGAGAGGCAGTGAGCCTCCGACACATAGCATCGCCTTCATGCTTCCCCTGCCTTTCAGTGATGAAGAGCCTCACTTGGGCTGTCCTTTACTGGATAATTCTGTCATTGAGAAGTCAGGGACGGTGAAGTGGACTAATTGTCCTGAAATTAGAAAGCCACTATTGTGTTTTTAAGAAGAATTACAAGTCTGAATCACTTCTGAAAACTCAGGAAACCAAGTAAGGTATCCTGTTGGTCACACTATAGACTGAGCAAAACAGGTTTGAATGTTGATTGTAACTTCTCTTTCTGTGTCATAGCTAGAAAAGACAATAGCTAAACTGATCGTGGGAATCACACCATTACTTTAATTAATGGGACCCACCTTTCTCAACAGGTGAGAAAGAGGAAGGAAGAGAGAAAAGAAGGAAGAGAGAGAAAGGAAGGAGGAAGGAAGATTCAATATTTAGTAATTCAAATCATTGTGTATATTCCTTCCACCTATGCAACCCAACCAATCACAAAATAAACATTTTTAAGCCCCTTCTGTAGTGTCTGTGTGTTGATCATGACAGACACAAAACTAAAAATGAAACGGACCTTGTCTTCAGGGATTTCAGATTCTGTGATCATTCTCTTCAGCTTAGTGGGTTGTCTGAGAGCTAGTTTGGCCAAAAAAAATGTTCCACCCTGCAATCATGTTGAGGATATCTCTGATATAGCTATGCATTTCTTTTGATTACTTCTTGCATTCATTTTATTTATATGAAATATATACCTATTTACATTTATATAAATCTCTAGATACAGATACAGATAGATATAGTCTTCTCCTTTTGAATGTAAGCTCCCTGGAGGCAAAAACCATGTTATCTAAGTTTTATCTTTGTATTCCCATCTCTTATCTCAGTGTCTGCAACAAACACAGTATTCACTTCTACTAACAATACATTCTCCATTGCTAGTCTCCTTCTAGAAGCCTTTGGGACTTAGAAGGACCTGCCAGACATTATCCTGGTATAGGCTTTGAGCCCCCTATGTCACTAGTAGGTGACTGAAGGCAGGGTGTAGGGACATTTATTAAATATTTTATTATAATAATTTATAGCATGAGCATAGGGAAAGAGACATTTATTGATTACCTATTATATTAAAGGAGGTCTAAACAAACTATAATTTCTGGATCAAAGGAAAAAAGGCAAAAAATAATTGCGGAAAAATCCTCTATGAAGTCATTTTAAAAGATGATATTTTTGGGTACTATATTAATAAATGTTTGTGAATTGACTGATTCTTTTTTTTTCCTAATGAGACATTTCCTTGTTGACCTAACTCAGTTGCATTTGGCAGCTTGATTCTATTTGCTGGTGAAGTCAGGTACCTTGTAGTGAGAGAAGCTCCCAGCCGTTTAAGTTGCATGCTAATTATCAGGACTGCTGTGTGATTGGGGTCACCAATCACCAGCAAACGAGGTGTTTTGGATTGTTGGGGTTTTATGACTATTACATAATTTAATGATCATTTTCTTCCATAGGAAGATGAAAAGAAGGCAATCGGCTTTAGCCAGAGCTGAGTGTGAGGGTAGGATTTGTCAGAAAGCAGTAGCATTAGAGCCTGGCCAGAAGTTGATTGTTCCTCATAGTCTATCAGAGAGTACTTTGTCCAATATCATTTTAAAAGATGTGGAGGCCTGGGAGTTCCACTGCTTCTCTTGGGAAATTGCAATCCTGCAAGTCTAATAGGACTCAGGGGTGGCAAAATTTCCCCAGCTAGGTACCAGAATAATGGTATTTGTAGGAGGTCTTGGAACATTTAAGTTATTTTTGTAAACAGAATTTAGAGAAAAAGAAAAGAACATATATATCTACTTAAAAAACTGAGATTTCTCTTGGGTTTTCTTGTATTTAAACAAGGTTCCTACATTTTTGACTTTTGTTCAAGTTTAAGCCTATCATCTACATGAAGCCTACATGAGCAATTTTCAACCAACTTAGAGTTCAGTTTCTTTATCTATAAAATGAAGGGGTGGCACTAGTTGACTAACCAGGTTCTTTGTCATCCAGGACTGTGATCTAATATCTGTTTGACTTTAACTGTCGTGGGTCTCAGTTTCCAAATCTGTAAAAATGAAGGGGTTAATTGAATGATCTCTTATATTCCTTTATAATTTCAGATCTTTGATCTAAGGATCTTCTGATCATGATGCTTCTGGCAGTACTCTTCCTCAGTTACACTGAATTTATTTTACATACTTAATATATGTACTTGTTACCTCCCCATTAGAATTTCAGTTACCTTGAGAATAGCCATTTATTATGGTTTTGGATTACAAGATTTTATGCTTATGTTTGACACATAACTGTCTAAAAGTCAAAGAACAGAAATGATCTAAGCAAGTTCTATGGGCCAAGCCCAATGCTAAATACTGGAAATAAAAAAAAATTAGCAAAGATGGGCCATTTGAATAAATTTTTGTAGATAGAGTGATGGTGCCAAAGTTCCATAGCCTTCCCTTATCACAGGCTAAAAGGTCCCACCTCTATACATTGTTAACACTTAAGAATTATAATTCAATGAAGTCAACACGAATCAACAGAGATCATTTTGGCTATACTGGTTGACTTTGGGTTATATTGGGCTAAATGTCACTCTACATTTTCACTTATTTGGGAAAGATATTGTATGAAGTTTTACAGTGGAATGTATTCAAAGGGAAGGAGAGAAGATTGGAGAGAGGAAGGTCATTCTCTACACGGGCAATGAACAAAATAACTCAGACTTGGCAGTTTTCATCTTGTCCTTTCTCCTTTTTGCCCTCTTTAAAGTAAGGAGTGTGTCTCATGCCTACTCCGCAAAGTTGTTGGGCAGTGTAATGAGTTGATATTTATAGAGGTTGGAGCTATGGGGATGAAAGATGCTAAATAAGGGTTTATTGTTTATTGAATTTATTTGATGTATCCAGCCTCCTGGGAACTTTTACTGAAGTTAATTAAAAGCGTATAGTCCCTGTCCAGAAAGCTCCCAGTGTCACTTGAAAACTACCTAAAGAAAATTCCTTGATGTATTTTTGTTGCTTGGGATGGCACCTGGAGCCATGGCCCCAAGCCAGTTGGTGATCTCTCCTATTTAATGTTATAGAACTCAATTTAAGATTGTCAGAAAGAATGTTGTGCCACAAGCAATGGATCATGATCGACTTTGAAATCTGCCCAACTCCTTTTCCTTTTGGGCAATGAATATTATCTTTAATTTCTGATGATAATTTTGAGCGTGGAAATTTTGAAAATTTCCTTCTTCACTTTATTTTTGACTAGTAACTTCTTCCACCTTAGAAACTGGAATTTCCTCTGGTCCACATTGTGTAATGATCACTTTCTCTCTCAGTAATGGCACTCCAAGGTGGAGGGCTGAAGGGTCTTCCATTGTGCTCAGTCAAGCCCACGGGTGCTTCCTATCCTAATTATACTAATTTTGCGTTTGCATCCTTTCTTTGCCAGCTGGTGATGGAATTCTGCGGCGCGGGCTCTGTCACAGATCTGATCAAGAATACAAAAGGCAACACGTTGAAGGAGGAGTGGATCGCATACATCTGCCGGGAGATCTTACGGGTAGGAGTCACATGGGGCACGCTCCTACATCCTGGGGAGAGGGGTGCAGATATCTCAGCCTTTAGGGCTGCTAACTCTACTGGTGATGATGGCCTTTGGAAAGGTTCGCTTCAATGGGAGTGAATAGGATTCTAGACAGGTCAAAGATGACACAAACCTCTCTGGATCTTTATTTATGATTATACTGGTGTTCATTAATAGGGTGTTATGCATTTGGCAAAGAATTACGTAAACTTTACCTCATTCCCACCTATCAACAGCCTCATGAAGTAGTTATTATATATTAGTCTTATCACTTATTTCCAGATAACCAACCAGCATGGTACAGTGGACAGTTGGGTCATCCTGGACAAGTCATTTATCCCTCAGGGAACTCTCGAAGATAATAAATTAGAAAAAAGGTGCCAACCCAGATTAGGAGAAAAGATTTCGTCTTGGGGGGTGGGATCCTCTAGACTGAATAAATCACCAATTCACTGTTTTCCTACACATTTCTCTTTTACTGAAGTTTATAACTGGGCTGATATCTTGTCAAAAAAATAATTGCAAGAGGTAGTAGCTATGACTAGTGGAAATTGCTTTGGGCCTGGAATCAAGACCTTAACCATGTGTGTGACCTTGGATAAGCCACTTGACCTCTATCTCTCTCAGTTTCCTCAACTGTCAAATGAAGATAATATTAGCATAGGATAGCATGTCATTAGCATATTACATTTCCCATAGTTATTATGAGGATTACACGAGATAATATTTGCACAGCTGTAGCATGTTATATTCCTAAGATTAAAATATCTTTTTATTTTTTAGACTTTGCAAGGCGATGGGGTTAAGTGGCTTGCCCAAGGTCACACGGCTAGGTAATTATTAAGTGTCTGAGGTCGGATTTGAACCCAGGTATTCCTGACTCCAAGGCCAGTGCTCCATCCACTGTGCCACCTAGCCGCTCCCTGATTAAAATATCTTAAACAAGGAGATTTTTTGTGAGCATTAGATACCCTCATTTGCTGTATTGGGGGGGGTAGATTTATTCCCTTGATGCAGTTTCCAACTATTTTAAAAAATCTCCAACTACTACTCTATATACCAAAATCTTCATAAATGAGTGGCTAGTTTATTAGTGAAGGTAGTTTCCATGTTGGGAGCTTCCCATACTGATCAAAACTAGGTTTGGAAGAATAAAAATTCTTAATACACTTAGAAGAAGTGAAACTGTGCTTCCCACTTTATTTATTTATTTTTTGTGAAGCAATTGGGGTTAAGTAACTTGCTCAGGGTCACACAGCTATTGTTTCAAGTATCTGAGGTCAAATTTGAACTCAGGTCCTCCTGGCTCCAGGAACAGTGCTTTATCTACTGCATCAGCTAACTGCCCCACCTCTCCCACTTAAAGAATTATATTTTGTGCTTTGACAAGTTTGATAGTAATCATGGCATACTTTGATTAGTGGTTGTTTAATTAATGAGCCCAAAGTGCATCTTCCATTGTGAGAGTGAACCATCTACCAGACAGCCATGTGCATTCGAAATTGGCTCATTCTGATTTCTGTCAAAAGGGTGGTATGTTGGGGACTGGTGATGATTCCAAACTAAAGTTAATATATGACATTTCATATCTTCATTGGTGAATTGTTTGCCAGAGAAATCAATGAAAGACATGTGGCTATCAGAAAGGAAATCCATATGCTTCACCGTTTCCAGCCTCCAAGAATTAGAAATCAGAGTAATTTGACGGAGAAATGGAACGCCACTGATTTTAATTGTCCCTTAGTAATTGTCTTCCATAGATAATGAACACAGAATTCACATATGAAAGGAAGACTAGAAATGACAGCAATAGATGCCAACAATGGAAATGGAATTTCTCTACCATATTCTCAAACCTCTCCCCTCTCAACCCTCCTTTCCTTTCTCTTTCCTTTTCTTTTTCTCCTTCCTTTTCTATATCTCCTTTTCCTTCCTACTTTCCTTCCCTCTCCTTCTCATCTCACCTTTCCTTGCCTTTCACAAATCCTTTTAATTCTAGTGCCTTTTTTAAGTTTAGTTTTATAGTTTTACTTTAGTTCACTTTTTAAATTATTTCCTATTTATCCTGTATATCATTTGTTTGTACATTAGTGCTTGTTTAGATTGTTAACTCCTTGAAGACAGGGACTGTCTTATACAGTTGTCTTCCCAGAGTTTAGTACAATGTCAAGCCTATAGTAGACCCTTAATGTTTATTGACTACAAGCCTATAGTAGACCCTTAATGTTTATTGACTGCTCATTATGAGGGGCAGAGCATGAGAAGGTACAGTGGCCTTGACTTGCTTGCTTTATGACCTTGAGCATGTCACCTCACCTTGAAGCCTTTGTTCATTTTTTTTTTCATTCCCCAGATGTAGGGGAAATGGATATTATCATTATTTAATTTTTTTTAGTTAGTTTTTTTTTTTTGGCAAGGCAATGGGGTTAAGTGCCTTGCCCAAGGCCACACAGCTAGCTAATTATTAAGTGTCTGAGGCTGGATTTGATCTCAGGTCCTCCTGACTCCAGGCCCTGACTCCACTTAGCCTCCCCATCATTATTTAATTTTGATAAGAAACTGTAAAAATAAATAACCAGACAAAATATATTCCTTGATTTCTGAAGGGTTGCATTGTATCCAATGAAACCTCCCCCAAAAGAGCATCAATTTAGAGCTAGACTTTTAAGGTTGTCTCCTCCAATTGCCTCATTTTATTATTGAGGAAGCTCAGTGCTAAGGAGACAGTGACTTTTCCAACTCCTTTGTTCATATGTGGGAGTAGGATGAAGAGGTGGAGGCTAAGGCTGAATCAGTACAAGGTCTCCCTAGCACTTATATACACTACCTCTGAGAATAAAGGGTAAAACGCAATTTAAATAGGTAAGAGAGAATTAACTGAAATAGGAAATGGCTAGAATGTTTCATCAAAACTTGACCTATATTGCCACAAGCAGAGAGGGAAAGGTTATATTACTAAGCAGTAAATCCTGTTCACTTTTATGATTGTTCCATAACTTAAACCATCATCCCAAGCATATGAAAGATTTGTGTGTAATCAGCCTCTAAACACATCTGGGCCTGCCTGGCTTTGTTTGGTGCCGTTTTTTAACATTTTAATTTTTCCTCATAGCGCATTTAGTGGAAATGGAGGGGTGGGGGTTGTGATTTATTTGTCATCAGGTCTTGTTAACCCTTCCTGCTTCTCCATCTCTCCAGGGCCTGAGTCACCTGCATCAACACAAAGTGATTCACCGCGATATTAAAGGGCAGAACGTCTTATTGACAGAGAATGCCGAAGTAAAGCTAGGTAAGTGCCGTCACTGCACAGACTCTTGGAAGAGGCCAGGAAAAGCAGATTCAGCCGAGCTTGGGAACCAGAAGGATCTTGATAGACGTCATGTCAGGCCAACAGCTGAGGTTCTTTTTGTAACAATTGTGAATTTGAGGCCCACAGCTTGGAGTTCACAGTTCTAAGAATAGAAGTGGGATTGACAATTTTTCTTTGTTTATTTTATCAGGGCTGTTAGTTGTACACTTGAAATGCCTAAAACTGCCTCCAAATTGGGAGGAGCTGTCAACCATTCTGTAATGACATCTACCCGAGGAGGTTGAGGGAGGGTTGGGGACATGGACTTGTGTAGAAGTCGGCTGTGTTGTATTTGAGGGGCCTTCAGAAAAATAAGGATAGGCTCCTTCTGTGATGGGATCCATTTCTACCAAAAACCCTCACCCTTGGGCGTGTTCAGAATCACTGATACCGCAGCTTCGCCTGGTTTATCTCCTTGTCTTCACATGAAAGTTGATTTCGTTATGGCTTGTACGCCACCTGCCAGAGGACTGTTTGGTTCCAGATATGAGGAGCAATCCTGTTTCTCTGACAGCTGATGTAGGCAGATTTTTGATATTGCTTTTGGGAAGAGATAATTAAACTTTCAAAGAATGGAGTGAGAAAGCATTTCAATCTCTTTATCCTGCCAACATTGTGCTTTAGAGAATATCTTGATCTTTTTTTATCCCCTTCTCTCCCTTTCCCTGGTTCCATCCCTATCTATATCCTTATCGCTGTCTCTATCCTTGTCTCTTCCCTGTCTCTATCTCATTCTTTCTCCATCCCTCTCTCTCTCTATCCTTGCCTCTCTCCCTATCCCTGTCTCTATCTCTATCCTGATCTGTCTTTTCCCCTATAGTCTTGTTTCTATCCTTATCTCCCTTCCTATCTATATATTTATCTCTATCTCTGTCTTTGTCTCTCCCCATCTCTGTCTCCATCCTTAATTATCTCTATCCATCTCTCTCTCTCTCTCTATCTCTCTCTCTATGTATATATATAAATATATATATATATATATATATATATATATATATATATATATATATAACCTTGTCTCTATCTGTCTCCCTCTCTATCCCCATCCCTCTCTGTATCTCTTTCCCTATCTCTTTCTTTTTATTCCCCTGCTCCCCAACTTCAGTCTTAGAGCATCACCTGGGGACTTCGAATAGTTGAGTATCCTGCCCAGAGTCCCACAGCCAGCCAGTACACCTTGGCACTGTCACCTCCAGAGCATCATTTACCTATTGTCTATTAGAGCCACTTTTTCAAGGTTGTTCTGTGGCTTAAATCTTACACTTCAGAAACCATCTGTCTTTGTTCATCTCAGTCAGTATTCTTTAATCAGCTAAAGCCAAGACACTGGGCTAGGTTCTGAGGATCTCCACTCCCTTGTTTCCCCTAACCTCACCCCCACCTCCACCAGAGGAGAGGGATAGGATAAATATACAGTTAAAAAGCACTGATGGACATAAGAAGGCCACAGATGAGTAAATGCACCATCACCTCATCTCACCCATTCCAACCCCCCATCCCTAAAATTCATTCTGTCTTCATTTTTACCTTTGAAAATCTGTGGCTTCCTTCAGGGCTCAGTTGCTGCCTCTCATAGGAAGACTTTCTTGAACCTCTTAATAGTTAATGTTCTTTACCTGCTGTTCCTATTTTTTATCCCCCCCCCATCTCTTCCCTTTCTTCTCCTCCTGCTCTTCAGAATAGAGATGGTCCTTGAACAAAGGGAGACATCTTCCTTTTTTCCTTGTGTCTCCAGGACCTAGGACAGTGTTGTGGATCAAGTAGATGGTAAAAAAAAGTTTATGAATTCGCTAAATTGACTTTCACATATATACCTGAAAGCTCTGGGCCCAGGCTACTGGATATGTCCAGAAACATATCATGGTATGATAGAAAGAGCTCTAGGCTTGACGATAAGAAGTTCAGATGATCACTCCTGCTCTAAGTCTGTGACCTTGTGCAAGTGATTCTCCTTTCTGTGCCTCCTTTTCTTGATTATAGAATGAAGGGGTCAAATTAAAAGCCAACTCCAATTTTCTATGATGCTAGTAGAGATGTCCCCAGACATACCTTTGTTCTCCATCAGTTCCCACTAGCTTGATATGTTTAATCAAAGGGTTAATTTAAACTCCAATTCATTTCAATAGACATTCATTGACCTGTTTTGATTTATAAAGCATTGTACTGGATAGTGCTTATATGAAGATGAAAATAATTTAGTCCCATTAGTATATAAATTTTTGAAATAGAATGTAAGCTACATGAGGGCAGTAAATGGTTTTTACTTTTTCATTGTATGTCCAGAATGTGTCTGACTTAAGGTATACTATTAAGAAATACTTGCTGGGGGGGAAACTAGATGGTGCAGTGAATAGAGCACTGGCCTTGGAGTCAGGGGGACCTGAGTTCAAATGTGGCCTCAGACACTTAATAATTACCTAGCTGTGTGGCCTTGGAGAAGCCACTTAACCCCATTGCCTTGCAAAAACATAAAAAAAGAAAAAAAATACTTGTTGGGGACAGCTAGGTGACACAATGGATAGAGCACCAGCCCTGCAGTCAGGAGGACCTGAGTTCAAATCCTGAATCAGATACTTATAATTATGTAGTAGTGTGGCCTTGGGCAAATCACTTAACCCTATTGCCTTGCAAAAAAAATAAAACAAAAATAAAACAGAAAAAAAAACCCAAATGCAATTCTAATTGCTCTACATTCAAGGAAGCCTACTATGGAGCAAAATGCCTCATTTAGAGAATGTATTGAAAAAATGAGATTATTTATATAGTTAAAATTTGAGATACAAAAGAAATATTATAGTCATTTTCCCCTAAAGTATCCCTAGGTATCTTCAGAAGCTATGAAAATAAGCCCAGAATTGTTTTCCAAAAGATTCTATTTTTTATATAGAATCTCTGTTCTGTTTGCTGAACTGGTACCACCACCATCACCCATTTGGGGGAAGCAAACTCTCTGTTTGTCAGAAAAGGTCTATTAATAAAAAATATATTGATATTTTAATTTTTGTTGGTCTGTGATTTCAATAATGGGAGGAACTCTTAATATGTAAACTCCCTCCACTGATCAGGGCTGCAACTGATTGTAAATTCAGGCTTTAGAGTCCGTAGTCTTCACAAGTCAAGAATCTTGACCAAGTACATCATACATCAAAAGCAGGAAGAGGACTTGGAGTTATATGAGAAGTTTAGGATTGAGTGTCTAGGAGCTAGAAGGGACGTCAAGGCTGGCCTGCTCACTATGCCACTCTGACTCTTCACAAATGATTTTTATTAATTATAGGGTGTTTCCTCTGCAAGGCAGTGTGGTTAAGTGGCTTGCCCAAGGCCACACAACTAGGTAATTATTAAGTGTCTGAGGCTAAATTTGAACTTCAGGTCCTCCTGACTCCAGGACTCTATTTACTGCGCCACCTAGCCGCACCCCCTGCACAATCTATTAATGCAAGCACTCAGGATTGCTTCCCTTGCTTGTTGGCAAGGTGCTTCCAGGACAGATCAAAGATTTAAAATATCCTTGACTTTCAGACTATATGTCTCAGTAAATGTTGAGCTTGTTAGAACACAACATGATGCAATTATCCCATGAAGTAGCCAACTTGGGACTGTCATTTTGTTTTTGTTTCTAAATGGATTATAAAGTTTAGTGCTTAATATGTATATGTCTGTGTTTCCTTACCCAGTGGATTTTGGTGTCAGTGCCCAATTAGACCGAACAGTAGGTCGAAGAAATACATTTATCGGCACGCCCTATTGGATGGCCCCAGAAGTTATTGCCTGTGATGAGAATCCTGATGCCACTTATGATTTCAAGGTATGAGTTCTTAACTACGTTGCTTTTAGGGTCAAAGCAAACCTCCCATTCTGGGATTGTTAGTGAAAGGATCATTTTGTGTTTTTGAGTATACAGATTATTCAGTTAACATTTACTGAGCACCTACTGAATATAGGGCATTTCTATGAGTAAACGAAGAAATAAAAAACTTATCATAGGATGTTTTAATTCAACTTCAGCAAATTCATGGATGTCTTCAATGTAGCTTTCCCTTCCCAGAGAAAAGAGCATGGGGTAACCTCATTTTTTGTTACTGTTGGTTATGTTCTCCTATATTTCCTTCAAAGAGAATCTGCCCCAAATTCCAGAAACCTCTGGATTAGTTTCTTTCCTTCCTTCCTTCCTTCCTTCCTTCCTTCCTTCCTTCCTTCCTTCCTTCCTTCCTTCCTTCCTTCCTTCCTTCCTCTTTCTTCCTGCCTTCCTTTCCTAGCTTCCTTTCTTCCTTCTTGCCTTCTTCTTTCCTTCTCTTTCTTTCTTCCTCATTTTATGGGTAACAAAAGCAACTCCATGGCACAGTGTTTAGAACATGGACCTGGAATGAGGAAGTCATGCGTTCAAATCTGGTCTTAGATACATATTAGCTTATGACCTTAACACAAGTCATTTGACACCTATCAACCTGAATTTCTTTAGCTGTAAATTGAGGGTCATAACAGCTATTTTTAGGGTTGTTTGAGGATCAAATGAGATAATATCTGTCAAGCATGTTTCAACCTTTCAAGTATAAAGACACTAATGCTACTACTACTACTGCTACCACTACCACCACCCAGGCTATCCATCTGTTATTCTTTATTCTTGGCTCCATTCATACAGTTATCTGTCAAGCTACTTTTTGTTCATGTCTTCATTTGGAAGGCACTGTAGTTCATTAATGTATGCAAAGCATATGCCTCTCCATTGACCTCTTTTTTGGATTCTTCAGAGATTGCTGGGCACCATGGTTAGCACTGACCTCACACTAGGTTGTTGTGGACAATGTTTGCGATTGAGTCAATTATGCAAAATGTAGTTTGCTAACATTAAATGTTATATATACATCCACATCCACATGAACACACACACACACACACACACACACACACACACACACAGTCATCATTGATGTTCCTAACCAAACTAGGATAATATATTTTTAAGATGTCCATATGTATTTTTAAAATCACCCATAATATTTGATTGCTTATTTAGACAAATTCTTTATATATTTCTGGCTTGTCTTTTCTGTCTATTAATTCTAGCTTTTGTTCCATCCTCATGGCATTGAAAAACATGTCTCTATTTCATTCATACTTTATGGCAAACAATTTTGGCAGTCATTTTCCTTTCTTTTCATATTCAGTTTACACTAAATTATGAATTCATTGTCTTCTCTCTTCTCTCTCAACTTAAAATAGTCAGATTCAAGTATCCTTAGTATTATATAAAGTTTCATTGCTAAGGGACTTATTATTGGTTACTTGCCATAGAGGAGAGTGAGGGTGTGAGTGGCTTCCATACGGCGTCCAAAGCATGTTGTATATTGGAGTGGTCAGTTGAAATTCAGTGGGCCGCCTTTGATTTCCCCTTTGACTGCGAAGCTGCTAATACTAATTCTCCCAGAATTCAATTAGAGGAATGAGGTCTTCCACCTTCATCCAAAGTATGTGAAAGAGTAGAGGTTTCTGTCTCTCCACTCTAATGGTATAGTCTTGGATGTCTTCAACATTGTTTACCATTGTGAATAGGAACAGGGTTTGGTAAATTGTGTTTAGATGTAGGTGGAAGGTCATCTGGCAAATCTGGGACCAGTGGAATCCAGGAGCCCTTCATCCCCCCAACAGCTTTCACATGGCAGTAGAAATCACTGGGAGGCAGACCAT
Organism: Macrotis lagotis; assembly: GCF_037893015.1. Lineage (NCBI taxonomy): Eukaryota > Metazoa > Chordata > Mammalia > Peramelemorphia > Peramelidae > Macrotis > Macrotis lagotis. Next base: position 31,578,825 of record NC_133663.1, on the reverse strand, counting down.
ATGGTCTTTGTACTGCTCACTAAATAACCTTGGGCAGAATATTCAACTTTCTTTGCAGGCTTTATGTTTTTGTTGTTTAGTCATTTTTTTCAGTCATGTCTGACTCTTAATGACCTCTTTTAGAATTTTCTTGGCAAAGATATTGGAGTGCTTTGCCATGTCCTTCTTCTGCTCCTTTTACAGAAGAAAAAACTGAGATAAACAAGATTTAATGACTTGCCCAGGGTAACACAGCTAGTGTCTGAGACCAGATTCAAACTCTGGAAGAGGAACCTTCCTGACTCCAAGCCCAATGGAAAAGTTGGTGAAATTCAGTTTAACTAAATGGGTGAATTTCAATTGGTGAAATTCAGTTTAATTAAACAAGAATTTATTAAATGCTCACTGCCTTAGGCACCAGGGATACAAAACCCTGAACCAGCTCTTAGTCTGACCAGAAAATAAACACAACTGGCAGCTAGGTGATGCAGTGAATAAGGCACCAGACCTGGAGTCAGGAGTGCCTGAGTTCAAATGCGACCTCAGACCCTTAATAATTACCTAGCTGTGTGGCCTTGGGTAAGTCACTTAACCCCATTGCCTTGCAAAAACCTTAAATAACTACCAAGTTACCAAAAATGATTTGGGGACAGGTATCAAAGAGCAGTAACAATGGAGATCATTTAAAGTGATCTCATATAGGAAGGCTAGACACAATGGATTCAGAGAAGCAGAGATGAGATGGATTCAGAAAAAACCTTAGGTATCATCCAGTCAATCCCCTTCATTTTAAACATAATCCTCCCTATTTTACAGGAAAAGAAATTGGAGTTCTAGAATTTGTGTTCTCTGTTGTTGACTGGAACAATTAAAAACTGACAGAGACCCTTGGAAGTCATTTCATCATTAGATCACGGACCTTCTTCATTTTATATATGAGGAAACTGAGACCTAGAGGTGTTAGGTAATTTACTTAGGGTTGCAGACCCATTATGTATTAAAAGCCAGAACAAGGACCCTGATTTTCCATGCATCATGTAAGCAGCACCCCCCCCCACTCAAATTCAATTCACTTGTTGTCATGGCATCACCAGCCTATGTCATGGTCTCCTTTGAGAACAAAGGACACATATCACATCACAACAATGCCACTCTGATCCTGAAAAACTGGTCCTGAAAACATGCATTTGGCTGGCCCATGACAATTCTTCAATCCAAATAAGGCATCATTATTGAAATCAGATCAGGAAAACACAAACACAAACTTCTCAGTCTTCTTGATGTGTCTCTCAGGGCAGTGAGGAGTCTCTGAGTCTCTGAAGGAAAACGAGAGAGAAAGACCACCATGTTCTGTATTTTAAGTATCCTTTCCTTAAAGTTAATCAACAGGAGAATTTTACAAGGATCTATTGGAAAACAGTGGAATGACTTAAAACTTCATCTCCTTCCTGAACAGGATTTCTTTAAACTACTAAGAAGAAGCAGTGGTTCAATGATTTAAACCATAAATCCCTTTCAAAGTGTCCTGATTTACACCCTGGATCCAGGCTCTAAGCCATACTTCATTTAGGAGTATGTTACCATTCTTCTAGCAATGACATATACAGCAGTGACTAGCGGCTATTGATATATGACAGTGTTGCATAAAACAGCTAACTAAATCCTCTAGGAGGCTATAGGTCAGTTGTGACCTCTGCAGTGGGCCCTTTGTGACTTCTTAATCCAACAGAGAATTTCCCCCATCCTTTTGGACAAGTTCAGTAGAGATGGTTAAAGGAGATGAGGTCATGAAGGACCGAAGACTATCAGAGAGAAAAAGAATGGTTTAGTTCCAGACAGTAAGAGAAACTATCTTAACTCTTAAGAATTCTGTTTTGCAATATTACATGGTGATAGGGGCGGCTAGGTGGCGCAGTGGATAAAACACCGGCCCTGGAGTCAGGAGTACTTGGGTTCAAATCTGGTCTCAGACACTTAATAATTACCTAGCTGTGTGGCCTTGGCCAAGCCACTTAACCCCATCTGCCTTGCAAAAAAACCTAAAAAAAAAATATTACAGAGTGATAGACCGTAATCCAGATAGTGATAGACTGTAAATCCATGGCAAATGAAGATTAATCAAAGGAACTGGGGCTGTATAGAATTAGCTTGGGAGCATGGTAAATAGTGTACTGGGTTGGGAGTCAAATTCAACCTCAGATCTCTACTAAGTACATGAGCCTGGGAAAATCACTTAACTGCTGTCTGCCTCAGTTTCTTCATCTGCAAAATGCAGAGAATAATAGTCCTTTCATCAAAGGATTGTTGTGAGGATTAAATGAAAGAACAAATATAGAGAGCTTGGAAAAACTTAAAGTTTTATCTAATGAGTGAATATAATAATGATCATTATTGTTGTTATTAATCTTTCCTTAGTTCTTGGTAGGAATATTAGATTATGCTCTCAGAGGTCAGAGAATTGTTCCTGCTTGGGCTAGAACAGAGTCCTCAATGGGAATGGAGACTTCTTCACTGACCCCTTATTTTGACTCTTACAAAGTCCCCTTGCTGTACTTTTTTGCTTTTTCTGAGCCACATATAATTGGAAATTTCTTGGCTATTTCTTGAAGCCCCTGTAGCCAAAGGCCTTTTCTTTGAAGTCATGACAAGATGAAATTTATAATATGGGGGTCTCATTGTGGGGGTGGGATGTGATGAGGTTCTTAAAGAATCTGGCCAAAGTGTCTCTCAAGATCACAACTAATGCAAAGATTCGGGAAAGCAATAAAATCTCTGGAGGCTTCATCCTTGGAGGATAAGCAAAGCCAATGACCAAGCTCATGGTTATTTATTGGAAGCAGGCATCACCTGCTATAGAGAGGAGATCACAAACAGCCCGCCCCAAATCTCCCCTATTATCAGGCAATAACATGAAAAATCTCATTTATCTGGTGTGCTCATTTTCCCCTAGAGGTCCTTCTCTTTTTCATTTCCTGACAGCCTGTCAAAATACTTCAAGTCAACGGAAAGGTTTCATTTCCCTGATAAGTATTGTGGGACAAAAATGAAAGCTTTTCCTTTTGATGATAAATGTTCAAAAGAATCTAAATTAATAATAAAAAACAGTTCACAATTCAATTCTGAGGTTGCTTTATTTTGGTATGTATTTATGTATTTTTAAATTTTGTATTTTACTTTTCAAGATCTTAGATCCTAAGATGTTAGGGCTCTCATAGGCAATCTAGGCCAAACCCATTGTTTCACAAATGAAGAAAGTGAAGCTCAGAGGGAGAAGAGATTTTCTAAGGTCACACCAGGCTGTGAGTAGGATTTGAATGCAAATCCTCTCACCTCAGAGCAAGTGCTCCTTCTGTTATACTATTGGCTTAGAACTAAAAGGACTCAATGTTGTAATTATGTGATCCTGGGAAAGTGATTTAACTTTTCTTTGCCTCAGCTTTCTCAACTGTAAAATGGGAGAGTTAGCGCTGAGGGTGTCTAAGGTCCCTTCCAGCTCAAATCTATAATCCCAGGATGCTATGATTAGTTTGAAAAAACACTGAATTTTGTGCCTACAAATTTGAGTTCAAGTCTTAGGTCTCAAATTTACAATGGACAAATCTTCTCTTTTTGGGGGGTTCTAGTTTCTTCATCTGTATAATAAAAATAATAATAATAGGTTCTTCACTTTGGGTGAGTTATACAAAGATAAATTTTTGTTGTTATATGAATTGCTATTGGTCAGTTGTCTTCAGTCATGATCTCATGTGGGATTTTCTTGCCAAAGATGGTTTACCATTTCCTTTCACAACATATTTTAAGATGAGAAAACCTAGACAAACAGGGTGAAGTGACTTGCCTAGGATCATCTAGCTGGTATCTGAGGTCAGATTTGAACTCAGCTCTTCCTGACTCCAGGCCTGACATGATATGCATATTGACAGTTGGCAACAGGAAATAAATTAAAGGTCTGATTTTTCATCTTATCTTGTTGAGTAACCAGAATGAGTCATTGAACTCCATATGCTATTTTTAACAAAATATGGTTGATATCTCTATTTCCATATTTCATTTAATAGATTGTCTTTAGATTTCTAGCTGGAAGGACCTTATATCACTTATCTCATATATATGCACACATGTGTGTGTGTGTGTATGTGTATATGGAGAAACTAAGGAAATATGATTATTACTAAACTGGAAAAGTAAAGTATGTATCATCCATAGGACTTAGCCATTCCTCTCCAATCCTCTAACAACAACTGTGAAATCCTCTTTTTTCATTTATCACGGCAAAAATAATATTTAATTATATTACATTTCAAAATTTGTTTAGCTGTTTACTAAATGATGATTCAGTTTTGGGAGTTTGGGGTCAATCATAGGCTGGTTCCCCTATCCAAACTGGTAAAGCCAGTTTGATGTATGAAATGGCTTGTAAAGGCTTCTAAAAGAAAGTAGGCAATTCAAGGACCTTGAATTAAACAGTAGGGAATGTCTCATGTACAGTGCTGCTCTCAGCTCCCCATTAACAACTTTGTCTCTGCAAAATACCTGGAGCTCTATATATCAAGTCACTCAAGGCAGTGGATTAGCATGGAAGCAAGGAATGTTGTAGAAGAGTATTATGGCATCCCCTTGGCTTCCCTCAGCTCTTTGGAAAGAGTATTCTGGTTTCCATTTGGCACAGAAAAAAAGATGAGAACCAAAGTTGCCATTTTGTCTTCCTTTTCCCTCCCCTCTAGCTACCTTACCTTCTCCAATCTTGTGCCTCCTTCTTCATAAGACTTTCCCCAGCATCTTTCAAAATGCACAGTCTTCTGAGGGATGTGGTCCCCAAAGAAAGGATTAGACTCATGTCTATGGTCATGCCTCTTTAAATACTTTGGAAAGTCACTTAATATGAATGAGATGTAGAAAGCTAGATGAATTTCTCAGGCTAATAGGTTTAGCAGATGGTAATGCTACCATTAATGGTAGAATTTTTCAACAAAGAATCTGTTAAAAGTCATTACACTGAGTTGATCAACAAACATTTTGCAGTTCCCTCTCCTGAGTCTGATACTATGACAAGCGCTAAGGATACAACCAGGGGGTGGCTAGGTAACGCAGTGTATAGAGCACCAACCCTGGAGTCAGGAGGACCTGAGTTCAAATGTGGTCTCAGACACTTAATAATTACCTAGCTGTGTGGCCTTGGGCAAACCACTTCATCTCATTGCCTTGCAAATAAAAAAATAAAAATAAAAAATAAAAAAAAGGATACAACCAAAAATTCTGCCAGACCCTATTCATCAAGGATATTATATACAAAAATTCAGTTCTCTGAACCACGTACTTCATGAAGACTTACCATATGCTCAGGCCCCACATTGTGTGACTCCTTTAGAGACAAGGTTCCAGTACCTTAGACATTAGAATGACAATAGATGGGTTTGATAAATTAAATAAAGATTATAAGAGTTGCATTAGAAAAGAGTCCAAGATTCATTCATTGGTGTCTCTCCTGTTGGTGTTAGTGTTCTCGATAAAGTAGGGAGCTTTTCTTCCTCACACCATCATCATCATCTCCACCGAACAGGAACTATCCTTTTAATTTTGTTCAAGTTGGATTTCATCTTGCTGCCAGCTGGCCACCCACCAAGCTAGAAGATGCATATTGGGCTATGCCTCCACTGAGGCACTAGAATTTGTCTGTGTTGTGTTTACAAAGCACACATTGCTAAGCTATTAATCATGGCACAGACTAACCTGCACAGTGCCACCGGAATAATGAATTATCCGTCTTCTGCCCAAAATGAGTCACACTATGGCCACTAAGGAAACTTATCTGTCCCTGACTCATTCTCTATCTTGTTCTTCCCTCATGCCCTTCTCTTCTCCCAGGAGCCATTTTGCAACTCCTAATTGGAGCATTTTCTCCCATATTTAAGTTCCAAAGTGATTCTGGGATTCACTAATAGATCCAAAGGCTTAAACAAGACACATCAAGGGCGTTTCTTACTTCCTAGTGCAAACAGATGAGCATAGCTTGCAAATGACTTTAGGTGTGTGGCCAGGAATATCAATGCTGCTTTTGAAAAATGAGATAATCTCAGGGAAAATGATCCTATGATAGAAAATGGAAGTCTCAAAGAAACCACATCATCTGCACACATCTAAATGATTGTGCAAATGCTGTGTAGCCAATTAGAAGACTTCTCATTTGGTCTGAAGGGGAGGGGATTGTGTTATGTGTCCTGCATTATGTTGAGTACTAACTGAACCAGTCCCTGCCCCCAAGGTGCTTACACTCTACTGGAAGTAGATAATATACTCATTTATAGGTAAATACAAAATCACAATGGGTCCCACACTACAAAGAGATCAAGGAAAGAGATAAAGGACCCAATTGTTTTTATGTATGTGTGTATATATGTCCATATCTATTGTGTGTTTATGTATGCATTCATATTTGAAGCCACTTTTTTTGATGACAAAGCACTGGAAACAAAGAAACTGGAAAGTATTGCCAATTATTTGGTGAACAGTTAAACAAATCCTGATATGTAAATATAGTGAATATGATTTTGTCATTAAATGAAGAAAAATCTAGTTTCAGACAAGCCTGGGAACACTTGTAGGAGCTGATACAGATTGAAGTTAAGAGAATGAGAATCATTTCTACAGTGACAATAGTATTTTAAAGACAAACATCTTTGAAAAACTTGAGTACTCTTGTCAATGCAAAGACAAATCCCAGGACCAAAAAACAAATAACAAAGCAGCTTCTGATCAGAGGGGTAATAGACTCTAAGGAAAAAGAAATTGTCCATTTGGGGTTATGGCTAAGGTAGGAATTTTGTTTCACCATGCATATTTGTGACTAGGGGCAGCAAGGATGAGAGATAAATGCTCATGAATTAAAAATTTGTTTTTAACTTTTTAAAAGTTAATACAAAGTATTTTCTAGGAGGAAAGCTCTAACAAAAAGGGGAATGAGTCAAGAAAGACCTCAGATAGAAGGTGACTCTTGAGCTGAGCTTGGGATTCTTCAGCATTTGTACAACCTCTTGGATATATAGAGAGAATGTTGAGGGATGGGATCTTGTATGTGAGGAACAGGGAAAAGTCCCCTTTGACTGGGCTACAGGGTGAGTGCAGGGGAGGTAATACATAATATATTTGGAAATGCAAGCTCTGAATAAAGGATGAAGTGCTTTAAACACCAGGTTGTGGGAGGATATTGAAAAGGTGTGTTCTAGAGGCAATAGGACACTTTGGAACTTTTTTTAGTACTGGAAAGCCATGGGGTGTCCCATAGTTTAGGAAAATCACTTCCACTCTAAATGTAGAAAGGATTAGAGAGCAGACACATGTCCATACTCTATTATGGAGAAGAAAAGTCAATCCACTAGTATTTCTTCTCTCTTTGGTTCTTTTCCTTCATTTGTTTGTCTTCCTAAACGTACCAGAAATTGGCCAGGGGCACTTAATGCTTTGTACTTAGCAGTTAATTATGAAGGCTTAATAGTCTATATGGTACATGGTGCTTAAAACTTGAAAGTCCACCCCCCCAAAATTGGCAGCAAATGTGTTTTGCCTCTTGGTGGTGTTAGACTAGGCCACAGCTTTGATAATGAGTCCCTCTTTCACAGAAGAACAACTCCTGATTTCTGGTGACAATGGAGACATGCTTTTGGAGAAGCAGAGATAATGAGGAACATCGAGTAAGATTCCAGACCTTTGATCTCTTAATCGCCATGTCTGGAACCATTCTAGCTAAAGAGCTGATGGGATTTGATGGCTGTTAAGTGGTGGCTGGGTAATGTTAGGATATGAACTCCTGATTAAGCAGTCACTCAATCAATAAGCATCAGTTATATGCCAACTTGGACAGTTATATGCTGGGATCAACATAGCGCCTCTTCATCAAATCTAACAGTACCTTCCCTCAGGGAGCTTCCGTTCTATCAGGGAAGATAGAAATATGTAAATTATATACAGTATAGATGCCTTGAAACAAGATAACTAGAAGGGATAGCCCGAGGATCAGGACCAGCATTATGTGGAAGGTACCAGTGAGTCGAGCTTTGAAAGAAACTAAGCCTGTCCACTTCTTATTCCACCCCCAAATAACTCATAAGAATGCTCTCTCTCTCTCTCTCTCTCTCTCTCTCTCTCTCTCTCTCTCTCCTCTTTCTCCTCCTTTTCACTCACCCTCTCTATTCTTTCTCTGTGTGTGTCTGTCTGTCTCTAGAGCTATACCTCAGTGTTTTAAGTTCATTTCAGTAGTCTTTAAGCTCTTCCAGGTACATGTTGGAATTAGAAGATACATTTCTAAATTTTTGAAATATAAAGACAAAAATGAGGTACAGGGAAAGGAAAATTCTCCTGCAGGAGTAGTGGCTCCTATCCTCAACTTTGAAGGGAACAAGGGATCCTTCAAGGCAGAGCTAAGGAGAGAGAGCATTCCAGGAATGCAGAATAGAGACAAAAACATTTGAAGAATGGCAAGAAGGTCAATTTGTCTTGAACATAGAGTATGTGGAGGGGACTAATGGGCACCTAGTCTAGAAAGATATCCTGAAAACAAAAGAAAGAGGGAGCAGATTTTGTCAGAGAGAAAGGTTTGGACAGGGTGTCTTAAAAGCCTTCATGTAGCTTTAAGTTATGAGAGGTTAAAACTGCATGGAGGGGGTGGCTAGGTGGTGCAGTGGATAAAGCACTGGCCCTGGAGTCAGAAGTACCTGGGTTCAAATGCGGTCTCAGACATTTAATAATTACCTACTGTGTGGCCTTGGGCAAGCCACTTAACCCCATTTGCCTTGCAAAAACCTAAAAAAAAAAAACTGCATGGAAACTTTTAGATCACTCTGTATTCATTCCTAAAGATAATGGATAGCCACTGGAGCCCCCTGGAAAAATAGATAATAACATAATGCTGCTATTAATTTAGCTGAACTTTTAAATAAATGTGTTTTGTAAGTCACAGTAGCATCTTTGTACTTTGGAAATCAGAAATCCATCTAAGTGTAAGATGCATTCTTTATCCAATCTTCAAGGTCCTTGATACTCTTGGATCCTTTTTAGACTCATGACTAACAATAGAACATCAAGGTCCAGAAGATGGATGCTCCTCAAGGGTAGAAGTCACTTCTTTTTTTATCTTTGCATCTTCAGTTCAATAGGTTTGCCTTAAAAGTTTGTGGAACTGAGTTGCATATTTGTTGAACCAGATTAGTTCTGGCAAGAACCTCCAAGACAATCTAATGTGACTTCTTCATTTTATAGTTTAGGAACTGGACCTGGGCCTTGTCAGAGTCATACAGGTTATAAGTAGAACTGAAATTTGAACCCCATACTGTGTGGTCAGATCTGCATGTGAATTTGGAGAATCCTGTCCCATATCTGGAATCTTTCCTTGGGCTTCTCCAAGTTGGAAGAATCATTAGTTGAGGGAAAAAGGGAAATTGGTTTTGATAAGAAACCTGAAAAGCTTTATATGTTCCTAGAAATCAAGTTTGGAAATAGTGACCAGAGTTAACAAAAGTTATGATTGGATTAATTGATGCCATGCTTGTTTTTTCTCTCTCTTACAGAGTGACTTGTGGTCTTTGGGAATCACAGCCATTGAGATGGCAGAAGGTGCCCCCCGTAAGTAAGGAAGTCTCAGCTGGGCAGGATGGGGGGCAAAGGGGGAAGGGGAGCATCTGTGGCTAAGCTAATGGTGGAATGATGCCAAGACTTGCAGTGGGTATTTCTTCTGGTACAGTGAATTGGGTATGGCACCAAGCTGATATGTTGGGATTGCAAAATGAAGGTTTTGTCCAGGAGAAGCCTGTTTATTGTTGGATGGTATGAAGGTTTCTTTCTTCAGCAAAGAGAGACAGAGAATGAGACTGATGGAAACACTGACAGACATAGAGGAGAACTCAGGTAAAACCCAATGGAGGCAAAAAGGATACAAAGATATTTGTGGAGATAGTGTTCAAGTCACAGACAGATACTGGGCAGTGTCATGGAGCTAGTGAAGAGTCCAGACAAGACAAATCATGGAGACACAGAAACTGATGGAGACAGCAATGGAAACACCAGAGGAGACAGAGACCAATGGGAGTCAATAGAGACATGGGAAGAGATGGACAGAAAGAGAGAGGTGATGAGAATGAGAGATAGAAGCAGTGATGGAGATGCAGACAAGTATTGTAGACACAGAGGTACAGAGAGATTGATGGAGAGATAGGAGAGAGAGAGATAGAAGAAGAGAGAGAAAAAGAATTGGAGAAGAGAGGGAGGGAGAGACAAAAAGAAAGTGAGACAAATAGAGAGACAAAGAGTGTGTGTGTGTGTGAGAGAGAGAGAGAGAGAGAGAGAGAGAGAGAGAAGCACAGGGCAGGGAGGGAAGGAGAAATAGAGAACAAAATCAGAGAAAAATGGAGATAGAAAAAGATGGAGACACAACTAGAAACTGGTGGAGTTCCAGAGAGAGAGAGAGAGAGAGAGAGAGAGAGAGAGAGATAAAGAGAAATAATTGATAGCCACAATTATGAGAGTGGTGGAGAAATAGATTGATGGAGACATACAGAGAGGGAGCTAGAACTTGATGGAGATAAAGAAAGAGTGACCTAAACTGATGAGAGGAATTGAAATGAGTGTGGAATAATGAAGACATTACAAAGAGATAGAAATTGGTGACAACAAAGTGCATGATCAATTAATGGGGAGAGATGAAGACATAGACAGGATCTTTGAGGAGCAAAGAGAGGGAGACAAAAATATACAGGCAAAGAGAGACAGGGATTAATAAGGTTTGGAAAACAGAGAAAACAGAAAAACAGAGACCAATAGAAACCAAAAAAAATTGGTGACAGAGACTTGTAGAGCCAGAGAGATTGTGGCAGAAACAGAGACAGAAAAATATGGAAAAAGAAAGAACAAAGAAAAACAAAATTCCAGGACTTGAAGTTTAGCTTGTAGATGATTCTTGAACCATCTTCTGCCCCCATAGGAAAAATATCTTTAAACATGCAGCATAACAAAGATTCTAACAGAATCGAGCCAACATAACAGGTGAATTTGAACAGGCTTTGTGGACATATTCGAGCCTCGTTGTTTCCTTCCATATTAGATATTGATTTTGAGATTTCCCACTTGCACTAGAGTCATAGTGGACAGTGCCAGGCCTGGCGTGAGATTCTTCCTTCATCAGGACCTCTTGCTACAGACGGTAGCTAGTTCTCTCTAGCCTTTTTCCCTCTTAAAATAAACAGAAAGAATTGGCTGACTGTCACAATAGACAGTTTATTAAAGCCATTCTGTTTTTGGTTTTTCCTCTAAAGCGGTTACTGTCTCCTTATTGCTTCATCTAGAGTTGTTAGACCCACTTGACTGCAGAGTTGACTCTGCCAGTCACTGACCATTACTTTGAAATATCAGTTCATATATTTTTGACTTAGCTATAATTAATATGGGCACTTCACAATTTATTTATTATTTACAGAACTACAATGCCAATTGTTCTGTTTGTTCATTGTGACTCTATTGATTATTTTCTTGACAAAGACAGTGGAATGGGCTGCCATTTCCTTCTCCAACTCATTTTACAAATCAGAAACTAAGGCAAATAGGGTTAAGTGACTTGCCCAGAATCACACAACTAGTCAGTGTCTGAGACCAGATTTGAACCCAAGAAATTGAGTCTTCCTTACTGCAGACCCAGCACTTTATCCCCTGTGCCACCTAGCTGGCCTATAATGCCAAAGGCTAGCCTCAAACCTTAGCAGTTTGATAAGAGGTTATATTGGACTAAAAATATCTTAGTTCTAGGAGGAAAATGGTCACCGTCTTGAGGTATAAAAAGAAAAATTTGCAGAATCATAGAACCCAGGGTAGTTCAATCTGTATATAAAATGAGTCCTGGAACCTGACAAGGGATCCATCGTCTAGTCTTCACATGATTATGAGACTGTTGTTTAGGAAGACAAATGGGGAAGAGCAGTGACTTTGGAGGTGAAGGACCTGAGTTCAAATTTCACCAGTGTCAGGGCAACTATGTGGCACAGTGGATAGAGCACCAGCCCTGGAGTCAGGAGGACCTGAATTCAAATCCAGTCTCAGACACATTATAATTACCTAGCTGCATGATCTTGGGCAAGTCACTTAACCCACTGACTTGCAAAAAAACTAAAAAAAAAATTCACCATTGTCACTTTTTATCTAACAGGTGTTCCCTGTTTGGGCCTATTTCTACTTATATAAAATGAAGGAATTGAATTAAATGTTTTTCAATCTCCTTTCCATCTCAAAAATGCAATGATCCTATGATATTTTTTTTTTAGACTTTTCAAGGCAATGGGGTTAAGTGGCTTGCCCAAGGCCACACGGCTAGGTAATTATTAAGTGTCTGAGGTCGGATTTGAACCCAGGTACTCCTGACTCCAAGGCCGGTGCTCTATTCACTGCGCCACCTAGCTGCCTCTGATCCTATGATATTAAATAAGATTGGGAGAATGGGGTAGCCAATTTGAGTAAAAATAAATTTCACTGGAAATTATAGTTTCATATTTAAGAGTGAAGCTATTTCTCCAGCTTGGCTCTTAAGCAATCATCCTTAATTTGCCATGCTTTGAAGGGCTTCCTGGTTCCTAGCTGAACCTTAAGTTTCAAGTCATGAAGCTTTCAAATGACCATTTAGACCTTGCTCCAGCGACTCCAATTACAATAATGCCCTCCCAAAGCAGCCTTCCACCATTTTCACTCTAATGCTTTGCCCTCCACCCCCCCCCACCAAAGTCCATGTACATGAGAGCATGTTTAGATGAACCTCAGAATCTCAAAACTGCAGCTCACATCCCATTGATCTCCCATCCTCATGAAGAGACTTTCGGTGTGGAACAATCCAACAACAATTTAATCCAACAAACCAAGCATGTGTTAATCACCTCCTACAGGGAAGGCCCATAAATCCAAATGTTCTCTATGAATTGTAATTTCTCTTGAAATTAGATTACTAAATGGAAATATGGATTCAGGAATTAAAATTGGATTAATAAATGGAAATATGGCCTGGCATTTGGCAAGGACATTATGATGATGATATTAATGGGGGATATTTTTATGACAATTTAAAATTTGTGGAGTATTTCATATAAATTATCTCATTTGAGACACTGTAAGAGGGAGCATTGTATAATAGACAGAGATCCAGCCTTGACATCAGAAAGACATAGATTCAAGTTGTACCTTGACTTTGTGACTCCAGGTAAATCATTCGATCTCCATTTTCCCAAGCAACTTTCTAAGACTATAAATTGTAGAGTAAGTTCCTTTCTTCAACTGGTAGAGAACATTTCCCATACAAATTTGTAAGTAGAAATCTATAGGTATTTATTTTCCTTTTTGGTTGGTTCTTGTCCTTCATTCTTTTTCTTTTTTTAAGTTTTTGCAAGGCAATGGGGTTAAGTGGCTTGCCCAAGCTAGGTAATTGTTAAGTATCTGAAGCTGAATTTGAACTCAAGTACTCCTGACTCCAGGGCTAATGCTCTATCCATCGCGCCACCTAGACACCTTTGTCCTTCATTCTTGAAGACAATCAAAATGACATCAGCTGAAAAAACAGACTTAGTGAGATTATATGACTTCCCCAGAGATCAGAGTGCTAGTGTTAGAGGTTGGAATTTCATTCATAGATATCCTGAATTAATTTAGCTTAATAAATGTTAAATAAAAGTTAAGCCAGGGCTAAGTTTTAGGAAAGCAAGGAGAAAATGAAAAATAGATGCAACTTTCAAAAACTTACATTCTATTGAGGGGTCATAAAAACATATGTAAATAAGGAAATCCCATATGTCATATGGAAGGAGAGATTTGGAAATCACTTACACCTTACTAATATTACAAAAGAATGAAACATGCCCCATGCAAATACTGAGAATTTGGTACATTTATATTTATTCAGTGACCAATTGAGACTCTCTCTTTGCTGTATCTCAGCTGAAGCTTAGAATGGAGTCTTAGAGACAACAGTCAGGCAGAACTCTTTTTAAGGAAAATGATAAACAATAAATACCTATATTATGGTATAGTATTCAAAAACATCCTTGTATCTCTTTATTTTTGTTTGTTTTTGCCCTTTATTTGCAGGTCAATGGAGTTAGGTGACTCGCCCCAAAACTCTTTATTTTTAATTGTTACTGTGTCACAGAGACAATATAAGAACTACACTTCCGTCCCTTGCATTTCCCAGCAAAGTGACGCTAGACAAATCAATCTATGAACCTCAGTTTCTTTCCTTGGTAAAGGATGGCCAATAAAGTTTGAATTACTACCCATGTGATTTTTTTTAAGACTCAGATAAAATAAAGCACATCTAAAGACTTTGAAAATTTAAAGAATTTACAGAAATGTGGTTGTTTTTGAATTCTTCTAGAATGGGAGCTGTTTCCATTCTGGTTCACCTGGTCTTCTTTGGCCAGTAGCAGAAAAGAAGGAAAAAACATGTATTTATTGCAGGTTTTCAATGTGACAGACACTGTGCTAAGAACTGTATAAAACTTACTGCATTTGATCCACACAACTCTGAGAACAGGTGCAAATTATTACTCTTATTTTATCATTGAGGAAACCATTGTCATTTTATAACTGAGGATATTTGTTAAGTTTCAGACAGAAGCTCAAGATGAGACAGACAGGTCAAGCAATTTGCCCAGGATCATTCAAAACCTGAGAAAGAGCCCTATATCAATGCTAGCCTGATGGAAATGTATTTGTTTATCTGTTACTGGTTCTGAGGGGCTCTTTTAGAATATCTAAATCATGGTCTACTCAAACCAACCTTTGGCCTCCCAGTGTGACTGAGACCTTTCATTGTGTCTTTCAGCTCTTTGTGACATGCATCCCATGAGAGCTCTCTTCCTCATTCCCCGGAATCCCGCCCCTCGGCTGAAGTCTAAGAAATGGTGAGTCTGGTTCTCCTTTGCTTATTATTCAGTCAACCAAAGGGGTTGTCCTTATGCAACCCCTACAAACTAACTCAAAACCATATGTTTGCAGGTCATAATGAAGGCCCTGGGCTGCTTTTTTTCCCAGCTGACTTCCTCTACTCATTTATTGTTCCAAAACATGTGTGCATCCAGTAGGTTTTCAACTCCTACAACAAAAATAATGATCACTAGCTTTTATGTAGCTCTCCAAAGTTTGCAAAGTGCTATCTGTATAGATGTGTGTATGCATGGGTATAAATGACCTTATAATGTAGGTGCTGTTATTATCTTAATCTATTAGTTAATATACATTTTTAAGGTCTTGCTCTAATATTTATAAAGGATTTGCTCCAGAGTCTGATACCTAGCAAATTCCACATGTATATAGGTTAGATAATACAGACAAAAAGAAAAGATAAGGTCCTAGCCTCAAGGAGCTTATACTCTAATGTCTGGTGACAATACAGAAAAAGGTGCTGGCAAAGACAGGATCCAGAGATATGCAGATAATATTTGAGAGTCAGAAATGGACCAGGGGAGGAATGAGATTTTATAAATGAGGAAATTGAGAGAGATTAAGGGATTTTCCAAAGCAAGCCTAGACCCCTCCGGTAACTTGTGTATGGGTTGCCCAGTCTTTTACTGAAGCTGTTTAATATTATGCAAAATGAACCCCAAACTTGTGAAAAGTGTTAGCATGGCAGTGAGTCACTGGTCAGTTTTCATCGAGCACTTTTGGGCCAAGCAGTGGGCTAGACATTGGTGATACAGACACAAAGAATGAACATCCTTGATGTGTGGACCAAGCAGCATGGCAAAGGGGTAGAGAGGAAGAACAAAGGCCTTGCAAGCCTATGAACACTGTGCCTCTAGATAAGCGCCGATCCACTCACTGCCCTATGATTTATAGACCCGAAGTCCAAAGTCTCATGGGGTCCATGGATAAATAGCATGGGGTCTAGCAACATGGAGGAAAAAATTAAATGCTTATTCCCATATAGTTAGTTTTCTGTGTAGGACTATGGTTTTTACTTTAGATAGTTAAATACATTCTTTTGAGAAGAGTTCCATAAGTTTTGTCAGCTTGACAAAAGGGATCCATGTAAAAAAAAAAAAAAAACAACATTTAAGAATCCCTAATCTTTAATTCACAGCTCGGCTAGGTGGCACAGTGGATAGAGCACCGGCCCTGGAGTCAGGAAGACCTGGGTTCAAATCCAGGCTCAGACACTTAATAATGACCTAGCTGTGTGGCCTTGGGCAAGTCACTTAACCCCATTTGTTTTGCAAAAACCTTAAAAAAAAAAAAAGAAACTGTTCCCCTTTAAGGTATGTAGAACCCTTTACATATATTATTTAATATGATCCTCACAGCAAGCCTTTGAGTTAGGTGTTCATTTTTAGTTTATAATTACTAGCCTGCATTTATAAATGAGGAAACTGAAGTTGAGAAAATGCAAGGGATTGGAAGCATCTTTTGAACCTGGCCTTTCTTGTCGCCAAGCCAGTGTTCTATCCCTTATACCAACCACAGTGGTTCAGATTTGCCAGGCTACATCTGTTGAGGGAGTTTTTCCACCAGGGGTTGCTCACACCCTGTGAACCCACAAATCTGAATGAAAAACAAACAAAATAAAATAACATCAACAATCAAAGCCCCAGCCTCTCACTCTGCAACTTCTCTTTAGTCATTAGACTTCTCTGGACTTTAAAATTTCATTATTTATAAGATAACAGGGGCTGGGGGGGGAGGAGATTAGATTAGGTCTAGAACATTCTGTGCAAACCCTTAGTTAATTAACACTCCTCTCCCCACACTGTGATTCTGTCTAAGCTGCTTAACTGTTTTGAAAGGTATTATAACTAATTTCCCAGCTTCATAGGTTCCCCACTAGTGTTATTTCTCAATGTAAATCAAACCTTAGAATCACTCAAAAGGTGTGTATAGCCTATCAAGTTGCTTGCCTTTTAGGGAGGAGGGGGGAAGAATTTGGAACTAATTTTTTTTTAAATGTTAATTTTTTTTAAATGTATTTGTAAGAAAAATAAAATATTTTAGAAAAAGAATCATTCCAAAGGTTGGTTTTTAGTTAGTAGAAAAAATATAGGTGTCCAAGTCTCTGAGTTTGAATCTGTATTTTGTCATTACCTGTGTGACCTTGGGCAAGTTAGCTTCCCTGGGTGTCACCTGGAAGATTAGGAGATTTTTTTTACTAGATAGTCCCCAAGATCCATGCAACCTGGCAACAGGAAACATTTATTAAGTACCTGCTAGGAAATACAAAGACAAATGAACCCCAGCACTCAAGAGCCATATATATATTTAGGTGCTTTTGAGTCACTTTGGTCACGTCCTCACTGGGAGTTTTCTTGGCAATGACACTGGAGTGGTTTGCCATTTCCTACTTCAGCTTATTTTGTAGATGGGGAAATTGAGGCTCTTGACCAAGTTTACACAGTTAGTAGGTGTCCAAGACCCTATACCTGAGTCTCCCTCAGGTATAGGAGTCTTTCTGAATTCAAGCCCGGTGGTCTGCTCTACTATGCCGCTTAGCTGCCCATTTATGTTGAAGGCACATAACCAGTGCCTATTGGTTGATCGATTGGTTAGTTCTGATGGGAGAGTACAAAATGATGAGTCAATATGAAGTATGTACAAAATAACTTCAAGGGAAATTCAGTACTGACTCTATCTGGGAGATCTGTGAGGATCCTCCTACTTTGAATGAAGTCTGGAATTTTCTAAGGCAGAAGTGAGGAAGGAAAGCAATGTAGTCATAGGGAACACCCTGAGCTAAGTCATAGAGAAAGGAGTGTCACATCTAGGGTACCATTAACAAGTTGTTGAAACTGGACTGATGGTGCATGAAGGGAGAGAATGTGATTATAAGATCGTAGCTCCTGAGCTAGAAGCCCTCCAAAACCATCTAGTTCAACTCTCTAATTTTACAACTGAGGATTCCTTGTTGAAGTGCAGAATGGTTAAGTGACTCATTCTTCATCCCACAGGTAAGTAAACCACCGGGAGGGAAGCTAGGTGGTGCAGTGGCCTTCGAGTCAGGAGGATGGGAGGGAGTTCAAATCCATCCTCAGATGCTTAACACTTTCTAGCTGTGTGATCTTGGACAAGTCACTTCATCCTGGTTGCCTCACATCCAGGGCCATCTCCAGTCGTCCTGATTCATACTGGACCCAGATGGCTCTGGAGGAGAAAGTGAGGCTGGGGACTTAGCCTAGTCCCCCTCACTCAAATCCGATTTATATACTTGTCATGGCATCACCTCTCTGATGTCATAGTCCTCTTTAGGAATGAAGGACAGGGCGGCTAGGTGGCGTAGTGGATAAAGCACCGGCCTTGGAGTCAGGAGGACCTGGGTTCAGATCTGGTCTCAGACACTTAATAATTACCTAGCTGTGTGGCCTTGGGCAAGCCACTTAATCCCATTTGCCTTGCAAAAAAAAAAAAGAATGAAGGACAAACATCATCAAATAAACCACTTAGAAGCAAGATTACCAACTCAGGTTCTCCAAGTGGAGAATTATTGAAATATATCTGGAAAGGGGATAAAGGGGAAGGTATGCAATATTAGGAAGGGTTTTAAAGGACAGGTTAAAGGATTTTTTTAAAATTTCAATCTAGGAGCAATAGGGAGCCATTGAACATTTTTTAGTAGGAAAGTAGCAGATTTTTCAGTTTTACATATTCTAGAGAGGTATGCTTCCTTGATCTTGAGAGCAGAGAAAGAGTTGAGATGGAGGATCCACAAGACAGAAGGTCTGTCCAATTTTCTACACTGGATAACATCACTGATACTGTTAGTTCATTGGAAAAAACATGATTTGAATTTTTGCTGTAATCATTTCATCCCTAAAGAAATTTGTGATATTTAGATTGAGAAATTAAATTCCAGAAAAATCAAACTGACTTGTCATCTTCAAAAGTTTGAAAGAAAGACTAAAACAAGGTCCACAGTGCTTAAGGAAAATGAAGTTCAAACGTTGGCTTCCTGTCTGAGGTGGTGCCAGATCTCTCCAAACCTGCTTCTGCCCACAATCTTCCCTTCTCATTGGAGGCAGGTCATTTGAGATCTGTCTCCCACACTAGTGTGGGAAGAGGGATGAGAATTCCCTGGTTTTCTGAAAGCCAAATAGATTTTAAAAAATAGCCCAACAATTTGCTATTTCACATTAAATATTTGGCATTTATGAATATGTTTATTATTATCATTGGCTTTGACTACATGACCTTTGACTTGGCTCTCTCTTCTTTGCAATAAAAAATCCAGTTTTTAAGTGGAGACAGTCACTCAAGAGAAGAGTAATTTATCTAGAAGGAGAAGAATTATAGTGAATTGAATGGAGTGGGAGATTTTCTTTCAAAAAAATTGAAAAAGAAAAATAGTGGGGTAGTGTTTTGAAGGAAACTAGGACACTGAGGAAGGAAAAAAGAAAGGAAATATAATCCCAAAGCACCACAGATGTTGTTTTGTTACTAAATGTTCTGTACTTGTATTTGTTAATGAGGTCAAAGGCACCTGAATCCTCCGAATGTGTAAAAGTTTCAGTTGTGAGTTAGCCAGAGGAGGGTGGAGAGTTTCTGGTCCTGCATTAACTGTCCACCTGGGAAAGGATGGGAGGTGGGGTGGGGTGGGGGAGCAAGGCTGTGCTTCCAGTGTTTAAGGTTTCAGTGGAGTTTACTGCCTATTAACCCACCCACCCCAGAGTTTTTCATACAAATTTCTTAGTCCCACTTCCTCAGTCTCATCCTTGGAAAATTGATTTGTTAAGCCCTAGAATAAGGCTCCACATTTCTCCCTGTTAAATTTCATGTTGTCATTCATTTTAACACCATGCTTAGACTTCCCAAGATCTTTTTGAATTCTTGACTATCTTCAAGACTGTCTACATCCCCTCTCAGCTTTGTGACTTCAGCACATTTGATAAGCACATTGACAGTGTTTTCCAGTTGATTGACTAAAAATTTATTGGAGGGTTGGGCTGGCAGATTCACCCAGAACCTCAGGGTCTAACCATACTTGGTCATCCTATTTAAGACACATAATGCTAGTTGGAAGTTCCCCCACTTTAAGATTACTAATCAAAACATGTCATCTAAGCCAAATCACGACATGCTTCTTCACACTGTTGGAGAGCTACTGAAACTTCCCATTTGTGCTTCCAAAGCCCACAGTATCTTGGCCCACTAACATATTCACATCCAAACATAGAGTCATGTTCCAATGACTTATCATGCACCCCTTGAGGAACAGCCACACAGACCACATCCTTGTCTTTTATTACTTTATTATTATCACCATTAAAACTTGTCTCATCTCCAAATGGGCTTTGAAATGATCAGATTAGATGCTATTAATGTGATAGAGTTGTGATTAACCTTTCTTCTTTAGAATGGATGGACTTCAATCTCCTAGAAAGGAATAGTTAGAGATTTGTGTTCAAATTCTCACTCTGCCATTTACTATGTGACTTTGTAACTCCTTTTACTTAGTGACCCCTTACACCTCTTATTTCCTCATTTAATAAAATGAAGGAATTATACTAGATGAATTCAATGGACCCTTCTCTCTCTCTCTCTCTCTATTTTGATGTTCTTTTGATCCCAGGTAGGTGATGCAGTGGTAAAGTGCCTGGCCAGGAGTTAGAAAGATCTGAGTTCTAATCCACTTTCAGACACTTTACTATCTATGAGATTCAGAGCATTTCACTTAACTTGTTTTTCTCAGTTTCCTCATCTGTGAGGATAAAATAAGAGCATAATTATAAAGTCCTTAGCACAATATCTGTCATATAGTAGGTATTTAATAAATATTAGCTAATATAGCATCATATAATAGGTATTATATGGTTATTTCATTCCTTCCCTCCCGCTAGCTGTGAAAAACTGAGATTTTTTTTCACTGTCTCAGTTCTTCCATTGGCAAAATGAGGATAATAATAGCAACCAATTCAGAGTTGTTGTGAGGAGCAAATGATATAATGTATGTAAAATGCTTTGCCTTACAATATTATGTAAATGGAAGAGGAGGAAATGCCGCCCTTAAGTTTTGCCAGGTTGTCAGATTGATATCCTATGAAAGCTGGTAAGTCTCTTATGGGGTAGAAAATAAGATGATAGCATTTCATTTATTGTAATTTAAATATATCAAGTTTGGCAAGGTCCATGTGGCATTGGGCTTTGTTGAAAACTTTGAGACTTTTTTGCCAAAAAGTGATTTTAAGAATACTCTAGGGAACAATGGAGAATTTGGAAGACCCAAGTTCAAATCCCATCTCAGATACCTACTGGCTGTGTGATCTTGGGCAAGTCACAATCTCTCAGCTTCCTCATTTGTAAAATGGGGATAATAATAACAAAAATAATATTATCTACCTCATAGAGTTGTCTGAGAGGCAAATGAGATAATTTGCATGGATATAATTTCACAAATCTTAAAGGGTAATATATTATTGGGTATCATCATCAAAGTAAGGTCCCAGTGGAGGAAAATTCATTAATGAATGGATAGAATGGAAATTTCATGAGGGGATGTTTCATTTTTGTCTTTTTTAGTATGCAGTGCAAGGCTACACACATTTTTGAAGACATTTTGTCTAGATCTGTGATTTCATTACTATAGTGTATTCTCAATGAGGAAACTTCCTTTGCTCATCCAGATGGATGAGTCATTCAGTAAACATTTCTGAAGTGTAGACTATGTTCCATTAGATACTTGGGGAACAAATGCAAAGAATAAGATAATAATCTATCAAGAATCTTTTTTTTTCAATAGATTAGCTTATAGGTTTATCTGAGATCAAGAGTCCCATCATCTCATACCCCATCAGTGAAAGGGTAGGACTTGAACCTACATCTTCCAAGCTCACTTTTCTCTTCACTGTTCCACTCTACCACTAATTTTCTTGGCATATATAGTAAAGGCTTAATGAAAGTTAATAACAAATTGAATCTCCCTGTCTTTCAGTGTAAGTCAACATATACTTGGATTTCTTTATATGAACCCTGATCTTGGGAGGTCCATTAAAAGTGGGAAAATCAACTTTCCATTTCATATTCTCAACTGGATCCCACTTGGATCCCCAATGTGTGGTCCCTGAGGCTCTCTTGGAAGGACTTCAGTGAAGGATGGACTACTTTGCCAGCTAGTGAATTTCTCCCTGATTGGAGGTTTTCAAGTTCAAGTTTGTCAGAGGTGGAATTCTGCCTTAGATATATATTGGACATGAGCATCCCTGAAATCTCTTCTGCTATTTAAATTGTCCCTAAAGGTGTGGATAATGCCCAGGAATGGGAGCAAATGCAAGGACAGATGGAGAGATGTTCTAAGAATTCAAGTAGGGCCTGATGCCAGTCACTCTGGTCAGACTGCCTTTTGGAAGGCTTCATTTTTCCTGAAAACTTCACAAACCTCCTTAGGAGGATTAACCAAGCAGTCTAAAAGGCATTTGGAGGTCCTTAGAAGGATGTTAATCTATAAACAAGAAAAAAGCAGGAGAGCAGTGTTTTCATATGACCCTGGTTGACTTAGAAATTGAACTTCAGACTTCCAACACTGCTCAGTACCACTTCTTTTTATCTAAGACCAGCCCTTTAGAAGATTAGAAATACTCATGATAATAAGCTTAATAAAAAAAAATGTTTGAAATTACTTTGGGCAAGGACACAAGGAATCAGTATGCTTTACATATGAATGCCCTTCTCCTGAGAGATGACTGGGTGTAGAGGATAAAGAGGAGGTCTAAGGGTAAGGAACACCTGGATTCTAGGCCAATGAGCAAGCCTCTTATTTTCCAGGTGACTCACTCAAGATTCTAAATAATAACAAAATGATTTTATTATTTATATTACTTATTATGCATTATATACTTCTAATTATTAATTATAATTACTTTTATTATATTAATTATTATATTACTTATTATTACATATAATTATTATAATACAATTATATATAATTAATACAATATAAACAATATTATTATAATATAATTATAATGATAATGTTATTATTAATTATCATTAGTATGCATGAGAATATGAAGTTTCCATGCTAGGAGTTTTTGATGACAATCAGATCCTAAATCTGGGCCAAAACAACAACAAAATCTTTCATGCCAAGAGATCTTTCTACAATTGGTTGAGTTGGTAACCAGCCAGATTTTAACATAAAAGAAATGTCTTCGCTTCAAATTTAAGGGAGAATTTAGTCCTTAACCTGAAGTCGGGATGACACGGTCATCGTTTCAGACTGTACTAGCGGTTTAATCTGGAGAAAGTAAGCTTTTACTTCAAACTCTTTCATCTCTAGTGATGACAATATGTTCCAGAGTTATTGTGGGATCAAAGGAGATAATATATGTAAAGCATTTTGCAAACAGTTACGCACAATATAATAGCTACCACCACCATCATCATCATCATTATTATTATTCTTATACTGATTTCTTTCTAGCTAATATCAGTCAGGGACAACAGCTTACTCTTAGAAGGTCCGTTTAGGGCAGGCATTGTTTGATCGATCCTTCAGATTCTGCTCTTTCTATGAAAGGACCGGGTGGCTCAGTGTCTCTGTTTCCCCGGCTAGCTATTATTTAGCCCAGAAGCTCTACTCTTAGAGTCTGTTGGGATACAATACTTGGTGAAGAGTCCTCCTCAAGAGCTGGTTTAATTATATGCTCTTTGAGCACTGAGTCTTGCAAATTCCTCGGCTTTCTGGGCGTCAGAGTGATACATTGGAAGTCATATTTTAATGGGTCTGCAGGGCTTGTTTCTTAATTGGATATCCTGCCTTTTATTCGGCATCTTCAAATGAGTGAATAGATTCCCACTTAAAGGAAGGCCCATCCTTGAAGCTCTGAGTAATGAAAATAGAATGACCGTTTGTCCATATGTTAGCATTGAGTGGTTTTCTAGTATTAATTTTTATTTGCCATTGATTTTCTTCTTTACAAAAAGCCTGTGTGGGAACAGTTTGTGGGAGTGGCTTAGCTGAAATCTGTTCTCTTGGATTTCTACCTTGGGAAAGGCCATTACAGCCTGGAATTTGCCTTTATAAGACTTTTTCTTAGAATCCGTTTTGAGCATCTTAGAGGTCCTTTGTGATAGATCGTTTTGAGAATATATATATATATATATATATTATGTATATATAATATATATATGTGTATATATGTGAAAATACCGACTTCTCCATCTAGGATTTAAGACCTTCCTTCCCCTAGCTCCCACTTGCCTCTTAATCTTCATTTCACATGGTTTCCTTCCACAAATTTGAAATTCCAGGCAACATGTCATAATGCCTGCTCCTCCACCCCAAGCCGCAGCCTCCCCTTTCAGGTTGTTGGCACACACCAGCCCCTTGCCCCATGATGTGTTCCCTTATTTCCTCCAACTTCTTATCCATTCTTCAGGGATCATTTTAGGTGCCATCTCCTTGGAGAAAACTTTTGTCTTCCTTCTGCCTCACCCACCCTCAATCGAGCATATTCTCTATCTTTTCTAGTTTCCAAGGGTGCTATGTCTGCTCCCATCATAGCTGCCTTTGTAGCAATTTTGCCTTTGCATATATCATAATATCATAGTCTCCTAGGCTAATGTAAGCTTCAAGAGGGTAAAAGTGAGGACTCCTGGGCACCATCTTCTTATCTAGAGTAACAATGATCATAATAATAGTAACAACAACATTAAAAACAATAATAAAAACTAACATTTATGTGGCACCTCATGGAAAGGGAAAGGATGGAAATCAACATTTTTAATTGCATACTATGTTTCAGAGTCTAGGCTGTTTTGTTTACAAATATTAATTCATTTAATCCTTACAACAACCTTGAAAATTATATTATTATTATCATTTTCATCATCATCATTATTATTGTTAAAATATGTTTTATGATTTTTGCCATTTTACAGATGAGGAAAGTGAGGCTGAGAGCTTAAGGGACTTGTTCAGGGTCATACAGTGCCTAGCACTTAATCAGGGCTTGTTGACCCAACTTACAGAAATAATAAGTTATAGAGGCAGATTTTGAACTCAGGATTTCCCAACTTCTAGTCCACTGCTCTGTTCATTATGCCATATGGTGCCTTTCCATTGAATCAATCAATCATCCAACAGGCATTTATTAAATGTTTACTATATGCTAGCGAGGATATCCTGTTGGGCTTGGAGTTAGGAAGAGCTGAGTTCAGATTCTACCTGTCTTAGACTCAAGCAAGTGATTTAACTTCTCTCCATCTCAGTATTCATCATTTGCAAAATGGAAATTATAATAGAACCTACTTCCCTGAGTTATTGTGGGTTCAAAGAAAATAACATGCAAAGATCACTTCCCTTGCTGTTAGGGATAAAAAGAAAAATACCAAAAATATTCACTCCTTCAAGGAGCTTACATTTCTAAAGAGGAAGATAACATGTGTCATTCAGTGCATACAAAAGAAATTTTGTTTATGGGGAATTATAGGGAAGACATTACCAATTATAGGTTCTGGAAAATTTGTCAAAGAATGATTTTTAAGCTATCTATTATGGATAAGGCACTGTGCTATGCTAATGGCCAGGGTTAAAGTGGCATCTGTCCTGCCTTCAAGGGATTTATATTCAATTGTGGAATCGAGATTGGGATAGAAAATGTACACAGATAATTATAAAACAAAGAAAGGTCTGGTCCTGGAAACTAGTGCCATTTCCCTGAAATAATCTTGAATTGACTTTACATATATATATATATATATATATATATATATATATATATATATATATATATATATATATAGTGTTTCCAGAACCTAACACTGTGTAGGAGTTTGATAACTGCTTGTTAATTGAAGCAAGAGACTGAGATAAAAAGTGCTTCAGAGAAATTCTAGAAGAGAGAGAACATCTTCATAAATGAAATGGAATCATCCAGAGAATTCAGTGGTGAAGAAAACAGGGGAGTTTTCAAAACTCCCCTGTTCTCTTCCCTTGGAAACAAAGTTGGTATATAGCAATTCCTTGTTTGGAATTTTTCTTAAGCCTCTAGGTTTGCTGATATCACTAGAGGTCCTTCCATTAGCTTCCAAAGCAGCCTAAGGGAAGATGGATTTACCACTCATTCTAGCAGAGCTATAGCTAATATTTGCTGATTCATCCCAGTGGTATAGAAACACTGTGTTTTTGTTTTGTTTCCATCCTAAGTAACACAAACATCAATTTGAGAATTTCTTAGAAATTTAAGTGGAAATTTCCAAGATACATGGGAATTCTGGAGAAAGAGAAATAACTAAGTTGTAGAAAAAGACAATGACCTAAGCAAAAAGTGAAGTGAGTTTTCTTAAGAGTGTCTCCTAACATTTGACTCTTTTTTTAAAGTTAGACTTGGAGAAGCCTAATTAGGGCAGAAATGTGCACCAGAGTATCTCATTTTAAGGACCCTTTCTATATTTGATATCTTTCAGCAATACAGAAACAACAAAGGTTCACGCCTTGTTAGCAAGGAAAAATTGGTAAAATAGGTTGGAATCAATTGTATCTAATGCCCATACTCCAACCTTCCCCAAGATGCTAACTCTCCCACCTTGGGGTTTCTCTAATCCCCTACCCCTCCAATGGGGGAATGATTTTTTTTTAGGTTTTTGCAAGGCAAATGGGGTTAAGTGGCTTGCCCAAGGCCACACAGCTAGGTATTATTAAGTGTCTGAGACCGGATTTGAACCCAGGTACTCCTGACTCCAAGGCCAGTGCTTTATCCACTACGCCACCTAGCCGCCTCCGGGGGAATGATTTGAGCCCAGTTTATGGTAAATAGACATAACATTCCTGGTCTATTATGCTCATGGTCATTCCCATTTTATAGGTTGTAACCTATAAAATTTGTAAATCCTGGCAAGTTGAGATGTGAAACTTCCAAGTCTCCCACCAGATGGCGGTAGAGGTCACCTTATAGAGCTCCACCTGGAGGTGCCCAGGACTGGGTCACCTTGGTTTATGAGAGGCTTCAGCCCTAATCACAATGAACTCTCAACTAACAGCATGTGTTCCCACTTCTTGGATCCTGGTCAAAGTCCAACAGGAGTTTCTCATACCTTGATGGCTCATTAAGAAAACAGTTCTATTTTTTTTTTTTGGCTCCCAATTCTCATGAGGTTTTTTTTGTAGCCCAGATTTTATCTTTGAGGAAATAGGGGATAAACATTATGGGCTATAAATGCTAATCCCTGTCGAGTCCTTAGTATGAAATCATTTTCATTGATAAATACATTTTTTGTTAAAAGGACTTTGCCCCTAAAATTTACAAACTTCATTGAGATAGTAACAACAGAGATATGTTTATGTTCGTTCTTTCATTTATCCTCAGACTGGTGACTTTGCCCAGTCCTTCCTCATTTAAATCCCATTCACTTGCAAGTCACAGTATCATTTTTCTGATGCCATGATCCTCATCAAGAATGGAGGACAAACAACCTTTCCATTCTTTCATCCAAAGGAATATAAATTCCTTAAGAATAGAGACTTTTATTTTTGTCTTTGTAATTCTTGCTTCTCGTAATTGGCCCTTAGTAAATGCTTACTGAATTAGTAAATGAATGAAATCTTTTATTAATTCAGGAAACATTTATGAAACCTCCATGTTGCTAAGGTTCTATGTTAGGCATTGAGGATTACAACGAGCTAATGAATATCAATGCAAAAAATTGAATAAAATCAATGAAAAAATTGAATAAAATCTTAAGAAGCTATAGCAATATATTAGAGAGATTTTGCAACTACCAGGTTGGCTTTATATCAGAAATGCAGGGTTTTTTTTCAGTATTTGGAAGGCTATAGGGATAACATATTAGTATCCACCAAAATAAAAATTACATGTTTAATCAGTCATCAAATATTTATTAAATATTTACTATGGGCCAAGCCTTCCTTCTCTTCAAGGAGCTCATATATTTGTTGGGAAGATAACAAAATGTGTACAGATAATCATCTACTGGATAAATAGAAAACAAAGGCACTAGAATTAAGAGATGTTGGGAAAGGCTTTCTGTGGAAGATGAGATTTCTTATGATTTATGTGAAGCAAAAAGTGCATTATTATATCAATAGATGTAGAGAATGACATTTGACCCTCTTAGGTTAAAAAAAACACCCACAATATTAAAACTATTTCCTAAATATATGTTTTGCTGAAATATGGAGGAATCCTGAAATCCTTTCCAATACAATCAAGGAAAAAACCAAGTAAGATCATTGTCATTACTATTGTTTGATACAGTTCTAAAAATGCTAGTTATAGTGATGAGGGAAGAAAAAAGCCATTGAGGGCATTAGTATAGCAGATAAACAAAATACACCTTTTTATAGATGAATAATTTACTTGGAAAACCCTAGACATTCAACACAAAGTATTTTAAGCAATTAATAAATTCACCAAAGTATCAGCATCTCAAAGAAATACTCAGAAATCATCAACAAGAGATGGAGTTTATTGTTCAAGAAAAATCAGAGACCTCTGGCACTGAATCTCAGTGTACAGATCTTGTAGAAATAAAATGAGGGAGTGAAAGGAATGGTTAGAACATATATGAAGAATCAAAGATAACAGATTTTGAACATAGATGACTGAGTGTTAGAAATTTGGGGAGAAAAATGCTGTTTGAGTGTACAGATGAGGTGAATGTAAGAGCTGTGCCACAGTGGTCATGGGACCTTTTTTGTCATTCAGTCATTTTCAGTCATGTTCTGTTTGGAGTTTTCTCGACAAAGCCACTGGAATGATTTGCCTTTTCTTTCTCCAACTTATTTTACAGATGAGGAAACTGAGTTAAACAGGGTTAAGTTACTCACCCAAGATTACACATTTAATAAGTATCTGAGGCTGGGGTTGAACTCAGGTCTTCCTAACTTCCTGACTACTATGGCGAAGTTATGAATTGCTTAAAATAACTTGTGTTGAATATCCAGGGTTTTCTAAGTAAGCCACTCATCTGTAAAAAGGGCTATTTTGTTTATCTGGCTATACTTATGCTCTCAGTGTCTTTTTCTTGCCTTTTGACTATAATAGGTATTTTTGGAACAATAATGACAATGGTCTTACTTGGTGTATCTTTGTACTGGAAAGGATTTGGGGATTTCTCCCTATTTCAGCAAAACTTATATTTAGGAAATAGCTTTTACTCTATCCACTGCACTACCAGTCTTCCAAGATTTGGACTGAGAAGACTTCCAAGTTAGATCCCTGCTCTGTCACTTTGTATGATCTCACTTTTCTGACCCCAGTCTCTTCCATAAGAAGTGGCAATTTTCTTGGTCTGCTTCTAGGTTGAAATGGATACAGCCCCTTGCAGTTCAAAAGGCTATGGTTCTGTGATCTTTTCTTATAAGTTGAAATTACAGAGTTAGAAAACAACTCTAAATTACTTATTTGATGACTTGGTGTTCCCAGATCATTTAAGCTCCAAGAATTTGTGTTTATTTCTCAGATACTTGCCCCCACTCTCCTCCATCTACCTCTTCCAACTTTCCACTCTCCCCCACTCTCTTCCTGAGAAGCCCCACATCAATAAATATTTATTAATTACTTTCTACATAACACACATCATGTTTAACACAGGAAATACAAGATAAAAAAATGAAAAAAATCCTCAAATAATTTGCATTCTGGCCAGAGGGACAAAGTAGCCACAAGGAGATGTATGCAGGATCAGCTGCAGAAATCCCCAAGGTGATGGGGCAGAAGACAAGGTAGAAGAATTGGACAATCAGGAAAGACTTCACCCAGACTGGGGCATTTCTGCTGATTCTTCAGGGAAATGAGGGATTCCAAGAGGCAGGGATGAGGAGGGAGGCTGCAGATAAATGGAGTCCTCTGTATGAGGAGCAGCAGCAAGGTGAATTAGATAGGACCATGGAGAACACAAAGGGGAGCAGAGCATCATTTGGTTGGAAAAGGGAAACTGGCGGTCATGATGTGGGTATCACTAAATACCAAACAAAGGAGCTTGTATTTGCAACCAAAGGTAATGGGGACTCAATGGAGTTTATAAGGATTAAGGATGGGGAGGCCATAATCATACTTTACATTAGATAAATCATTTTGGCATATGTCCAAGGTTTGAAGCAGGGAAACAACTTGGGAGATTTTTACAAAGCCCAACCACCCAGCAGGTATATTTTTAACCCTGCATCTTTGCCGTTCTTTTCTTGCCAATGCCTAGTCCCACCACCTGGTACCTTCTTACTACTTTCCCTCTTTTTCAATTGTTCCCCATCCTTTTAGGTTCAACTTAGGTCTCTTTTTATCCATAAATCTTCCTTCTCCGATGATGACAGCCCATATAGATCTCTCTCTGTTCTAACTCCTTTTGGATTTATCTAATGGGTGTAGACAATGAAAATGAAATAAAACTGAAAAGCTAGAGGGTAGCCATATTACAAAGAATTTAAATTTTTTAAATTATTTTTCAAATTATATGTAGAGAATTTTCAATATTTATTTGTTAGTGTTTTCTCCATCCCACCCTAGGCTAGGTAATCTGATATAGTTTATGCGTGTACAATCATGTTAAACATATTTCTATATTAGTCATACTGTGCAAGAAGAATCAGAACAAGAAAAACTATGAGAAGGAAAAAGCAAAAAACCAAATTTAAAAAGATGAAAATAATATGCTTTGATCTTCATTCTATAGTTTTTTCTCCCCTGGATGTGGATGGCATTTTCTATCGCAGGTCTTTTAGAATGTCTTACGAAGAATTATAAATGCCATTGTAAGGAGGTAATAGGGAGCCTTAGAAGACTTTTTATTTTTAACAAATGTGTTGGGGGTGAAGGACATGACATGGTCAGATACGTGTTTTAGGAATACCAGTAGGACAACTGGGTGAATGGATGAAGAGATTCCTATAATCATTAAGATGAGAGGCATTGAACCCTAATAGAAGGCATAAGATTGGTGAGAAAGGGATGCATGAGGGAGATGATATGGAGGTGGAACTGGAATGAATTGGTAAATGATTGGAAGAGGGATCAAAGAGAAATAGGAGAGTCATGGATAATTCTGAGTTTGCAAATCTGGACAAACTGAAAGAATTTTGGTGGCCTTAGCAAATAAGGACATCTGAATCAGAAGAGATGTTCTTTTATATAAATCAGTGCCACCCACCTATATCCCATAGTAGCCACCATAGTTTGCTTGATTGATTGCTCTGTATTTTGGATTCATTAATTGCTGTAAATTCTAGTATGATCTTTGTGTTTGTGGGCACACTTCATTTAGAGAATAAAAGACTTGGGGGGAAGGGGAAAGAGGCATATTGCTGGCTTGACATTATTTAAAGGACTGTCTTATAGGAGAGGGTTAGATTTGTTCTGTTAGACCCAGGAAAAATAACCAGGAGCAGGGGGCCCAAGTGTCAAGCCAATTTAGGATTGATGACTGAATTAAGAACTTCCACAAAGAACAAGCTGTTAAAAGAGAAGCATGCCATTTTGACAGGTGATGGGTGAACACATGTCAGGAATGGGATCTCAGGTCTGCCTTCTGAGAATGGATTGGATCAGATTCTGTGTTTCTTTGGGTTGGTGACCTGAGTTGTGACTAATTCACGGCCTTCCTTTGGCAGGTCAAAAAAATTCCAGTCTTTCATTGAGAGCTGCTTAGTAAAAAACCATAGTCAAAGACCTACCACAGAACAGCTCATGAAGCATCCATTTATAAGAGACCAGCCTAATGAACGTCAGGTCCGGATTCAACTCAAGGATCACATCGACAGGACAAAGAAGAAGCGAGGAGAGAAAGGTTAGTACTGGTTTTTAATCTTGCATGGCAGCCAAGAGGTGGGAAAGGTCACACCATCCTGCTGTGCAGCAGCTGTGGAGACCAGGTGGACTCTCATTTGGCCAAGTAAGGTCTTGTCTTGGTCTCTGTTCAGGCAAGGCCCAAGCCAACTGACCCCTGAGGTCATTCCCAACTCAGAGATTCATTTTTTCAGCTGGGAAAGTGAATGGTCTGTAGAATGAATGTTTGAAAGCAGATTTGCTATGGAAAGCATGGAAATGGGATCTGTTTTAAAAGAGGAGACCTGTGTTTAAAAAAAAAAATCCTCTCCAGGCACCAGACAAAGCTATGCTGGACCAGACTGCAAAACACCTTTTAATGAGAAGTGAGAAACTGAATATAAAGATATTTGCTTTATATATATATATATATATATATATATATATATATATGTTGTCCTATTTTGAAAACTGGAGGTGGGGGGGGGGGGTAGAAATAGGACCTAGGAAAAGATCCCTTAAGATAAAATGGGTTTTTTGTGTAAATAACATCTAGCTTAAATATTACTTGATTCCAATTCTTAAGTCTGATAGATCTTAGCCTTGGCACCTGAGAAGTCATCTCAGGAGGAACAACCAAGATCTACACAACCTTTAAGGCTTTCAAAACACATGAGATAGATTGATCCTCCCAACAACTCTGGGAGATAGGTATTCTTTTTATCCCCATTTTACAGTTGAGGAACTGAGAGAGAGAGAGAGAGAGAGAGAGAGAGAGAGAGAGAGAGAGAGAGAGAGAGAGAGAATGGCTAAGTGACTTTCCCATAGTTGCAGAGCTAGTATTTGAGGCAAGCTTTGAACTTAGTTTTTCCTGATTCCAAATTCAACATTTTCCCTAAATATATAATTTTCAGGGATGATATCAGTTTTCATGCGTACAGGATGGCTCCTCACCAGAAATTCCTCATACCAGTAAAATCACAGGTCTAGTTTTAAAAAGAATAATACCCAGGATCTTCTTTTATAAAGAGGAAAACATTTCATAATTTGTTGGGAACAGTCATTTCCTTGGTCAATTTTTGCTTAACCCTTTTCTGTGTTGAAAGAGAAGGTTCAGTGTGGGAGAGGCATGCAGTTATCAGGAAATGACTATTTTACAGATGAGAAAACTGAGTCTGAC
This sequence comes from Macrotis lagotis, assembly GCF_037893015.1. Lineage (NCBI taxonomy): Eukaryota > Metazoa > Chordata > Mammalia > Peramelemorphia > Peramelidae > Macrotis > Macrotis lagotis. The sequence goes on along the minus strand of NC_133663.1, from coordinate 31,545,954 downwards.
AGACATCTACAACTATGATGAATTAAGGTTCCTTTATTCCATTTTCTAGTTCTAAAAAAACTTGTAATGGAAAATGCCATCCATATTCAAATACAAAACTGTGGAATCCACATGCAGACTCAAGCATACTGTTTTCACTTTTTAAAACTTGTTTTATGTTTTTTCCTTGCCCTTTAGTTCTGATTCTTCTTTCACAGAATGATTAATATGAAAGTATGTTAAACCTAATTGTACATATATATATATATGTATATATATACATATATATATATATAATCTACATCAGATTGGTGACTGTTGTAAGGAGGGAAAGGGTTGAAAAAATGTGGTACTCTAAAGTTTACAAAAAAGATGAATGTAAAAACTATCTTCAGCTGAAATTGGAAAAAGTAAAATAAAATAACATTTATTAAAAAATAAAAAAAACCATCTATAAAATTAAAAAGAAAATCCTCCCTGAGACAGAGCATAAAAATCAGACCTCCCATAGAGAAAATTTATTGCAACATTGACTTTTCTTTATATATCTGAGTAATTACTGAAAACATTCTCTGTGCTCTCCTATCTCAGTTTGCACACCTCCCAGCCCTCCAATAGAGAAAGGGAAATATTGTTTATTGTTCTCACTATATTCCCAGCAAGCTGAAAGCAGTTTCTAGACTCATCAATAGTCATCCTGATTCACACTTACCTATTTGCTCTTCATCTTGCACTGTACATACAATGTTTCCTGTGATCATCAGGACCATTTCTTTATTTTTTTGTTTATTTATTTGTACCTATTTATATTTTAGTTTATAATCTACCATCAGCTTGAAATCAGCTAGGTGGCGCAGTGTATAGAGCACCAGCCCTGGAGTCAGGAGTACCTGAGTTCAAATCTGGCCTCAGACACTTAATAATTACCTAGCTGTGTGCCTTGGGCAAGTCACTTAACCCCATTGCCTTGCAAAAATCTAAAGAAAAAAAAGAAATCAAATTGAATACATTTTAAAAGTCTTAAAAAACAAAGTATTTATGATTTCTTCCCACCAGGGTAGATCATAACCCTTTTATTTATTTCATATTTTTTAAATGTTTAATGTATTTGACATACTTTTGAAAGAAGATGGGCTGTTTCTATCAATCAATATCTCTTGAATCTGCCCCTTTTCTCCCACCCACCCACCCCCCAACAGCTGCTGGATGAGTTTAAGATTTTATCAGCCCTCATTAGCACTCTTGTATTCCTTCTGCCCACCTCAAGTGCACTATGGACAAAGCAGTTGCAGATCTGACCATGTCAGAGTTACCCAGTTAACTCGAAGGGCTCCCAGGGCTTCTAAGAGAAAAGATAAATTCCACAGTTGGCTTTGAAAGACCATTAAAACAGACAACATATCTTTCTGGTTTCTATGTACATTCCTCCCCTTCCCATGCTCCATAATCCAGCCAAAATGGCTATTGCACTAGCTCTGCCCCCTGAAGTCAGTATCATAGGAACTCTCTTTTCCATCAAGATGCAAGTCATACAGCAAAACCTTCCTCTCCAGTAGGTAATGTTCTCCCTCTCTCAAGGCTTATTGGCTGCTCACCTGACTCCCCAACTACCTCCACCTAATTTGCTCTTTTCCTGTTGCTGGTGTTTCTGTACATGTATTCTTCCCTAAGAGAAGGGAAGCTCCCTGAGGGCAGGAGTTGTTTCACTTTTGTCCTTGTGTCTCTAGTGTCTGCCATACTCTTAACCTATCAAGGATGCTTAATCAATGCCTAGTGATTAAATGATTGATTGCAAACCCATGCAATTCAAGAATTATTATATCATTTTGCAAAATCAGAACTCGGGGGCTCAGAATGGTAAAGGAATTTACTCATAAATACTAAATAGTGGAAATGGAGCCTGAGTATGCACTCATTGATCCATAACCAGTGACCAAGCACCACTAGGTACTAGGCCACCAAGGCTATAAGGGAATGTGAAATAATCCCTGCCCTCAAGTAGCTTACATTCCTAGGGGGAGACAAATTGAATCTAAGACAGGAGCTCTTTTACTACACTCCCTTCTAAGCTCCCTTCTTCCCCTCTTAGATCAAAAGCTAAAAAGGATCTCAGAGGTCATTTGGTCCACCCTCTCATTTTACAAATGAAATCTCAGACAAGTGAATCCACATGTCCAAGGACTGGTTAATATGTGACTGAGATCACTTTTGATCTAGGTCTTGTAATTATATATATATATATATATATATATATATATATATTTATAAAATATATTATAGGGAGGGAGAATGCCACAATAAATGAAACCTAGCACTGAACACTCTTTTAGAGCTGTAGATAGAGTCATTAGGATACAGGTTTATGAAGAGTTTCATGATGACTTAAAGAGGCATCTGATCTTTCTTATGGCTGGGACTTCCCAGAGGCCCATTCCTAATCTCCAAATACCATGAAAACAAGTATAATGTCGGATACTTAAATCCCATCCACTTGAAGCTCTTTATGTGAAAGTGACTCAGTTTGTTTCCTTTAATCTTTGCTCATCCTACTTCCAACCTCCTCAATGAGAAATGCATGGGAGATTCTTGTAATTTTACCTTTCATGAATGTTTCTTTATTTTTAAATGAAATTCTATTTCCTATGAGAAATATTGACATCTGCTCATTTTTCTCAGTAATACAAAAGAAATAACTGCAGATTCTGGCAAAGTATTAAAATTAGGTAGTCCAATAAAAGGAGGTTTTCCCCTAGAGGTGAGAAGTAATTAGATTAATGTGATTCTTTCCTTTGCCATAATCTTCTTCATCAAATAAATATTCCCCGTTTCTCTCTCAATTCTATACTTGTTCATTTCACTTGAGCTTCAATATGGAACCATGAAATTGTTCATTTATTCAGATGCCTTTAGAGGTAGGAAGATAAATATGTACATCTTTTCCGTATACACACACACACACACACACACACAAACATAACCTCACCCTGCTACCCACACATACAAACATCTCCCATTGATCTTTCTTAAGAACATTATTTAAGAATCCCCTGATGGACTTGGATGTTATTATATGGCATTTCTATTTGGTAAGGAGTCTTTTCATTCTTTAAGGATAAAATTGTGAGTCAGGAAAATCTGGGTCCAAATCCCATTTTTTATAATTTTGTGAGATTTTACTCAAGTCATTTGACCTTTTAGATTTAGATTCAGTTTTATCAGATGTGAAATGGGGATAACTAATCTTTTACATACATCTGTGTGGCTACTAATTAGATTTTCATATGAAATTGTCAGGGGGGGAGAACACTGGAAAGGATGGCTTTATCTGTTAAATCATGCTACCTCTCAATGTCTATCATCATCATTATTGCTGTTGTTAGTATCATTATTGAAAGAGGAATTGATTCATCTCTTATTTAAAAAATATCTCCTCCAGTTGCTAACATGGTGCCCTGGGTACAGTAACAATAAACATATACAAATTGCCTATTATTGCCAGTAACTATACTAGAAGCTGAGGATACAGTGACAAGAAGGAAATATTCACCAGTGCATATAAAGGAGCTTCCATTTTATTGACAGAAACAATGTGTAAACATATAAATATATAGCACCTGTTTATAAAGAAAATCCTAGTACATTTTGGTGGTGGAAAGGTCAGGGACCTCACTCTAGATCCCTTAAGGTGGTGGTATTTGATTTCAGCTTTTAAGGAATTTCAGGTTCTAGGGGAGGATGCATTCTGGGCAATGGGAAGAGCCAATGAGGAAATTCAGAAATGATCAATGGAATGTCTTGTATAATGGCCAATAGTAGGCATTTGATAAATGTATGTTAATGAATAAATAAATGAATGAATACATGATTAATTGACTGAACATAAGTAAAGGCAAAAAATATAGTCAAAAGCAGCTTCAGCAACATAATTTTCAAATAGTGCTTAATGTGGAATCAGAGGACCTAGATTCAGATCCCAGATCTCTTGTCACTTATAATGTAAGTGACTTTGAACAATCTCCCTAGGCCTTAGTTTCCTTATTTGTAAAATGAGGGGATTGGATTAGGTGAATTCTAAGGATAGTTCTTGCTCTAAATTTGTGGATTTATAGTCCATGTCTCTGAATTTCATGGCGCATTCATGGAAAATAAGCATTCCTAAACTTTTTTCAGCTCCTGTAACTTTTTTAACTTTGCTCTTTGATAACTATTTGGGGTATCAGTCAGCTAACAAGTCCTGTGATTTAAGCCAAGCAAATTTTAAAAGTATTCTGTAAATGTCAGATCCTCCCATGTACCCTTTGCACTGCCCACCTCCTGATGGCAGTATGACCATGACCTCACAAATAGTATACTGTGGGTCTCTTCGAAATTGCAATTCCTAACCCAGGGCAGCTGTACAACAGGAACAGCAGTGCTGGGGGTGGGGAGGGTGGAGATGGGGGGGGGGGATCAGATGATATAAAACAGGAGGCTTTTTAAAACATGCTTTGAATCACAAACACTTATGTTATAATCTGTAGACAGGTGGTAGGTCCATGGAAATCCTAGCTAAAATTCTTGTTGCAAAGTGACTGTTCTGCCTGTGATCACACCATAACTAAAAATTAGTTAATTGTATGTCCTCTGATGGCATAAAGATTCCTCAAGAAGGGGAGTTGGAGAGTCATTGTGGTGCAGTGGTTAAGAATGCTGTGTCTGGATTCTGAGAGCATCAGAAAAGTGAAGGGGAAGGAAGAAGGGAAGGGAAGAGAAGAGAAAGAAGGGAAAAAATACATGATAACTACATTTTCTATTTAAAAGGAAGAACAACTTCCACATAAATTTTAGTTTCATGTACCTCATTTTTATTATACTTTGTTATGGAAATATTTATTTCATTCCATAAATTAAAAATTAAATATTTTTTAAAAGATGGTATTCCTTGAAGTCAAGAGGACTTGGGGTTCAGATCCATAGAAATTATATGACCATAGGCAATCACAAACTATCTTTGAATCTCAATTTCCTCATCTATAAAACTGAGATAAAAATAACACTCACTTCAAAGGGTTTGTCTTAAGGTTTAAATGAAATAAATCCATTTGAAGTATTATTAATTAAATTAAAAGTATTATTTAAATATCCATTTTCAGGGGTTTTTTGGAGAGGTGAGGGACTTGCAGCTATTCTTTCATTGAAATTGGAAATTTCCAGTGAGGCTTCCCTCCTACCAATTCAATACAAACTGCCATTTGTAAATAATACCCAAAGGATAGGCTTATATCTTTGCTAAAGGTATTGAGAGGTTCTGTAACTTGCTCAGGATCATATAATCCAAGCCACCTGAACCCAAGTCAAACTGATTCTAATTAATATTAATAATTAATTATATTAATATTATTTATAATTAATCATTTTTCTAGAGTGATTTTTCCACGATGGTTGAACCAAAACATAGTTCTACAATACTGGCTGCCTCCCCTTACCTTTTCCAAAACAAGTGTTTCCATTGTTTCTCATCTTTGACAATTTTGATGGATATGAGTGAAAATCTGGAGAGATTTTCATTTTCATTCCTTTTATTACTGATTTGAGACTCCCCCCACCCCATATAGTTGAGTTTACCATGACTCAGTTGTTTGCATTATCCCCAGGACAGTGCTTGGAACATCTTGGTATCTAATAACTGTTTATTGAATTTAACTGAATTTTCTCTGTATAGAGTTACTACAAAGTGAAAGAATAATTTATGGCATTTTTCATTCCTCTGGTATAAACAGCAACTAACCTGGAGAAATTCCAAGTAAATGGGGCAGGACATTGGTCTTTGTGTCCTTAGTGTCCTTGGATCAGTAAGTAGCCCAATGGTTCATATAGAGAGTTCCAAAGAGTATCATTCTCAAGATATCAGCCTGGATGCCAGAACACTTGGGATCCTGGCTACTCTGTCACAAACTAGCAGTATGGTGCTAGGCAAGCCTGAGTCTCAATTTTATCCTTTGCCAAATGGGTGGAAGGAGTGGGACAATAAGCAGTCTCTCTTGTCCTTTCTGTCTCTCATGGTCTTTGAATTTACTTTTAGATGAGACTGAGTATGAGTACAGTGGTAGTGAAGAAGAAGAGGAGGAAAATGACTCTGGAGAACCCAGGTAAGAAACAAGATGCAGAAATCCAAACCAACCCTCTCATTTAACTTGTCCTTCTTTGGCCTTTGGGTGCTTCTTCCCTTTCTCTTCATCAATTTGCTTCAAGAATCCTTGAGAATGACCTTGTTTAGCTCATTTTCCATTAGCATAACTAAGTATTCAGGAGACTATCTCTAGAGAAATCCATACAAAAGAGTCAGACTTCAAGTATCTGTTTCTCTGTCCCCCTAGGTTTAGAGGGCCTAGTCAAGGATTCTTTGACTTATAATAAAGGACAGTGGAGAACAAAGGCATTTATTAGGATAATGAGGGTCAAAAGCACTTCTGAAAATAGTATCCAGGGAGCCCATGAAAAGGTGGGATTCTGGGACTTCCCTTTAATTACTTCAATCTCTCTAGAGCCTCAGTTTCCTCACCTATTAAAAAAGGAGGAGGGAGGAATAGATTAGACTACACAGACCCTCTCCGCACTAAATCTGTGATCCTATCATCTTTGCCTTCATGTATTTGTACACAACTAAAATCTACTAATTAAGTTGAATACTTGAGGAAGCAGTCTGCCATTGGCCAAGCCATGACAGTATTCATAGAAACTTGTCAGTTTGACATTTAAGACCTTTCCAAACATGGTACCAGCCAACCTTCCTAAGTTTATGGTATGGTATAAACCCTCACCAGCTCTATTATAGCCAAGGTTGTTCTGAAAGTTAAATGAGATAAAATTGTAAAATTCATAGTACAGCAACTGTCGTATATATACTTGGTGCTACAGAAATGTTATTATTATTATTATTAACAACAAATGGGCCTACCTACTGTTCTCCAAACAAAGCATTCTTGTGTTCCTTTGCATAGATTTTCCACAATGACTGGAAACCTCTCCCTCTTCGCTTCTGCCTCTCATACTGACTTTGATCAAAAATGAGCTCTTATGACAATGCTACTTGAGTATTTCCTGATATCCTGATTTGTTAGCTGAGTTCGTTACTACTATCATCATCATCATCAGCAGCAGCAGCAGCAGCAGCAGCAGCAGCATCTGTTGCATTTATATAATATTTTAAGATTTTCAAAGATTTTTATAAATATCTCATTTTATCCTCACAAGGAACTATTATTATTGTCCCCTTTTTATAGATGAGAAAATGAGGCAGATAGAAAGGTGACTTGCTTAGGGTCACACAGCTAATAAACATCTAAGACTGGATTTGAAATTAGATCTTCCTGACTTTAGGCTCAGAACTCTAGCCACTGTGCTCCCTTAACTCTAAGTGTATATTTTTCTTTCATTTTGGGGGGGGGTATCTTCCCCCCTTAGAAAGACTATTCTTCATTTTCTCTTTGTTTTCCCAGAACATAGTATAGTGCCTGGTCTATAGGAAGTTCTAAATAGAATCCTTTCTGCATAGTCAACCCTCAGCATCCCAACTCAGTGTCTTCTCTAACAAGAACAAAACTTGAAAACAGAGAAGTGACCTAAGAGGTCATAAAATTAAAGGGCAAATCTTTAGAGCTGGAAAGGATCTAAGTGGTCAATGCTGGTCCAATGAGGTTAAACATCTTACCTGTTGGAAGAGCTGGGAATTGAACCAAAGGCAGGGCTCCTTCTTAAGCATCATACTCTCATTTTTTTTATCCCTGTGTTTTCTGTTGCCATGAATTTGATTATGAGTTTTCCTTAATTCTGAATTAAGCCAATGAACCTCACTTGATTTCTTATGAGAGATAAGCCAGCATCATATAAATGCTTTGCCTACCAAAAAATGGCCAGCTCATCCAAATCATCTTCCAAGGGCAAAAACCAAAGAATTCCTTCCATCTACCTGAGGCTTAAAATGTTGGCCACGACTCATTTGGCAGCATAAAGATAATGGCTCCCAGGAAACCATGTGGAAAATGAAGCTATCCTCAGAGGTGGAATACCAAATGCCCTCACTCCAGTTGTAGCCAGTCCAATCCCACTGGCACATGCTATTTTCCAGTAGATTATCCAGTCAGAGAAGTGTCTTGGACATCTCAGCCTTTCTGAGGCTACCAATGCAAATTAGACCCAGTCTCAATGATACTTGGTGTCGCAAAAGTCTTTGTGCCATTTGAAGTTATTCACGTTTAAGACTTCTGAGACACTATATATATTTTTCAAACTGAGCTATGCTTGTGCTCATCTAATCTCTTCCCTGAACTCACCCCAGCTCGCAAACTAGTCCCTTCACATTATATAAACTGCAGCTTGTCATTCTATCATAATTAAGAATTATGCCCATATTCCTGCTTTTATAGCCTTTAATCTTATTGAATTCCTGAAGACTAGAGAAGGAGATTGTAGAAATTAGATAGCAGCTTCAGAGTAATGATATAGGCTGTGTGGATGACATAGCAGAGAGCTTCCAATCTAGTTGGGGAAAGGAGGCCAAAGGAAGTGTGTTCCAGGGGGAAATAATGTTGTTTGAAATCAGAAGACCAGAGTTCCAGTACTGTTTCTTACTACCTCTCTGACCATGACTGATTTACATTGCTCATCTCAGTTTCCATTGTCTTATCTCTACAATGAGGAGACTGGGCTATATTGGGCCTTTGGGGTTCCACATTTTGAACCTACGATATGGGTAACATTTACTCATGGAGAGAACAAGACATACCTCTGCCTATTTTCAAGCATTGAAGGAAGCCTTGATATTCCTGAGTGGGGACAGTTGGTAAATCCAGGGAACCTCATTGTGAAGGCACCATTATTCCAGAATCCCATCAGGAGATTCCTTCAGTTAATAAGCACTAATTCAATCCCTGTGATAAGGTAGTGCAGTAGCTAGAGCACCAACCCTGGAGTCAGGAGGACCTGAATTCAAATCCAGCCTCAGACACAATAATTAGCTGTGTGACCCTGGGCAAGTCACTTAACTCCATTGCTTTGCAAAAAAATAAAATCCTTATGTTATAGCAGGCATGGTACTGGCCACTGGGAACATAAAGACAAAATTGAAGCAACTCCTGGGCTTATGTTTGATCATTGCTGACTTTCTCCCTCCCTCCCTTTCCCTCTCTGTTTCTGTGTCTGTCTGTCTGTCTGTCTGTCTCTCTTTTTTATACATACATATATGTGAATGCATGTGTATGTTTATAAATGTGTATATGTGCTCTCTATATATAAATGTGTAAATATGCACAAGTGTGTATATATATATATATAAATTATATAATGTAATATGTATGATATAAAGTATACTAGTAATAAATATCATTATATTCAAAATAAATGCAGAGCAATTTGGGGGTAGCTAGGTAATGCAGTGGATAGAGCACCAGATCTGGAGTCAGGAAGACCTGAATTCAAATCTAGCTTTGTGGCTCTAGTCATTTAGCCCTGTTTGTCAGTTTCCTTATCTGAAAAATGAACTACAGAAAGAAATGTCAAATTACTCCAATATCTTTGCCGACAAAACCAAATGAGGACATGAAGAGTTGCACATGACTAAAATGACTCAATAATAACAGTTTTTTAGAAGACAATAGCAGCAGGGAGAATTGGGAAAGATTTTCTAGTAAGAGGTGATCTTCAGTTGAGTTTTGAAGGAAATTCTATGTGGATTGAGTAAATTTCCATCACTTGGAACAATCTTTTCAAAGGGCAGAAAGAGAAAAGAGGATATGAGGAATGGTAGGAAAAGGTGAGACCAGGGAGTGATGGAGGATATTAATATTCCATAATGATGGGAAGTTAGAGCCAAGTTATAAGGAACTTTAAACATCAGAAAGATCTGAATTTGATCCTAGAAATCACAGACAGTCATTGAAGTTTACTGAGCAGGGATGTGACATGGTCAGATTTGTATTTTTAGAAAATTCCTTAGAACATGATGCTTCATTCTAGCAGAAGCTACCTAAAAAAATAGTCAAAATTAAAAGCCTGTTGTAACAGCATTTGATCTGATATCTACCTAAGACAGTTGACCTCTGGGTACTGTAAATGAATCATAAACATAAGGTTAAACTGAGTCTCCTTTCCTATTCCCTCCCCATACAAATTCTTTTCAAGGAGCAAAGAAAGAAAAGTTCTACTCACAATCTTCCTTCAGGGTTCTGATTCCAGTGTCATTCTACAGTTATCACTTCATGGTCTCTCTATGTAGATTACTATGTAGGAAATTAGAGTTGGGAGGGACCTCGGAGACAATCTCATTTTACAGATGCTACAAATGAGGCAAAGACAGTTTTTAGTGATTTGCCCATAATCATTCAGTTTAACTGGTGTCAGAAGTGGTACTCATTCACATGCAAATTTACAAAGCAAGTATTTTTTTAGAGGACCAGTTTGAAACACAAAGATGGATACCCCAGCCTCTACCTGTAGACTAGGTGGGGTGATAAGATACACACACACACACACACACACACACACACATATTCTCTCTCTCTCTCTCTCTCTCTCTCTCTCTCTCTCTCTCTCTCTCTCTCTCTCTCTCTCTCTCTCCCTCATACCCTCACACACAAGACTGATAACAGCTAGTGTATGACCATGCTTGGAGAGAGGCCCAGAGAGGACAAAGAGATCAGGGAAAGATTCAAGAAGGAAGATAATCTTCGATTAGACTGTGGAGGATGGATGGAAATTGCCAAGACAATTCTGGAAAGAATGAAGATTTCTGTAAGAGAGAACACCACGAACAAAGGCAAGAAACCGAGCAAAGGGGGAGAGGAAAAGCAAGCAGCTCAGTTTGGTGCTCAGGCTCTGAGAAGTTGCCCACATGGGAAGCCAAGTGCAATAAAAAATAACATTGCCCCCAGTTTACATTTGTCTCTGAATAGTTGAAAATAAACAACCTGGCAGGGGCAATAATTGAGAAAGAAAATGTGGGTCCCTCCTCACCTTTTGTAGAAGGATCTGACCCACGTTAAGTCATTGCAAGTGGAGAGAGAAGAATCAAAGACTTGGAATTCCAGAATGAAAGCCATATTTATGCCTCACATAAATTTCAATAGTTCAAAGACCCCTGCCTTTCCTGGTATGGGTTTTCATTCCAGCAATATAGATTGCATCTCCCTTCATCACTAGATGGGGGGGGGCAGGCGGTGATTGCCAGGGACAGAAAAAAAGATCAAGATCCTGTGACTAATCTGCTAATGTACTGCTCCCAATCTAACTAGGGTTTAGGGTACAAAGGCAACCTGTGTATCATGGAAAGTAGGGAAGGTTGATCCTTCTGCCTATGGCTTCTCTCTAACCCCAGCTCTGGAAAGGCTGGAGAATATCCTGCCATAACCACTCTTCAGTTTTCACTTATATTCTGTAATCCCTGCTGTAAGACATCAGAATAGCCCAAGTAGGACATAGGGAAGGCCAGTCAGCAGTCCCCTACATCTCTCAAATAAACAAGCATTTTGATAATGTATTAATTTTAATAAATAATAAATACATTTTAATAAAAATAAATTAACAAATAAATAAGGTTTCTGTGAACCCGCCTCTCTCCAGGGTCAATCTCAACACAGGAAATTTCAATCCTCAGCCATAAGACAGAAGGTAAGGGATGACACAAAAAGGCCTGAAAGATTGGAGTCAGATTCAAGACCTTTGTCTTTCAATGGGTGTGTGTGTGTGTCTGTGTGTGTGTCTGTGTCTGTGTGTCTGTGTGTGTGTTTTTCCATTCTTAGTGATAGACAGACAACAGACAGATAGACAAGATAGACAGCTAAGCAGAATTAAAATGCAGAGAGAAACTCACTGTTGATGCGTATAGATGCTGAAAACTAACAAAAAAGGAAAACTGAAATCTAAATTTGACTATATAAAATTATGCTAATTACAGTCATTTATGAGAACTAATTACCATATGAACAATAACCATTATGCAGCTCATTAATATCTGCCAGATTAATTTTGTTGTAAGTTTTATTTGATGGCAACACTAATCTGTTTGTGGTTGTTCAGTTTTCTGATGCTCATTTGGCACAATCATTTGCTCTCTATTTTTTTAAATCAGAAAGAATATTAGATAAGGTTAATTTGTAATTAGCATACACATCGCACCTGCCTTCTACTGCTTAAAATTATTTATTCTCAAGTAGTTTAATATGTCTCCTGAAATATTATTTATAGTATTAATTTATTTGGGGAAGGTAAGTTTTCCACCCAGTTCCTGCTTTCATCCCAAATTCTATTCATTCTAACAAATATATATATATATATATATATATAATATATATGTGTGTGTATATATATATATATATATATATATATATATATATATATTAATCTCCTGTAATATACAAAGCACTGAAAATACAGTGGTAGAAATGGCACATCCCTGGGTTGGAGAAGCTTGCCACATACTAACTGAGAAGATTATAAAGTATTTGAAGCATGTTACCTCAGCCAACCTTCACAAAAACCCATGAAGCAACTACAACTGTCATTATCCCTCTTTGACAGATGCAGAAACTGACTCAAAGCAATATCCATAATGAAAAGTTAATAACTGTTAGAATAGGATTTCAACCTACCTCAGCTAACCCAAGGTCTAGAACCCTACCTGTCCTAAGATTCTGAAGAGGCAGAGAATGGGATGAGATTGATCAGATAAGTTTGAGTCAAACAGGGAACCTTGGAGGGTAGGATCAGATTATTAAACTGTATTCTGCAGCAATGGCTACTGAAAATGGAATCTTAAACATCATCAGATTTTCTTATAAATTATTCTTTATTTATAAGTAGAATATTACCAATAGCTTTCCTCTTAATACTCCCACTGATTTAATAACCACATTCACAAATGTTGGCCTTTGGTCCCTAAAGGTTTCTATACCACATTTTGTAATTCCTTTAGGAAAAATATTCCCCTTTCTGTTGTTGCTGTGATAGGGGGTGAGTATGGGAGTGGGGCATGGTATTATATGATGACGTGTCATTTGCATTTGGTTTCAAGTCACATAATTATAATCTACTACCATAATATTTTAAATGGTGCTTGTTTGGTTGACAAGGCAAGATTGTGGAAAGAGTAGAGTTGGAAATTGTTTATTTAATTTTGTTTTTCAAAATGCGCTGTATTAATTTGCTTTGATGCAATATATACTTCTCAACAAGCACCCGAGTAGAAAACAGTCTTCCTAAAAGGTAAACAGAGAAATAATGTATCCCTTAACTTTAGTAGTATTTAGTAAACAACAGCATCAACTATAGTGTGCAACTAGATTTTGTTGCCTCTCCACGTTTCCCTTTGCAGCACAACCTTTGGGTTTTCCCCAAGCTCAGACTCAGAGAATCAATCCCCAGGCCCAAACTCCTAAAATTATGGGTTTTGAACATCATTTATTTTATATAGTCCCTTGACACAAGGAGTTCAAAGATTTTATTTACTGATGTGCATCATCAATAATGGTATCTTTAAACTCCTGCTCCTCAATTATATACATCATCAGTGAAAAAGCACACTAATCTAGTTCCATAGTAGGGGGCCACACACATATGTGGCCAAGATCATTGATGTATTCGGTGCCTGGGGTCCCAGTTATTCATTCTTTTCTTCATCTTCGCTGGGTGGATTATTCCACTGCACTCCACTTTCTCCCTGCTTCCCTGGTAGCTTCTATTGAGTGAGTATTGGCGGAGAAGAAGAAGGAGAGAGAAATCTCACTTCCCTGAGCAGTTAGGAGTGATTTCTTCTCAGATTCTATTTCCAAATCTGTTTTCCTATGATGTCCAAAAGAAGACTTCTCAGATGCTATCCAGGCACTGCTGATTGTCCAGAGAGTACATTCTGCTTTTCGAAAGATGCCATGGACATGGACAATATTTTTACCAGCCAATAGGTGGCTGCCCTCTAATTCTATCCACACTGATGAAAGAACTTCTTCATATCTCATTAAATGGTAACAAAAGATAAAGCTTCCTTTAGGCCTAATTTAAGATCATAACACCATGTAGTTTGTTTTTTTTTTATCAACCTGCCCATTATTTCTGTGTTTTGTCTGAAATGGGCTGGGATTAACCAATTGATCAGCGGTATCCTGATTGATTCCCCATACCCAGATATCTTTATTTACATTGTCAATCAAATAAATTATTGTTTTGGTTCAACTTTTATTTTTCTCTATAATTTAATCAAATCTTATGATATTTCAGTAAATCAATAAATAGACATTTATTAAGCACCAAATATATACTAAGCACTAAAAATACAAAGAAAATGAAATGAATCACCTTTCTCTCAGGAGCTTAACATTCTATCAGGGAGAAAATGTATGAATGTGTTGTGTGTGTATGTGTGTGCAGAATAAATACAAAATGAATACACAATAGTAAAATAACAATGTAGGTAGGGAAGAAGAATAATAGCAATTGGTGGCGTTGTGTAGATGATTAAGCCACTGCAAGCAAGTATTACAGTTCAGTAAAAAAAATTGTCAAACATTTATTGGATATGTAATAGTGGAAAATTGGGAGGTAGAGGTTGAAGTAGATGGCCCCTAAACTTCCTAACAAATCTGAAGTTCTGTGATTCTATTAAATTGGGTCCTCTTTTAAAGTAACTATATGTGTAAGCCTTCTAAAAGATTTGAAGGATCTAAGACAAGTCAGCAAACTGACATCTTTTCAGTACCCATTGTAATTCTGAGTGCCATTTCAAGGGCTGTAGGACATACTGGGTGAGTGCTAAATGATGGTAGTATCACTGCCAGAACAGAAGCAAAATTGGATTTGGCTTCTAAGAGAGGAGCCAGATGTCCCTGTTATACAGACCACCAGGCACATTCTCCATTGGAGTTGTGGGGGAAGGGGAGGGGGACAGGGTGCAGGGTGGTGGTGCTTATTTTATAACTTGCATTTTGTAATGTTATTTCTCATCCTTTGAAAGTCTCTTGATTTTCCTGGACTCACTAAAGCTGCAGTACAGTCTGGCTTTCTTGAATCTCAGACATAGTTAAAAATGAATGAAGAAATAAATAATAGATCGAGCAAAAAGGTATCTAGGACTTCCTATGCCTATTGGGCTAAATGCTGCGGAGTGAATATATCACTGCCCTCAAGGAGTTTCTATTCTAATGAGACACCACATTATAAAAAGGGGATATTTGGAATATACAGCATTGAAGTGTTGAAGGATCACATATCAAACACCCAGAAACTAGGAAAAGGAGAGAAGATGGAGTAATAATTGGAGTAAAGTCAATAACTAGTCAACAAACTTTTAAAAATTGCTTTAAATAGGCTATTTAACGAAGTTGGTGGTTTCTTATATAATACCCTTTTTCTATTGAGAAGCATTTAAGTGCAGAGTTAATCCATTGAAGGTGTTTAATAAATGCTTGTGACTTTGACTCTTTTGACTTCATTGTACATATTAATGATGATTTGGAATGAAAAAGAAAAGATTAAGATCTGATCCAGCTCTTTGATCTGGGGCTATTATCCAAGGTGCTGATCAATAGTATGATTGTTGGTGTTCTTACCAAAACGAACAGTTGCATTCCATTACCAATTGCCATGGTGCTCATCATCACTTTAATAAGCTACATATATGGTGTCTAGTGTCTTATGACAAATGTGGACATTAGATAGTGCAGTGGATAGAGCACTGACCTTGGAGTCAGGAGGACAGGAGTTCAAATCCAATCTCAGACACTTGATCCTTACTACTGTGTGATCTTGAGCTAATCACTTAGGATAGGATTGCCACCTGTCCAGGGCCATCTCTAGACATCCTGATTCACATCTGGCCACTGGACCCATATGGCTCGAGGAGAAAGTGAGTCTGGTGACTCAGCACAGCACCCCCCCCCCCCAAGTGAGTCTGGTGTCTTAGCACAGCACACCACCACCACCCCAAATCAAATCTGATTCATGTGCTTGTCATGGCATCACCTCCCTGATGTCATGGTCTTCCTCAAGAATGAAGGACAAACATCAGTCAATGACAAGTATAAAACTGAAAGTGCCTATGTTGACTCTATGATCCACCTTCACTAGATAGATGGGGGAAAGATGTGCCAAAGTGGGCTCCTCCTGCCAGTAAACGAACTTGTTTGCAATCTGGAGCCTATCCCATTCCTCTGTGTTCTTTCTTTCCTAGTGTCCCTGTCTCTGATCTCTTATTCTCTCTCCATATAGTTCCATCCTGAATCTACCGGGTGAATCCACACTGAGACGGGACTTTTTGCGACTTCAGTTGGCCAACAAGGAGCGCTCGGAGGCTCTCCGGCGCCAGCAGCTGGAACAACAGCAAAGGGAGAATGAGGAACACAAGCGTCAACTGTTGGCAGAGCGTCAGAAGCGCATTGAAGAGCAGAAAGAACAACGCCGCAGGCTGGAGGAGGTAGGCTGGGGACCAGGGATGCTCAGCTCCACCATCATCTCCTGCCTTGGAGAGCTGGGAGTTATAGAGACTTGGAGGGTGGTGATGAATGGTCGAGTCCCTAGGTTTTCCTTTTGGGAGTTTGCTTCTTTTGTTGTTTGTTTTGGATGAGTTTTCTTTTTGTTGGATATGTGCTTATACCTAAAAACAACTCTTAGGACATATTTCCAATGGTATCATTTTGGTTGGTAAGGTGTTTGAGGAATGGGGAGCATTGGATGATACATATACACATCCATACACTTGTGTGTGTGTGTGTGTGTGTGTGTCTATAGAAATGTACATTTACACATTTGGATATACAGCTATTTATCTACTATCTGTCTATCTATCTTTCTATCTATCTATCTATCTATCTATCTATCTATCTATCTATCTACCTATCATCCATCATGTATCTATGTATCTATCATCCCTCCATCCATCTATCCATTTATCTTTCTTTCTATCTCTCTATCTACTTATCTACCTACCTATCATCCATCATGTATCTATATATCTATCATCCATCCATTCATCTATGTAGTCATCCCTCCATTCACCTATCCATTTTTTCTCTTTCTTTCTTTCTTTCATCTCTATCTCTATCTTTCTATCTACCTACCTATCATCCATCATGTAGCTATGTATCTATATATCTATCTCTCACCCATCCATCCATCCATCCACACATTCATTCATCCATTCATCTATGTAGTCATCCCTCCATCATCTATCTATTAATCTCTCTCTATCTCCTCTATCTCTCTATCATCTCTCTATCATCTATCTATCTATCTATCTATCTATCTATCTATCTATCTATCTATCTATCTATCCTTTGCAAATCTTAAAGTTCTCTAAAGACTATCATCAGTATTCCATATCCTGTGGTTGTTGGATAAGTGAAGTGTTGGGTCAGATGGAAATATTTAAGCAAAACAAAGTTATCTATAGGTAACAGATGCCAGTGTAGTTAAAAGGGAAATAAATATTTGATGCAGACTATTGCAAATGTGAGTAGAAGACAGACTGCATTGTGCCGGGAGAGGCATGCTATGAATAGCAATGTAAACAGGTTATGGCTACAGGTAAAGGCATCTGGGGGGACCAGACTCCAGGTTTTCAAATCAGTGATAGTCTAACACCCATAAGTATTTTACTGGAAACATTCATTCATGCATCAAACCTTTATTAATCATCTTAGTGATGCAGAGCTCTGGGGACATAAAGATGAGAACTATCAGTCTTCATTTCCTTGAAAGCTTCCAAGACGATACAAACTTGTACTCAGGTGAGTACAATACAAGATAGCAAGAGATAGGGGAAGATTTGAAGTTTCCAATATTCCTGATGAAAAGCTCTAGGGAAATTTAAAAAGGATGAAATCATTTTCACCTGGGAAGGAAGGTGGAGTCTCAGGAAAGTTTTCATGGACGAGATTGACCTGAGCTTTGCCAAAAGAGAGATTTTGGACAGGTAGACATGAGAAGTTGGAAATATATGCCAGGAAAGGGGGGAAATGCCTTGAGCAAGGCAGAAGACAGCAGGAGGAAATTGAGGAACAGCTGGTAGGATTGTTTTGCTGAATTATACTGTGTGAAAAGGAGTAATGTGAAGGAAGACTGGAAAAAAGATTGAGCCAGACTGTGGTCGGCCTTCAGTAGATCAAGGGGGAAAAAAATGGATGAGAAGTAGTTTTCAGGCCTTATATCATTATAAATGGGTGAGAGATTAGGAATAAGGCTAAGGAAGTTTGTATCTTATTTCAAAATCAATGGGAAGAAACAGGAGGGGCTACCAGGGAAGGGAATGATTAGATCTGTCCATTGGGATATTATTTTGGCAGCCATATGGAGGATTGATGGGGATGGGGGTGGGGTGGGAGGGAGGCTGGACACTGGGAGACCAGCTGAAATGATGTGGTAGCAATGCCGGGGAAAGTGATGAGAATCCAAAATTGTGTCCTGGTCATAGGGTGAGAGGACAGATGGGAGATATTGTGGAGATAGAAGTGGGAAAGACTTGGCAACCAGCTAAATGAATGGAGAAGGGAGAGGGAAGAAGAGTCAAGGCCACCTCAGGTTTTGAGTGGGTGGCTTAACCAAGATAAATGAATGAAAGAGCAGGAATCAGCAAAAATTCAAAACAATCGTCTCTGAGGAAGGGAAAAGTACAATTATTTTTCTTCTTTGATTGTAACATATAGATCCTTTGTCCTAGTTTCAGATTCAGGTTACGATTCGTGACACCCCTATACTGCCGCCTTCCCCATTTTATGATGATGTTGGCAGGGTTCCTTCTCATATTTCAAAGTATTTTAATAATTTGTCTTATTTTCTGATTTATTGAGGTCAGAGTCAGAGCAGTCAGTGAATTAATCAACAAATGAACACATAGTACAAGCCTAGTAAGCTGGGGAAGTGAAGAAACCTCTGGTCCTGAGCGGTTTCCATACTTGCTATTGTTTAGTCACTTCCCTCATATCTGACACTTTATGACCCCATTGGGGGTCACAGATGTATTGCAGTGGTTTGTCATTCTCTCCTCTGGTTCATTTTCCAGTTGAGGAAACTAAGGAAAACAGGGTGAAGAAACTTGCCCAGAGTTAGGAAGTATCTGAGACTGGATTTGAACTCATTAAGATGAGTCTTTCTTTAGGTACACTGTAGATGTATATGATGATATTTGTCCTTCATTCTCAAAGAAGGACCATTATAACATCAGGGTGGGGGGTGATGCCATGACAAGCACATGAATTGGATTGGGGCAGGGGGAGATGTGCTAAGGCCCCAGCCTCACTTTCTTCTCCAGAGCCAGTTGGGTCCAGTGGCCAGAGATGCATCAGAACGACTAGAACTGGTTTTGGATCTGAGGCAATCAGGGCTAAGTGACCTATCTGAGGTCACACAGCAAGTCAATGTCTGAAGACAGATCTGAATTCAGGTCCTCCTGGCTTCAGGCACTCTACCCACAGAGCTATCTAGCTACCATATGTGTGTATGTGTATATATGTGTAATATACACACATACATGTACATAGATATTTATATAGATATATGCAGAATGCCCTGAACATGTATCTAGATATAAACAGAAGGCCTATAAAGTAGATGGAAGATAACTTTGGATGGAAAGACATCAGTGGCTGTGGGGAGGGGGCAAGTTGACAAGGGAGATGCTTCCCTTTGGCTCTTCCTCTTTTATGCTCATCTGTAGTCTGTGGCTTTCCTCAATCTTAGTATTCTCAGTGAATCTCCTCTGCAGATTGCTTTCTAGTTACTTATCTAAGTCCCTCTTGAGTAAAATGTAGGCTTCTTGAGGGAGGCACTGTCAGTTTTTTTTCCCTTGTATCTCAAATAGTCAAAGAGTATCTTCTATTTTGTTTTTCTTCTGGGTCTAAAAATATAATTTCTTCAGAATAGGGAATTCCCTTATAGAAATAACTTCCGTAGATAGAGATTGGCCCTTCATCTATATTTTGAACATGCCACTGTGTCCAGTGCTACTGAAAGGCTGACATGCAGCTCGTATATGTTGGAGCAGAATTTCAATTCAAAACTTTCTGACTGCAGGATTCACCCCATTGGTGAATCACATCACTCTGCCTTCAACTTTGCAAATACTTCATTACATACTTTTTACATCAAATTGAACTAAACAAGAAAGTAAATTTTGTTGAACTGAAGTATCATTTGGAGCTTTGTGTTTCTTGTAGATATCCTGGAGGTTGCCAAAGCAGCATGGTGCCCAGCTCATAGCATAGTGCACCTGTATACAGTAAGCACTTTATAAATGCTTATTTGTCTTGAATCATAACCCTGCTTATAATAGACACTTAATAAATATATGTAAACTCAATCCATAAACTAAGTGTTCATAGAGTCCAACTTTGGTATCACCAGTGGCATGAGCTTGGGAAAGGTGGCTCCCTTCTGTCTTGCTGGTATTGAATGAATGCCCAAAATATTCTTGCTCTAATGGAGTCTAGAAGGTCAGGTGGCGCTCTTTCAGCATGCTTCTCTATGCTCCAAGTGACATGGACCCCAAGGAGAGCTGAGCTCAGCCACTCATTTTTTGGTGGTTCAGTCCACTTTTCATGATCCTATGGATCATAGCATGTCAATACTGTCCATGAGGTTTTCTTGGTAAAGGTACCAGAGTGGTTTGCCATTTTCTTCTCTAGGGAATTATGGCAATCATAGGTTAAGTGACTTGCCCTAACTCACATAGCTAGGGCATCTACAGGGCTAGATCCAAACTTAGGTCTTTCTAACTCAGGTCCTGTGTGCTATCCATTGCACTACCTAGCTACCTTAGAGAATAATAATGGTACCCAAGTCAGAAGGTTTTTGAGAGATGAAAATGAGCTACTAAATGAAAAGTGGTTTCCAAATTTTAAAGTATTATATAGGGGCAGCTAGGTGGTGCAGTGGATAGAGCACTAGCCTTGGAGTCAGGAGGACCTGAGTTCAAGTCCGGCCTCAGACACTTAGTAATTACCTAGCTGTGTAGCCTTGGGCAAGCCACTTAACCCCATTGCCTTGCAAAAAAAAAAAAATCTAAAAAAAATGTATTATATAAATAATTTCTCTCTAAGACTTAAAGCCTCAATATCTTAGAGTAGGGAGAACTTTTGCCCAGGATCATACAGTCAATGGGATCAGGGCTTTTTCAAAGTCAAATAAAATGGGGTGCAGGGGTGGGATATAGAGGGAACCCTTTCTATAAGTTAAGGCCTTTATACATGGCAGTCATTATCCTCATCCTTTAAACTTTTCATGAAGAAACTGAAGCCCTGAGAAATTTCAAGATCATAGAGCCCAGTTTCCAAACCAGGTGTTCCCATTTCAACGATGGCACTTACACCACCTGGGTGACTCTTACTTACCTACTGCCACTCTAAATGGACCCTTTTGTTTCTGTCTGCTTGTTTCCACTATCATCAACTCCCACATGAGTCCCATGAGATGGCTCCATTTTAGAGAAGAAGGATTTCAACCAGAGAGGGCTAAACAGCAAACTCACAGGGAGCCAAAACGGAGCTTAGAGACCAATCCTTTTGTTTACTTGAGTCCTTAACCAGCATCCTCCAACCAGAGAGAGAAGACTTATAAGAGGCTGTGGCCAGTTGTGATTCATCTGCAGTGAGAAATGGGTTTGAATCAGCAAGTGGTCTTGCTTTGACGAGGGAAGCCATTGAAGAAATAATCGCTTAGCATGATAGACTTGAGTCGAGACTTAGGTGTACTGTGCAGGACCAATGCCAACAATAACTATTTAATAATAATCAACATTTTTTTAAGGTTGTACACGTTTCACCTCTCCCAGATATGAACAAAGACACAATCAAGTGACGAGAATTATAGACAAGAAATTCACTATTTTTATATGCTTTGTTGTTGTTCAGTTGTTTCAGTCACATCTGACTCTTTGGGCCACCATTTGGAGTTTGCTTGCAGGAGATACTGGAGGGGTTTGACAGCTCATTTTACAGATGAGGAAATTGAAGCAAACAGAGATTAAGTGACTTATCCACAGTCACAAAGCTAGTTGGTGCCTGAGGTCAAGTTTGAACTTGATTCTTCTGATTCCACACCCTGTACTCTATCCATCACAAAAATCTAAGAATATTTTTGATAGAAGTTGCCATTTCCAATACCCCATTCAGTCATATGAAGTGAAATGCTTTAAAATCAAAACAAATAGCAACCTTGAAGTAATGGAAGGAGGTGCCCCTCATCCATCTTAGGCATTTGCTTTAAAGTTGTTCCCAGGATGCTTTCAAGAAGCCCATGGAAGTTGTGCATCCAAGCCAGAATTTTTATTCATTTATAAAAACAGCCATTCTATTTCCCTTTACATTGATCCACTGAACATTAAATAATCACATTATGGCATGGTGGCAACTGGTCATGAGATCACTCCTATTTGAGTCCCATCAAAAGAGATGAGAAGGTTAAGAGGGAAGAGAGAAGAAGCAATAGCAGCGACTGCTGCACTATACTCCTATCCATACCCTGGACAGACCCCTTGATTTTTTTTCAGTGCTTTGGACTTTCTGGATCCAGTTTTACACATTCCAGCGAAGGAACTGACTTGGGTAGGGAGAGGCAGTGTCCTTGTATGAAGATTCCTTATACTAATTATATCCCAGGTCCAAAGAAAAATAAGAATAGTTGATGTTTATACAAAGCAAAGGTTTAGAAAAGGTTTTACATTTGCCATCTCATATATTCTCACAGCTATCCTGTGAGTGAGGTACTCTTATATTCTCATTTTATAGCTGAGGAAACTTCAAGTGACTTGCACAGTAAAGTATCAAACTATCTAAGGCAGGATTTGAATCCAAGTCTTTCTGATTCATCATGGTGTAGTGGAAAGGTTCAGATAGCCTGAATTCAAATCCTATTTCTAACTCATACTGCCTGTGTTATCTTCGTTGTTGTTTTTGCAAGACAGTGAGGTTGAGTGACTTGCCCAAGATCACACAGCTAGGTAATTAAGTGTCTGAGCATGGATTTGAACTCAAGTCCTCCTGATTCAAGGGCTGTGCTCTATCCACTTTGCCACCTAGCTGCCCCACCCATGTGACCTTTGATAATCACTTGATAAATCCTGTGGGGCCTCACTTTCCCTAAGGTAACATGATGGAGTTGAACTAGATATCTCTTAAGATCCTTCTGAGTTCCAGGTTTAGATTTTATAGTCCTGCGATCATATGTCTATCCAATATAACAGTCTAGAAAGGTATAAGGCATGATTGACAGAGGACCAGCCTTTGAATCTGGGACACCTGGGTTCAAGTCTTGGCTGCTTGAATAACTCTGTACAAGTCCACCAACCTCTCCCCCTGCAGACCTCTCTCTAAGACAATAGGGTGGTTCAGTGAACAGAATGCCAGGTTTGAGATCAGAAAGACTAATCTTTATGAATTAAAATCAGACCCCAGATCCATATTAGTTGTATGACCCCCAGGGGCAAGTCACTTCACACAGTTTGCCTCAGTTTCCTCATCTATAAAAGGAGCTAGGGAAGGAAATGGCAAACCTCTCCAGTATCTCTGCCAAGAAAAACCCCAAATGGGGTCACAAAGAGTTAGACATGACTGAAACTATTCAGCAACATTAACCATGGTGAAAGGAGTTTCCACACCAAGAGATCTTCATCTCATTGAAATTACAGGTTTAAATAGAAATGACGATCCAGCAATACCTTCAAAATTTTACCAATGTTCTTTTTTTGAGTTATACTTTGCCACACATCTCACTTTCCCTGAAGCCCGAATTAATGTTGAGTCTCATTTTCCTTTGACTGCAGGGCTTGGATTTTTCCACCTTTCTTTCTTTTTCTTGGAGACATTCAGCTCTCTACACCCTGGTGTCTCATAGAGCTGCCTGTCATTGTCTTAACCATTTTACCCTGACCCAGCTCTGCTATGCATCCCATTCTACCTGTTTCCCAGTGGACCTGGCTTAGCTGAGTGACCTGAGGACCTTTTGAGGTCTCCTTTCTCAATCTGGGTTTCAAAGGACCTTGCCAGGAGTGGTTTTGCCTTGGGAAGGCTCCCTTATCACGTGAAGCCTATGATTCCTCTTGCTGGATAATTAAGGTCCCCTCCATGGCTTGCCCATTCCTGGTCCCTACACCTTCCCATCAATAGTCACTGAGCTCCTCAGGTCTGACAGCCTCTTGATAGAGTGTGGATGAATTCAACTGCCAGAGATGGCCCTTTGCACCCAAAAGAATCACAAGCGAGTGGCTGAGAGGAGGAGGAGGTGGGTGCGGGAAGGAAGGCTTGCCATTGGCTGCCCTGCTGTTGCTACCCTGAGTCATCTCTTTTCAAGGATGGGGCTCTGTGTGCCTCATTCGTTTCAGGAGAGATGAGAATGTCATATGCAAGCCGAAAAAACAGGAGCCAAGGTAGAAGTAAGGGGGAAAGGGCCAAGGGATGAGGAGACTGACAGGCAGGACCTTGGACAGATGAACAGACAAATGAATAGACAGACAAATGCAAAAGTAGGAAGACAGAGAGGAAGAGACAGACAAGTAAATGGATGGATAGAAAGATAGACAGATGCATAGTCTGACAGAAACAGGGAGACAGAGGGACGGATGGATAAACAGACAGAGGTAGACAGACAGATGACACGAAAAGACTGATATGTAGGAAGACAAACAGATGGACAGATAGATGTATAGACAGACACATAGGTGAGACAGATAGAAAGATGGACGGATGGACAGATATACAGATGCACAGACAGACAAATGGAAGGAGATAAAAAGCAAGATCATCAGAAAGACAGACACCTCCATAAAAACACAGACACAGACTTATGAGAAATATATATATTATATATTATATAATATGTAATACACACACACACATACACACACACACATTAAAAAACACATGCCCAGATACATAAGGACAGACACACAGAGGCAGGGAAAGACAATGCAGCTCTGAGGCATAGCTGAAATCACATCCTTCTGCCCACACTCCCTTGCTGCCTTAGGAGAACTGGCCAGAGCTGAAAGAAAGCACCTGGGACAAGAGCAGTCCCCACACACCCATGGCTCAAGCCGCCATTCATTCAGTGTTTCTGGGGGGGAAAATGGCCTTTAATTCACTTCATCATTAACGGCAGTCAGTCATCATAAGTCCTGGCGTGTCAGCAGCAGGAGAGTGGGAGGGCAGAGCTGCTCAATTCCTGGCTGGATACAGAGGCACATTTCAGCCCTGTCATTAGCATTCCCCAGGAGGAGCTGAACATTTTATTATATCTTGAGCTGGCAGTCTATTATTTCTATCACGTACCATCATCACCAAGTTAGTCTGGCCTGGAGCTCATTGTCCAAGGCTGTGCCTCCCAGGAGTGCTTAGGTGATGGTGTGGTAGATCCATATCCCCCATTTGAGCTACTTTCTGCTCTTCTTGTGAATAATAAGAGGCAACATGCTGTGGTGGCTAAAAACCCAGCCTCCTTCTCAGAAATAGTTGGATTTAAGTCCTGCCTCTGGCACATTCTGGATTATGTGACCCTGAACGAGTTGTTTGACCTCTCGGTGCTATAGGCAGGTCTGCAAAACTATTAATTACAGATGAGTTGATGCTCCACATGACTGGAGGGACTTTCCACTTAATGAAATCACCGGATTTGGGGGGGGGGGCCTCTTCCCTACCTCATCATTCCCCAGCCTGAAAAATTAAATAAAGCTCCCTTATTTCTCTTCTCTTCAGTGCTTCCTGTTCCAATTTACCCATTATTCTACAAGTTTATTTCTGGATAATGAAGATGAGCCAGCTGACCTCTCTGCTCACTACCTTTGTGTCCTTGGTCAAATTACTTCAGTGGACTGGCTTCATTTTCCTCATGTGTACCCTTTCGGGTTTTTCTAGAGTCCGTTAGTAATACAGGAATTTATTATCTCTTCTTTTGGGAAAGATGTCTAGTATATGGTTCTGATCTTTAGATCATATTGTTCTAGGTACTCAAAAGGTACTAAATATCTGTCACCTGCAATGGTGATTTACCCAGTTTTTACATGTCCTTGCATAATCTCCATTAATCAATTAATTTGGACTCTCTAAAGGGAAAACTTTGAAATGCACATCCAGCAAAATAATTTAAAGAAGATAATATATGTATATATATACATAAGATAATGTAGAAAGTTGAAAGTACCATATAAATGTTAATTATTATTATGTTATCACTATCATTGTTGTCATACCAAAATATATTTGGGAAGCCAACTCATTGGAACTCAATTATAAAAGAATATTGTAACTGGGACATTAGCATAATCAAAATTGTTGCCAGCAGTCACCAGGTATAATATTGACCTAGAAATATTTAAGAACAGTGTTTTTAACAATAGTTATAATAGCTAGCATGTACATAGTATGTTAAGGTTTGCATAGTGCATAGTATGTCTTAACTCATTGGATCCTCACAAAAAACCAAGGAGATGGGTGATATTATTATCCCCACTTTACAGATGAGAAAACCAAAGACAACATTTTTCCCAATCTTGTTTCGGCAGGGAGAGGGAAGTTTTCCATGCCTTTTCTTGCTCTGAGTTCTGGGAAATATCCCAATCAAAAGTTTTTAAAACCAATGAATAGAGCACCAAAAGAGTCAGGAGGACCCGACTTCAAATCTGGCCTCAGGCACTTAATACTTGCTTAGCTGTATGACCTTGGGCATGTCACTTAACCCCATTGCCTTGCAAAAGCAAAACCAAAAACCACTAGTAGGAAAGGCAAACTAGCTCTCTTTGTCCAAAGCATCAGTAGTACCCTAAGGGACCCATCAAAGATGAGTTCAATTACAAGAGGCCACGTTATCCATCTGCATCATAATTTGTAGCATATTATCCAAAAGATTCATGGCAAGAGAGGGACTTGTCCCTATTGGAACTCCTTTCTGCAATTTCTTGTGGCAATGACTTAGGCTGGTACTATGATCAGAACCCCCTTTATTTCTATTATTTATTTATTTTTTGGCAAGGCAATGAGTTACATGACTTTTCCAAGGATTTGAACTCAGATCTTACTGACTCCAGGGCCAGTGCTCTATCCATTGCACCACCTGGCTGCTCCCCAAACCCCCTTTATTTCCCATGCCAGTTATTTGGACAACACTCTGTGGTTGACATAGTGTTGACTGAACTCAGAGGGAATATGGAAGCTCTTAATTTTATTATTGTTACTCTTATTATGTTGATGACTTTTATTTTTTCACCATTACCATTATCCCCATATCCCTGAGCCCTAAAGTTTCCATCCCTTGGGCATACAACTTTGCGCATCTTGAATGCTCCCAGGGCAGACTTTGGAATTTTTTTGGTCTAATAGATATGTGATATCTTTTAAAATGGTGTTTATGAGCATAAATGAGGAAAAATTGTGTCTTTATTTTCCTGCAACTAAAATTTAAAATTTCCTTCAATTATTTTAAAACTGATTCTGAGAAAGGATGTATTGACTTCAACAGAGTGCCTAAAGGGCCCTGAATATAAGAAAAGCTTCATACTCTTTGCTCTAATTATGTCTCTGTTATGTCCTATGTTTAGGATAATGGTTCTTCAAAAATACAGAAATTCTTTTCTGTATGTAAAGTCTAAACAGGGCTGCTAGATGATGCAGTGGATAGCATGTTGAAGTTAGGAAGACCTGAGCTCAAATCTGGCCTCAGATACTTACTAGATGCAAAACCCTGGGCAAGTCATTTAACCCTTTTGACCTCAATTTCCTCATCTGTAAAATTGGAGGAGAAAATGGCAAACCGCTTGGGAGAGATATTGGATCTCTCCCAAGAAAACCCCAAATGGGGGTCATAAAGAGTCAGAAATGACTGAAAGTAATAAACAACAAAATCTAAATCATTTTCTACCCTAAAATAAAACAAAAAAGTTGCACAAATAAGAACTAAGAGTGGGGCCAGACCACCAACTCACCACTCACCCCCGGAAACACTCTGGAAGGGAACAGAATTAGAGATCATTTTACTTGTATTCTTTTATACTTAGGATTCTTCCACTGTACACACTCTAGTTTTCTATGACTTTTTCTCTAATTCTTCCTTCTGATTCCTTCTCTTCCATATTTCCTCTTGTTTTTCCAGATCAACCCTTTTTCCTACCTCCATCTTGTACTTTCTCCTTTTCTCATCAATTCCACAAGTATTATTAGTCAAAAAGAAAAAGAGACCCTAAAATAAAAACATGAGTTCCTCATCATTGCCTTTTGTCTAAAGATACTGACTCTCAGTTTCTCTCATTGGGGTTTGAGATATTTAAATCCTTCCCTTTACACACAAATGCCCAATTTGAAGGAAGACTGTCTCCTTGACTAATACTGGTCTGTCCTCTCAGGTAGTGCCCCTCCCAGAGGGACAGAGATCAATGTTGCTTTGGAAAAGTATTAGCAGATAGACTGAGCACTTGTTAACGGCAGGGAGCCTTTACCAGGTTGGGGAAGTGATTTATTCCTCCACCTTCCTTCAGGAATTGGAGGCCTGAAAGATACCATCATGTTTTAGAGGTATCTGACCCCAAGTGAGCTCATTAGGAAGGATTACTCACTTTGTAGTATATGTGTCCAAATTCACAAATCACTTCTTAGTCCATATTCTTAGGATCTGTGATCAGCATGGTATCCACCTAGCATGGTGGAAGTAGAGGGGGGCTGAATGCTAAGTAATCATGTGACTATTGATTTCTGGCAAATTCTACATCTAAAAATCAGTCACATTTTAAAATTACTTTGATTCCCTTCTCACCAT
This sequence comes from Macrotis lagotis, assembly GCF_037893015.1. Classification (NCBI taxonomy): domain Eukaryota; kingdom Metazoa; phylum Chordata; class Mammalia; order Peramelemorphia; family Peramelidae; genus Macrotis; species Macrotis lagotis. Next base: position 31,517,226 of record NC_133663.1, on the reverse strand, counting down.
ACCCAACAGACACAGACAGCAGAGTGAACAATCTAAAATATTAATTGTATGGAAATTACTTTGCGCCAACAAACAGACCAATTCATGATTCATTCGTTAAGCATCTCCTTTATAATAATAAAAATTGATAACTTGCATTAATACAGTACTTTAATATTTACAAAGTTCTGCATATTAGCTTTTTTGATGCTCGAAATAGCACTCCATGAGGTAGGTGCTATTTTTATCATCTCTATTTTTTTTTTTTGTTCAGTTGTCTTCAGTTATGTCTGACTCTCTTTGACCCCATTTGAGGTCTTCATGGCAAAGATACTGGAATGGATTGCTATTTCCTCCTCCAGTTCATTGCACAGATGAGGAAACTGAGACCAACAAGGTTAAGCGATTTGCCCAGGATCACACTGCTAGTATCGGAAGTCAAATTTGAACACAGGAACTTCCATGGGCAAAGCACTAGGAAGGCAAAGATAAAATGGAATCTTTCCAATTCTTTCTTCTGTTATGGTGGGGGGGGGGGTAAAAGGGAGGAATAGGACAATACAGATTCACATAATAATAATTGGAGAGTACTGAGGGATGAAAGAAAAAGGAAACAAAATACTCCAGTGGTGTTTCAGGAGGAGGAAAAATCCTTTTACTAGGAGTATCAGATACGATTCAGGGAAGGCTTCATGGAGGACATGACCCCTGAACAGAACCTGGAAGGGGGGATAAAGTTGAAAAGAAGATGAGAAGGGGTATGTTCTTGGGAGACCACCTGAGGAAGAAGAGCATCCATGAGTTTGATTCTGTCATGGTGGATGTAGTTTTGTTAGCATAGAGATTCCTTGAAGGAGGTTCAAGAGGAAATAAGTCTGAAGATGGAATTGTGAGCTGTGCAGTGGAGAGCTTCCCAAACCATATTACTGCATTTTTTTTCTTCTTCTAAAGGCCGTCAGGATCCACAAAAAGGGTTTTGAACATGAGTGTGACATGAACCAAACTGGGCCTTGGGAAGATCCGTTTGGTAGCCATTATATTGATGGTTGTGTTAGTTATGTTATCCTCCTGCTGACATGGATGCTGTTCAGTTCAATCACAGTCACTGGTTTTTGTCTACCTCCAATAACAACCAAGAGGTTTTTGTGACTGTACAACATCTTTTCAGTTACTCTTGGGTAGAAAAGCAATAACCTTTCTTCTGTTATTGTTGACTGGCAAGTCAACAAGGTAAAGAAAACATTCTTTCAAATCTCACCAACTTTATTAGATGGTTTGCACATCTTCAACAGCGGTAGTGAAGGATCAATCACACCAGCAGGCACATTAAGCTATCCTAATATGCTATTCTGCATCTGTCTTCTGCCTTTTGTGTTTTGGTGGTTATTCTCACAAATGCTTAGGAACTAGCATCCATGTGCCCCTCCTTCTGTCTGATGTGCTCCTTTGACTCTCAGTGTGACAGAGCCATCATCTGACCTGGGTGTAATATTCCCAACTGGGCTTCAGCCGTCATGTGAAATGAAGCATCCAAGAGAATTATTAAAGCAGAATGTCGATCTCACCTGTTTGCTTACTCGGTGCTCTCTGAACTTCTACCCAGAAACCAAAATCAATTCCAGCTCTGACTGGGGTCTTGACTTCACAGGCCCACCATGACAGAATCAAGCCAAGAAACATTTGTATTAAGTCTCTTCTGTGTACAAGTTACTGTGCTGAGCCTGTGACAACTTGGGCTCCCTTTAGCTTAGCTCTCATCGAGTCAAAGTTTATTCTCTTTCCCTTTCATTTCCTCCTCCCCACTGCTGCTAGAGAAATTTTCCTTTAGTGAACATCTGAATGTATTATTCCCTTCCATCGCCTATCTATGGCCTGTAAAATCAAATAAAAACTTCTATTTACTTTTTAAAGTCCTTGGGTTTGCTACAACCTGTATCTCTAGTCTCTTTGCCATTTTGTGACCTAGCCAAACTGGTCTCTCTTGTTCCTTTTATGTGACATCTGGTCATCCAGTTCCATTGGTTTCCGCTGGCTATCTCTCATGACTGGAATTCACTCCCTCTTCACCTCTGCCTCTTCAAATCAAGACTTTACTCAATTACAACCTTCTGCAGGAAACCTTTCCTTTCTCCTCACCCCAGCTACCAGGCTTTCCCTTCTTAACTCCTATATTTATTGATATTATTTGTATTTATTCTGTTTATATTTGTTCTATAAATATTTCAATTATGGACTTATATCTCCCATTAGATTATCAGCTCTTTGCAAATAGGAATTGGTTTTTTTCTCATCTTTGTCTCTCTATCATCTAGCATGATTGAGCAATTGATTACTGCTCATTCTTTTCCTTTAGGGTTAGATAATAGCAGGCCAAACCCTAGGAGCCCACAAGACTGTTTGTCCATCACATTCAATCCAAGTCAGGAAGCATTTATTAACATTCTACTGTGTTCCACACACTGGGATAACAATGGGGATACAGAGAGAGTTTGTGCTCATCAGAAGCTTCTATTATGCTGAGAAACAATACACATATAAAAGGAGATAAATTGAAAACCATAGAAATTCATTTCAGGATGGAGAGAGCCAAATGGTAACCACTGGGAGATCAGGAGACATCTCGCAAAGGCAATGGTACCTGGGCTGAGATTTGAAAGAAGCAAAGGAGATGGATTTTCCTTGGGATCACCTAAGTGGTTTTTATGCCCCCCCCCACAATGAGTACTGACTTCAACCGATTGTGTTGTCCCCCCCATAGCAGCAAAGGAGAGAGAAGGAACTGAGGAAACAGCAGGAGAGGGAGCAGAGGAGACACTATGAGGAACAGATCCGCCGTGAGGAAGAAAGGAGGCGGGCAGAGCACGAGCAGGTAAGTCATGTTGGGAGGTTCCTAAATTGAAGCCCTTGGATGTCCATGGGGTCCTCAGTTGGGATTTCTACATTGAGAAAAAGTGATGGTTTCCCCCCTTTGTGATGAGCTGTAATGAAAGTCTAATGTATAACCTGATCTATCTCCCCCCCCCCCCCCAATGTACCTCCCTCAATGGCCAAGGGTAAGACCCTGGACCAGTTTGATCTTCTGCTTCCCCCAATCCCTTTGTTAAGGCTTTTGAGTAAGACTCTTGGTCGTGAAGACCTCCTCTTTCAGTGAAGTTGTTGTGCTTAACCAAGCTTTCTTCCCTTGGCCACTTAACTCATTGGTTGGCCATCCCCGCAGTGTAGGAGGCCGTCTACAAGGATGGTCAGATGGAACACCAAGTGGGTGATAACACTCAACAGTAGTTACTTCATCCCGATCAGCTCTAATGTAGTCCAGAAACTTTATTGCATGACTTATGTTAGGAAGCTCAAAAAAACTGGAATCTTATGAGAACAAGCTCCAAAATGTAGCTGAGTTTATTTGGCACCGGTCAGTTGTAATAAAACCCATTTCAGTTGATCATTTTTGAACAAAAGTCTTTTGCTTTTGACTTAAATGTCTTTGCTTGGAAAATATGTTCTTGCTGGCAGAAGAGGTCTTTGGGTGTTTCCTTTTTTCTACTACTCCCTTCCCTCCTTCTGAACTTCATTCACCACTTTCTATTGCTCTGTGGAATTACTAGTTCTTTCTTTCTCCTCTCTTTCATTCTCTCTCTTGGTGACTGTTGCTCTGAATTCTCTACTGGTCGCCACACCAGGAGTACATCAGGAGACAGTTAGAGGAGGAGCAGAGGCAGTTAGAGATCCTGCAGCAGCAGTTACTGCAGGAACAAGCCCTCCTTCTGGTAATGGGATCCCCAAGCACCAGCTCCCCCCCCCCCCCCCCCCCCGCCTCTGTCCTTCCTCGGTGTGTGTGTTTGCATGGGGATGCTTGTGTCCTCCTTCACATATGCATGCATTCCAAAAGAAAACCTAATTTGCAAGACACAGAAGAGGAAGTGGTCCAAGCTCCCTCTTTCACTGATTTCATAAAAATTGAAAATGTCACTGGAAGACCTGGGTTCAAATTCTGATTCTGTATCTAATGCATGTGTGATCCTGGGCAAGTCATTTCACAAATTCCTAATTTTACATGTATGTGTGTATGCATGAAGGTCTGTGTGTGTGTGTGTGTGTGTGTGTGTGTGTGTGTGTGTGTGTGTGTGTTGGAGACTATGACTATATTTCTGTCTAAGAATTTCCTGAGATAATCAGGAGGTGAGTCTTTGTTGGGAAACTTTCAATCAGACTTGCTTTTCAATACCAATACACCCTTGGATAAGAGTGAAAAATCTTTCTAAAAAGTAAGTTTGATAAAAGTGAATGGTGGGGCAGCTAGGTGGCACAGTGGATAGAGCACCGGCCCTGGAGTCAGGAGTACCTGAGTTCAAATCCAGCCTCAGACACTTAGACACTTACCTAGCTGTGTGACCTTGGACAAGCCACTTAACTCCATTTTCCTTGCAAAATCCTAAAAAAGAAAAAAGTGAATGGTGACTTATGTATCATGGAAACCCTCTTCACCAATGAAGACACCCAACACCAGAATAAATGTAAGCCTGTTATTTTAGACACATAGCTTAAGAGATTTTCCTGAGGTCATACATCTTATGTCCCATAAGGAAATTGAACATAGGTCTTCTTGGTGTTGATCCCCCAAACTCTGTCCATTGTCTCACCACTTCCTCTTTTTTGAGTCAATTTATTTTTAATTATTTATGAAAATCCACATTGAATATATTTTTATGTTCTTTATTAATGTCCTTTCTTATTATGTTCTATTATTTATTAAAGTTTTGTGAAAATTCAGCTGCATTATAAGTTCAGAATGTTCAAGGCATTGGCATTCATTGCTTTGGGACTCTCAAAGCCACTTGTGAGCATGTTGGAACAAAATCACAGTAAAACATACCACTTCCTTGCAAACCCACTCGAATTTGCAAGATCCAAAGGCCATATTATTAATTTTACTCTTATGCTAGGAACATTTTGTATTCCTGATTCACCCTGCTCTCATTGGAATACTTTTTAAAACATTTTATTGTGGCAACAATATTCTGGATTTTATTTTGTTTACTTTCTTTTTAAAAATCAAAATTTTATTCAGTGACATTCTGCTTTTACTTTTCAATTCTATAAATGTGCTTGTTAATAGCCTCTAGTAGTCATATATATGAATATATATACATTTATATGAATACATATGCATACCTACATGTATCATATAAGCACACATATATGAAAATCTCTTCTTTTTTTCTTAATGTGAACTATAAATAGACTTGCCTCAAGAGCCTTAGGCAAGTAGCTTTAACTTTATCTCTTGGGCCTCAGTTTCCTCATCTGTAAAAATAATAGGTTTGGACTGGATACTTTTTCAGATTAGCTCCAACTCAAAACCTGTTTTACTGTGTTTTTTCAATGTGGGAACTCCTAGTGTGAAAACATCCATATGACATTTCCTATCATATTGAGAAACATTCCATAATGGCAACTCTGGGCATGGAAGCATTCATAAAATGCAGACCATCATATGGATGGTATTTTGTAAGTCATTATGAGTTTCCTACAACATGATCTTGTCCTTGGACAGATATTTAATATGTATCAGAGATGGGATGTGAATCCATTTCTTCCTGACTCCAAAGACTAGCCTCCTATAGCCACCATAACACACTACCTCTCAACATTTTTTTTCCCCTTGAGGCTTCAGTTTAATTGTAGATCTCTGATTGGATTAGATGACAAAATTAGGATATGGAGGTGAACCATTCCAAGTATTCTGCGATGACAGGACCATGTGGCTGCATTGTTGCCATTTTTGTCAGCTTCTGTTGGGTTTGAAGTTAAAGGATCTCAGCTTGAATCCTAGCTTTGCTCTTGACTTTGTACATGACCTCTTGAGGACTGTTTCTTCCTCTGTAATTCGAGAAGATTGACCTAGATGACTTCTAAGGTCCAACTTTAAATGAACAACACCACCTGTGTGACCTTGGATAAATTTCTAAATTTCTCTGGGATGATTTCCTCTTATAACATCAGAGGTTTGACTGGAAGATCCTTTGCTACATTTAATCTATGATCCGCCCTATTTGATCTTAACCAAATTACTACATTTCTCTGGGTTCCAAATTCCTCAAAATGGTAGGACTGATCTACATAATCTCTAAGGTCTTTTCATTTCTAAAGATATAATATTACCCATGTGAAACTGAGCACCGTCTCCAGGTCTCAGTTTCTTCGTCTTTAAAATATGTAGGTTGGATGAAATGACCTCTAAGGTCCCTTCTACCTACAAATCTAAGAATTAAACTGATTTCCGAACCCAAAACAAACCTTTGCTAAGAAGAGAGAAAGGATGAAGAAAGGATAACACCAGGAGGCAAGGGTCGTGTGTATGTGTGTGTGTGTGTGTGTGTGTGTGTGTGTGTTCAAAGTCATGCTATCTCCATGCTAATCCTCTAATTGGATGACCATCAGTGTTCTTTGTGTCCATGGTCCATCTCCTTCCTGATGATTTCTTCCAGTGCCATTGACCCAAGTGACATACTATCTTTTGTTCTCTTCCTCCTCTTTCTGAGCAGGAGTATAAACGCAAACAGCTGGAGGAACAGAGACAGGCTGAACGACTGCAGAGGCAACTACAGCAGGAAAGGGACTATTTGGTCTCTCTTCAACAGCAGCAGCAACAACAACGCCAAGACCAGAGGCCAGGAGAAAAGAAGCCACTATACCATTACAAAGAAGGGATGAATCCTAGCGAGAAGCCAGCCTGGGCCAAAGAGGTATGAAAAAATGGTGACTGAGGTCCAGGATTTTGAAAACTTGTTGAGTTTGTTTGTTCCACATGAGCAGAAAATGGAGTTGGGTGCAACAAAGTTGCACTTTTTTTTATGAATCAAATCCTTAAAATAATCCCACTAGAGACAGAGAAAAGTTAACCCCCTTTTTGTTTATGATCATCCTCTCATGTCAATAAATTGAAAATATTCCTTTCTTTGATGGAAGTCCCAGATGAAGATTTTGTCTATAAGTTGGGCAGTTTACAAGGCCATGCTCACAGGATGCCATATTTCAGCCTTCCTAGGATTCTTGCTATGGGCACTGAACACTTAGTGCATGGGCTATATTACTCATAATTGGTCTAAATCCAGCAAGGAATTGATTTGTTCTTGCATATTCCTCACAGGTAGACTTCTGTCCCCAAACTGGTATATGGTAGAATTAATCAACATAATCCTTGGGGGATTAGATTTGAACATTAAACAATTTTGTTTTTTAAATGTTAATTAGTTTTAAATGTTTAACTTGATTTAAAATTTAATTTTAAAAAGTCTGGGGCAAGGAGAGGAAAGAATGACAAATATACATAATATAGAGTCCCTTAATGACCCTACTGACCATTTTCTTTATGCAATGTCCTGTAAGAAAATCATAAGAAATATGTCTCTTTCCTTATTGTGTGGTGACGTGACCTGGATCCTTTTGTATCCATATGATCCCTTGACTTCATAACTAATGTTTCTTACTTTTTGGTGTTTGTGCTTTAATAGTTCAATTTTGTGATCTACTCCCAGGTACAGCAATGGTCCCTTAATAACTCGCCCATTCTTCCAGCTAAGTGGACCCATTGCTCTGTCAGCCAGCAGCTGGCATGCCTTGTGACCAGAGATGTTCCATTGCCATCCATCCCACAGCCTCCTTCCACCTATGCCGAGCTGATACCCTTGGTTAAGCCTGAATCACGGTCTAGGTCTAAGTCAGGTGCTCAGAAAACTAACAGGTTATCTTCCACTACCAAGATATCAGTGGGTCCTGGGGTCATAAAGAATTCCAAATCAAGACACCTGTTAGAGGATCCAACACAGAAGAAAGCTATAACCACTGATCAGCTTAAGCTTGGCCTTCGGGAACATGAGCCGAAGACTCGGGAACTTAGGAGGACTATGGTGGTAACATGCCCCAAAAGATCTCACTCACAAGAACGTGGCCCATTTAGGGATTTAGGCACTGAGCTCATTGATACTTCCTCACCAAGAATTTCCAAATTAGTGGGCCCTGGTTTGGCCAATAAGAGAATTCAGAAGGACATTCAAGAACCCACTGGGATCTGGGGAAGAAAGTCTATGAACTCATATATATTTACAAGTGCCTTTTCCCCTCTTAGGAGTGTAAAATCACTAGGTGACATCTCCTTGGACCCTGAACACTTTAATTTAAATGTTTCTAGCCCAAAGTATGACTTGAGAAGATCAGAGAGGAAAGCTCTCCTTGAAAATCCCCTCGTTCCCTTGAGAAGCACCCCAGAATTTCTCTTCTCTCCAACACGGTTTCTTCGTGAGCAAACTCAAAGGAAGATAGGGGAAAGTCTGCAACAATTTCTTCTTCCTTCCTTCAATCTCTACCAAGCACGATCTCAGCTGAATTTATCCACATTGGCACCTTTATTTTCAGGTTTCCATTTGTCCTCACAGAACTTCTTGGCCTATGCTCACCATGCAGATCTGACTCCTCTTCCTGCAGCCTTCAGGAGTAGTCATGTGGCTGATGGAAAATCCTCATGGATCCCAGTGATGCCATTTTCTAGTCCTCATTGTTCATCCCTACTTCCTTTACAAGCACCTTCTAGGAAGAAAGCCATCACTGATGGGCCCATGAATGGCAAGAGAATCATGTCACTGAGCACTCCTGATGTGAGGTTTGCCAGACACCATGACTCTGAGCCCCCACTGGTGGGTGACATCTCCCAGGGAGAAACTTCACCTCTTTCTGGACATATGGGCTTATTGTCTGGTCATTCGCTTCAAATAACTCCTTTGGGGATATATTTCACATGCCTCTAGTACTATAATTAACCATAATTCTGTTCAGAGAGATTTTCCAAAGTCTTAAAATGGACCTGTCCTTGTCTCAAGTCAGATTGACACATGAGGACGAAATAGAAATCATGCTCAATTGGACATAAGAGGGAATTGATCATTTCTTTGACTTAATTCAACATTTATTTTAGGATCTGTTCATTTTCTTTTCAGATGCTATTGTGACAAACCTCATCTCCTAAACTGGAGAAGATGGATATTTTAGAATAATCACTATATATGTTTTAAGGCTTCTACTGTGAACAGAATTTTCCAACTAACTATGTGGTCAAGATGCTGCCCCTACACTGGGCATGTCTAACTGATGAAATGATTTGGGTCTCTCTTGTGGATATAGGAATGAAAATGGAAAGTTGTCTTTCCCAAATGAGATTTTTGCCAAAATTCAAATTGGTGAATATGCTGTGAAGACATGTATAGCACAGCATGGTGAAAAAACATCAGATTTCAAGTAATAGGACCTGAGTTCCCACTTACTCCTTGTCTGATCTTGGGCTTTATCTCTCTAAGTCTCAGTTTCCTCATCTATAAAATGAAGAAATTAGATTAGATGACCTTTTAGCCTTCTCCCGGTTTTAAATCTATATGCCTATATTTCTCTAAGAAAGTTGACAGTAATGATAGGACCGCTTTTGTGCCTTCTAGTCCATTTGGTTCTCTGTTTGCAGTCATCTCACTTTACCACCCACTATTTCTCCAGTCTCTGTAGCCATATTTGTTTTCCAATTTTATCTCATATCCTTCTCCCCAGTATAATTTTGTTTGCTTTAAGTCTTCTTTTGGCTAACTCTCATCTCTTTCCTTATCTACCAAACAACATGATGGATGCCCTTAGGTCTCTTTATTTTGCAAAATTGGCAATGGCAGTGTTACTTATTTGTTGCTCCCAAGTCTGAGTTGGGAAGAGTCATTGGTATTTGGGTAAAAAAAAGAGAAAAAAACCTAAAAGTTCCTAACTTTTTATAATTATTAATGAATTTCCCAACTTACGGTTCTGCTATGTCATAGGATTTTAGTGGCTCTCTATTCTATTTACCAATAACTCCTGAATTATTTTAAAATTTCCTTCAAAAGTGTGCTCCTAAATTTTCTACAGAAACAACTTTAGTTTCCCAGGGTTTTCCTCAAAGCCTCTTTAAATGGGCAGCCAAAGGACAATGGAGAGACAATTTAAACAAGTACGCCCACTATAGACATAAAATTACAAAGGAATACTATAAAGGGTATCCTTAAAGACATACATAAGTGGGAAAATGACAGGTTGTTAATTGAGTACATAGGGTGGTATGGTGGGATCTGGATTCAAATTCAACCTGCATGGGTAAGAGGTCACAGCTGCTTCTCTACATTCTTAGCTTCCTAGACTTAATTATCCTCTTCCTACCCCTATGGCCTTGGGCAGGTTTTTTTTTTTTGTTTTGATGTTGTTTTTACTTCTATAGGCCTCAGTTTCCTCATGTAAAGTCAGGTAATGTGACCATAAAATCTTGAAGGTCCTTCACAGCTCTCTAGATCTATGATCTATAAACCTTTGAGAATAGTACAAGGAATTGGCAGCCTTTAGAATCCATTGATATCCTCATAACATAAAATAAGACCTTGAGGATCTTGAGGGTACAGCAAAGTGGCAAAAATATGCAATCTAAAGTAAGCATGTCATTATTTTGAGCCTTTCTATGGATTTTCTATTTGTGTTGCCACAAGAAACTAAAGGTCTACATTCTTCCCACCCCTACAATCCTTCTCTCTCCTCTCCTCTTCTCTTTTCTCTCTCTTTGTCTCTTACCTTCCTCTCTCTCTCTCTCTCTCTCTCTCTCTCTCTCTCTCTCTCTCCTCTCTCTCTCCCTCTCCCTCTCTCTCTCTCCTCTCTCTCTCCCTCTCCCTCCCTCTCCCCCTCCCTCTCTCCCTCTCCCTTCTCTTCTCTCCTTTTAGGAAAAATAGGGTCTTAGATCTAGACCCAGAAGGAACTTCTAAGACTACATAATCCAACCCTATTATTTTGCAGAGAAGGAAACTGAGGCCCTAAAGGTTCAGTGTCTAGTCCCACAAGTTATAAAGATGCTCACAAGTGTGATCTCAATTCAGCCTCTCTTATTCCAGCCCCCGTGTTCTTCCCAGCTTGTCCCATAATGGGTTAGCTTCATTTCCTCTCTCACCTTCATCTACTATCATACCTGCCCTAGACTGGAATGAAGAGAGAAAGAACTAGGTATCATAGGGACTAGTGGTGATCTGTAGATACAGAGAGAAAGTAATGGACAATCATAGACTATGTTCCAGACACCTTGGTGGCAGAGTGAAGGGAAGGGACATTTCTGAGGGCCATTGGCTGGGATAGTGTCTCCTCAATGGTCATTCATTTCTAGGGAACTTTGTAATTTGAGGCCTACTTGTATGCCATTTTCTTGAGGAAATTTTATTTAATGAAATTTCTGACTCAGGAGCCACATTGACTTTGCTGGTTCAATTTTTGAGGCACAAAGAGAAGCACATCTCTCCATGAAGATAGTTAAGGGAAAAATAAAAGTCTCATCCTTTTTCAACTCCATTCTCCCTGGTCATGCCAACCAGTTGGAGGTACCACCATTTCTGGACCATGATGGAAGTCATAGGATCATAGGTCTCAAGGTGGAAGGGACCTCAGAGTCTCAGAGTCCAACTCCCTCCTTTTATAGGTAAGGAAGCTGAGGCAAATAGGATTAAGTGACTTGCCCAGGTGACACAGCTATTAAGTGTCTGGAGTTGAATTTGAAATCAGGAAGCTGAGTCTTCCTGATTCCAGGCTCAGCCCTCTACTGTACCACTGCCCAGACCTTCCAAGGCAGGATTTGAACCTGTGACCTCTAATTCAAGAACTAGTGTTCTTTCCACTGAAACAGATTTTCATATTTGCATTGCTGATAAAAAAGGGAACCACAGCTGGAGAGGTAATTCTGCCTTTTCAGTTGTCACCTTAAGGCAATGACTTAGAGCTCTCTTCTGCTCCTTCCAAACCCACTTCATGTCCCCCATCTTGGCAGCACATCCTCTTTCTCTGGGGAGTAGCAGAATGCTTGGCATACACAAGTGTTGAGTGAGATTATATTTTATGTATTTTTTTACACTCCGTCATGTTCTTTCTTTGTGATTTGTGCCCATCATCTGGCAGATCTACTTGGTTTGGCAAGCAGGCATCAGACCTGGTCCAAGCTGTCTTTCTGTTTCCCACAGCCCTTTGGAGCTTCATGTTGAGCCCCTATAGTTCCTTTCCTAATCTTCTGGCTAGCTATTTCTGTCTGTTCTTTCCCACCCTCCTCCTTACCCTTTATCTCATCCTAGGCTCATAACTTTAGCAGTGGAAGGGGCCATGGTAGTCATCTAGCTCAACCCTTTACTTTTCTATCTCTTCAATCTATTTGAAGAGGCAGTGGGTGGTGCAGTTAGAGTTCTGTGTTGTAAAGTCCTCAATAAATCACTGAATCACTATCTGCCTCAGTTTCCTCCACTCTAATAATAGATAATAACTCCATCTAACCCCCCAGAGAAAGCACTTAGGACAATGCTGATTTGTTCTCCTTTCCTCTCTTTTCTACTTCACTCCCATTTCTTGTTCTTCCTAGGTTCTAAAAGTCTTTGTTGGAATTTTCTATGGCATCTGAAATGCTATCTGTGTGACATAGGTTTCACAGCTATTCATAATTCATTATTGCTATTCACCAAGATCATCAAAGAACAAGGGAAAAGAAACAGAGGCTTTAGAGCCCAAGATCCAGGATCAGATCCCAGTTCTGCCCTTTCACTTCTGGGTGACATTGGGCAAACCACTCTGAACCTCAGTGTTGCTCATCAGTAATATGGGGACATGGGGCTGAGCAACTGATAAGATCATCACTGACCCTCTCTGTGTTCAAATGGAAGAGATCTTAGTGGCCATTCTTCTAGGCCAGAAGGTCTTAAATTTTTTTTTTTTGTTATTGTTATTATAGCTCTCTCTGGTGGTCACTCTGGTGAATCCTATAGACTCCTGAGAATAATGTTTTTAAATACATAAAATAAAATGCTTAGGATTTAAAAGGAAGCCAGTTCTTTTGAAATATAGTTATCAAAGTATTTTTAGAACAAAGTTCATGGTCCCCAGGTTAAGACCCTCAGAAAGTCCAATTTCCTCTTTTTTTTTCACATGAAGAAATTGATATCCATGGAGACTGAATGATCTATCTATGAAGATAAACATTAGCCATGATTCAAATTCAGACTATCTGAATCCAGCTACAGCAGACTTTCCACTGAACCACTCAGGGCTACATAGTCCTCAGCTTACCAATGTTGTCTAAGCTTCATATTCTCCTACTGTCTTTGCTTGAAATGGGAGTTTCCCAATAAATAAGTCTTCTAGTTTTAAGCTATATACTTCTGTCCTAATTTTCTTTAGGGTCCATAACCTATAGGACCACTAGTTGGAACTAGGGCTCAGGAAATCTTTCACTTCAAACCCTGATTCTCCAGCGAGTATATATTTGAATTGTCCCAAACTGATAAAGAGTTTGTTGTTTTTGAGGTCCTTTAGAAAGGAAAAGAGCACACAGCTTTACTTGGTAATCATCTGCTGAGTTGGATGTGACAGGATGTGACTCATGCCATTATGAGGCAAGTGAGCCTGGGGTCAGAGCATCTTGAGAAGGCTCAGAGCTATTCTCAGCCTCTTATTTCTTCCTCCAATATTGTCTTCAAGCCCAGAGTTGAACAGCTGTTTTAGAAGAAGGCTGTTAGAAGAAGGAAGAAAGCATTAAGCAACAAATTGCCTTAAACTTGAGTTGGATTCTAACAGTTTTTGCCATCAGCAATGGAGCTATTACTTCCACCTCACCATGTTTCCTTCCTTTGCCTTCTCTGGATCATAGACCTCACCCCCTTTCAGAGCTGATCAAAAGCTCTCCAGAAGGATTTTGTTTGGATTTCCTATTAGAAATCATGTAATGCAAAGAAAAAAAACTGGCTTTCAAATGGAAATTAATCAATTCCTCCTAATCTTTTTTTTCCCACTTTTCCATTCATCTAAAGAGTGTTCTCTCCTTCACTGATGCAACCCCATATTATCATGGAGAACAACATACTGTGGGCTGGTCTTTGGTCAGGTTGCTTCCAACACTAGCTAAAAAGCGTCTCATTATTTTTTCTGTTTTTCCCTATCCTTTGGCAGCAAGTAGTTGGTGTTGAAGCTTGGATCATAGGCAACTTATTTGGAACTCCTTGGAAGCAGACAGACATAAGACATAAGCCTGGATGATATCCCAGTTTCTATTCATCCACCTCCTCATTCTGAAGAAATCTTTCTACCTTCTATATTTTCATATTCATCTTGTTTTTTTCTTCTCTGAGATAAATGGAGTGATCCTTGGTGATCTGAGAGAATGGGCCTCTGCCCAGTGATGATATAAAGACCTGATTGTCTCATTGATCTACCTGGGAGATTTTGTTATCAGAAAAGACACCACCAGAGTGGTTTTTGATTTCTTATCTCAAGGCCTGAGCAAAATCACATTAGTCAAGTAACACTTGGAGTAGTGCCATTTTCCCTTAATTCATCAGGATTAGGTTTTCAATGATACTTCTGCAATGCACCTTCCCCAGCTATTTGGTACCATCCTTGTCCAATAGTGAAATTTAATGCTTATTGCTACTTCAGATCACTGACTGGAAGAAATGCCTGGCAGACCCATAGATGAAAATTTAGAGATTATGTAGCTCAACCCCTTTATTTTATAGATGAGGAGACTTAAGTGACTTATTCAGAGTCACACAGAGATAGAAAAGATCCTCCAAGTACTAGTCCTCTTTCCACTATACCATACAACCTCCTCCATAAAAGATGCAATCAAGAAATCTTCAGAACTCAGTGTCTAGGGGACTGGACAATGTGAAAGGCAATGTCCAGGTATAAGAGATGAGAGATCCTTGAATTTTAGGATGAAACAAAAGCAGACTGGGAAGCTGGCCTGTTAAATTATCTGGTGGAAAACAAAAGAGGATTTCATTCACGTATCTGAATCTTTTTAAATTTCAAACTAGAAGTCTATTTTCTAACAGTTGTAATTAACTTTCCACCCAAGTCAACATCAGTGCCACATCCTCCCTCTTTGCCATGTTTGCTTCTAACAAACGCTTTAATGTGCTGTGGTTCTGTCAGAGGTAAGGACAATTCCCTTGCTGGGGTAACATTGAGGAGGTTTGCAAGTGGTATTTTCTGTAACTCTTTCAGCTTTTCATAAAATGGATTCCTCTGGGGCAAGCTTTTCTTCCACTGACCTCTTTCTCTCAAACGTGCTTTCTAAACTACCATACATGTATTTTCAAGTACCAGACAATTATGTGACTAAGCTAAAGGTTTATCTGGATTTAAGAAAATAGCTAGGATCTCTGTGGTTCAAATATTCTGGTTACTAAAACTGTAACTGTGGTGGATCTGGATACAAGCTTCATTTCCCCCTGAAAGCCCTTCCTTAGAGACACTGCATCTTTGCCTCCCCAATATCCCCTGGCAGTGGTTTCCCCAGGAGCAACTTGGGGTATTTTAGCACATCTGCTTTCTCCTACCCAGGAGTTCATATTCCAAGTTTGCTCCTTTTACAATGCATTATCTCTCAGGAACTCTCTTCCTATATATTACAGTTACCCTGGATGTGAGAATTAGTTGGACACATTGGTCCATAAAAATACAGGTATACATGTGGTATTTGGAAAAGTAATATTGTGCATGGTTGGGTCTTGCTTATTTCGCTGCTGCCTTTTCAAAACGTCTTCACTTTTATTTCTTCTCCTTAAGTGAGCCTTGTCCAGGTGATCCACTTAATAGCCATTGTTTCTTTGCTTTGTAACCCATTGCAAGAAAAGGCTTAGGGGAACATTCTGGTGTAAGACTGTAACCTGTTTCCATTAGTTGTGTTTGGTCAGATGGTGTGCTTTTAGGGGAAATGAAATATTGTGACAAAGGGCCACAATATGTATGTAACTTGAATATAGACAACGTATTACTGTAAATACCTTGCACAGCTATGGGGGTCTGAAGAGACAGAGAGGGAGATTTTAAATAATATCTTCTGCCCTGGTTAAACTTCAAGGAGCAGTTTTTTGTTTCATAGAGTTTTTAATTGGAAGTTTCCCAAAATGTGCCACAACATAGAGTTCATCCAGGAGTGCCATGAAAACTATGGAACATATTCTTGCAGCCTCAGTACACTTGTGTGAGTTTGATAGCAAGCTGAATTTTTTTAACCAAAGAGAATACTGTTGCATGAGCAAGATGGTACAGGGGACAGAGCATCTTCCTGAGTTTAAATCCAGTCTCAGATTCTCACTAGCTGTGTAAGCCATTTAGCCCTATTTGCCTCAGTTTCCTCATCTTTAAAAATGGACTGAGAAGGAAATGGCAAACTACTCCAGTATCTTCACCAAGAGTTAGACTCAACAGAAACAACTCAATAATAGCATGAATAAAAAACATTTGAAACTATTGTTTGAGCTTATTAACATGCTTTAAAATAATAATGACAATTCACACATGCACATCAAATATCAATGACTAGGTGATGATTTCTGTAGAGAAACAGCTTGTCTCCTGAGTGACTAATATGAAAAAAATAGATTATCTGAATGTTAATTCACATCTGCCAGGAGGAGCAACTGGAAATACAAGTAACCAACATTTATTAAATGTCCATTATGTGTCTCAGACACTATGGAAACAAAGAAGAAATGATCAAACCCTGTCTCCAAGAAGCCTATAGTCTATAGCATATTCATATAAATAAAAATTGCACTTATGTTCACTTAAAAATCATTTAGAAAAGGGGCGGCTAAGTGGCACAGTGGATAGAGCACCGGGCCTGGAGTCAGGAGTACCTGGGTTCAAATCCGCCCTCAGACACTTAATAATTACCTAGCTGTGTGGCTTTGGGCAAGCCACTTAACCCCATTTGCCTTGCAAAAAAATCATTTAGAAGGATATAAAAATTGAAGTTATCTCAACAGGTATTAAATGGTAGACAGTATTTAATATATCCCCAAAATTCTGAATTGAAGACTAATATTGAAAAATGTAGCAAATGGACAATCACTACAAGGGATATTTGGAAGATAGGTAGACCATGAAAAAATATGTTGAATGATCAGAGATGGAATCAAAGTCCCAGATTTTCCTTTCTTGGAGTGGATCCCTCTAATCTTGTTTTAGAGTGTGCATTCTGCCCATCCATTTACATTTTCCTTAAGCATTGATCTTCGATGAATAGAGCACTGGCCTTGGAGTCAGGAGGACCTGAATTCAGCCTCAGACACTTAATTATTACCTAGCTGACCTTGGACAAGTCACACAATTCCACTGCCTTGAAAAAAAATTTTTAAAAACCCAACAAAAAACAAACTGATTCTTCATTGGATTGGCAGGACAGGTAATAATGGCAAGTTTCACAAAACCCAAAGATTGGTGCCATAAGCATAACTGAGCATTCATTAAGCACCCACTACTTGCAAGTCACTTGCCAAGTATTGGGCATACAAAAATGCCCCAGAATGGAATCATTCCTGCCTTCAAGCTCCCTCATATGCCTAGTGCTCTGTGGTATTTCTAATTCTTCAAGTTGGGAAAGAATAGAAGTGGTAATAAAGAGAATCAATACATTAATGTGAAATAGGCCAAGGAAAAAATGAAGGAAGAAAATACTAATTCCTAGGATGCAGGAAACATTTTCAATAGGAAATCACATAATAAGTAAGCAAGTCAGGGATTCTAGGAGATAGACATGATGAGGCAATCTATTCTGGATGCTGAATATGGTCACTTCAGAAATTTCTAATGAAAAAACAGCTGAAACTAACAGGGCCTCCATAATCAATCAAGACTTTACATATTTTACATAAAATCATATCCTGGTTTGAGATTGGGTCTGGAAGGGACCCTTGGAATCTTTGCATTCAACTGCCTAATTTTGCTGATTAGGATAACTGAGTCCCAAAGATGGGAAGTGATTCACCCAAGGTCACAAAGGTATAAGTCATAGAATGGGATTTGAACTCAGCTAACCTGACTCCAAATCAACCCTCTTTCGGCTATACCATGAGAATCAGAGAGACCCAGGCAAGATGATGGCACTTATTCTGTGGACATTTGCCCTGATTTGGAAGACTATTTTTGGTCTTTTGATGCTAATTGGGTATGGAGATCTGGGACCTTCTAAATGGGCTTGGTCCTGAAGGCCCCAAAATGGCTGTGCAAGTAATTACAGTATACATGAACTGAGGCAAAGACTGATTTGTATCCACTGTTTTTTTCCTGCTTGTAGGTCGAAGAACGTTCTAGACTCAACCGGCAGAGCTCCCCTGCCATGTCACACAAGGTTGCTAACCGGATATCTGACCCCAATCTGCCCCCTCGATCGGAGTCTTTTAGTATTAGTGGGGTACAGCCTGCTCGAACACCACCTATGCTTAGACCAGTGGATGCCCAGGTATGAAAGCTCTTAGAATCATAGACTTAGAGCTGAATTTGACCCTGGAGATCATCTAGAACCAACCCACGTCACTCCCATTCTACAGATGGAGAAAGTGAGGCCAGAGAGGTTACAAGACTTGCTTTTAACAAAGTTGTAATTTAAATCCAGGTCTTTTTGCCGCAAATCCAACATTCCTTCTGTTCCAACATTCATCTTCCCCTGGGACCTGTAACAGATCTCAGGAGAAAACGATGATAAGAAATTGATAATCTGTTTGTATATGTATATGTATGTGTGTATGTGATGTGTTTGTATTGTATGTTCATTTGTGGTCTTTTCACTGTGTTAATTCCACTGGCACAGAGAACTTCCATTGTGGAAATTCTTTCCACCAATGCAGATCTACAAACTAAACTCTTAGAAAATTTCTTAAGGAACACAGAGAGGTTTTATCCTTGCCAAGATTTACATAATCAGTCGTTGCAGAGATCATGCTTGAACTTAGATCTTCCTTACGCCTGTTCTAATCCTCTTTCTTCCATTATTCTGTTCCCCCCATTAGAAGACCCCTTTAAGCTAGCTAATATCAGTTCACTGATTGCCACCATTCAAATCATGACTGGTCACATAATCCACACTCCCCAAAATAAGGAAGATGGAGGTTGGGACTGGCTGCCAGGACTCAGCTCAGGTGATACTATGGCACTTGAAGCTAGAGCAACAGCCGGGGGTGGATCCCTGACTTGGATGTGTCCAGTTTAAAATAAGCAAGAATAGAGAATCTTCTCTGGTACCCAATAGCAGTTTCATTCCTCTTGGACCTCATCAGAAATTAAAGACTATAAGGGACTTTACCCACGTGGCAACTAATCTATTGTATTTAAAAGTGTAGCCAGAAGAGCACTAGATATACTACTCATGATGTGAATGGTATTGCACAAGGCTTTTGAACCTTCCTCATTGTTTCATTTCTCTCATCTGTAAAATAACAGTTCTAACCTCAATATTTTCTCATTTATTTTCTTGCTTTCACCATCTATATTCTGCTTGGCAAAGGAATATAATCATGGACCCAAAATGAGGATGTTTGGGTTTCCTGTATTCTTCATTCTTTCTTAGTTGGGGGAACAAAGGAGTTTTTCCAGAAAGACTTTAAGGACTTTTAGCCATGAACTTCTTCAGATAAAACTTTCAAGAAAATAAAGGAAATAGGGCTATTGTCACTCAAATGTGTTATATTTCTTCTAGGTGGCCTCAATCAGGTAAAAGTTTCCAAGTACTTTGCACAAGAGTTGCCTGTCCATGAGCATATAACTGACTTAGCAAGTGTTCTCTCACAGCAGTTGGATGCTATTCATTAATATTCAGGCTTTGGAAGCTTTGAATTTCATTAACTACTCCTTAACAAGATAGTGCAGCATTATGAACAGTTAGTCTCAAAGTCAAGAAGACTCAGCTTCAAATTCTCCCAGACTCAGGTCCCCAGAAATCTCTCTAGGACTATGAGTAAATGGTTGGAATATGAGTAAACGAGCAATATGAGTAAATTCATTGGAATAGAAACTTTCACCAGAATGAATGAAATCACAAATCCAATAAACTCCAATGCCCCTTCTCCCTTGAAGTCATCTTTGGAGTAGGTTCTCACATGTGGAGGGGGACTTGAAAGGACAGGAGACATTGTATGGGAATGCAATCTCATGTAATTAATGGGGACCAAACTTTTTCCAAGACCAATAAATAAGATTGATCTCTTATGAGTCCTTTCAGTGGTCTCCCGTCACTTGTTTCAAGTAAGATTGGGTTGTATGGAGAGTTCAGGTCAGGGCTTCTTTATCTTAACCTAGTTTTGCCTCCAGAATATCAGTCTATTCAACTTAAGAGAAACAAAGTCTTTGACAGTTGCTCTATTAGTGATAGAAATAGGAAAGGAACACATCAATAAAGCTTTAAGAGAAGAAAAAAAGACATTAAGGAACAGGGACAAATGGGGCAACTTTGCTACTATCTTGGAAAACAGCAAAAGACGTATATTGAAAAATGATTACTGTTAAGTCTACAATAAAAAGAAAATTTTAAAAATACCTTCCCATGGGGGCAGCTAGGTGGCACAGTGGATAAAGCACCGGCCCTGGAGTCAGGAGTACCTGGGTTCAAATCCGGGCTCAGACACTTAATAATTACCTAGCTGGGTGGCCTTGGGCAAGCCACTGAACCCCATTTGCCTAGCAAAAACCTAAAAAAATACCTTCCCAAATATGACACCTTCAAGAGGATCAGAATTTTTAAAAAGATGTTAGAAATTTCTAAATTGGAGTGGGCAGAAAGGCTTTTTCCCTTTGTTTAAAAATAGGATGATATTGGGGGTGTACCTGGCAGGAGGAGCACATCTTTGAGATGTCTGTTAGAATTTTTCATTGAAGGAGCAATAAACTGATTGAGACTTCAATTTATTTTCTGATTTGTTTTGAATGCCATCACAATGTGTTCAGCCAATGAACTTAACTTGGGTCTCAGAGTTCCAGATGAAGTCATATTTACCTACTGTTGCCAAAAGTTTCCTTGGTCCTTAGTGGTTATCTCAAGGTGGTCCTATGGTCATTCCTAATTTTCATGCATCTAAAATGCACAGCACCAACTAGAATTTAAAATCTCCAGTCTAGAAGGATGTAGGTCAGTTGCTAGGAGATCTATAATATTATAACTGAAACTCCAGTATAGATTTTTTCAGATTTTTCTTTTATTTTTTTTCCTTTAATGACTTCTTAATAGTAAAGAACAAACTATTTAACCTCTCTGTGCCTCACTTTATATCAGTGATTCACAGATGAAGATAGTTACATGATTGAACATACAAGTATATGTGTGTTTATATATTATATATATATATTAAATATATGCACACATTCATGTAATGCATATGCACGTCAAACACATTTGCCCCACTGACCATGACACATACTGCTCAATCTTAACAAAAATTTTTGAAGGATGAAAAGTCATAAATACAAAGGATACATATAATTCAATTCATACACCAGGATTTCCCCCCCCCCCCCTTTAGTTTAGTTTCAACATCTTGATTCTTATTTCCCCCTCCTAATACTGATGCTCTCATTTTGGCTTAATGCTTAGATTCCACATCTGGTAACGGTGAAATCCCAAGGACCCTCCCTCTCTGCCTCTCAGTCAGTGCATGAACAACCCACAAAGGGGATAGCGGGGTTCCAGGAGGCTCTGACGGTGACGTCTCACCGTGCTGAGATGCCACGGCAGAACTCGGATCCCACCTCTGAAAACCCTCCTCTCCCCCCTCGCATTGAAAAGTTTGACCGAAGCTCTTGGTTACGGCAGGAGGAAGACATTCCACCAAAGGTAACACCACCGAGGTGTTTGGGTTTTGTTTTTAACTTATTTTATGGGGATTTTTTAGCCTACTTCTACCAACATCCAAATTTAAGAGCTAGACTTGGAGTTATGTTGACAAAGAATTTAACTGTTATAAAAATATCCTTCATCATTCCTAGTCCTCATTCTTCCTCTAAAAAGCCCAAAAGGAAGAAACTGAGGCACAGAGAGTTTGAGTGACTTATTGGCACACACTTATCCACGATTAAGAGCCCAAATCTTTTGTTCTCCAAACCACTGCAAATACTTTCACACCAGATATTAAATAATGGACCTCTTGATTGTCAACTAGGTCTGTGTTTTACATGGCAGGAGAGCGCCAAATGAAAAGTGTCACCTTCATCCACATGTTTTCTCGATGGAAAGGCAAATACCCAGATTTTTCTGAGGGCATAGTCATCCTTTTTTGGCTAGCTTTCTTAGAAGCTGTGTTAATTGTCCACTCTCTTTTGAACATTTTGGGAGCCAGTTTGAGATCAGTTTTGGCCAACACTTAAGCTTATGTCCAACACACGTTCAGATGTGAGCAGTTCCTTGTTCCTGAAGTGAATCATCTTTACCATAAGTCAAGAAATATCCTAGGAGGGGAAAGGAGGCATAGTGTGAAATGTACTGGAAGAATTTTATTCACATTGGATGTTGCATTACACCAATGAAATCACAGTCCCAGATACCTCACCCTTGTCACCTTGTCACCTCTCTCTCTCTTTGATTTTGAAAATCATAGATCATAGGCTGGAAGTGACCTTTGAGTGCATCAATTTTTCCTGAAGAAACAGAGGTATAGATAGAGAGAGAGGTTAAGGGACTTGTCCAGAGTTACTCAACTAATGTGAGGTGTGATATAAATCCAAGTCGTTCTGAATCCAAGTTCAGAAGGGTTTACAATTTGTGTTTTTATGGGGCACTAAAACAAAGAATTTCTCACAGAGCCCAAGGCTGACTTTACTCCATTGTAAATTTATCTTAGGTCAGTGATTTCCTCACTTTCTCAATCTTCCTAATTCCCCTATCTGTTCTCCACTGAAGAAGCTGGTGAGTCCAGATTCCAAAGTTGCTAAGAGTGGAGATGGATGGGGGTGTGGTTTTTTGTTTTGTTTTGTTTTTGATTCATCTAGAGAAGAGCAGAACTAACTAGGAGCATAGGTATGGAATCAAGTGAAAATGTGGGAGGATTGGGCAGGGAAGTAACCTTGGTGGCAGTGAGCCATGGGTAATATAAATGAGAAACCACATGGCAAAGTAAGTAAACACTAACATGAGAGTCCAGAAGATCCAAGTTCAAATCCTGACTCTGCCAAATACTGGGTACATACCCCTGGGCAAGTTACTTCCACAAGCAATTATTAATAGCCTACTCTTCATCAAAGGTGGTGCTCAACACTGATAAAAGAAAGGCAAAACCAGACCTTCCCCAAAGGACTTCACAATCTAAAGAGGAAGATGATATGGAAACTATGTGCAAATAAGATATATAGAGGTTAGCTTGAAGTTAACATCAGAGAAAAGGTACTAGGACTTGGAGAAGGCTTCTTGCAGAAAATGGGATTTCAGCTGAGGCTTGAATGAAAGCCAGGAGATGGAGAGAGGTGGGTGGTCCAGGTGCAAATTCAGAATTAGTTGATGCAGTGCCTTCTTCAAGGAAGCATGAGGAGGCTGATGCCACTAATCATAGACTATGAGAGTGGCAAAAGGTACAAGAAGATGGGAATATTAGCAGTTAGTGAGCTCATGAAAGGTTTTAAAAGCCAAACAGAGGCAACTCAGACTATAGCAAAGAAGGGGTCTGCATTAGGGGAGGAAATTCCTTACCAGGACTCTTTACACCAAAAAAAAAAAAAATTATAGGCAGGTCTGGCAGGTGAAAGGAAGGAAGGAAGAGATGGAAGGAGGAAAGGAAAGAAGGAAGTAAGGGAAGAAGTGAGGGAAGGAGGAAAGGAGAAGAAAAAAAAAGGAAGAGATAGAAGGAAGGAAAGGAAGGAAGGCAAATGAGAAGAAGAGAAAAAGAGACAGAAAAAGAAAATCTGACATTGAAGACACTGGTTGATGTCTCTAATACCTACATTTACGACTTAAGTGCCTCATTTTAAGAAAAGTAGCTGTTGGCAGGTCTTGAACTTAAAAAACACATATCTCAGGCTTTCCTCAAACAGCAAATTTCCTTCATGAAGTTAAAATAGTTTTTTCCCCCCAGAATATTTAGAAGCATATCTATTCTATAAATTGAGATGTGCCTATATCTACTTTCCCATATGAGAGAATAACTTTTCTACCATCACCATCATAGTGATACTGTACTCACTTTTATTCCCCTTTATTCTTCATATGTACCACTTTTTAAAATTACACTTCATATTTCAATACCGACCGATCTCTTAAAACTAAAGCAGGTCTTTGAAAAGAAAATAGTGCTTACAAACTCAATCACAGGTCAAAAATACCAAAAATGCAAAATCATTGTTGGGAAGTTGGGTTTTGCAGTTGACTCTGTCATTCCAGTGGCAACAGGCTCCTAGACATGGGAAATGCAACCAAGATTCTGTCTTGACATCTAAGTTTTTTTCCCTTGTACTCATCGGTCTCTTATTTGCCCAAAAACTGTGGAGGATAGAAGTGGGATTCACTTTAATCTGTGTCACTTCCTTTTGTTGCTTTCTTGGCTCTCTATTGAGGGACTACTCCTTGTTCCTTTGAGTCATTCCCCCCACCTTCTCCAACTAAACCATCACAGCAAAATCAGCATCTATTCTGTCAGCTTGTTCACCCATTACCACTATAAGGATCAAATCAAGTTTAAACATTATGATAATTCAGACCATTTTCATTTCTCTGTCTGTCTGTCTGTCTCTTGTCTCTCTGTCTCCCAAATTTAGATCAATTTTCCTAAAAGGTGGATTATTTTTAGATTTCATTCAAGGAATTGGATGTTGGATAGTGGGAAGAAGGGTAATTCTGACTTGTATTAGATATTCCTTATAACTTAGGGGGATTTATATTTATATGTATAGATATTTATCATTTATCTACATCTCCATATATCTCTCTAGTTAAATGTCTATGTATCTATATCTGCATCTATATAGATATGGATATATAAGCATTTTTCTTTAGATAGTGATGTTGATATTCATATAGCTCTGTCTAAAAATACAGAGATCTCTACATAGCTATCCAAATATCTTTACATCTATATAGATTTGCAGATAGTCTACATATAGAGAGATCACTAGATAGCTGGATGGATGGATATGATATAGAGACAGATAGATATGGATATAGCGATAGATAAATAGCTTAAACCAGATTCAATAGATGGGTATGATATATAGATAGATATGGGTAGAGACAGATAAATAGGTAAATTAGATAGATAGATAGAAATGGATGTAGAGAGAGAAAAGTAGATAGATTAAATAGATAGACATGGATATATAGATAGACCAATGTGGATGTAGGCATAGATAAATGGATAAGGGGATAGATTAGATAGATAGATACATGGATCTATAGATAGATATGAATATAAAAAAGATATATATTGGAAAGGAGTAGAATGTGGACTACGGAGATTTAATTGTAAGTATCCCTCCTCAGCACCTGGAGACATTCTGATTTTCTTCCAGGTGCCTCAACGAACAACTTCTATATCACCAGCATTAGCCAGAAAGAACTCCCCTGGCAATGGAAATGCACTGGGACCCAGACTTGGATCACAGCCCATCCGAGCAAGGTAAGGTGATCAGATTAGAAGACTGTAGCAAATGTTTCCTCCTACCTTGTCCTCATTTCTTTCCCCAATATTTTTCATAGCTATCTTTATGAGTTTCTTCGATATTCTGAAGTCTGATTTGTACTCCAAGTTCTTTGCAAGCAAGAAAGGGGCCTTCTCTTTCACAGACTCCAATATTGCTCTCTATATAGGAGGTGCCCAATTAATGCTTTTGGCCGAACCATCCATGGCAGAGCAGTAGAAGCTGAATTCAAAGTGAAAAAGATTAGAGCTATATTAGTATGTTCTCAGACTGGTGACCAATTAAGCAATGAGGAAGATGTAGCTTTACTGGTCAGTGGTGCTTCACCAATTCTTGGAGTCACTGAAATGCTTAAGATTAAGGAAAGATCAAGTGATTCTTACTGTGAGATATGCAAACTTTACATATATATATATATATATATATATATATATAAATGTATATAATTGATAATGATATTTAAATATAACTTATTTTTTCTCATCCCATGCATTTTGTGAATTTAAAAATATTATTTTGAGGAGGGGGCCTAGGCTTTGTCATACCACCAAATGGGTCTTTGAAATAAGAGATTATCCAATCCAACCCACTAATTTTTACAGATGGGAGAATTGAAGCCTAGAGAGGTAAAACTGATTGTCCACAGTCACAAAGTTCATAGTAGAGTTAAAAAATCCAAATCTTACAAATACCACTTCCCACTTCACATTAATGTCTCTCCAATTAAAGCAAAGGTGGAAGAAATATTTATTTATTATTTATATATTTAATTTTATTTATCTATTAAAATATATATTCATTTATACATGACATGTATGCATCGTATATAAATTTACATTACATAAATTTTTAACATATAATAAAGCAGTGAGTTCCTTGAGAACAGGGACTGCTTTTGCCTGGAGATCACCTTCTAATTGGTGAGACAAGGTGTAAATAATTATGCTCCCACAAAATAAATATGGGATAAATGGAAGATAATCTCAAACTACTAGTGAGGGAAGACATGGCAAGCCCTTTTCTATTGAGGGATTTGAGGGGTGGCTAGGTGGCGCAGTGAATAGAGCACTGGCCCTGGAGTCAGGAGTACCTAGGTTCAAATCTGACCTCAGACACTTAATAATTCCCGAGCCGTGTGACCTCGGGCAAGCCACTTAACCCCATTACCTTGAAAAATCTTAAAAAAAAAAAAGAGGGATTTGAGCTGAGATTTGAATGAGGCATGATGTAGAATCAGAGTTCATAGCCTTTTTTTTTTTGGTCACAGATTCTTTTCGCAGTTAAATGCATGAAATGAAATACATAGGATGACAAAGGAGATCAATTAAAGAGAAATAGCATTATCACAATGCAAAAAAAAAAAATCCCAGGGACCAAGTTAAGAACCTATGCTCTAGAAGGATAAATATAAATGGGCAGTTTCATTTTCTCCGACTGATGCTGCAGTAGTGGAAGAAACTGACTCTTAAGAGAAGATCCTGGGGATAAATGTTACCATTATTTGTGTATCTCCTTAAAATACGGAATGCTTCTGATCATAAAGGCTTAGGTTTCCTCTCTGCATGAGCAGCCTTAGGAGGTGGTCAGTCCATAAATAAGATGAAACTGTGCCGGGAGGCGTTAATCTCACCAATGCGGAGCACGAGCCCTTTCTGAGCCATATGAGCAACTGCAGTAGACTTTCAATGAGCCATTTTCTTCTAGTTCCCTGTCAAATTCATTGCAGTCTGATGCTGCTGAGCAGCCCCACGTGGGCCAGAGCAAGGGAGGGCTGGAGCTGATTGTAGTCATGAAGCCAAAGGAATGTTGCTATAGCAAATAAGAATTTTTATGGTGCTCTCTGTTTCGTCCTGATAAGTCCATAATTAACCCTCTATCTTGCTCATTTGAACCTTGTTCCCAGGGCACCCCTACTTATCCAGTTAATTTAGATATTAGAAACATGGTCCATGAATGTTATAAATTTTTGTTTGTATTTTCCTTTAATAACATGAAAGAATACCAATATTTAGGCAATCAAATGGACAGCAGTTTCAAAAAACTTGGCTTTAGTATTTAGTACTTTTGTCTTCAAGGGAGACAAAAGGGGAAAATGACACAATTTATACCCTTCTGATGCTAATAATCTAATAGAACCTTCTATTCCTCCTCAGTGACACCTGAGGACCAAGGAAGGGCCTTAGATCATTTTGTAGTCTAGTGTAGAGTTCTGGCCACAGATTCAGAAAATGTGAGTTTGATGCATACAAACTGTGGGACCCTGGGCAAGTCTCTTCACTCCTTGTGCATCAGTTTCCTCATCTGTAAACTGAGAATAACAATACTGATAGTACCCATCTCACCTGTTTTTTGTGTCTCCCTACCTGAGTTTTATATTTGCAATTCAGTTACAATTGGTAGACGTTAGAGAACTATACAAAAATAAGTGGTTTTGTCCCAATGTGCTTCTAGAAGAATTTTTTCAGTTAAACCCTTCTGTGTGTGTTGGGAGGTTCCAAGGTTTTGGAGAATGTTTTAGGGCCTGGAGTTAGTTATATCCCCCTCCATGACCTCCTCAGGAGTGGGCAGGCAGGGATACTAATGAAAGGGTTGAGACATTGTGATGCAATCAGAACAGTGGATTGAAACCAAGAGGGTTTCAATTACTATTCTTTCAACTCTTTCTTGTGTGCTCAGGGGCCAGTCCTTTTCCTTCTCTAGAGTAAATTTACTCTCCAACAGAATGAAAGGGCTAGACCAGCTGATCTCAGAATCTGGGGAGTCTAGATTTCATACGCTATGGATGGGACTTGAGCTTTGGACAGAACTTGAAGAGTAAGCAGCCCAGTGGGTCACCCCTACATGAAGATGCTTGCTGCCAGCTATCTCCGGTGGCCAACATTTAAGGAGTACATTAAGCTTATGAAGCCGTTATTAAATCAAATTGGACTTGAGTCAAAGAGGCATTAGGTAATTGTAATCAAACTGAATTCCTAAAACAGAGGAAAAAATGTGAAGGGCAAATCCATACAAGAAGCCTTTAGTTTATAGATTTAGAGTTGGAAGGGACTCTATAGCTAATTATCAAGTCCAACAGAGATGAGGACACCAAGACTCACAAAGAGTCACCCAAGTACAAAATGGCAAAGGTCCTTTCAGTTACCGACAATGCTCTTCTCTCGTGATTCCCCTGCACCTCCTTAGGATTCCATGGAGATTCCACATAATTATAGTATACAACAATACATAATCGAAGCATTCAAGAAGTAAAAGATAAAGTATGTTTTGAGGCCCAAGTGGAAACTTTATGACTTCCGGGGAGGATAAAGGAAGGCTTCAAGTGTAGGATGGGCAAGGGATCAGTCCTATGGAAAGATAATGCAATGCCCTGTGTTAGCATTTGAACTTGGAAACTCTTTGAAGTAAAATAGGTCGTGACTTCTGAAAGCTTGTGGTGATGCTGTGTCTAGCAGGAGGAAACACAAAAAAGTTCCAGAGGATAAAACCTAAAGAAAGTTCAGAGGGCTTTCTGATACTATAGGAATATTTAAGGATCAAGAGGAAAGGAGACCGTGGAAAAATAAGTCATCACTCAATGCTATCAAGAAATAGTAAGGGGCCTCTCAAGAGCAGCTAGGTGGTATAGTGGATAGAGTGCCAGGCATGGAATCATGAGGACCTGAGTTCAAATCCAGCCTCAGACACTTACTAGCTATGTGACCCTGGGAAGTCATTTAACCCTGTTTGTCTCAATTTCCTCCTCTGTAAATAAGCTGGCAAAGAAAATGGCAAACCACCCCAGTATCTTTGCCAAGAAACCCCAAAGAGGGTCACAAAGAGTTGGACACAACTGACCATAACTGACAACAACTGAGCAACAACATAGGGGCCTCTCCAGCACATTTAGAGTTCCTTGAGCAACAAGAACGATTTTCTCAGGCTAGGCCAACTTGGCACTCTCCCTTTCCCTGTTGCTACTCTTTTGTACATATAGCTCCTTTTCCTTTTTTTAATTTTTGTTTTATTTTCGTTTTGCAAGGCAATGGGGTGACTTGCCCAAGGTCACACAGCTAGGTAATAATTAAATGTCTGAGGCTGGATTTGAACTCAGGTCCTCCTGACTCCAGGGCCGTTACTCTATCCATTGTACCACCTACCTGTCCCACTACTCTTAATATGTATGTACACATACATTATTCTGGTACATTAATGAATTTAAAGATCTTCAACATGAATTAAATTTGTTCTAGTAATATGCAAAGCTGCAAACATATAGAGAAATAGATTGATTGGAATGAAGTCTTCTACAAGGCACCTTTCGAATCTGATTCTCTATCACTTCCCTTCCCATCTCGTACAGTCCATCAGACTAAGCCCCTTGATGGTCTTCATGTCTGACCTCCTCCTGTCTATGGATCTTTATGTTGGCTGCCCTGTTTACCCCTTCCTCTTAAAGTCCCTCATTTCCTTCAAAGTTCAGCTGAAGAACCATAATGCTTCTACATAATGCTTTTCATGATCATTTCATCTTACTAGAACATTTGCCTCTGACCCCAAATGACCTTGTATCTTTTCAGTAGAAAGATGGATGTGAATGTCTATCTGTATGTCTGTATACATATGCACAATACGTGTTGTCCACATATACACGTATATGTGTATCCTTGTGTGCAAGTATAATGTACATCATTATATTAGTTACAGATTATATTTCTAGATTCTATTTTATGCCTATATACACATATTCAACACTCATCTAGATTATGTATGGTGTCCAATGTCTGGCAAATAGTAAGTCTTTAATGTTGCCTTTTCATTCAATCATAATAATTAAGTTTATATGTAGGTGTATAAACATTTGTCCCATTTACCAAACTCTTCCCTGCAAAGTTATTTAAATTGTATAGTAGATACATAGCAAGTATATGAACATGCAGCTGTATGGGTTCTGTCAGAAAGGATACAGATGAATAGGTAGATAGACAGGCAAGTAAATGATGGATGGATGGATAGATAGATAGATAGATAGATAGATAAGAAGATAAACAGATTGTAAACTAGACAGATGAGCAGTCAGACAGACAGAGATGACCAAATAAATAAGCAAGAGGGAAGAGAGAGGGAGAGGGAGAGGGAGAGGGAGAGGGACCTGTTCTTTATGTGTTAAAAATATAATCAAATTTAACTCTTTATGTGTTACTTGGTGCTTATCATGTTCAGCATATTCCAGTTTTTAAAGAATTTTACATAATAGGAATCCCTGTACTTCAGTACAATCGCTAGCACATAACATTTTTTTTTAATGTTTGTAATCTGTCTGACATATGGCAGCTCATTTGATCCTCACAATGACCCAGTAAGCAGGTTCTACTTTTATCCTTATTTTATAGTTGAGGAAACTGAGGTTGAGTGACTTTCCCAGTGTTACACAGTGAGGAAATGTCAGAGGCAGAATCTCAACTTAGGTCTGGTCCCTAGCCAGCACACCCCAGGCTGCCACCAATACAGAGGAATGAGGGACCTCTGCAATCTTGCGTCTTCTTCAGCCTCTCCCTCTTCTTTTCAAACCCTTTTTTCCCCTCACATTTTCTCTTGGTCCTTTTGCTTTGAAGGATCAGAGCATATATGAACTTGACCTGGATGGATTCATTACATTCTTCATGAAGCTTTCCTCCCACTTCATCCTCAGCTGATGGTATTGTTGCCTAGTCAGTACATTTATCCACCAAGGGCTTTCTTGCAAATTCTTACCCTTAATATTGTGAAACATGATTGTCATGGCAGTCGGGTACAGCCTGGAGCCAAGAAGATGTGAGTTCCAATTTGACCTCAGAAACTTAGCTGTGTGACCTTGGGCAAGTAATGTAGCCTCCCATTGCCTCAATTTCCTTAATAGTAAATTGGGAGTAGTAGCACCTGACTGGCAAGTGTGTTATGAGGATCAAATGAAAAAAAAATATGGGTAAAGTGCTTAGCACAGTGGCTATGCATAGTAGGTGTTGTGGAAATCCTAACTATTATGAACTATCATGACTAAATGTCCTGTGAAATAAAGGGCACCTGATAAAGCCCACACAGTCACCTCCCTTTTTTGCCTCTCCAAGGACACCTTTAAGCCCTCCTCTCATTTAGTTTCATTTTCTTTTTGTCTTCATAGATTGACTTTTTTTAATTATAAGAATGACTCTCACTTGAACTATTGTACCAACTTCCTAATTTGTCCCCAGCTCCATATCTCTCTGAACCCCAATCCATTCTTCACTCAGCTACCAAAGCAGTTTTGTTCAGACAGGCTCTGTTCATGTCACTGCCTTGCTCATGAAGCCCTAGGGGTTTCCCACCTTTACAATCAAATATAAAGCCTTCTGCTTAGGAGTATTCATAACCTTGCCCTTTCTTGCCTTTCCAGAGTCCCCATCCATTAATAATAAATGCCTAGACATACTGGCCAGTTCCTCATAATGAAATTTTATGTCTCTTGTCTTTGCCTTTGCACTAGCTGTCCTCTCTCCCCATAATGTTCTCTTTCCTGACTTCCTCCAAAACCCAGATCAACCCCCACCTCTTCTATAGGAAACTTTTTCTCAGTGTGGGCTGGATTTCCTTTGGGACCTTGCAATGATCCTGAATTTATCCCCAAGCATCCCTTATAAGCAAAGACCCATTTATAATGGCAAAATGCTCTTGATGTTACTATGAGGCAGTTAGAGATAGAATCATCTAGGAAGAATTAAAAATGAAATCATGTACACTTGCAATTGGAGAGGCATATGGCAGGTGTGAGCAGGGTGCACCAGTAGGGTAGTTATCTAAGACCAGTGAAATCTTCTTTCTTATTTAAGATGCTTCCTCTGCTGCCTGAGAACAGACTCTGCCATTTGTGGGACAGCCTATTTATTACCCCTGGGCAATTGCCCTTCTCTCCGTACCAGAGGGGGCATCTTATGGTCTCCTTTCATCTTGATGCTTATAAATTCTCTTTGAAGCATGTTTTTTTTAAAAAAGAAAAAGTTATTCCTTATTCCTGGAATTGGATTCTGTCAAAGTCCAGGTGATAACACAGGTATTATCCTCACCTGCCCTTATTGCTCCCCTGTCCTCCCATGCCCAAAGCGCATGGTGCCCTTTATTATTTATTGACCTCAAAAATCAATAAGCAATGTCGCCCAGACTACCTTCTCCTAAACAGCCCATAACTTTCAAATGTATCAGAGGACTTGAAATCAAGATCTGACTTGTGACTTTTCACACGTAAGAAATCCCACATTCTCTTCCCTATTGACTTCTTACTCCTACTACAGTCATCCAAATGTGCCATTTTGCATTTTGTTGACATCTTTTTTATGAAATTAGAATTGGGATCCCCAAAGAATGGATTGCCCCAGTGATTTCTTTAGTATAGGAACCCCCAAGGAGGAAACTCCTAATATTTATGTAGAGCATTCCTTTCTCACTCTTTTAAAGAGTTACTGAGAGATTAAGTTGTGTGCCCAGGATCATGCCACCAGGATATATCTCAGATGTAGAATTTCAGCCCAAGTCTTCATGATTCAGACTAGGGTAAAGATCAAAGGTGCCAAAAATACCAAAGGTCAAATCCTAAGGTAGATGCTTACTAGCTGCATTACTCTAAACAAGTCACTTAAATGGAGGACTTGGCGACCAGACGATTCTCTAGAAAACCAAATAAATTTCGAATCAAAAAAAGTTGTGGATGGAGCTTGAAATAGGACCTTTATCCTTATTCTGAACTCCAGCCTCACATTTCAGCATTTCACCATATATGTCCCACTGAGTTCAACACAGCTCAAGTATTTCACTATCAATCAAGTTTACTGTCTTTCCCCTTAAGTCGATCTCTACCTTCTGGAATTACTATTTCTCTTAAAACACTTCATTCTTCCTGACCCCGAGTTTCCTTATGGATAAATTGAGAGGGTTAGATTAGATGAATCTGAAGTGCCTCTGGGTAGTATCGTTGCTCTTCAGGCCGTGTCCCCCATGTTCATAACTTAGGTAGAACAATGGTTTGAGGGCTGGGTCTGGAGTCAGGAAGACCTGAGTTCAAATTTGACCCCCAAATACTTAATAGCTGAATAACCTCTGGACAAGCCACTTCACTTCTGTCTGTTGCAGCTTCCTCAGCTGAAAATGGGGATGATGATACCAGCCTCCACCTTGCAGAGTTGTTGAGGGCAATGAATGCGACATTATTTATAAAGCACAAGGCCTAGTACTTACTTTCTTTTTATTTACAAACCATCATCCTTCTCTCTAATTTCTCATTGGCAGTCCCTTACAGTGTCTTGTCCATTCTCCCCTCACAGTCTCCTTGGTACCTCACTCCATCTTCTTTATTTCTACTACCACTGTACCTCTCGGGCAGACCCTCATTATAGACCTCCCGCCCCAGGATATTACGATAGGCTCCCATGTTAACGTTCTCACACCTGTTCATCCTTCAGGTCTCCATCATCTTTTTTCAGGTATTGACCTTGTTGCTTCTCTCTGCTGATTTTAAATACGAAAATCTTCCATCATTTTCTCTTACCATTTACAGTTTTAATGCCTTGTCTCAGAATCCAGATTCCCTCCTGAATAAGCTATCACCTTAGCTTTCCACCCTATTATTCCTTTTTTTGTTGCATCCTGTGCTAGCCACAGTAGACTTCTCTGATCTTAGAGCATTGCCAGAACTTACCTTCCTCTTTCCCTTTGTTCATGCTGATGCCAATAGCTAGGATGTCTTCTCTCTTGATTTATACTTCTGCGACTGTCTATAGTATCAAAAAGAAACTCTTCTCTTTGGATTTAAAGCTCTTCATCTCTTTCCAGGCTTTTTACACTTCTCTTCCTTCCACTTATTATATTGTCCTGACTCATCAGTATTATTCTGCATATCACCAATCTCCATTACTTTGCATTAATTCCCTACACCTGGCTTAACACCCCCCAACCCCCATCTCTTCCTCTTAGAATCTTTGCTTTCCTTTAATACTTCTAGAAAAGGCCTTTCTCAGTCCCAGGCCCCTCCCCTCTATCTCCCCACATCACACACACACACACAGACACACACAGACACACACACACACACACACACACACACACACACACACACACACACACACACACTCTTTTCCTTCTAAGGTTACTTTTCATTTGTTCTTGTTTGCATTTATATTCATGCTGTCTCTCTCTTTAGAATATAAACTCCTGGAGGGCAAGGCATCTGCCTATCTCAAGTGCTATATCCCTTTTTTAAAAATTCCTCATCATCCCAGTAATATCATCTCCTTTAGACCTCAAAAAGCATTTTATCTGCCCATATCATGTGACATTGCACGTTATAGTTACCTGTGCTTGCATCTTATCCCTTTCATAATCTGTAAAAACGTTATGAGGGCAAAAACCTTGTGTGTATGTCACCTAAATGTTGTCACTTCTCCGAGGTCTATATAGAGTAGGTGTTTAATAAAGTATTCATTTAGTTATTCTATTGAATAGAACTGGTTAAAATATGTTCAACTTCATTTCTGGCTCCCTACTCCTAGTTTCTTGTTAGCTCCCATTTTGAAAGCAAGGCTGTGCCATCTTAGCACAAAGTAGAGTGACCTTTTGGCTTTCCTCCAGCCCATCAGTCCCCAGAGATGGCCAGATAGCCATTCGGGCCCAGAATCGACTTTGGGGCCTTCAGTTTCCATTCTGACTCTGTGTGCATCCAATAAATTGAATAATTCCCACTTCACTTCAGGTGTCAACTAAGTGCAATCATCTTCTCAATGCCAAAGACTAGGATGAGAAATGAGAAGTTTAGCCAGTCATTAATATGTTTTCAGATCTCCAGGTGTTCAAACTCAGCTGGACGTGCTGAGTACATTGGTCATTAAGCATTTCTCAGAATCTTCCGGAAAGTGCTCACAGGTGGGCCATCCATCTCAGGGACACTTTGCAAAGGGCAAAAAAGACATTATCCTGTACAATATGGCACAAGAAAATGGGCACAAATACTTTTTTTCTCAAAAGGATCATAAAAGGTTATGTTTTTATTTGCATTTTTAAAACATTCTAAATGAAGATGGTTACCTTTTTCCAAAATGCTTTCTATTTTCAGCAGCTAAAATAGCTATCTATTAATGGAAGTCTCTACACTGGCTAGCTCTGGTGGTGAGAACATAGCGCTAATGAGGCCAAGGTCAGGGAAACAGCTCTCCTGGGAACCAATTAGCATCACACATAAAACATTTGTGTTCCTGATCACAACTTGCCCCCTCTTTGCTAGACAGACTTCTTCCAAATAACACGCACCTCTCCTTTCCCATGGCTAGCACCTTTGTCCAGGTCCTCATTATCTCACCCCTGGATTACTGCAAGTCTCCTAACTAGTTCCCCTGACTTCAGTCCCTTTCCCCTTCTATGATCCCCACCACCTGTTCTCCTCCACAGACATTAAGGATGTACATTCTATAGTCAAGGCACTCTGTTAGGCACTGCAGGTTTTCCAGTCCTCCAGAGCATCTCTTTTCATAAACGGTGTCTAGCACACAAATGACAATTAATCGATGCTTGTTAATTAGTTGATTGATTGACATGAGTTTTCCTTCTAGTGGTGTAACTCATCACACATTCATTCCTGTCTACATCACCCCATTTTTTAAAATTTGCCATAGGAGGGGCCACTGTTCTCTACATCTTGGAATTGCATGAGAAGCAGCAAAACAGCATGGACCCATCATGACTCTGACTCTATCATGGGTTCATTCTTTGTCTCAGTCATATGATTGTCCAATGGCATCCTTGATATCATATCTGCATAATCTATACTTGTAATATGTCACACTGTGGATTCTGAAATAAAAAGTGACACACTCCTTGCCCTCAAGGATCTACAATCTAATGGATGAAATATGATAGACAAAAATCTATCATGATTTGTTTTTCCAGAAGAAAGGGAACATAGCCACATTCTTTCTAATACATGTGTTCCCCAAGACTGAAAAACCTTCTAGTAAAGGTCAAATAACATTTTTTAAACAATTTTAACAGTTTTGAATAATGAAGTAACATGGTCAGATCTGTGTATTAGGAAGATTATTTGAATTTTTTTTTTTTAGGTTTTTGCAAGGCAAATGGGGTTAAGTGGCTTGCCCAAGGCCACACAGCTAGGTAATTATTAAGTGTCTGAGACCAGATTTGAACCCAGGTACTCCTGACTCCAGGGCTGGTGCTTTATCCACTGTGCCACCTAGCTGCCCCGATTATTTGAATTTTATAAAGAACAATAAGACCCTGCTTGTGTTCCAATTCAGGTTCTCCGTAAATGCCATGTCCAGTATCCTAAGTGCTAAACTGTGACACACACACAACCATGGAAGTATCATGACATAATGACTAGAGCACTGATCTAAGTTTAGATCTCTCTACTGATATTAGCCATGTGATACTGAGAAAATAGGTTAACCTCTTTGTGACTCAGTCTACCCCCTAAGACCTATCTCCTAAGTCACAGGTCTGATCTGATCTGCTTTGGTGGAGGAACTGGGAATTTCTTACACTAATAAAATCATAACTTTTGTATATTCACATGAAGGATGGAAGTGGAACAGGATAGACTGGAGTGAGGGACACACATTAGAATACTCTGATTAGATTCCAGATAAGAGGTGATGAGCTAAAGTCAGAGCAGTGCTAACAAAGAGCCACAAATAGGAGCAAGAGATGTTTTGAAGGTACGGTCATTGTCCCTGGATCTAAGAATATGTGTTTCGGGGCTAGGTTATGAAGGTATTTGAATATCAAACAGAGCATTTAGTATTAGCTCCTGGAGGCAATAGAGAATGGCTAGAATTTATTGACCTGGGGACAGGGAAAGAGGTGACATGATCAGACCTGCACTTTAGGAAAATCACTTTAGTAGCCAAATGGAAGATGGATTGCAATAAGTAGTTGGTGGGTCTAGGGAAAAGATAATGAGTTTAGATGAAGATGTCTACTGGTCATCTGGTTCAAAATGTTGGAAAGGCAGTTAGAGATACAAGATTGGAGATCAGCAGAGAGATTGGGGCATGAAAGGTAGATTTGAGAATCATCAGCATAGTGATGGTAATAATGTTTGTCCTTCATTTTCAAAGAAGACCATATCAGGGAGGTGATGACATAACAAGCACATGAATTGGATTTGAGTGAGGGGGTCATAGAGCTCCTCATAGACTTTGGAGTCAGGAGGATAGGAGTTCGAATCTGGTCTTACTAGCTGTGTGACCTTGGGCAAGTCACCCTGACTGCCTCATATCCAGGGCCATCTCCAGTCATCCTGATTCCTATCTGGCTACTGGACCCAGATGGCTCTGGAGGAGAAAGTGAGGTTGTTGACTTAGCACAGCCCCCACCCCCAACACTCAAATCCAACTCATGTGCTTGTCATGACAGCACCTCCCTGATGTGGTCTTCCTCAAAAATGAAGGCCAAACATTCTATTACATAGTGATGATAATGAAATCCTTGGGAACTGCTGAGATCACTGAGTAAAGTTGTATACATATAGAAGAGAAGAGGGCCCAGGAAAGAATTCTGTGGGCACACCTATGATTAGGGGCATGACCTAAAAAAGGATCCAGCAAAGGAGACAGAGAACAAACAAGCTGTCCAGTAGGTAGGAGACAAACCAGGAGACAACAGTCGTAAAAATCCAGAAGGAAGAGCGTATGAAGTAAAAGAGGGTGATTGATAGTATCCATGATTGCAGAGAGGTGAAGGAGAATGGGGACTGAGAAAAGACCATTGAATTTGGCAGCTGAGAAATCTGTTAATTTTGGAGAAAGTGATTGTGTTCGATGATAAGATTGAAAGCCATCTTGTAAGGGATTAAGAAGACAGTGAGAGGAGAACTAGCATGGATGGGCCTTCTCAAAGGACTCTAGCCACAAATGAGGGAAGAGATGTAAAATGATAGTGGAGAGGGAAAGAGTTTCAGGTTAAGGGAGATACGAACATGCTTATAGGTAATAAGGGATGAACCAGTAGTCAGGGAGAGACTCGGAGTTGAGAAAGGGAGCAATCAGGATCCCTTGTACAGTCTTGGTAAAAAAAGTAAGCTGCTCATCACATGAGATAGGTGAAAGAGCAGGGAAGGGCAAAAGGCACTTGAATGATAGGAGGAGATAAGAGGAGAAAAAAGGGAGCCTATGGTGAATGGTCTCAATATTATATGTAAAATCTGCAGCAAGTTTCTTGATTGAGTGAGAGAAGAGGAAGCCATGGAAGATTTAAGAAGGAATGAAATAGTTTAGAAAAGTCATTGTGGAGAGTGGGATAGTAAATTTATAAGGAAGGCATAGGAAGATTGCCAAATACAAGGGAGCTTCTTTGCCTGCCATTTGAAACCCCCCAAACACTTGGTAGGTTTTAGCCTATTTTTCATACTTATTTCATACTTCTCTTTCACAGACTCTGTGTTTCAATCAAAGAGGAATGCCGACCTCTCCTCTGAAAGAGGTGTTTCATCTCTGGCCTTTGTGGGTGCTCTGCTCTAGCTTCATATCATCTTTCACCATTTTTGCCTTCCTTCAAGGTTCTGCATCTTCTGCAAGGCTCTCCCTGTTTCTCTTGGCTGTCAGGACTCTCCAAGTCCTTTCATTAGACACACTGGTCTGTTTTCATACACCTCCCCAGTAGAATATTAGCACCTCGAGGCCTGGGAATGTTTTGTTCTTGTGTGTGTATATCTTATGTGTTAGCACATAATTGGCACTGAAAATTTTCACTCAACTAGAGAAATTACTTGGTCCTCTCGATAGAACTAAATAATATTTTGGTAGGGAGACCTTTCAGCTATGACTCATTCGTACAAATGTATTTTAACTTAATGTCTCATCCTCTTGCTAGCACCCCACTCATAATGGAACAAGTATAGGAAATTCTACTAGAAGTATAGAAATTGGTTGAAACCATCAAGGGAGTAATGTTAAATTGACTGATCTTCCTCAGAAATACTGTGAGTTAGCAGTCCAACGCATTCC
This sequence comes from Macrotis lagotis, assembly GCF_037893015.1. NCBI lineage: Eukaryota > Metazoa > Chordata > Mammalia > Peramelemorphia > Peramelidae > Macrotis > Macrotis lagotis. The sequence continues at coordinate 31,477,789 of NC_133663.1, read as the reverse complement.
TAGGACTGGACTCTTCCTGCCCACTCACTAATTTGATTACTCTAATACAATTTCCCAATGAGCTCAATATAAGAGGAAAAAATGTCAAAATGAGACCAAGAGAAAGGGAGTCTGGGTAGTTATGTGGGGTTCTTAGAGGAAGGGGTTTATTGGACAATTGGGTTTCTTTGAAAAGGATGTTTATTTGTGTAATGTATATAGAATATTGGCAGGATTTACCTTGGAATTCTGTAGATTGACAGCTTCTTTTAGGAGAACGAATAAGGTTTAGTGCCTGATAGAAGACTATCTGCAAACAACTGAGGTTTGTTCTCTGATGATTGAGAATATTAATGTTAACTTGCTCCCCCTTGAAAAGAAGTAGGATTACATTGAATAGTCTCACAATAAGGAAGCTTCCCTGTCAAATGTTAAGGGGTGAATGGGTTTTACAGTTTGGAGGGATGGAGCAGTGGGAAATAATCAAAAGGCCACTGAATTTTAAGGCAGAAGCCCTGGATTCATTATAATCCCCTCTTTGCTACTTCCTGCCTGTGTGACTTTGGGAAAGTCATTTCAATTCTAGGCCTTATTTTCCTCATTTTCAAAAAGAGGAGGGGGTAGTTGAGATTCCCTATAAGATCCTTCAGAGTTCTGTATTTATGACTCTGAGCTTTCTGGATTCTAGTTTCTCATCTGCAAAATGGGAGAGTCAGATTGAATGAGTTCTGAGGTACTTTCCAGCTTTAGATGTGTGACATCATTAGAATTTGAAGTAAGCAGTCCCTTGGGAATCAGCAATAAACTTATTATCTCAGTAACATGTTTTTTTAAATCTGTTTATTTCATGTAGTCAATGTATTCTAAGTTGTTTTTTTTTTAATGAGACTAAATAGCTTAAAGAGCTAAAGTTAGAAAAAAGAGAAGTTGTGGATTTGAATCCTACCTCTGACACTGGTTGAGTGATGCTGAACAGGTGACTTAACCATTCTGCACCTTGAAGTGATTGTTTAAAAGACTATATGTTTAAAAGGGGGAACCATAGTATGCAGAGGGCCAGGCCTGGAATCAGGAAGACTCATCTTCTTGAGTTCAAATGTGGTCTAGTTGTGTGACCCTGGGCAAGTCACATCACCCTGTTTGCCTCAATTTCCTCATCTGTAAAATGAGCTAGAGACCCACTTCAGTATCTTTGCCAAGAAAAGCCCAAGAGTGAGACACAAGTGATAAATGACTGAACAACAAAAAGTTAAAGAAAAGATGCAGTCTGCATTGGGGGAAAGTTGATTGGACAGAACCAAAGGTTTATTGACCATTGTGGCTGAGCCACAGTCTGTCCACACCAGCAAAATGGGATGCCCGGGTTTATCTGGTAGAAATGACTGTTTTCTTTCCTTCTCTGTACTGTGGTCCGAGAATGTGGCTTTCCTTTCTCCTGGTGACACCTTCAGAGTCCTGTGGCACCATGTTGGCAGCATGGTTTGCTTTATCTTCACCAAGCCCATTTAACCTAGACCATCTCTCCATCTGACATTTGTGCAGCAACCCTGACCTGCGGAGGACCGAGCCCATCCTGGAGAGTCCCTTGCAGAGGACCAGCAGTGGCAGCTCCTCCAGCTCCAGCACCCCAAGCTCACAGCCCAGCTCCCAGGGAGGCTCCCAGCCAGGATCACAAGCTGGCTCTAGTGAGCGGAACAGAGTTCGAGGTAGACAACTGACTCTTTGTCTTTGAGACGTCATGTAGTTTAGTAGGAAGAATATCAAAGAGGGCATGGATGGATGGATGGATGGATGAATATAATGGAAAAACACTTATTAAGTGTCTATCATGTGCCCTGGAATATGTGGGAAACAGTCATAAATAGAGTCCAAAGACCTGGGTTCAAGTCCAGGCTCTGCCTCATACTCCTCTGTGACCTTCATTTTTCTTCTCTGTAACCTGAGAGGTTGAACTAAGCAATTGTTAAGGTCCTTCCAGCTTCATTTCTTTGACCTTACTTTCCTCACCTCTGAATCAGATCCACATGATCTCCAAGGTTCTTTGAGCAATGAAATTCTAGATTCTGGTAATGTGTTTGTATGTGACTCTGTGTCCATGTATACATGTGTGAATGAATGTGTGTCTCTAATTGAATGTTTCTCTGTGTTCTACTTGTATGGGAGTGTCTATGTTTGTATGTATATTGTATATGTGTGTCAATACATATGTGAATGTACATTTGTGTATGTGTGTGTTTGGATATATGAAAGTGTGTGCAAATATATGAGTTCATGTGTATATTGCATGTGAGTATGCATCTGAGTGTGTGCTCATGTACAAGGGGGGAGTGTGTGATTACATGAGCAAACAGTTGAATGTACTTGTACTTGTGAGGCTGTATATGTGAGTGCATGTGCATGCCTGGGAATGTCAATATATGAGTGTGTGCATTTGTATGGGAGTGTGTGTGTATGAATAGGTGTATAATCGTATGAGTGAATATGAATGTGCTTGTACTTGTATCTAAGTGTATGTCTATGTGTGGATATGCATATGAGTCTGTGTATTATATGGGAGTGTGAATGTGGGTGAATGTGTATGTGAGGGTGCACAGATAAGTGTGTGTATTTGTGTGAATATGTTTGTGTTTTGTGAGCACACATGTTTGTTGTAAGCATGTATGTGTGAGTGTGTGCTTATATGTGAGTGAGTTGCACATTTGTATGGGAGTGTGTATGTGTGTCTGTGCGTGTGATTTATATGAGTGCATATGAATGTGTTTGTACTTGCATGGGCATGTTTATATATGTGTATATGTGAGTGTATATCTATGTGTGGATATGCATGTGAGTTTGTATATATGGAGAATGAATATGTGTGTGTACGTGTGGGTTTTTATGTGTGGGAATATGTTTATGAGGGTGGATATGGAAATGTATTTATGAGTATGTGTTTGTAGTTGAATATGTGTGTATGTTTTTCTGAGTGTGTATTTGTACATGAGTATGAGTATGTGTATTTGTGTGAATATATGTGCGTATTTGTATGAGTGTGTCTATGAGTCTGTGTATTCATAGATCAGTGTGTCTGTATGAGTCTCTGTTTCTTTATGTAAGTTTGTATATGTGAGTGTGTGTGTATGTGAGTCCATGTGTGGGTATGTGTAGGTTTTTGAATGTGAGTGTATAGAAGTGTGGAAATATGAATGTGCCTGAGAGCATTGGTGAGTGTGTAAGTATGAATAATTGCTTTTGGATGTGAGTGTTTATATTTGTATGTGAGGATGTATTTTTATGAATGTGTATTTATGTGTGAGGGAGTGTGCGTGTGGGGGTGGGGGTGTAGAAAGCTCAACACTGTCAAGGGAAGGGAGCGTTTGAGTTCTGGAAATATTGAACCGAATTGTTTCTTCTGGCAGACCATGCTTTGACATCATTTGCCAATGGGACCAAGCTCTCTGAGTCACTGAGCTGGCAAGCTCACCAGGCAACAGGCTCACCTACCTAGAAAAGAATCCAATAGATTCCTAACATCCAATCTTTGACTCTTTTGAGACTTCCACTCCCCAGCTGGTGTGATTACCCCTTTAATTTCTTGACGCAGTTCCTTTCCCTGTAGTCCCAATCCCAGCCAGAATGATTGGTAGCAACTAACAGCTGACAGAGATTCTTGGACCCTGAAAAAATACAATCAGTTCAACTTTTGGAAGTATAGTTGATGGTATGTTGTGTTTATCTAGAAACAGAGTTTGATCAGGGATTTAAAAATTCATAGGGCTAGACCCAGTCTTTTTTTTTTTCTTGAATTAATTATTTGAATGTTCCAGTAAATCCTGTTGGGGAGAACTAAATCACATTTCTGGACATTTAATTTAAGTCATTCATCACTGTTTGGTTTCCATTAATGAGGCAGCCTGAGCAAAACTTTAATATCGTCAGACTAATTATATGTGACAATCCATTGCTTCTAGTTAATCAAACTTCCCTTTCTCAGAATTACCTTCTTCTCAAGGTAATTTTTTCCAAGAGATAAAGGACAGTCCCTTCTTCAATACCATTCGATGCATTTAGATTTGCTTATAAATCAATCTGCCACCCAAAACGCAGCAGCATTTCATCCTTTGTTGGCATCTTCATTTGGAGTAATCACAACTTAACTAAGAACATCCCATTGAGATGGCTCAATAGCAAGAGTCTTCAGGTTTGTTTTGAAAAGTAAAACAGGTGTGGTTATTTGGTTCAAAGCTAGTTCCACGGAGGTGGATTGGAGAGGACAGGAGGGCAGGAGAGAGAGAGAGAGGAAAGGAGAGAAGGTCAGAGAGGAGGGGAGGGGAGTTGAATGTAATAATGGGTAACCAAGAGTAATCATGGGTAAAATGCATTCTTTTCATTAGAATGTAGTGTGATGGAGAAGAGAAATGATTGACTCAAGTCTGGAGACCTGGATTCATGTCCTGCCTTTGACCTCTAGTAACTTTGTGATATTGGACAAGTCCCTTGACCCACCAGAACTTTAGTTTCCTCATGTACCAATGAGAGGATTAAATTCGATCTAGTCTTCTGAGGGCTCTATTAATCTGGATCTATGATTATATGATTTTAGTTCATAAAACAATTCTCTATTTAGAAAAAAGATCACATTCATATTTATGGCTTCTGTTTCTTAATAGGACAGCTAGATGCTTTATAGAACACCAGGGAGATATGAATTCAAATCCGGTCTCAGACAACTACTGGCTATGTGACCCTGATCAAGTCACTTAACCTTGTTTCCTCATCTTAAAATGAGTCGGAGAAGGAAATAGCAAACTACTCCAGTGTCTTTGCCAAGAAAACCCCAAATAGGGTCATGAAGAGTCTGGAAGAGTTTGAATCTTGGCTTAGAAACTTACTAGTTCTGTGATCCTGATCAATTCACTTAACCTTCCTCAGACTCAATTTCCTTATCTGTAAAATAAGGATGGAAATAATACCTATCTCACAGGGTTGCTGAGAGCAACAAAGGAGACCACATAGGTGAAGCCTTTATAAATGCTCCTCTTAGTTACAGGAATAATAGCATTTAAATGGCATTCCATACAAAATAAGATAACTGTAATTTGCAAACTTTAAAATGCTAATTTTAATAATATTGCTGTATTTCCAATTATTAACCTTCCAAATATTAGCTCATTTCATGCTCACTACAACCAACCTTGTGAGAGGAATACCATTATCACTCCTATTCTGTGGAGGAGAAAATTGAGGCAGAGAGTGGTTCAGTAACTTGCCCACAGTCATGGTCACATAACTAACGAGTTTCTAAGACTGGATTTGAATTTGGGTCCTCCTGACTCCATGTACAAGTGCTTGATCCACTGAACTGCCTATTGTTAAGAAAATATTATTATCATTATCCAAGAAAATATAATATTCATTAACGAGAGAGAGAGAGAGAGAGAGAGAGAGAGAGAGAGAGAAGTCATCTAAGCAGTTATCTTTACTGAAGGTATGAGTTTCCCAACATTTCATGACCACTTTCCTTGGTCTCTGTTTTCTTTCCCAGCTAACACAAAATCTGAAGGATCACCTGTGCTTCCTCATGAGCCTCCCAAGGTCAAGCCAGAAGAATCCAGAGACATCACCCGGCCTGGTCGACCAGCTGTGAGTTTTTCTCTTCTTCCTCTTTTCTCTCTCTCTTTCCCTTGTTCTTCTCTCCCATCTTTTACTTCCCTCACATAAAAGAGTAGCTAGGATATTCTCTCTCTCTCTCTCAACTAAAATCTGAGCTAATAAATCATCAGAATTGTGGGAACAGGAGTGCCAAAAAATCAATTCCATCTCAATAAGTCAAGAAATTTGATTTTGTTGTTGATTACTTCTTCCACTTTTGTTGCCTTTAAATTTTTTGTGCCTATTACCATGAAATGAAATGAAAAATGGAGATGAAAAGGGAGGGGGAAAAAAGCCTCATCATTCCTTTTCTCTCATCTGTAGTTCTGATTAAAAAAAAAAGATTTGATTGGGGAAGATGTTGAAACTCTCCCAAAATATGATGTAGGGATAAACTATGGGCTTCATTTGTCCATGTGACTTCAGGCCCCTTTGACCCTCAAGATAAATAGGAGAGAAAAGCCACATGCTTTGTTTATTTCTAATTATATATCACAGAACAATTTCTTCCCTTTTTTTCTCCTGTTGCTGTCCACTTGACAAGTCATTTCACAGAAAGCAGAGAAAAAAAGATAATAACTAAACAGTTGAATTTAATTTAGGAGTAGTTTCCATGGACCTTCTTGGTTTCCTTGAAATTTTCTCAGACAAAATCACTTTAATGAAATCCAAGCCTTTCTTGTTTAGTTTTTATTTTTGCTGTTCAAAGTGTGTTAAGACTGGCTAAAATCAATTTTTCTGTTCTGTTTTTAACAAGCATTGCTATTTTCTCATGTCCTTTTCTTTGTCTTTCAACAGCATGACTCTAACCATTCTGCTTCTGTTTCCTAATTGTGTTCCTCTAACTTTTTTCCTATTCTGATCTCTTTCCTCTGATGCCGATGAATCTTCACTTTTCGCAGAGCTATAAGAAAGCTATAGACGAGGTTAGTGATGCATTTATTTCACTTGGTCACAAGTAGTAGTTTCTAACTATTTGAATTTGTGATTTTCCTAATGTTGACCCTCAGAAGAGGGAAATGGGTCAAAACTCATTCACATAGGTAGTAAAGTCTGCCTAAGGAGAGAGTATCATTTGAAGGTCAAATAGCGGACTTGCAGAAATCCCGTGCAGACCCACCAGACAGAAGTCACCATGAGAATCTCATGACTCTGTCAGGTGCAGATAGGGAGCTGGTGTCAAATGAAAGTGATGGAGTCACCAAGACTGGTGATGTTGGTTAGTATTGATCTGCATGCACTCAGCCAAGATGGCGGCGGGTCTTGGGAAGGTGCCTGAGATGCATGGAGTTGGAGGTGGTACAGGGGCATGGAGGCTTTGACCCTGCCGAGCACCACGCGGTCAAATGAGGCAGGGATTTCCATAATCTCTGCCCGGAGTGATTCTGGCATGTTTGTTGAAGAGGCATGTTTGTACGCATCTGATCTTTACAGATAAGCATCCCGGCTTCTGAAAATACCACACATGACCTCCATTGGGTGATTAACGAAAATAGATCTATAGATCAAGGATTATAGTTTATAGAGAGAGCAGGTCTCCGTTCATGTCTCAATAGAGTATATAGTCGTAGCATCTGGATAATAAGGAAATGATTAATAATTCTTCATTAAGAAAATATTGCTATATATACTCTAAGCCTAGAACTTAGTATGGACTCAATAAATTATTGATAAATTTATTAATCAAATATATTATAATAAATTAATCACTGATTAATAGCACTGGTTAGTTTTCTTCTGAAAGGATTTAAGAACAAAAATATGCTTCAACACTTAACAAAATCATATATTCCAAGAAGACATATGGCACAGATTAAATGATCATTAATTGATCGATTAATAAGGCCTTCTGAAAGGATTTAAGATCAAAAAAAGCATACTTCAATACTCCAGCCACTAATGAAATTATTATATGTGTGGTGCTTCAAGAAAAATTTCATGAGTCTAGAGACCTGGCGCAAATGATTGCCACCTTGAGGGAGATGACCCTGTGCACATCATTTTCACAATCCCAGAGATCAGAAGTATAGGAATACTGGATTGCCCTTGGAAGCATTTGCTTTCATAATTGTTGGTATTAGTTTGTTGACAGCGGAAAGGGGACTGAGCCTTTAGTTAGAAAGCTCTGTGTGTTCAAATCTGGTCTTATTAATAAGTAGCTTGTGACCTTGGGCAAGTCACTTTACTTGTCTCAGTTTCCTCATCTGTAAAATGAGCTGGAGAAGGAAATGGCAAACCACTCCAGTCTCTCTGCTAAGAAAACCCCCATGGAAACTATATGAGTCAGACATGGCTGAACAACAATAAAATAGGAACTATAAGGCATATCACTCCATTAATTCATAATTGTTAAGCACTCTTACTAAGCATTATGCCTATTATATGTCTGTCATATGCCTGGCACTACATTAAGGATCCAGAGACATAAACATTCCCTTTACTTGAGGATCTAACTGGGAAAATAAGACTGTGCACATGAAAATAGATATAAAATAGCTTTAAAGGAAATAGAAGGTAATTTTCTCATCATCAAAGTCTCAAAAATGGACAATAAAATCATCTTGAATGGTAATGTTAAAATTATAATTGATTCACTTGTCAGGAATAATAGGAATTATTTTTGATGATTTTTAATGGTCTTGCTGCTCAAATAGGTCAGGTTCATTATTTTAGTGGTATTCTAATCTATAATTCAATAAACTAATTTCTGTATATTTTATAATGTTGAGTTGCCACAAAATGATTCTGAGCATTAAATCTAAAGTGTGGGGTTAACACTAGCTTTCGCTGTCCTCATTCCAGAACCTCAGTGGTGACGAAGCAGGATGGTATCAACTGAAGAACTAGAGTTTAGTTACCACTTTAATCCCCACTTGTTACAGGTGTAGAAACTTGCCCCACACACACTTTGTGTATGTGTTTGTGTGTGTGTGTGTGTTTTCCAGTTATCCAAGGATTTAAAAGAAAAAACAAATTGTTTTAACAAATTGACACAATATTTTACAAATGAAAAGGCATTCAAACAGCACCTATTTAGGTGGGATGTTCATGTGTGTTAGACTTTATATGAGGTCTGGGAAGTAAAACTGAATTGATCCTATAAACGAATAAATCAAGACAACTTTACAACTAAAACTACCAAAAGGCATTGATTGGGTTATCTAAGACATTTTAATCACCATTTTCCCCTGAGTCAGTAATAAAATCACAAATACTTTTCCTATTAAATAGCACTTTCATTTCTCTTTCAAACCCTTTTTTCTCCCCTGCCCTAAGCCTGGAGCGGTCAAGCAATAAAACCTACAAAAGCTCATTATCTGGAGAAAATTTAAGTGTCAAAGAATTAGACATCTTATAGTGAGTCTCTAACTCCATGATGTCAAGCCCACATCGTATCCATTTTTCTTAGAACGTTATTATTATTATTATAACTGGTCTGAAGATGTTATAAAAAATGAACTGGGTACCCAAACTTTTGTTAAATAGTTATATTGATTACATTCAAAGGTCATTTTTTTTTGGAGGGGGGGAGGGAGGAAGTTAGGAGGAAGGAGGATAGGGACTTTGGTACTGGAATCTGAGAACTTCCCAAGCAAACTGTGAAATAATTTCTATGATGATTTTTGGTATTTTGCCAAAGAGGATTTCTTATTTTCCATAAAACCTAAATATCAAATACAGAGAGGAAAGGGAAAGCTTAAATTGTAAGAATAATACAATGTAGCCATTGTATCCAGTTTCCAACCCCAACTTTGTCATCTTTATGACTTTAAGTGAGTAAATTAACTCTGTGCTTCAGTTTCCAAAATTGTTAAATGACAAGTTTGAGATGATGACCATGACCCAAGGCCCCTTCTCACTCCCAGTCCATGTTCCTATGAACTACAAGTCTCCACTGCAATTTGAAAAAAAAATTAGAATGTTAAGAAAAGACAGGAGCTCTTGAAAACAATGTGCCAAATTAGTAGACTTTGGGTGAGTAAAAAGAATATTTTTAAACAATGCAAATCTTTCTTTTTTAATTTAGTTTTTTTTAATTTTCAACTTTAAGGAACACCAAACATTTGGGAAAAAAATTGAAATGGATTTAGATAACTGGTTGTCATAACAATTGATGCTATTCCAGTTGACTCATGGTTATTGGCATTGTAGGTAAAAACTCTTTAAAACCATATTCTCTCTTTGTTCTATTTAATAAAAAAGTCATCATAGATACATACTCTATAACTTAACATAGGGTTAACATGCTTGTCAAAAAGCAAAAACAGCAAATTTCCATCTTGTTTTATGAGATAGTGTTGCGTTGGAGGTTTTTCTCCCCCGCTATACTTCCCTTATACATTATACCGCTTTGACATATTTTTTTCTGATTCACTTAAAGATTCTTCAGTTTCTTTTACTTTGGAGAAAGACAAGAAGGCAAACTAGTAAATGAAAATTGCAGAAAGGGACATTGAATTCAAGATAAAGAGATATTTCCTAATAATCAGAATCCTAAAAATCCCAAAAGAGAACTGATTAACCTGGGAGAAAGTAAATTCCCTCCTGCTAAAGATCCCCAAGCTAAAGCTGGATGATTGCCTTTGGGGATCAATTGTAGAGGGGAATCCTTATTCAGCTACAGTTTTGACTAGAATATATCTGAGATTCCTTCTAATTTTGAGTTATTATTTCAAAAAATAATCCTCAATGGGAATACTTTCTATTTGGCCCATGACCTGAGGAGCTAGAAATTAGTATGCAGGAATTACCTTCCATGTTGCTGTAGATTCTCCCTGAAATAGTAGCCATTACATTTAAATACAACTGAAGAATTTAAAGGACTGTTTTGATGATATTCCTGTATTTGACAGGTCCTCTGTGATCTCCTTTTAGAATCTTCACTTTGTGGAGTATCTCAATTTAAGTGTCTCTCCAGAGCAAATTGAAGAATCTATAAAGCTTTCTATAACATTGGTGTGAAATTAGAAAGAGATGATCATTGCACTTAAGGACATGGTTGCATCATGTATAAACCTGGTCATTCTAAGATTCCCAACCAAAAGAGATTTCCCAAGTGCTTTATTTTTCTAATCTTAAGAAATATAACAATACTTAAAATATAAATGTTTCCACTCATCTTATTTTTTAAAGAAATTCTCCATTCAGTGGTAATAGCCAATTATCATCCCTTCTAATGCCAAAGGGATGGATTTTAAGATGTTCTCAGATGGACTTCGTTACTATAATCCTACACATGATTAGATCAGTCAATTGGACATATAGGGATTGCAATGAAGAGAGAATATGGCCCTAGGGGAATTGTAAAATTGAGAATTTTTCAATGAGTTTCTTTCTCCCTAATCCCTGATCTCTGACCGAATACAATGGTGCCTACATCGGTCACTAATATAGGGAGAAATGGTAAGACTGACAATCAACATGCTTCTTCCATCATTTGCATGCCTTGTACCATAGGCAGTCTAACCCATGCAAGTCAGAATGATCATGCTTTTGCTGATTTGCTTCCCTTTTTTTGCATTGCTATAAAAGCATGTTAGATAATAGATACTTCCCCCTCAACCTCTACACACTGCCTGTAATGCCCCTCCTATTAAAAATGCTACACTTTCATAGCAGGCTACATGGTTTCATCAGAGTCATGGTAAACTAAATAATTTTCCAACTTTCGAAAAACTCACGTTTATCCTCCTCTCTTAGGTTTTGTCAGCCAGGCTTTTCTAGAGGACTTTGTAGAGACAACAAAAAGGAATCTTTATTCCATTTCTGTGAAGGCATGTTCTGCTTTGCCTCCTAATGAAATCAAAGCAGTATCTATAAATTTAAAGAACTCAGGTTTGGTGTGGACCAAGTAGCTTCATGGCCTGCCATGGCTCTTCCACTCTATATGGATCATCATCATGGATGGAACGTTGAGTGTGGTTCCATCTTGTTGCTTTCTATACCTTGGCATTCACATTTGGGAAAAAGCCATGCCTGAGAGAGGCTCTGAGTGACAGTCCTAAAGGATTGGGGAAGGAAGTGACTCATCCCTTGGTATATTCCAGTTTACTCTGATGGTAACTAAACTTCATTTTTTCCCCAAATAAAAGAATCACATATTTGATGCCCACCTAGAAAAAGTCATAAGCTATTGATTTGGGGTAAATATACAATTTGTTTCATCTTTCCCTCCTTCGTTTTCACACACTACAAACATGGTTTCTTATTTGTTCTAGCCCAATTACTATGTTTGTTAACAATTCTCCAGAGCTCTTTCTTGGTGCTCATGCTATGACATTGGCTTTCAGTGAGACCCAAACAGCTCAGATCATTTCCTGGATCCCAATATGTTTCTCATGTAAATCAAACTCTTTCTTCATAGGACCTGACTGCACTAGCCAAAGAATTAAGGGAACTCCGAATTGAGGAAACGAACCGGCCCCTGAAGAAGGTGACTGATTATTCTTCTTCCAGTGAGGAGTCAGAAAGCAGTGAAGAGGAGGAAGAAGATGGAGAAAGTGAGACACATGATGGGACAGTGCCTGTCAGTGACATCCCCAGGCTGATGTAAGATGATTTTTAGTTTTTTTAAATTTTTGCTTTTCATTTGAGTGAAGAGAGGATTATGTCTCTGAAGTGAAAGGGGGAAAAAAAGCAAAGAATTGGAAGTGGACTTACCTACTTTTGCTTCACATTTTTACAAATTTGCTATCTCTTCAAATTTGGGTTTTCAGTACATAGGAGCTCTGAGATAACATATCATTTACTCAGGTGACTGGATGAAACTGAGACTTTGGACAGCTATTCTAAGAAAAGTGTTTTAAAGAATGGGGAAGGACTCAAATACTTTCAAGGAGGAAGATGTTGCTGTCTTGTTCTAGTAGTAAGAATTAATAATGATGATGGGTTAATGTTTCTATAGCTCTTAGTATGTATGCTGTGTCTTACAAATATTATCTTATTTGATTCTCACAGCAACCCCAGAAGGTAGGTGCTGTTACTAACCCATATTATTTTTGAGAAATATATTTGAGGCAGATTGAAATTAAGAGATTTGATAAAGGTCACACAGCTAGTTCATGTATGTGGCAGAATTTGAATTTGGCTCTCCATGATTCTAGGCCCAGAGTTCTAACCATTTGTCAACCCAATAAGAGTCATCATCACCTAGATCTTCAAATGTTGTCTTTAAGACCCTCGGGCTGCCCAGCATATACATCTTGAATGTACACTTGGGCAGCACTGAGTCAGTGGACCTGAGTTCAATTCTTGTTTCTGAAGCTTATGATATATATGATTTTGAGCAAGTCACTTAACCCCTTTGGCCTCCATTTTCTAATATGAAGGTTTTAGTGGACCCCAAGCTCAGAATAAGCCAAGACTATTCTATGGCAGATACTAATGAGATCCTGCAATGCCTTAGGAGAAGAATAGTGCCCAAAGCTAGGGAGATGATTATTGAAACTCTAGACCACATGGTTCAGATCACATTTAGAGTACTGTGTTGAATTCTGAGAACTGTATTTTATGGAAGGTATCAATAAGGTGAAAGTCAACCAGGGTGGTGAAAGGCCATGGGTGAATCAACTGAAGGAATCCTAGATTGTTTAATCTAGGGAAGAGATTAAGGAGGAGCTGGGAGTTGTATTCATTTACATGGAGGACTGCCACATGATAGAAGGGTTAGATTTGTTCAGTCCTAAAGGGAAGAAGTAGGAGTAATGGCTAGAAATTAAGAGATAGATCTAGATGGAGAGCACTCTGGAAGTGGAATGGGCAGTGCCCCTGCTCCCCTCCACCAGGAGAAACACCTTCTCCTGCTTTGTCTTCAAGTACAGTATGAATGACCACATGCCAGATTTGTTGTGGAAAGGACTTTGGTTCAATTCTGAGTTTTTCTAGATGGACTCTTTCACCCTTTCCAACCAAGATGCAATCTATAAAAACATGTAGGTATGTTGTCTAGATAATTTATTGATTTCTTCCTGAACAAGTCAGCTATTTGGGTCTTTTGCTTTTTTTGTCCAAACATTTCTCAGTCATGTCTAATTTTTGTGATCCCATTTGAGTCATCCCATTTGGGGTTTTCTAGACAGACATGCTAAGGTGATTTGCCATTTCCTTCTCCAACTCATATAACAAATGAGAAAACTAAGTCAAACAGGACTAAATGACTTGTCTAGGGTCTCACCCCCATTAAGTGTCTGAGGCCAGATTTTAACTAGGATTCCTGACTCCAGGCCTGGCACTCAAGTCCTTGTACCACCCAGCTGCCCTTTTGTATCTTTTATAGTTATTATCTAACTGAAACAATAATTATGGCATACCTGATGAAGGTTTTTTTTTACAAGGTTACTGTGGAAATTTGTTTACTTGACTCTATATAATTAAAGCAGGTTTTGTTTTTCTTGCCTTCTCAATAGAAGGTGAGGGGGTGTGGGAGGGAGAGAATTGGGACCTAAAAATAAAGTTAATATTGAAATAGAATTAATTTTGGAATAATATTTTTAGTAAAGTAACTAAAAATTAGCAAAGTCCTCTTAAAGAATTGCATTAAGTGACAGGTCCTCAAAAGATATAAACATTGTGATCCTAGTGCAAGTTGGAGCAATTTCATAATTTGGATAATGCTCGTCTTCAAACCTTATTTTGGCAAGACATCTGAGTAATGAATTCCAATTAACTGCAGAAGGAAGAAGAGGAAAAGGACTCATCTTCCAAATTATAAATCAAGTCTCTAGTTGCATGGCCTTGGGCAAGTCATTTAACTATGCTTACCTCAGTTTCCTTATATGTAAAATGAGCTGAAAAAAGGTGGGAAACCACTCTAATATCTTTGCCAAGAAAACCCTAAAAAAGAATTGCACACTGCAACCGCTGAACAAATGTAAACACACAAAGTAGACCGTCTTGTACTGATAATATCAATCCTCGGTATTACCTAGTAGGTAGGGATGCTTTTGAGAGATGAGAGATATTATAATTGTGGATTTATCCTGTGGTCTAAGTCCTCAAAAATGTATTTTATGAGTCAGCACTTCCATCTATTGCATCTAATCAAATCTCTTATGGAAATGAATGTTACTACTTAGAATAGATCCTCCAAAAAATGATGCTTGTGGCATCATAAAATGAACTGTGCTGAAAGCAAATTTCCCATGTCGGGACATGTCCCTGTGCACTTGATTCACAGGCTTTCATACATATAATCACATAACCCTTCAAATCTATTTGTAAAGAATGTTGCTCATGTGCCAGTGTTTATTCAGTAAACACTGAAGCCTTACTAGGGTCTAACACTGCTGCAAATACTAATGGGTAATAGGAAACAGAAAAGCCAAAGTCTCCTGCCTTCAAAGAGCCCTCAGGTGAATTGAACAGATTATGACATACACAAGAATTTTTTCATTAATAATAAAAGATATTAAGTGATTAATTGCCAGAATTGTTGATATGAAGTGCTAAGACTGATTGAAGTCAAGAGAGATCAGGATGGACCAAAGAGGATGAAAAGCTTTTGTTTGTGTGTCATATCCAAGGACAAGGTTTTTCCTCATGGTCAAGAACAGAACTAATAGACATTTCAGGCTGAGGAGAATCAATCACCTCAATGGCAATCCCTCTGTGATGCATCTACATCATCAAAATCCAAGTGGAAATTTAATACTTGGGAGGATCTAATCCCACCACTCAGCCACTCAGGGTGATTGATCCACTCAGGTGAATTGGATGGATGCAGCCATAGTCATCCTGAGAAAACAGGTCATCCTCCTCTCTCTCTAGGGATCTGCATATTCAGCGTGGGAACAGTCAACCAATGCTAGACAACTCTTTAAATGATTATGTTCCCAAAATATGGGATGCCTACCAATGGCACATCCTTCTGTGCTTGCTACTACTGTAGTAGCTATATAGGCAGAGATAACAAAAGAGCAGTACAGTGGCTTAGTGGCTAGAGACAGGAAGATGTAGGTTCAGGTTATGCTTCTGATACCTCAGCTCTTGGTGACCCCAGGCAACTCATTCAAAGAGAAAGTAGCAGTTATGCAACAGGGAAAGATTCTCCCCACATGGATAAAAATGATATGTAAGACATCAAAGGGGAAGAAAGTGATAGGAACTTCACATCTGATATCATGAAAACTTATTCAGCAGGCAGGTCTTCAGATAGTAGTCGTGAATGAACTGCTCAAGTGATAGAATGAAAGACTATAAGCAGTTAGGCACACTAAGGAACTCATTGTCCAAATTCAGATAAATTCCCTCAGTCTGGACTATCAATATTCTCTTTTCTTACTAGTAATGTGATGAGGACATCATCGATTCTTAAATATTTGCAAAGCACCTTAAAAATATCTTGTTTGATCCTTACAACAACTCTGAAAGGAAGATATTTTTCCATTTTACAGATGAATAAACTGAGGCAGACAAAGGCAAAATGACTTTCCCAGGGTCCTATAATGATTGAGTACCCAAAACTGGATTTGAACTCAGGTTTTCTAGATTCCAGGTCCAGGACTATCCACTACTTTATTTAACTACCTCTGGTAGCAAGTTCCTTCCTATCTTGGGTTTGATATCTCTGAAAAGTTTCTTCTCTGTGCTCATAAGAGTCATAAAATAGAATTGTTCCTTGCAGTATTTCTGTAAATCATTTTTTTAAAAAGAATTTCTATGACTTCTGAATTAAGGGACTAGATATGAGATTATAATGGTACCTAATGTACCTTTCATATTTGTTAAATGAATATTGAAAAAAAGATAGTTAGCAGATAGTAAAGACCCAAATTAATTGTGACCATGAGGAGATTCAGTCTTCTAACTACTCATCTCTTTTTGCTGTTATAGAAGAGAAGCTGGTATTAATGTGATAAAGATGTCTATACCACCTTAAACCTAGTCCTCATCATTCATAGTGGGCCAAGCTGCTTCATGTGCCTAATTCTCAACTTATTCACATGTAAAATGAGTCTTTTAATCATAAATATATCATGACATAGTAGAAAGAGAAGAATGGGCTAGAGGTTCAATATCCTTGGAGATTGTGTGAGCCAGGGCAAATACATAACTGCTCTCTGCCTCATTTCCTCATGCATACAATACCGTGGTTGCTTTAGAATGCATCATCTAGCTTTATTTCTATGTTCCAATGACCCAGGTTCAAATTGTGACTGCCAGTCACTGGCCATGTGACCGTGTGATGGAGCAGAAAGAAAACTGGATTTGAAGTCAAAGAATGTGGGTTCAAATCCTAGCTCTACCATTCACTATTTATGGGACTTTGAGCAAGTCTTTTGCCTTCTCTGATCCTCTATTTTTTCAATAATAAAATGAGTCTTAGACTAGAGGATCTATATGTATATAGTAATGTTATTTTATGATTTTAAGTACAGTGTATGCTATGGTCAGTCAGCCACCATTTTAAGACTCCCACTGTATGAAGGGCACAATGTATGCTATGACTAGCCAGCCTCTATTTTTAAAGCTCCTACTGTGTGAAGGGCAGAGGGTATGGTATAGCCAGTCAGCCATCATTTGTAAGGCTCCTGCTATATGAAGGGCACAATGCCATGACTAGTCATCTGACTTTTGTAAAGCACCTACCGTGTGAAGGGTATAGTGTATGCTATGACCAGTTAGTCATTTGTACAGCTCCTACTGTGTGAAGGGCACAATGCATGCTATGGTCAGTCAGCCACCATTTTAAAGCTCCTACTAAAGCTCCATTTTTATGAAGGGCGCAGTGTATGCTATGACTAGTCGTCCAACATTTGTAAAGCTTCTACTGTGTGAAGGGCAAAATGCATGCCATGACTTGCTCATCTGACATTTATAAAGCACCTGCTATATGAAGGGTACAGTGTATGCCATGACTAGTCATCTGACATTTGTAAAGCACCTACTGTGGGAAGGACACAATGCATGCCATGGCTAGTCATCCAATATTTGTAAAGTGCCTACTGTGTGAAGGACAGAGTGTCTGCTAGGATGAGTCAGTTGACATTTGTACAGCTCCTACTGTGTGAGGGGCACAGATTCTATGGTCAGTCAGCCACCAGTTTTAAAGCTCCTACTAAAGGCACCATTTTTAAAGCCCTATGAAGGGTATAGAGTATGCTATGACTAGTCAGCCGACATTTGTACAGCTCCTACTGTGTGAAGGACACTGTATTTTTTCTCCAGAGCACACAAAGGGCATGGGTCCAATCTCTGTCAACTTTACATGTCACCCCCCCCCACCATTGGAATGATAGCTCCTTATGGGGAGAGATGGGTTTTTCCCCCTTTCTTTGTATCCTCAGTCCTTAATATAGTGCTTTGAATATTGTAATTGCTTAATAAATACTTGCTGACTGTTGACTGATGGCCTTCTCTGGAGAAGATCTTATGTTCTCTCTACACTGTTTTGGCAAGCTGGCCTTAGAATGAAACTGCACAAAGCCAACCACAGCTGTGCTTAATTAGCTATAGATAGGAGGGCTAGTTGGAAAAGGTCTAAATGGCATCCCATTTAACAAAGACCTCTCTTGGGGGGGGGGGAGCAAAGATGGCGGCATGAGAACAAACCCTCTTAATTGGGTTTTCTGCTATTCTCATTACCATTGGAGTCAGCTTTAGGTAGAAAATTGCCTTGGACCAAAAGAAGTTATTTACTTCATGTGGGTTAGAAGTAAATGTAATAATAAATATTGTTCCCTCCTCTCTGGCAGACCCACAGGAGCTCCTGCAAGTAATGAACAGTACAATATGGCAATGGTTGGAACCCATGGCCTGGAGACCTCTCACGCAGACACATTTAGCAGCATTTCAAGAGAAGGAACTTTAATGATAAGAGAGGTGAGTTGGGATGAGAAATATGGATGGAAAGTGAATGTGGTTTTATCTCAGAACTGTCACAGATTGCACATACTCTGTGTAAGCACAAAAGGAAGACAGAAAAGGCCACTCCTAATGGATGAGTGATTTTAATTGTCATCCTCCCTCTTTCCATATCCCTCTCTGCTTTGACAGCATCATTTAATTACTGTACTCCCATTCTTCTGCAGGCGATATGCATATGTGAATGCAGAATTGGAGCCTGGGGATATGAAGCAAGGCTTCCTAGCCATGAAACGTCTCCCTAAAAATGTACAGCTGGGTCTTTCTTGACCCCATTCCATCTTGTTTCAGAGCCTTTCTTATCTGTTTACTGAAGACAGCCAGTAGTTTGAAGAAAGCGTTATCCAGTTAGTTGAACAGGAAAATTGTCCTCTTTTAGTGGCTTTTGCTGAATAGAACCACTACAAAGAACTTTTAAAGGTGTTTGATGGAACTGACCCTAGCACAGATGTTGTTTTGTTGGGCTTTTTTAACTCCACTCATTTAGTTTAACCCTAACTTCCTCAACAAAAATATTAGCAACCACTATTTTCCCATCATCCAAGCTGGTCATTTTCTTAGGGTATGAGTGAACAAATGGCACTCCTTCTTAACCCCCAAACCCACCCCACCAGTGGTCAGTCCACCCTGCTTCAATCACCCCCACCAGATATCCCCAAGTTCTCCAAGCAATGTGCAAAGAATCAGACATATAAAATTATATGTACTGAGGATTCATTTTCATTTTTTTTACCTAATAGTTTAAGAAAAATAATCTGCATTCCCTGCCCACTTTACCAGTATTCAAAGACACAATATCAGTCAGTCAGCAGTCACTCATAAAGCACCTGATCTGGTCAGGTATTCTGCTAGGTACTGGAGATAGAGAAAAAAATGAAACAATGCTGACCCTCAAAAGAGCTGTTGATGTTTGTCCTTTGTTCTCAAAGAAGATCAAGACAACAGAGAGGTGATGCCATGACAAGCAAATGAATTGGAGTTGAGTTGGGGGTGGGGGGTCCAGCCTCATTTTCTCCTCCAGAGCCATCTGGGTCCAGTGGCCAGATATGAATCCGGATGACTGGCTGGCCCTGGATGGGGAACAATCAGGGTTAAGGGACTCATTCAAGGTCACACAACTGATAAGTGTCAAATATCTGAGGCCAGATTTGACCTCGGGCCATCCTGACTCCAGGGCTGGTGTTCTATTTCAGTGTGCCATCTAAGTTAACTACCTCAAAGAGCTAACATTCAACTGAGGGACTGAGACAGGGAGGGGAGAAGAGGGGAGAATAACAGATGTACAGAACTATATAAAAATATGTTAAAATAAATTCAAGATAATTGGGGGAGGGGGAGGGAAAGGGACTGTTAGCATAGAAGAATATGGGGAAGGAGCTCATGTAGAAAACCCCGGACTGATTAAAGCCAGGATTCTAAAAGATAGAAATAAAGGAGGGGATGCACTTCCAAGATGGGGGAACAATGGCTTTGGAGTCAAGTACTGAGAGACATATATATTGACTGTTTGATCCTGGGCAGTTCGTGATGGCTAGGAGTATCTAGGAAAGAGAGGCAGAAGGCAGATATATAGTTGTAAGGAGCCTGATCTATGTCTGACTTACTCTTGAGGGCTACATTACCTACTGATGTGTTTTTCTATGGAGAGAGGTTCATGCAATAGAATAAACAAATAAACTTGAAATGGCCAGTGCCATTGTGACTAGAGAGACGGGCAAATTTTAATGAATTGAAGTGAATCAAATATCAGCATAAACTGAAGGACATAAACTGACACATTGCTAATGGCTCAAAATCAATGACAGCTGCGTTTAGGACAATATCTTTCCCCTAACATTGTGGGCAGCTTTTGCTGGCTGACATAGATATGGAATGACAATCTCTTTATGACTTGGAATTCAAAATCTTACCTATTTCCAAAGACCATGTCTTTGATAATAAATGCTAGAGCAAATACCTGTTGAATTATCATCATTCCCTATCAAATTCAAATTAGAGACAGGTCAAATAATGCCACTGCCAGTTTCATCAACAAGCATTTATTAAGTGTTTACTGTATGCCAGTCACTATGCTAAATATCAAAAAGAAAGGCTGCAGTACGGCATCTGTCCTCAAGAAGTTCATTACAAGGGGTGGATAGGTGGCACAGTGGATAGAGCACTGGTCCTGGAGTCAGGAGTACCTGAGTTCAAATCCAGCCTCAGACACTTAATAATTACCTAGCTGTGTGGCCTTGGGCAAGCCACTTAGCTCCATTTGCCTTGCAAAAAAAAAAAAAACCCTAAAAAAAAATATAAATAAATAAACAAAGTTCATTACAGGGAACACAATACCCATGTCCAGTATGAAAGATAGATAATATGCAGGATCAGTGGGAGGTAATCTCAAAGTGGAGGTACTAGCAGTAAGGGGAAAAGGTCAATGACAGCATCATGCCAGCCGGCATGCCAGCAGACATTCCTTTGATATTATATCTTTGTCAGGAATGGTTCTAGATAATTCTTCCTTTAAAATATGCTATTGTGTCATCAATACAATGTATCTTTAGGGTATCCACAATTTGAATTCTTTAAATTATAGTCTTCCTTATTTCATACTCATGAGGGAGCTAAATGAAACAGAGGACTGGGTCTGAAATCAAGAAGACCCAAGTTCAAATCCTACCTTACACACTTGCCAGCTCTGTAACCCTTGGCAAACAGGTAACATTTATGTGCCTTAGTTTTGTCATTTATAATAGCACACTCTCAGAATTGTTGTAAAGAGCAAATGAAAAAATTCTTACAAAATATAAAATAAAAATACTGGTTATTAATATCATGATGGTCATCATCATCCTCATCATTCCTAGGAAAATGTTGTTTAAAACAAATGGCCCTTTGTTTCAAAGAGAAACTATAGATCATAAAAGCTTTGTTCAGTTTCCCAAGTACAAACCAGCCTGCCCTCCTCCTTCTTCTGAATTTTAGACTCCAAATTCATTGTCCTTCTACAGACCCTTTCCAAGATATATAGATGGGTGATACAGCCCCATGCTGCTCATCCAGCGGTATATCATAGTCCTGACAATAGATCTGAACCAGCCATATGTTTGTTTTTTCTCTTGGTAGGGAGGTACAAACAATAAATAAAAGACTAGCTAGCAATATATCAATATATTTTAATTATTCATAGCCACAATAGGATTTATACTGTGTACCCAAGACTGGCTCAGTATTATTTAAAAACAAAAATGACTATATCAAAAGGTGCAGAAATGCCTTTAATGAAATCCAACATTAATTTATGACTTTAAATGAAAATTTCCCAAAAGAACAGGAACAGAAGCACTTTTTTCTCAACAAATTTCAAAAGGATCTACTTGAACCCAAGAGCCAATAATATATGCAATAGAAAATCATATGTTTATCACTTCCATTTGACAGCACTGTAAATGGCAGCAATCACATTTAAGAAAGGAAAGAGAATATAAGGATATTCACTAGAAAAGAAGTCAAAACATCACTCTTGACAGATGACATGATAATGTACCCAGAAAATCTAAATAGAAAAACTGAGACATTAAATGAGTTCAGAAAAGTCACAAGATACAAGATCATTTGCATTTTTGCATGATGGCAATAAAGACCAAAATAACATCATTTTGTATTTGAAAAAATATAATTTACAAAAAAGACATGAAATAGTTTGGAATTGATTAATGTTCTCATGCACACATGCATGTATATAAATTTGGAGAACAATTTCACATATATAACTAATATGAAAAAAATATATTGGCAGGGGAAAAAATCTAATATTTGGAAGGAAATTCAATGTTTATGGATGGGTTAAATAAAAAAAAGAAAAATACTATCCAAATTAATTTAATACTAAATGAGTTAAAGAAGGACCTTCATATAAACTGAATTTTTTAAAAAGAAATTTGTATAAATGAATGAGCAAATATAAGAGAAATTCTGAAGAAGAAAAAGCTAATGAAGATACACTCTTTTTCATAATTCTTCCTAATCTGAAGGTGATAGAGTAGATAGAACACTGGACCTGATGTCAAGAAGCCCTGAGTTCAAATCTGCCCTAAGTTTCATATAAGCCATGTGACCCTGAGTGCATCACTTAACCTCTGTTTGCGTCAGCTTCCTCAATTGCAAACTAAGAATGACAATTATAATGGCACTCTTCCTCCTAGGAGGTTTAAATGAGAAAATAATTGTAAAGAATTTAACACAGTGCTAAATAGTGCTTTATAAGTGTTATTATTATTACCACCACCATCGTCATCATCATTGTCATTGCTATCCCAACTTTATAGCAATTGTAGCTAACCCTAAGTTACCAAATTTAGCTAGCGTTCTTCCTCTCCCGTCCCTCTTGCCATCATCTTCAGACATACTCTTAATGTTGCATTTTTAATAGCCCAACCCTCAGTTTCTCTTCTGTCTACCCTTTAACTTTGATGACCCCCATATCCAGGCAACTCCAGACATTGGCTGTGGTGAGACCCTTAGAACTCACCATTCAATTTGATTCAACATAAATGAAGACAGGCACTTCGCTAGTTGCTTGAGATCTATAGATTAAGACACGAAAAAATAATCCTTGCTCTCTTTCCTTTCTACTGGAGTCAGAGACAGAGGAATTGGGGTCAAATCCTGTCCCTTCTGAATACTGTTTGTGTGCCCTTAATTAAAGTGTTTTATTCTCTGAGCCTTTCTGTAACATGAGGGACTGAAACTAGATTATTGGAGGAAGAGAACTCAATGAACTAGGAAAGGTTTCAGAAGGGGAGATAAACCTTGCAAGAAGTTAAGGGTTCCAAGACGCAGAAGAGGAATTTTACAGGCAGGGGCACATGAAATGTCAACTTTCAGGGACAGGCAGACCTCTTGGGCTTGACATATGGATGCAAAGGAAGAAGGTTGTGAAATAAATCTGAGCAGGTGAGTCAGAACCAGATGGCAAAGGACTCTAAATACTGAAGTAAGGTGTTTGTATTTTGGCGTAGAGGCAACAAGAAGTCACTGAAAATTTTTTGAGCACTGCCCGGATCTGTGCTTTAGGAAGATTATTTTGATGACTGTTCAGAAGATAGACGGAGAAGGGAAAGTCAAGGAGACCAATTGGGAGACAAGTTCACTAATCCAGTGAGAACTGATGAAAGCTTGAAATGGAAGGCATGGTAGCTGTGTGAATGGAGGAAGGGGAATATGAGAGATATTGAGGTGGGGACCACCTACAAATGACACTGTCAGTGATTCATAAGGAGAAGAAGGCACATGTAGTAGGAGGATAAATGAGAAAATTTGAGAGACAATGAGATAGAGTAGAAAGAGTGCCAACCCTGGACATGGGGAGATTTGAATTCAAGTCCTGTCTCTGATACTCAGCAACTGTGGTGTTTGTTGTTGCTCATCTTCCACTCCTGAAGAGGACTGATGACCTGAGGGTTGTCTTGACTTGTGCATGAGTTGGGTTGGAGTGAGGCAGACCTGAACAAAGCCATCAACTTAGTTTTCTCCTCCAGACTCATCAGAGTCCAGTGGCAAGACATAGGTCAATTTGACATATGATGGACTCTGCGACCCTGGGCAAATCAAGTAACCTTAATAAGTTTTTTTTTGCAAGGCAACGGGGTTAAGTGGCTTGCCCAAGACCACACAGCTAGGTAATTAGTAAGTGTCTGAGGTCGCATTTGAACTCAGGTACTCCTGACTCCAGGGCCAGTGCTCTATCCACTGTATCATCTAGCCATCCCCTCCATCATTTTTGAAGAGGATCAATGGGTATCACAAAACTGAGTAGTAAGGAATGGAGGATAATAGTTAGGTTGTGAGCCTTAGTGACTAGGAGAATGCTGGTTCCCTTGACAGTCATAGGAAAATTGGGAAGAAAGGAGAATTTGGGGAGGAAATGATTAATTCAGTTGTATAATATGGAGACCCTTCACTATCTTGGTCCCAATTCCTTTACTTAATTTCCAGTTCATTTCCTAAAATGTAACCCTAAGAACTTGACAGAATACTCCAGATGTAGTCCAGAGCTTTCTTAAGCACCTACTCACTTCTTCACCTTGTGCTAAGCATTGGGGTTGCAAAGACAATGAAACAGTCCCTAACTTCCACAGCATTCTATATCCAGAGAGTCTTAGTATTTATTAGGTTACCAAGTAAGACTTCACCATGGTCACACAACTAGTATGGATCAAAGGCAAGATAGGAACCCCAATATGGAGGCCCTCTATAAACTATGCCTCCCTTTGTATTCTTCTTATGTGTTTGTTTAATACCTTGGAAAACGTTATTCTGAGAAGGGGTTCAGTATCTTCAGTAGACTGCCAAAGGTGCCCAGGACACAAAAAATGGGGGGGGATTACTGGTGTAGAGGGAGGAAAGATACACAATACCTAACAGAAAGGAAAAAATGGACTAGAACTGATTTTAAACAATTTGGAAGGTATAAGTTTCAGCTCTAAATCATTAACCATTAATGGAAATTGGACATGTACTTTGTGAAATAAAAATAAGCAGAGAAATGCTATTCTTTGGTGCTGTTTTTGGATCATGATTGTGCTCCAAAAAATATTGGCAGTTCCAAGAAATTCAACCACTATTTTTTTTGTTTGTTTTTTGCAAGGCAAAGGACTTGCCCAAGGCCACACAGCTAGGCGATTATTAAGTGTCTGAAGCCTGATTTGAACTCAGGTACTCCTGACTCCAGGTCCAGTGCTCTATCCACTATACCATCTAGCTGCCCCTCAACCACTATTTTTAATGTTTCCAAGAAACAAGTGATTCCATTGGTTTAAAGAGCTAGTCACTAGCCAGCCTTACACTTTGGTCAACATGGGCAGCAATGGGGGAGCATCAGAGCTGCTACTATATTTCTCCCAATGGGGTCTGCCTTTCTTCTCTGTTTTTGTAGAGATCAATTTGACTTATTAAATCCACATGGTGTAGGGCTCCATGAGGAAGGGTTCCATAGTGTGGGCTTTGACATTTAACTGCACTTTCCCTTTTTTTCTGTTCTGTTCCTCCACAGTCATCTGGCGAGAAAAAGCGTACTGCGCACCCTGACAGCAATGGATTTGCTGGTCACATCAATCTCCCTGACCTCGTGCAGCAAAGTCATTCTCCGGCTGGGACACCTACAGAGGCCCTCGGGCGGGTCTCAACCCATCAGCAAGACCTGGATTCTGTGACTGAAGTAGGTTCTGGAGCATCTAGGGCTGACCATTTGCCTCTTCTCGTGAGTGTACTTAAGATCTTAACCTCTCCTAGAGGTGAAGCTTGCCTCATTCTCTGGAGTTATTTCCAGTTTCTTTTCTCATGGTTTTTACTTGTTCCATTGTTGAGAACAGATGAAAGTTGTGGGAAATAGGATAGCTAATGTTTGATAGCAAAACAATTAACATCTAATATCTCATCTGATCTTCACAGCACCCTGGCAGGTAGGTGCTATTATTATTCCCAGGTTAAAGAAAGGGAAATTGAGGCTGAAAGCAGTTAAGCACCCTGCCCAGGATTAGTTTACTAGTAATTGTCAGAGGCAGGATTTGAACTCAAGTCTTCCTGAATGCAAGCCCTCCCACTCTAACCTTTGCACAACTCTAAACTTTTGGAAAGCTGCTGATCTGCCATGGTGAAGGGAGTTTTCAGCCTGGAAAGTCTTGACAAGGATAAAGTCATAATTTTTCCATGTTTTGCCAACCCCTGCTCTGATTCATAGTCTTAGAGCTGGAGAGACCCTTTGAAATCTTGTAGTTTTTCCTTTTTGATTGGGAGGTGTGGAAACCAAAACCCAGGAAGGCCCCCTATCTATTTAGTGATAGCCAAATCATAAAACCCAAGCTTTAAGATTCATTGGCAATCTAATGCCAAGCTGTGATGGTTAAGATCACTGTAGCTTAAAGATTTCGGCACCAGTATCTGAGTTGCCTATTTAGATGAGCACAGCCAAACTAGATTTCACAAAATGCTGTTGATACATGTTTGGAAAGAATCACAGTCACCAAATGTGCACATCTTCAGAAAGATCATTATCCTGACTCCACCTTGTGGGGGAAAGGAGGGAATTTAATATCATCTTTCTAATACATAAACCTTGCAAAGAAAAGACAGAATAATGTCTCATTATGCAATGCTCACAAACCAAGCATTCTGGCTGTCCAATGGGATTGGCTAAATGAGTTTATTGTACTTAAAAAAATCAACTATGTAGATCTAAGAATCAAAAAGCAAAGCCCCACACAAATGGTTTTCAAAGTGTTTTCTCTCTTGTTTTTTGATCTCATCCACCAGCTCTCTTATAAAACATGTCTCTTAACACAAACTTTGAAATTCAATGTTACGAAGTAGATAAGAACAGTATTTTCCTTAGGGTCAGGGATGAGGGAAGCCATATCCTATGGAACCTTAGTTAGAAGAGCAGACCTTGGGTGTACATGAAGTACTATCTAGCTTCTAGATTCTATTCAAATCTGGTTTCAAGCAGTTACTAGCTATGTGACCCTGAGCAAGTCACTTCCCCTCTGTTTGCTTTAATCCACTGAAGAAAAATGGCAAACCATTCTAGGATTTTTGCCCAAAAAAATTCCATGGATAGAATGGTCCATGGGGTCATGAATAGTCAGACACAACTGAACTCCTGAACAATAGCATCAAACTTCTAGGATCATGAGTGGAAGAAAAAATTGCTGTTGGTTATAATTTCCTTCTTTCCAAATATATACCTAATCCCCTCCCTTTAATCTAAAAATGGAAAATTCAATCTATTCTTTGCCCTGGTTCTCACAAGAGTTAGGGGGAGTAGCTAACTGGTGCAGTGTATAGAATGTTAGGTTTGGATTCAGTCTTAGCTCAAATACTTGTTAGCTAGATGATCCTCAGCAAATCACTTAATTCCTTCAGCCTCAGTTTCCTTATCTGTCAATGAGGATTTTGAATCAAAAAGTTCCCTTCAAACTTCAAGTCTCTAATACTTTGAGTTATTGAAATACAGTTAAATTGCCCAGTCCCACTGGCAGAATTTAGATTTTCCAACAATTATCTCCCTTTTAATATTTTCTGTTTTCTATGCCATTGATGTACTGAGTCCCTCCAGACTGGGCTGGGGGCAGGGGGGATCTGGAGAAGAGACAATATAAAAAGACTCTTGAAAGCTCCTTTTGATCATTTGAAAAACTACCACCTAGAGAAAGAAGAATCATTTTTTTTCAGCTCCAGCCCCAGAAAACCCAACAAAGAATATTAATAAGAACTTTCAAAGAGACAGATTTAGGCTTGGAGTCAGGCAAAGATCGCTAACAATTGGCACCATCTCACCAGGAGCATGGACTTCCTACAGAGGTAGTGAACTCACCTCCCTGGAGATATTCCAGCCAAGGTTTAATGCTCCTTTGGGCTGGAACTGGAGCTAGATGGCCCTTCCAATTCAGAGATTCTCTGCTTCTCAG
This sequence comes from Macrotis lagotis, assembly GCF_037893015.1. Taxonomy (NCBI): domain Eukaryota; kingdom Metazoa; phylum Chordata; class Mammalia; order Peramelemorphia; family Peramelidae; genus Macrotis; species Macrotis lagotis. Next base: position 31,449,866 of record NC_133663.1, on the reverse strand, counting down.
TTTGTCCTACACTTTCCAAGATTAGATCTCATTTATCAGCAGACATTGGTGAACAATCAGTTGTCTGTGGCACAATGGGGAGCAGAGGGCACAGGCTTCTATATGAACCACAAGGACATACTTAGCACCTGCTATAGAAATAAACCATCTAGATGGAGCCTCTATACAAAAAAAGTGATTGTGCTTGAAGACAGGAGTCCAGGGGCCCAGTCTCCATGGTGCCAATAATGTCATCATCATGATACTTGAGCTTCTTGGTGCAGTCTTCTATGGACTGGGGCATACATTCAATTCTTCCAAATGGTCAGATTCGACCATCACCATCCAATGAAAGGAAAAAAATCCAAAGCATATGTTTGTATCACTGAGAGCGGGGAGCGGTAAGCAGTTACCTGAGGGCTAACACTGTACCCCCCTCCAGCTTAGATTCCCCTCTCCTCACACAAGCAGGGAACAAAAGAAGGTAGGAAGGAAGGAGAGAAGGAAGGAAGGAAGGAAGGAAGGAAGGAAGGAAGGAAGGAAGGAAGGAAGGAAGGAAGGAAGGAGGGAAGGAGGGAAGGAGGGAGGGAAGGAAGGAAGGAAGGAAGGAGGGAAGGAGGGAAGGAGGGAAGGAAAGAAGAGGAGGAAAGGAATTAACATTTCTTCAACAGTTCTTGTTCACTTTCATTCATGTCTGACTCTTCAGACTCCATTTGGAGTTTTCTTGGCAAAGAGACTGGAGTAGTTTTCCACTTCCTTTTCCAACTCAGGGAGACTGAGGCAAATGGGGTTTAAGTGACTTGCCCAGGGCCCAGGTCTGGCCCTCTATGAATTATGTTGCCAATGAGTGGCCCAATTCAGCACCTACTCTAGGTGCTATTATACGATTATGATTATGACTATGATTCCCATTTGACAATTGAGGAAATCAAGGTAGAAAGTGGTGAAGCAACTTGCCTAGGGTCCTATACCTAAGTGTCTGAGACTGGATTTGAACTCCAGGTTGTGTTCAATCGATGATGATGCTCAATTGCCTTAGAAGATATGGATATAAATGATAAAAGAAGAGCAACTAGAATTTCATCTTCCTTGGCAATGGCCTGATAATTCTTCTGTTACATATGTTCACCTTTCTCTTAGAGCCTTTTCCAAAATATTTTAGATTCAAACCTTACCTCATACAACCTTGGGTCAATCTGTGCCTCATTGTTCTCATCTGTAACATGAGGAGGTTAGGTCAGATGGTCATTAAAGTCTATGATCCTATAATCTGCAATATGTGGACTCTCCCTGAGGTTGAAAATAAATGTACTGGAGTGGCTAGGTGGTGCAGTGGATAGAGCACCGGCCCTGAAGTCAGGAGTCCCTGAGTTCAAATCCGGCCTCAGACACTTAATAATTGCTTAGCTGTGTGGCCTTGGGCAAATCACTTAACCCCATTGCCTTGCAAAAAAGAAAAAGAAAATGAATGTATCTATGAGAAGCACAGTGCAGAATTGTTTGCTGTTTTTCCTTGAGTACTTTTGGGGAGGAGGGGGGGATATGGAAATCCACATCAAAAAATTGGAAGCAGTCTTCTAGATCCAAAGAAAATTTGTTGAACTGTGTTTTGGAGGTGCCTCATAGGGAAACACTGAAGAGAGAAAATTCTCTAGTTGACAGGAATGAAGAAAATCCTGAATGACTCCTCCATTGGTACATGGCAAGCATGTTGATATGATTCTGCAAGTCATTAGCCTTGCAACATCCCCTCTCACTTCCCAGGGAAATTTATAAAATGAGGGCCTTGAGGCAACAATTGTTCTCTGAAATTCCCTTAAATGTTGGAACCAGTGCTTGTGAACGTCCCAGAGGACTAGAACTCAGGATGGAGTGCACACAGCCTAGGAGAGGAGCGAGTGTTCGTGAAGCTGATCTGAAGGGGTCAGCTGGGCACCTTCACCAAGATATCCTGCAGGATGAGTCATGATTCCATCTAATAAAGCAGACTGTCATCACCAGTGATGCTCAGATGCCTAATGGCAAGGACAGGGGCAAGGGAGGCACTCCAAAACCAATCTTCTGGGCTTCCATAGAAATAGAGACTGCACTCTTCCATGTTCTTTCTAATGGCCCTTTGGGGAATCTTGTGGAGTCTAGTGCCAACTGTATTGATGCCATGTGCTTACCATCAGTATGGATGGAAGGAGACTCCAAACGTCATAGCTATCATTACATTAACTTTGTCAAACATTTGCCTGAAATCTCATTTTTAGGTTTCTTCAGATCAAGGTCCTTTCCTGGGATTCTTGGATCCCTTCCCACTGCAAAAGGGGCCAGATAGATTTCATGGGGCTCATGAGCTTGAGTTGGTAAAAAATAACATCCTCCTTTTCACCAAACTTTAGGGTTTCTTGTCAATCTTTAGTTTATATATTTCAAAACTGAATGGGTCTACAAGCTTCACAAGATTTCCAGAGTGGTCTTAAGTCACACACAAAAAGTTAAGAATTCCAGAAAGTTAAGGTATAATAGATTTGAATGGAACTGAGTGAAAATTTATTGACCCAATGGAGCTTGACTAAAAGAAACCAACTGTTCTATCTGAAGTGAAGGGATTGAAGAAACCCACCAGTCATTTTTTTTAGCCATAGCTTGCCTGAAAGACTTATATTTAAAGGATGAACAGAATATGCCAAAAAAATGTGATCTGTATATTGAAATTGTAAACAAAAATTCTAGATGTTTTTCTAAAAATTAAAATTTCTAAGTTTTTATGAATAATATTCAAAAGAAATTACACTACATATGTGCAGAATATGAATGCCTTTGGGGAAGAAGTATACACATACAATACTCATGTATATATACACATGTAATATGTAGTATAGACATGCATAATTTATGTATGTTGGACATTCTTTATCATATATGTTCTGTCTATTTAGTAGGATGTAAGTTTTTTGAAGTCAGGGGCATTCAATTTTTGTCCCCCACACCTTGCAAATAATCTGGCATATTGTGGTGCTTAGTATATACTTGGAATGATTGATTTAGCTTGAAGAGAATTCCAGCCAATGTTATGGCTCCATTGAAAATGCTGTTTGGTCTTTTTTTTTAAGTGTAAAGACATTTAGAATCAAAATTATTTCTTATATGTTTCCTTTCTTTAGTGTAAGGTTTATTTTTTTAATCCCCTTCTTGGTAATCTCTGTGTAGAGCATATATGATTTACAAAAAGAAAGGGATGTTTGGGAAGAAGAGTCTTCCTGACTCCAGGCCCAGTGCTCTATCCATTGCAGCCCCCTAACTGCTCCAGAGATACGATACTTACACACAAGCAAGCATTGTCATATAGCCTTTCAGTTAATAAATATACATTAAGTGACTACTCTGATCCCAGGACCATGCTCGACACTAGAGATACCCATTTAAAGAATCAGGTAATCTCTATTTTATTATGCAAAATAAATATAAAAGTAACAAATACAAACATACAAGGTAGTTTGTAAAGGAAGGCACCAGGATCAACTCTGAATCCCAGCTCTGCCGGTCTCTTTTTGAGTGACATAGAGTAAGACACTCCACCTGCCTGTCCCTCAGTTTCCCTAAAAGGGAAGAACCAGATGAGCTCAAAAGTTCCTTCTTGCTCTAAACCTTTGGTTCAAAATAACCTACATTAAGTATGCTATTAGAGAAAAACAAACAGAGCTCTGAGTGAGTTGGGGAAGAGGCCATTGCTGACTCAAGACACCTGAGAAAATGCCCTGGAGGAAGCAGCATTTGGGGCAGAATTCCACAGGCAGCAGTGGGGAGGAGAGAGCCCACCATGAATCGATGCTAGGGTAGCATCCACGGTCCTGGCTTAGTCATTTACTAACCAGAACTTGAGATGGCAGTTTCTGTAAATGCTCAACTTGTCTGTGATTAACATAATAGCAAGAAATCTGCACAAAGAGAACTACACGGGCAACTGAGTAGGTTGTGTGGTGGGCTTGTGCCTCCGTTCTTTTTTCTAGTCCTACTCATTTCCTCCTCTTAGTCTTGTTTTGTTGACCAATAAGTGAGCCTTCTAAGCTTTGCTTTCATTGGCTGTTTAATAGTACGGCATGGGGAGCAGCACCAAAGCCTCCTTCACCCCGTTTGTTGACCCCAGAGTGTACCAGACGTCCCCCACTGATGAGGATGAGGATGACGATGAGGAATCTTCTGCCACAGGTAAGCTGCGGCAGCACCGTGTCATTGGCCTGGGTTTGTTTTCTGTATCTATTCTCTATGTGATATAGAGAATGAAGGAGTCGATAATGTAAGACATTTTACTTGAACTAATACTTCAAAGGGAAGTTGTTTGGGTTTTGTTCTGTGTTTAGGGGTTACTAAAATCAATTCCTTATTTTCCCTTTTATCCTCATCTCTTCTGTTCTGTTTCTGTTTGGAGCCCAAGGGTATCCGGGGACACTAGAAAAGGCTGGTCCTCAGGGATTTCTGGACTTAAAGGAAGTGCCATACATTTCCCAAGAGCGATTTCTAGGTACAGTGCTATGCACGCAGTAGGCGCTCAATAAATGCTTGTCGAGTGGAATTGAATTGAATTGAACTGAGTTGAATTGAATTGAATTCTTAGGTGTATGTTGCCCACTGCAAGGGTCTGGCTAGTTTAGATAATCGTTCTTCCTAACTGGAAACTTAACAAAACTCCAAAACTCATCTGAGCTTTGTTAATCATCAAATTCAGCTAACTAAGACAGATTGGCCTGCTGATTTTTTAGTGGGTCCTTTAAAGTTGATCTCTTCTTTACTGATGGGGATGGGAAAACGCCAGAGTTAAAACCAAATGCCTAACTCGGTGATGTTAACACATAAGTAAACTTTGTGTTGTTAACACATAACTAAACTTCGCAATATTAACATATAACTAAACTTTGCAATGTTAACATATAACTAAACTTCCCAGACGGTCCATGTTGGCACGGTACACTGACCTCATAGTATACTGCTTCCATGATGGCTTATGACTGAGCTGCTGCTAAGACAAAAGAACAAACAATCTAAAATGTGTTGGACTCGAGATTCTTTGGTGTTTTCTCTTCCATGATGCACTCCAAGCCCATTTCAGAAAATAGTCTTGGTCATTTGTCATCTTCACATCCAATTAACTTTAGGTTTGAGTTTCTCATCCTTTTTTCTCTTTTCTTTGTCTCTTAAGCTCTATTTACCAGTGAGCTACTAAGACAAGAACAAGCCAAGCTCAATGAAGCCAGGAAGATTTCAGTGGTCAATGTGAACCCGACGAACATTCGGCCTCACAGCGACACGCCCGAGATTCGAAAATACAAAAAGCGTTTCAACTCTGAAATCCTCTGTGCTGCTCTGTGGGGTGAGTGATTTCTTTATTCTTCCTGTTTGAGGGTAAAAATTAAGCTTATCAAGTCTGTTAAAGATGATTCATGATGGCTATGGCTACTTTTACAAAGTAAGGATGGATTGAACCATTGGAATTTGGGGTGGGACTGATCCCTTGTGGGACCAAGGCCAGCCACCAGCAGACTGTGATTTGAGAAGGGGGAGAGAAGGTGCTCTCCACTCAAAAACATTTCCTGACCCAACATGCCTCAGCACCTAAATTCTCATAAATTAAAATGTAAATGTTACCTGAAAAAGGTGATGTATAAAATGAGGCACCTGTTAGTTGAAGAAAATAGAGGGTATAACTGGAGTTAGGAAAAATCTGAATTCCATTCTTGCCTCCAACGCAATGGGGTTAAGAGTGACTTGCCCAGGGTCATACAGCTAGGTAATTATTAAGTGTCTGAGTCCAGAGTTGAATTCAGGTCCTCCTGATTTCAGGGCCAGTGCTCTATCTACTGTGCTACTAGCCACCCCTGCCTCCAATTCTTAATAGTTGTATGATCCTGGGCATGATACATCAGGGAACCCTGTCACCCCAGTTTTCTCTTCTTTAAAATGGGGATGAAAATAATATCATCAAACTCCTAGGGTTGTTTTGAGGATAAAATACGATAATAGTCATAAAATCCTTTGTAGAATTTAAGCACTATGTTAATAGTACCTAGGATGAGGATAATGAGGATGATGAGGAAGGTAGAATTGTAAACCAGAGACACTGAGCTGTATTATGTTCCCAAAGTGTAATCTTATCTTCTACACATGGTTCACAGTACTTCAAAGACGTCTTGATCTAAAGCCCAGAAGGACCTCCGAGGTCACAGAGTCCAGATGTAGATGAGATATGTAAGACCTGGTGAAATTAAATGAAATCTGTCCTAAGTCTCATAGGTAGGATTTCAGCGAAGATCCTCTGACTCCAGAACCAGTAGTCTTTTCATTATTGTTGTTGTTAAGTCATTTCGGACCCCATTTGAGGTTTTCTTAGCAAATATACTGGAGTGGTTCATCATTTTCTTCTCCGACTCATTTTTTAAATGAGGAAATAAGACCAGAGTTTAGTGACTTGCCCAAAGTCTCACAGCTAGTAAGGGTCTGAGGGTGGAATTGAACTCATGAAACATGAATCTTTTGAACTCCAACCCTGGTGCTCTGTACCCAATGGTGTCCCCTAGTTGCTCCTCTTCTCATTTTACTATGCTATAAAAAGACATGGGAAGTGAAAGAACTCTTTCCATTCATTTATTGGGGAGGATGGAGAGTTTCTAGATGGGATAGAAGGAAAGGGAAGGACTAAAAAAATGAAAGAGGAGTATGGGAAAACAGATCTCTCTATAGAGATGGATGAATAGAATAATAACATATAGAAGGAGATAAACCTTTGCCACATAAGAATTCTTTAACCAGCATAATACACTGTTCAAGCAACATGGAACTATACCTGAGGAACACCTCAAGAAGTGCCAATACCCTGAACAGATCACAGAGGTAGATCACCAAGGTGCTGACCAGGGGGAGAAATCCACTTGTCCCATCTAAAGGAAAGAGGCAAAAACAGTGGTAGTTATTGAGGGATGGAAGTTACCACAACTAGACCTAACATGCCAGAATTCTTCAAACCTGCCCTATCTCCTGCCCACTTTTACTGAATCACACGGAAGCAAATTATATAACCAAATGAATCTCAAAATACATCCCTTTAATGATTTGGAAGGCCAGGATAGAATAGCAAAACACCAATAATAATATTTATCACACTTTCAGGCTTGCAAAATACTTCATATACATAAATTCATTTTGATCCTCTCAACAATGTAAAGGCTGTGATTGTACCCTTTTTACTGATGAGGAAATTGAGGCCACAGAAAATTAAGTGACCTACTCAGGGTCACACACATAGTAAATGTCTAAGGCAAAATTTGAACTCAATTCTTTCTGACTCCTAATCTACTTAACTGAAAACTAAGGATTTGGGAGCATATTTTCAGCTCTTCAGCTTGAAAGTTGCAGCTTTGGAAGAAAAAATAAGACATTAAAACAAATATTGAACCTCAAAAAAATGGAACTTGTGTTTGGGAACTAAGCTTACACCTTCAAAAGGATAATTTGCTAACAAAAAGTGGGGAACAGTGTAACAGTACACAAGATAGTCACTTAATTTTGAATGAATCAATGAATCAGGTAATCAATTTAATATGAAATTCTGAAGCAATATGTTTGACAGGGAACTTGACAAAACATAGGGACTTTAGCTTGAAGTTTGGAGGGGAGAAGCAAAATTCCTTATTAAAAATTTTGACCCAATTACTATTGAAGAGAACAAGTTAGATGTGGAAAGAAGAATGATAGTAGAAATGTCTCAGAAACAACAACAGTGATAGATGGCTTATATGAGATGGTGACTATGGACCTGCATGATGGAGGGGATTTATAATAATAATAAAGCAAAGTTTATTTTTATTTTAACAAAACAATGGTAAAAGCATAGGATTTGGGGTCCAAGGGTCTGAAACTTACTGTGTAATCTTGTGCAAGCACTCACCCTCCTGGGTCTCAGTTTCTTTACCTGTAAAAATAAGTGGTTTTTGACTATCTGGCCTCTGAAATCCTGTCTACCTCTAACTCTTTAATCCTTTGGTATCCTTTGAGGCAAGATGAAAAAATTCAGATTAGATTATAGTTAATTAAGTAGAGTTATATTTGAACAAGCAGCTATATCCAAATAACTTCATTCAATGAATTGATTTCATCTTGGATAGTCTAGTCCTGTTTGCCAGTTTTTATCAACCCCTTAGGGAAAAAATAGAAAAGATTCAGTATAAGAGGATAGAGGGCTGATTTCTAAGCCATAAAGATCTGAGTTCAAATTTCACCCATGACAGATTCTGGGTATATGACCTTGGACAAGTCTCTTAATATAAGTGATTTAGCTATCTCTCTCTAAGACTATAAAATGTGTAAGAGCAGCTGGCTGGCATTAGTAAAGGCATTCCCTGAGCCACTGAATTCACAGATCTGTTTCCTATTCAGATAAAAGCAATTTTATTGATTATCTTTGTGAATATCATAAAGCAGGGATATAGCTAATATACTGACCAACAATGAGGCTTCAAAAAATATAATAATAGACTAGAATGATGGTGCTAGACCAGGAAAGGCTTCTTATGTAAGGTGGAATTTTAGCTAAATCTTAAAGATCAGAAAAGCTAAGGGGAACAGACATTCCAGGTTGGGGGGATGGGGAAGGGGAAGGACAGCTATCAGAAAAGCAGAGAGATGGAAAGCTTCAAGAAGGCCAGCAGAACTAGATAAGAATGTACATAAAGTGTGTTGGAAGCCAAGAATGGGAGGAAATGACAAAATAATAAAGTTTTTACATGTCAGAAAGTTTTGTATTTTGATTTTGACTGTATTTGGAAACCACTGGTGCATCTTAAGTGGATTAGGAACTTGAGAAGGAGGTGGAAATGGGGTGACATGGACAATCCTCTATTTTAGAAAAATCACCTTTGCTACTGAGTGAAGGATGAATTAAAGAGGAGAGAGACCTGAGATTAGGAATCAGAAGGCTCTTGCATTAGGTCGAGTGAGATTGATGAGCACCTGAACAAAGTGGGGACTAAAAGAGGGAAGAGAAGGGGATTCTTTGAATGCAGAAGCAAGAAGACTTATCAACAGATTCTGTGGATGGGGTGTTGAGTATGTAAGTCAATATTTATTAAGCACCCACTGGGGTCAACCATTGGGAAACAAAGAAAGGCACAAAACAGATCCTAGTCTAAAAGAGTTAGCAGTCTAATGAAGGAACCAACATGCACAAATCTGAAGTTTGGAGGTGCTTTTTATTTTAAATTCACAGGTGTGAACCTCCTGGTGGGAACAGAAAATGGACTGATGCTCTTGGACCGAAGTGGGCAAGGGAAGGTCTACAGCTTGATTAACAGGAGGCGATTTCAGCAGATGGACGTGTTGGAGGGTCTTAATGTCCTTGTGACAATATCAGGTATGAGTGTGATGGCTGAGCACACAGGTCCACAAAGCCCAGATCTGTAGTTTTGTTTCTGAAGAAATCAGATAATTGTCCACAGCTAACATGTGGCTCAGAACCCTGCAGGATTGTGGACCCAGATAGAGCACCCAAGTTGTAACATTGGCACATCATTACCTAAAAAGAGAAATCTTCCTTCCTCTTTGAGCCCCATCATTGTGGGGTATGTTTGTCTCCCTTCTCAGCAGTGCATCTGAATCAGACATAAACTCAGCAACAATGGCAATATGTCTGTGGGTCTCTCCCACCCCTGCCAAGATGTACTGAGTATCTCATTAAGGTCTCTGAGCTGTAGCTCAGGGTGAATTACATCTAACACATGACACAGAAAATGAAAATATTGAGCTGAGGGGGCGAGGAAGCGGGGGGAAGAGAGAGCACTGTCCAAATATCTGCAGCCTTTTTCTCAGGAGCCATTCTGTGCCTGCACTGGTGCCATTTTGGCAAGGCATTCAACAATGCAGAAGCATTGTGTCTCCACCCATTGCACCTTTGGGTGAAGGTCATTTGCTCTGATGCTTTGTGCTTCCACAAAAGAAATTAAGAAAAGGAGGGAGACCATCAGAAAAGATCCCAGTACTGACAAACTGAAAAATTCATGCTAGAAATCCAATATTATCTCAAAGGGAAGATTCACTCTCGTTTACATTGTCTCGTGCCCCATCACTCTCATCTTTACCTCTTTATATGTGAATTGGTTTTTAAGAAGTATCTGTCCATCCTTAGACTTTCCTTGCTGCCCAACGATCTTTTGTGTGCATTCAGCCCCCTATCAGTAGGTATTTCACACTTGGATACACATGGGCTATATGAATTGTACTTGGAAACATGCCTAGATTCAGAAATTTCTTCGATTTTGGAAAAAATATTTGTATTAGCCAATGGTATTTTTGTTTTTTCCCCTTTTTGATGGAGTTCTCAGTGACTACTCATAATTTTTAAAGGGAGTAGAAATTACTTTAGGAATTAACTCAATCTAAGGAACTCTTAAACTGGAGTCTGATCTTGGGTTTTTTTTAAACATTTCAATAAGTGTAACTACATTTCTATATAATTGGTTTCTGTTGTAATGCCCTATATTTTATGCCAACATTTAAAAATATGACCTCTGTAAAGAGGTCCATAGTTGCTACCAGACTATCAAAGAGATCCATTGACAACCCAAGATGATGACGAATCCCTGGACTAAGCATCTTGGCCAGAGTTTTCAGTTCTTTAATTGCTGATGGGAGGCACTCATGGAATGGTAGAAAACTGGATTTGAACCCAGGAAGATCTGGGTTCAAGTCCTGCCCCTAATGTTATTGATTATGTGACTTTTGGAAAGACACTCAACCTCTCTGTGCTCTAGGGCAGTGGTGTCAACTGAATAGAAATGGGGGCCACCAAACCCTACATAAATAAGGATCCCTGCAGATGTTTATTCGCCATATATTAACATCATCTTTGTTCTTCAAAAATAATATCATAGCAGTATTCACATGCTTTTAGAAAAATTACATATTAACATCTTTATTCTTAGAAAACCACATATTAGTATGATCTATATTCCTAGAAATGTACATATTATCTATGTTCTTGGTGAGCCACATATTAACAGTATCTATGTTTTTAGAAAACCATATATTCACATCATCTTCATAGTTAATTAAACCACATATTAATAGTATCTATGCTCTTAGAAAACCACATAGTCACATCATCTTTGTAGTTAATTAAATGACATATTAATAGTATCTATGCTCTTAGAAAAGCACATATTAAGAGTATCTATGATCTTAGAAACCACATGTTAACATCATCTTTATAGTTAATAAACCACATATTAGTATAACCACATAATAGTATTAGTAAACCACATAACAGTATCTATACTCTTAGAAAACCACATATTAACAGTATCTATGCTCTTAGAAAATCACGTTAATATTATCAATGTTTGTAGAAAACCACATATTGACGGTATCGATGTTCTTAGAAAACTACATGTCTATGTTTTCCAATTAAATTTTAATGTGCTTCAGACTGAACTCAAGAGTGTTGCCTTCATATGTGGTACATTTGGCCCTTCTACTCTTGGCAACTCTGTAAGTTCCAGGAACAATACCAACCTATTTTAGTATCTGGACTTTTCTTATTCAGGAGTTTCCAATATTCAGGAAATTGCAAATCTAGTCCCTCCCCTTAGCTTTGATGACTCAGATTAATTCTTGGATTGGTGCCAAGTCTAGATTTTTGTCAACCAAAAAGATATGGTCAGCATCAATGTATGAAAGAGAACCCTATTGCATCATATGTTCATGGTCAATCTCCTTTTTGCTTGGATACTGCTCTCCATTTGGGGAGGGTTTGGAGAGGGATCATCTTATCTCTCTTTAAAAACTCAGAAAGTGAAAGAACTAGATGAAAACAGCTCAGAATTCTTGGATTGCACTTAACACAATCCTGCCACAGAAAAAAATATATGGAAGCTCTGTATGGATTTGTCCTTGCTGATAAGGAGCTGCATTTTCTCATTTTCTGGTCTCTAAAATAAGTCATAGTCCCTTAAAGAGGCTCTTAAGGCATGGATGTCCATTAGCTGTAGTTCCAATATGCAAGGATTTCATGTGCTCTGGTCTTTACATATATATTTCATCTCCTGAACACAAAGCCCTTTTGAAGTCTATAATCATAAAAAGGGTGATAGGATTTGGATTTAGAAGACACCTTGGAAATCTAAAATCTAGTCCATCCACCTCATTTGACAGAAGGCCGATCACACAGGCAGTAGTAGACACCTGAGGCAGCATTATAAGAATGATATAGAATCGTGAATCAGAAGACCTGAATTTTGAGGTTCTTCCCAGTTCTAGTTGTAAAATTTTCAGATTCTGGGATCTGAGTTTAGGTGCAATTTGATTTGTTCACTTCTCTGGGTCTTGGGTTTTCTTACCTAAATAATGGGCATAATAGGAAAGAATTTTATAATCACATAAAACCATTATATTTTCTAGATAGCTTTAAGCTATCAGTAGTACAAAAACAAATCTCCCTTAGCTTGAATTTCTGAAGATCTGGACAGTGTAGAGGAAAAGTCCAAACTCTCCTAAGTTTTCTTAGTTATAGGCTCATTGTGATCTAATATAGCCATTACTGCTGAGTATGTGTCTTGCAGAGCTGCGCTGTAGAGAAGGGAGACTCAGTTCCTTACCTCATGTGCTACTCAACATTTTCAAGCGGTTTACCCTTTAACCCAATAATATGCTGAGCCCAGTTATACTTCCGAGAACATATTCCCCCAAAGGACACTATGTCTTCTGTCCTCTGTCCTTTTCCATTTAGAGTACTCTCACCGTGCCACAAAGTGGTGGGATCGCTTTATTTTCCTGAAATTGGTTCCTTCCTGTTGTAGAACTGAATGGCTCCCATTTTCACCATTTTCAGTTCTATTTTTTTGTTAGTTACATAGAATCTTGATAAAAAATACACAAAACGCAAAGCTGGAGTCATCAGGTCTGTGCTTGTGTGGATCTAGAGAACTGAAGAGCTGGGCAAAATTTTCTCCAAAGCCACTGTTCCTCCCAACCTCCCCACCTCAGCCCCCCCCCCCCACATGACAATAGTACAAGGGTCCTAGCAAGGGGTCCTGGGATAGATTCAGGTCTATGAACTGGGATAGGGTTAAAAACTGCATCCTTGTTACGGTGTCTCCCTTGTGTATTGCTATGTTTACTTGATGCATTTAAAAATATGATTCTTAGAAGGGATCCATAGGCTTTCACCACAGAGGAGGTTCAGAATTCCTAATCTCACATGTCCTGATAGCTAAGTCTCCGTAATTTCAGTAATGGCTTCCTTTGAGCACTGAGGATAGCCAGTTCTGTCCAAGAAGCAGGAAAAACGAGTTCACTGAAAAGCAATGAATTCCTAAGATGATTGATCAGTTAAACATTCTGGGAAGATGTTTAGTTTTAACCATGACTACTCTGGGTGAAAACAACCTAATGATGAAATACTGTAATGCAGTGCCTCTGGTATTTTAAAAATGTGGATGGAAGTGTGTGTGGGGGGGGGGGGAGCCTTCCTGGGAATGCATGAAATTAAAACTCTTTTATTTCAATAGGCAAGAAGAATAAGCTACGAGTTTACTATCTATCTTGGTTAAGAAATCGAATTCTACACAATGATCCCGAAGTTGAAAAGAAGCAAGGTTGGATCACCGTGGGGGACTTGGAAGGCTGTATACATTACAAAGTTGGTAGGTCATAGTGTTCTATTTATGAAGTATGGCAGAATAGTTAGGACACTCAACTTGGAATCAGGAAGTCCTGGGTTCAAATCCTACCTTAGACACTGAGAAAGTCACTAATCACTTGCTATCTCAGTTTCCTCATTTGTAAAATGAGACTTATTGACCTCTAAGGGACTTTCTCACTTTTCATTGACGATCCTAGAAATTTGATCATTTAATCCCTGTTTTCTTGATCTCAAACATCAATTTAGGGTGTGTTCCAGTTTTCCCATGAGATAAACTTTGAGTCTTTTATGGGAGTCATACTGTGATGTCCCATCTGCATATGACTACCCCTAGGAAAAGACTTCAAGGACTGATGCAGGAATAGGCTGTGTGTCCAGATTAGCTAAATTCAAAGGAGTTCATTACACAACATTAGTCAACAGGAATTGAAAAGATTTTTACTGTAGTGACTCACAAAACCATCCACTAATAAATCAACAAGCAGCTCTCGTCTACAAGCATTCATCATGTGCCTATTTGTTATATGTGCCAGATGCTATGTTAGCGACTAGGGTGGAAAGACAAAAAAGTGAAACAGGCCTGGATCTCCAGGAGAGAAACTTGTGCTCATTTAAGAAGGTAGAAAATAAATGGACTGTATGCGTTTAAGAAGATGGAAAATTAATACATAATATGAAATTGGATTCTATTATGGGTCCATGCATAGGATTAAATAGCACTGCAGAAATCATGATTCTACAACAGGGGTTCTTGACTGGGTTCACAGACACCCAAGGATTTCACTGATGGATTTTAGGGAGTTTATGACCTTGGATGGGCTAAAAAAAGAATTGATCTTTATGTTCACTAACCTTTAACCAAAATTTAGCATTTCCTTCCTTTATTGAAAAGCATTCTTCTAAGAGTGTCCCTAGGCTTCCCCAAAATTCCACAGGCATCCATGACACAATCAGGGCTGCAGGACTCTGCCCAGGGCTGCATACAGTGAGGCCTTCTTATTGCATAGTGCCAACACAGAGTTTGCACTGCATCCCTTACTATACTTGTATAGCCCATATTAATCATTCCTTAGCTCAGCGTCTGGCTTCTCTCCACCATCTTGGCCAGAAGTCTCATTGATAAGTCCTTGATAACTCCTGGATGATTGACCAATTGATGCTTTCCTCATTTCCAAGCAAAGCAGTTCCATGATTTTTTTTTTTTTTGCCAGGGCAAATGGGGTTAAGTGGCTTGCCCAAGGCCACACGGCTAGGTAATTACTAAGTGTCTGAGACTGGATTTGAACCCAGGTACTCCTGACTCCAAGGCCGGTGCTTTATCCACTGTGCCACCTAGCCACCCCAGTGTGCCACCTAGCCACCCCAAGTTCCATGATTTTTAAATTTTTAAATTTCTTTTTAAAATTATTTTACCTTCAATTCATGGAACAAAACAAGCATTTCCATAACATCTTCTTGATTGCACTTGAAATTGCAAATGTACCATGTAGAATATATTCTTCCCTTCAAATATACAACAAAGCTATCATGTAAATTTTTGCACATTTTTTCTTTCCCCCCAATCCCAGAGATGGCTACCATCAGACACAAATAGATATAGATATATCTTTGTGTGTGTGTGTGTGTGTGTGTGTATGTGTGTGTGTGTGTGTAAAATTAGTCTATACATACTTCTATTATCAATTCGTTCTCTGAAGATATCATCTTTCTTCATATATCCCTTTACTTTGAATTTGTATCGTTTATAATAGTTAACAAGACCTAGTCACTCAAAGTTGTTCTTAAAACATTATTGCTGTTACTGTATACAGTGTTTTCTTGGTTCTGCTCACTTTGGCTCTTTATTTCATGCAAGTGTTTCCATGCTTTTCTGAGGTCATTGGGCTAAGCATTTCTTATAGCATAGTAGTATTTCATCGCAACCATACACCCAACATTGCAAGGATCCCCATCAATTGGGGAATGGCTGACAAGTTCCATGATTTTTAATGTGCCTGTGGCTCAAACATAGCCCCAGCTTCCCATTGCTAAAGAAACAATTAGGTGCCTGAACCTCAATCATTATGACGATCAGTGTAGGTAGAGGATGCTTTTCTTGAAAATCACTACCAAGGAAATTATCCTAGGGAAAACACAAGAAAGCAACTTCAGAGAGACCCAGACCATGGCCAGATTTGTTCAAAATGACTTTGGGGAGAAGATGACAACTGTAAGCTTTCCTCAGTCTTTCCCTAGGGGCAGATCTTGTTTTTTTCTCTCAGTTTTGTATCTTGAGAAGGAATACATTTTTGACAAATGAGACCATAAGAAGAACTAACATTTCTGTAGTGCTTTGAGATTTGCCGAGCACTTAACATGTGGTCCTCAAAATAATCCTGTGAGGTAGATGCTATTAGTAGCTTCAGTTCAAAGATGAAGAAACTGAGACAGTCTGAGGTTAAGGACTTCATTAGGACCCTAAGGATGGACAGTTCAGAGAGCTTATATCCAAGACAAGCATCAAAACAGGTCATTCTTCTCTGTCTCTCTCTCTCTCTCATTCAAATTTGGCCACATGTATACAATTCTCATTCATAAATACACAGAGAAATGCCAAAAACCCTTCCCTGAGAACAGTCCTTTTGCAGAAATGTTTAATCCAATGAAAATTCCAGTTGGAGTACTGTTTTGGGGAAACTGTCTTTAAGCAGCTCTAGTCTACATGAAGTTGGCCTTCATTTACGGAGAACCTAGAGTCAGATTGCATATGTTCATCATTATGTTTATATGTGTGTGTATATGTATTTAAACACACACACACACACATATATGGAGAGGGAGAAGAGGAAAGAAGGGAAAGTAATAGAGGGAGGGGGGGAAGGAAAAAGAAGAGGAGAGGAGAAGAAAACCACTCCAGTTCATAGAAAGTCAAATTCAGTTGCTATATAAAATACTTATAAAGGAAATATAGAGAAAATAATAAGCAATCCGTATTTGTTACATATTCCTAGAGAGTAAAATTCTTTATCCAGTATTACTAGAGTTGGTGGGGGGAGAGGTTACCATAGGATCCAGGACTGGGATTTAAACCAATCATTTTTGTGATTAATAATCATATTTCAAAAATGAAAAAAGAATCATTAGAAAGCTTTATTTCTCTCTCTATTCATTTATTTTTCTATTACCTCAGCATAACTGAACTCTACAATGACAGTAGATTTGTCTGAAATTTCCTCTCCAGGACTTCACTTTTCCAATAAGATCAGGTCTAATGCCGCCCCCCCAAAAAAATTCCTGGGTCCTCTCACCTGTTAGCCTTCTTTATCTGTAGTATAAAAAGGCAAGCAAGGCAATGTAGATAATAATTTTCAATCACCATTACTATTAGTGACTCATAGCTAAGATCTGCTGACCAAAAAGGAAGTTCCTAAACATTTTTTTTGGTGGGGGGAAGAGTAGTGTCAGGGAAAAGTCTAATCCCCATAGGTCAATGTGCCTATGAGGCTGGTGTAGCAGAAAGAGTACCAACTCTAGTGTTAAAGAATTTGGCTCTAATACCTAATTCTTTTACTTACTATTCATATGACCTTGGATAAGAACCTTAACCTCAAACTAGGAGGGATCTCAGAGTTTTGAATTAGTTCAACACCTTCATTTACAAGTAAGGAAACAGGCTCAAAAGCTGAAGGGTCTTCTCCAGGATCACATAGAATATGAATTCTAGCTTAGATTCTTTCACCCCGAAGCTAGTGTCCTTCCCATATTACCAAGCTTTCTTCCTCATAGATAGCGGAACTTGACTGTGTTGTTTGTGGAAATTAGACAACTTACTTAGAACTAATGCATTTCTTTTACTCATGCTTCCCCCCCACAATTTTAGTGAAATATGAACGAATCAAATTCTTAGTGATTGCCTTGAAGAATGCTGTAGAGATATATGCGTGGGCTCCTAAACCATATCACAAATTCATGGCATTTAAGGTAAGTGGTTGTATCATTACCAATTAGACTGAAGGATGGTCTTGCATGTCTAAACCAAAACCTCTCTTTGTACAAGAGGCAGAGGCTGTCTCCTATTCCTGGTTCCATATTTCCCATATCGACTATATGAATTTAGCAAGTTTAGGGTCACATTTTTAAGCCAAATTTCTTACTTTAAAATGCCCTTTGATATACTGGAAATTTTTCCAAGCTATTATCTTGTTTGTTTTTTCCTCCTCTTTTTCTAAGTAGCATTACCATCCCATACAGGGTTTATAATGTGTGAGCAAGAAGCATACCTGTCCTCCATCTTCTCTGAAAGCATATTAGGTCTAGGAGTTGGTACTTTGATAAATGAAGAATCTGGGGTCCAGAAGGGTGAGGCAAACATGCCCCAAGCTACCTAGTCTATATGAGAGAGAGAGAGAGAGGATTTGAACTCAGATTCTTAGACTGCAATTTCACAAATGCAAAAAGCTGTCATCCATGGCAGAGGATGCCCAAAGGAAGACTGTTCCCCAGAGAGCAGTTTGTTGTGGCTCAAAGGATGCCAGACAGAGAACCAGGAGACCTCATTCCTGGCTCTACCTCTAATTAGCTGTGGGACCTTAAATAAGTCACTTGTTTCTCTGGTCCTTGGTTTCTGCATCTAAAACAGAAAATCTCCAAAAGTTCCATCCATTTTGTAGTCTGGAATTATTAAAAAAAAGATACCTCAGTAAATCTAAGTATATTAAGTAAATCTTAAATAAATTAAGTAAATCTAAGGCTTGAGATGAGTTTTGAAAGCACCAGATTGTCATGAAGCCTTTCTCTATTAAGTTAAGATTTTCTTGATTCAACTAACTCATTTTATAAAGGATCACAGGTTCAAAGCTAGAAGGGATCTTATAAATCATCTAGTCTACCAACTCATTTTGCAGAAGAGGAAATTGAGGCGCACAGAGGTGACAGTAAGTGACAGAGTTCAGACCATAAATGTAGGGCTCTTACCTTATACCACTATATCTCATATATATTCACATTGCTTTTAGTAATAAAATGACAAACTGCTTTCAACCAAATTCTAATTATGTTAATGAATGAAATGACTTTATTCTTTGGAATCTGATTTTCATCTGTTTCATTTTTTCTTTCACTTTTAATTTGTTTCAGTATTGCTTAGGTCTACACTTACTGTGGTTGAACTGAACCATTATTAGGGATCTCATTCCAGCAGATTTTTAATAGAAAGGAGACTGGGTCTTCCAGGTACCTTGGTTTTTGGGGAGCCCCTGGCAGTGGAAAATAGCAAATGTTATTTCCTTTCCAACATTTTTCCCACTCTGGGCTTTCTATTCTCCTTTTTTCTCCTTTTGCTCATGTAGGCACTGGGGCTTCTTGTGCTAATGTGGGGGCACTCCTCTGTGTTGTCACTCCATTCTTCACATGTCCTCCTGGCACAAATGGCTCATTAGTGATGAACTCAAAAGGCACATTTGTCAGTAGAAATGGGCTCTCCTTTGCCTTTTCCTGTTTCCCTACCACCATATTGCTGCTTTTGGAGAAGAAAATTCTGCACCATGTAACATATTGTTAGAACAATCAAAGAATACTTAAGGAGTGGGCTCCAAAGGGAGCATATTCACTGTGTGGCAAAATCTTTGTTCACAAAAACTTTGTCTCTCAGGTTCTCCTAACTCTCTACTAAACTTCAGCCTTATATCACCAACTGCCTGAAGGATAGTTTAATCTACATTTCTCATAGATGTCTTCAATTCAACAAACTGAAAAAAGAAATCCTTATTTTCCCCCAAAACTGAGTTCTTTCTTCTAAACTTCCATATTTCTGACAGGGGTATCCACATCCTTTCAGTTTCCCAGAGTCTCATCCTCAGCATTATCTTCACTTGCTCAGTCATCCTCACCTCATTTATATAATCAATGACCTGATTTTGGCTTTCCTATATCTACTACTCCTCATATCCTTCCCCTTTTCACTGATCACACAGTTTTCACCCAAGTTCAGGTCCCCATCACCTCTAACCTGTAATATCTACCTAATTGGTTGCCCTTCCTCAAGTCTTTTCCCCCTCCAACCTATCCTCCATCAGCTGCCAAAGTATTGTCCTGAAGTTCATGTCTGTCCATGTCAATTCCCTACTCAGCAAACTCAAGAATTTCCTAAGTAATACATAAACGCTTCTATTTAGCTTGAAAAAAGCCTTCACAACTTGGTCCCCTAATCTACTTGCACAGCCTTTACTTCATTTTCTACTCTCTACAATCTAGACATGCTAGACTTCCATCTCCCAAGTCCATGTCTCTGCTCTGGCCTTCCCACCATGGATGGGACATACTCCCTTCTGCCTCATAACATCTCTTTCTTCCTTCAAGTTATCAGCTCATTCTTTATTTTCTACATAAAACCTTGCTTGAACCCAGTCCCCCCAATGGCAGGCCTATTTATTCTGCATATACTTATACATGTGCATGCTGTCTCTTCTGATGGAAAGGAAATTCCTTGAGAACAGGAATTGTTTCACTTTTTGATAGTCAGGTTGATAGGCATTTGAAAACAAAAACAAATAACATGCAGAATTTTTACTGACCCTCAGAATTGCTAGATTCCAAGGTCCCCGCTATTAATTGCATACTTCTTGAGGGCACGTATAGTGTATTGATCCTTACCTTTCACTCTGTAGATACTTAAGTAGCAGTTTGAATGTTGGATGAATAAATTAGTGAATGAAGGAGTGAATGAATGAATGATCTCTGAGCAAGGGCAAAAGAAGAAAAAGCTTCATCTGAAGTCTACGTTTTATATTCTTAGATTGTTTTAAGGGAACATGTAAGGATAAGGAAGAACTTTGAATAACCTGTAAATTAAATGGATTAAGAATAGCATCAAACTCAGCCTATTTCCTTAATTTCTGAAACCTGGAAATGAATGTCCACTAGACCACCAGAAAACAATAGAAATAACATTGTTTGTGTCCTATGGAGACTAACAGAAATGTTGTCTAAAGTCTTTTGCAGATCTCCAGCACAAGCCCCTTCTTGTCGACCTTACAGTGGAAGAAGGTCAAAGGTTAAAGGTGATTTTTGGCTCACACACTGGTTTCCATGTGATCGATGTAGATTCGGGAAACTCTTATGATATCTACATCCCGTCCCATGTAAGTTCATAGAATGTTTGTGAACATGTCAAAGATTGACCATATGATAGTCTAGCTGGATACTGAAATTATTGCTCAGAATCTTGCCAACTTCCACTTTCCAAGTTCCAAATGCTTCTTTCTGATACTTTAATGCATTTCAAGACACTGAGATACAGTAGTCTTTACTTAAAGAAATTGAATCAGTAGCATGTAAGTTGCTTAGGAGAGTGTTTTATTTTGTTTTTGGCCCCAGTATCAGCAGATTTTACAGAAAACTTAATACTAGCCAGATTGAATTTTTGGAAACCCATCTTTGTAACTTCTTGAAGATGGTGTTTGTTCTTGAGGGATAGTTCCATGATAGAAAGTATTTGACGACCTCAATGTGGCATCTTTGGAATCATGGATAAATAGGCAAAGGAAATTCCCTTCAAGAGGATAGGTGTCATTGATGTCATTGAACACAGAAGGTATCTCTCTTTTAAGAAAAAACCTTCTTGTCTCAATTATTTTTGGTTCCCCCCCTTTTTTTTGGTTCATTATTTAATGAGCTTATTTTAGTCATAACTTGCACATGATTGATTCTAGGTTGGTAATGAAAGTTGTGTCCTTTTCAACAGTCCAAAAGCAAATATATAGAGATAATATCCAAACTCTACTCTAGTTTGTCCATAGTATGTTCATGTAGAGGATAGGGACTGCACTTCTGATTTCATTTGGATAGAGAAGTCCTGAAGCAGGGACTCTCCTAAGACAGATAAGTACCTTTTCAGATACTTAATAAGCTTTCCTAGAGCATTACCTAGAACATTGAGCAATTAAACATCTTACCCTAGGTCACTCAGTATTATATGTCAGAAGTAAGACTTAAAACTCAAATCTTCCTGTCTATGGACAACTCTGTCCCTCATCTTCCCAAGGAGCCTTTGGATAGTATAGATAGGAAGATATCTAAGCATAACCATTCTGCTCCAAGGTGTCTACGGTCAACTTCTGCTGCATTAGATACCACCTGTCATCTTGAGCAGCAAAAGATATGTTCTCTTTTGAATAGAAAAGACTCTTTTTTTCCTAAAAGAGCTGACAACTTGATGGTTAGGTTGGGGGTAAATGTAAGAAATTTATGTCTACAGAGCTAAAGCTAAAAGAAAAGACAAGAAAAGACAAAACGATAGTTACTATTTCCTTTGGATCTTTATTTGGGATGGCTTCTTAGCCAAAGCCTATCATTCCCTCATGTAATTTTCTTTAAATATTCTTTCTTTAAATTTTAGATTCAGGGTAATATCACTCCTCACGCTATCGTCATCTTACCTAAAACGGATGGAATGGAAATGCTCGTTTGCTATGAAGATGAGGGGGTGTACGTGAATACCTATGGCCGGATCACTAAAGATGTGGTGCTCCAGTGGGGAGAAATGCCCACCTCTGTGGGTAGGTTAACCCTTCCTTTTCTCCTTCAACAGTTACACCCCCAAATTGACACGAAAGTCAAGAAAAGTGAAACAACCATTTGAGTCCACAAAACAGTCTGTGAAATGACACTTGTAAGACCTGCTTTGTATGTGTATGTCAAACTGTATGTCATATTTGTGGTTTAAATGTGAACAGATACTGTAAGTTATTGCCCATCTAATGTTTTTAATGCAGTTTTGGAAATTCCTTTTGACAGCCTACATTCATTCCAATCAAATAATGGGCTGGGGAGAGAAAGCTATTGAGATCCGTTCAGTGGAAACAGGACATTTGGATGGAGTGTTTATGCATAAACGAGCTCAAAGGTTAAAGTTTCTATGTGAAAGAAATGATAAGGTAAATCCGTTTCAACGTTTGCATTAGTGTTTGCATTTTAAGAGACCACCAGGTATCTGTGAAACCTTCCTTTTCCTTTACAAACTCACTTTAGTCAGATTAGAGTTAAGGAATATGACTGAATCCATGCAAATAATGAAACGTATAATACACACACACACACACACACACACACACACACACACACACACATGCAGTATAAAATCATTTTTGAAAGGCCAAGTGATCATTCAGCAATAAAAAATAAATCATGTCTGACACAAACTAGATCTGAATTCCTACTCAAAGCAATCTAGAACAGTTAGCCTAGCACTGATAAACTCACAGTGGCCAGTTTTGTGTTTCCATGTATAGATTTTTTTAAAAAATTACTGTCAGGATTTAAGATATCACATGACTTTTTTGACAATTCAATATATATATATACTTTAAGCAAGACTAATTTTATTTCTCCTATATTCCAGAAACATTCACATTCAAAAATCAATAGAAATTTCACGACTGACAAAAAAAGACATTTCTGAAATAGCACAGGAGAAAAATCTGTCCTACTGAAAATAGCCTAATTCTTCATGCTGAGTAGTTACCAAGGACTTTCTGGAGCAGGACCAACTTTAACTTACCCTTTTCCCTTAGGATAAACCAAGGTTTACTATCAGCTGAGCTGTTAATACTTTTGAATGAGTCCCTCCTAGCTATGACCTACCTAAAAACCATTCCTGAAAGCCTTTCCCAGATAACAGCTAATGGAGGAAAGAAGTCAGTCAGGTGGTCAGAGGGTCATCTTGGCCACGCATTCACCCAAAATCTCAGATTAAGCTGTGGAATACACCTCTGGACCAGACCGGACTTTGAATATCTATTCTGGTTTGGAATGGTTCAGAAGGGTGCTTCCAGCATTCCTTACTTTCAAGGTTCAAACCTACTCTAGAAAAGAACAAAACACCAAGCAGAGACACAGGACCAGTTCAAGCTCTTTGTGCCTCTTGAAACCAGAGACGAGCTAGACTTGAGCCAGGTTTCTAGTGGGCTCTGACAATCTGACCAAGACAGATCCCTGGGACTAGTCCTTGATAGACCCACACCTTTAGGATTTTACTAATACCATACCAGCCACTGGGCCATGGGGAGTGGAAGCCAGGCAACCTCCATGAGATACATAAAGCTTAGGCTCCAGAATTGTATTCTGTGATATTCTACAAAATGTGGTCTTCCTTGGATGATAGAAATTCCCTAATAATGTGAGGGAAGTTTCTGTGTCCATGGAGAGTACCCTTCCTGACTTTAGAGAAATCAAGCTGTTGCTGTCTTCAAAATGAAAGGAACATTACAAAAAAGTCCATCCAAGGTCCAAGGATACTTGTTTGGTAGTACAAGTGATTCACTGAAATTCAACTCAGGCAAAATTTCTTGGCAGCCTCCTGCCTCCATGTCCTTATTCTAGATGGTACCTGGGATGCCAAGATCCACTGGAAAGCCAGAAGCTGACCCTTGGCTATCCTGATTTTTTAATTTTCTTGATGTGTAGCACAGTTATAGAACCCTAAAACTGATTGTCTATAATAACTATTAAACTTAGTGCTTCCTCTTCAGTCAGAGCACCATTCCAGGTAGCCTGTGGCCCTCATTAAAGGAATCCAGAAGTTAAGGGTCTGAGTCTAGAATTCCCACATAACACAGAGGAAATCCATATAACTTTTCAAAATTCTAAACCCTCCTAAAAGAGGGGATTTTACAAAGTCCATCTCCACAAAGTGACTCCCTTTAGTGCCAATCACCTGGCCTAAAAATGATAACAATGATAATGATGATGATAAATCCATGAAAGCAGAAGCATTTTTATCCTGCACTGTATCACATGGCACTTTATAAACACAAATCATTGACTCTTAAAAACTGATCCATGTTAACAAGGACAAAACATATAAGAGGAAAATGGATGGACGGTTGAAAAAGAGGAAACTAAGAAGGCCGCGTGATTGAACTAATTCTTTTTTAATTTCAAACAGGTATTTTTTGCATCCGTACGATCTGGAGGAAGTAGCCAAGTGTTCTTCATGACCCTCAACAGAAATTCCATGATGAACTGGTAGCAGACGAACACTTGGCTCTTGTCATCATGGCGTTGTTTATTAAAAGAACGTGACACGTGTGGACTTATGCCAGTCTAGAGGCAGATACAGAAGGCTTGGTTGAACACACTGCTTTCCCCTTCCTCCACTCCCACCTCTCCCTTCACTCCTCACACCCTGTGCTCCCACCAAATACAGCCCATCCTTCATTGTTGCAGCCTGTTTGAGAAAGAGAGAGAGACAAGAGGCAGGAATTTCTCGGAAAGCCCCAAGAATGCCGCACTGTCTCTGAGCAGAGATGGACCGTGAGCGCTTTGTCGCTAGGGATGTAAACATTGTGTGGTCTTTTATTCTGCTGTGTTACAGTGGGTTATGACTCTTTCCTTTAAAAATATTCTTGGTCCCTTACTTTATATGAATGGGAAAGGAAATGGTGTTGAGAAAAAAAAAATGAATCTTCTTTGGATTCTGTCTGCCTGCTAGCATTAAGTATGCAGAGTGTTGTAAAATTACCAATTTGGAATGGTGAGAGACAGCACAATAAAAGTACCTTATCTCTCTCCTATGAAGGCCATAACTGTATAGCTGGGTAATTTTAGCAATCTTTTGCCTTCACCAACCTAAAGGTTGCTTTTTGACAGCAACTAGTTAATGAATTTTTAAAAAGAGAAGAAAAATACTAGTTTTCCCCTCTTTTGGGAAATAGATTTTAAATGGCTAAACTACTAGCCTTAGACTAATAAATCAGCTACCATTTTTGTGAGTCTGTCAGTCCATATTTTCATATGGACCTTACATAATGGTGCGTGTTGATGGGGTAGTAGTGCCATATGGTTGAATTGACTCTGGAGATGGAGGGAATCTTTAGCACATCTTTTTCCCACAGCTTGATTATGCAACAGGTCAGGGCAAAAGACCAGGAGGGCAAATGGGTTTCAGAAAAGGAAGAAGAGCTTTTGAACAAATACGCTATGATATTTATAAGAGTGCACAAATCCTCTTGGGCTAAGAGCTCACCTGGCTTAGGCATTATTCTGCCTGAACTTTGGTTGGTATACCCCAATCCTGCCGGGGAAATTGAGGTGTGGGTGACATCTTGGGTTTGGTCTACCCCATCTCTTTCTTCTGTGGGTGCCACTTTCTAGAGATGAAAACTGTGACTTTAATCAAATGAACAAAAATAAAGGAAAAGCTTCTGAGCTGCCTAGTCTCTCTGGGTTGATGAGGGAAAAAAAAAAGACAACCTGAGAAAAAGCAGGCATCATTAAGCCCAGAAGTTACAGAACTTGGAAGCAGGGTTTTGGCCAAAATTCTGAGACCCTAAATCATTTTACCTTCCTCTAAATTACCCAACATACAGTGAACAACATCTGTGCTGAAATATGTATGTATTTAGTTCAGGTTGAATTGTGTCCTTATAAACTTACTCAAATGATTTCAATTTTTATGTGAGTGTCTCGGATTTTTTGGTTTGTTTGTTTACTAGCTACAAGCATGGCTGCCTGTGGTCTCAAGGTGTTGCATAACGATACCTGTGTTGCGCTTCCTGTTTTAACCTACCTCGTTTTGTTTGTTTTTGTTTTGCTGTTCATCGCAGCAGTGTTATCTCCAGGAGACATATAGAGAGCTCAATTGGCAATCTCAGGTGTATTTAATAATTTTAAAAAACAAAACAGTAGTTGATCAAATTTGAATCCTTAATAATGAAAAAAAAATCAATGGCATTTGTTCCCAAGATATCATAACAGTTACAGTAACGAATTGCTGAATCTATTATTCTAATGGTTTTGCCTAAAATAAATGAGCGGATGGATGAGCTGTTAATGAGAACAAAATACAAATTAGAGACCCAGTGGCACTGCAGTTTGACAATTGGGGGACTAACTCTGATGGTTGTCATTTACCTTTGGTTTGGAAAGAAATTGAACCAAGGACCCTCTCTGATTGATCACAGGGGTGTCCTCCTCTGGGGTTTCCAAAATCAGTGAAATTCTCCACTGCTTATTTGGACTGCTCACCCCAGTCCAGTACAACAAATTCAGCAATAACTTTTTCTGATTGATCTAGGTAACTATTCTAACTGTTAAGACACTGTTGTGAAGAAGGAACAATGATCTTAGTCTTGACACTGGCTGTGATTGCCACCAGCTCTTTATATTGCTGCTGTGTATTTTAAATCAGAGGCTTCTTGAATTATGTTGCAAATGGATATATATTTTTTTTCCTAAGCGACAAGTTCGGAACTCACAGCTTTAAATGATTTTTTTATTGTGGGTCTTTGGGTACAGTTAAGAAATAAAAGGGAATCATTGTGTTTAAACATAAGGTAGTTTGTGAATGTATTTTTTCAAACCTAGATTCATTGAAACAGAACCATGAGAAAAAATTATTCATGCAGTCGTGTTTACAGTATGTACATGAACATAAAATAGGACCTGAGCATTTCTGGTGCCAACAACAATAAAACACACGAGTTCAACATTGAGCTATGCCTATTATATTTTTGTACTGAGACTTTTCCATTCAGCAAGCCCAATAACGCCCTTAGGATGTGCAAGGTCCTGGGTCATAAGTCCTGGGTGCCAACTAAAGGCAAGTCCCATGACTCTCAGATCCCCAACTAGTTTGTCCTTTTATGCACCTTCAAGTCATTTAAAAATTTTTCACAGAGCCCATGCTCGCTCATTTAGAGAATTAAAAATTCCTCTTCTTCCATCGGAACTGGACTCCTGACTCAGAGGCCCTGAGGCCTGACTCATTGAAGAATGTCTCTCTCTTTTTTTTTCCTTTTTATGTTTTTGAAACTAGGTCTCTCTTTTGTGCCCAAACTGGGTGAGTACACTCAACAGATCTGACCCCACTGAAGATCTGCATGGAAGTTTTGATTTGTTCTCTTTCTAACCTGGGTTGTATTGTCCCTCCTTAGACAGTATGTTGGTCCTCTTGAAGAAAGCCTCAAGATTTGCCCTTTTTTAAAGACTGGTTCTGCCCATTTTGCCCAGCCTGGAGAATTCAGTGGTTGACACCTCCAGGCAGTCAGATGGACTCTTGATCTTGGTGGCTTTTCACATTTTTCCAGACTCAGTATGGACATTTTAGTCAGTTTTAAGCAGTTCAAAATTCCTGAGCTAGAACAAATCTTGACCCACCATGCCCTATATTCAAACATTTCTTGATTTGATGATTTTTCATTGCCATCTCAAAAAAACTGGGATTTTATTGGCTTTCCCTCCCCCAAAACTTGATAGTTTGTTAATAGAAATAATTTTCTTTTGAGATAAAAAAGAACAGTAGGATTCCTTATTTTTTAGCTACAAGTAGAATTCCAAAAGCTTGCTCTATCTCTTACTACCTGGCTGTCCAGTAGAAGTCTTTCTTGCTCCAAGGGACAAGACGACCTCTAAGGTCCTGTTCAACTCATAGGTTTTAGGCTCTGAGATTTAACGGTCACACTCCAAATGGCAATGTCATTCAGTTCATTGCAGCTGTCTATAACCAGCCCATTGGACATGAGGATATAATCAAAGTGTCAGATTCTAATTGGTACTAAGGTGGCTGATGTAATTACATTTCTTTTCTAAGCACTAGCTTTTTCTGAAAACTGACAGCACATTTTTTTAAAAAAGTTTTATTGATGCTTTAGTTTTATACATCAAAGCCACAGCCCTATATACCAGCCTTCAAATCAGTAATGAAAAAAGTAAAAACTACTAGTAAAGTAGTTTCATCTGACAATGTAGACACATCCTGTCACACTCATATTTGTTATCAGAGGTTCTGAGTTTAAATAATGACTCTCACATTTGTTGATGAATTTGGGTGAGCCAATTTCCCTAGGTCTCAGTTTCTTCATCGTTAAATGAGGAGGTGGGCTACAAGAGTTTTAAGGTACTTTTGCAACTCTTAGTCGAGGACCTTCTGAGCTTATAAAGGTTAAAGTATATTTTGATGGCTCCATTTGGGGTTGATTGTCTCAGAGGATTCTTTTCTTGGAGAATTTATTCTTTACAGACTTTGGAAATTCTCTGAGGACTCAAATATATTTGTTACGTAAGATTCCCATGGGAAATAACATTGAATACCACAAAGAACTTCTTTTCTAGGACCCAAGGATCTAGGATTTTCCAAGATCACTCTCTAGCCTATTTTGTATAAACAACTCATAACAAAAGAATAATCCAAATTCCAAATTATCAAACTCACTAATAGTTTTCCATCTGCTCCTGTGACATTTCCATGCATCACTCTCTTCCATCAGCAATTTGGTGTCTCTTGGTTCTTTATGTGTACTAGATAGAATAAGAGACAGAAGTTTCACATTAGGCAGTCACCACTTCGTTTTTGTTTATTGCTCCCCACAAAGTAATGTGGCTAAGGTCTGACTTCCCATTCTGTAAAATTCTTGAGAGTCAGTATGGCTGTTTTTCCCGTCTGTACACCAGTTACTGTTGTTCCATTTCCAGTGTGTGGGAGACTTCCTTGTGTTAACAATGTTCTGCCCTTGAGAGTCTGTTTTTAAAAGCATCCCTTGCATATGTGTTAATTGCTTTCAAATTTATGTGAATGTGTCCTGTTGCTTTACAAAAGAGAGCAAGTTACGATTACCAATGGATCATGAGAATGTAATTGAGTTTTTGCTACTGGAAGCATAATGTGATAAATCCACAGCAAGCTTGTGATGTTTCAGAATGAACTCTCCTGCTCTCTTCCAAAAGTCTTCAGTTCTATTATAAAGGCTGCAAGTCTGGTCAATAACTCTGAATTATTAGATATTTTATGGTATTTTTCTTGAAAAGATTATGTTCTGACTAAACCAAAAAAAAAAAAATTCTTCCCTGATGCTGTATTTGTTCTAAGGACATAATGTTTACTTCAGATTTCTCAATTGCTTCTCAACTGATTTCACTCAACTTTCAAACTTTAAATTATCTCTTGGAAATGGTAATTCAGTCTGGCCATTTAGACAATGTGCTGACATCAAGAATCCAAAAATGAGTCAATCTTTTTTCAGACATTATGCATAAAATGAAACAAATTAAAACACACACACACACAAGTACTAGCAAGAGTTAAACATCAAAAGTTTAGATGTTCAAAAATGACCCATTTAATAGAATCAAAGATAATTTTCTAATCTGTTATAGTCTAATTTTATTATTCAGAAGTGGACCATATTATCAAATATCCATGTTTGGGAAAGTTCTATTTGGTCTTTTGGTCCAGACTTGTGATTTCATTGTTTTAAGGGCATTTCCAGTAAAGAGAATCCCTTGACAAATGTGCAACAGTTCTGTAGCCTTTAATCTTAGAATTGCCCAGGAACCCCAAGTACTTGTGTGAATTGCGCTGAGTGACCCAGCTAGTTGTCAGAGGAAGAATTTGTTCCTCTTACTGATTCTGGGGTATAGTGAAAAAATCAGGGGAAATTTTTACAGCTATTAATTAATCCAATCTTGCTACCATGACCCCAGCAGAACTAAGTGGTATAATAATAGTTACAAACAGATATCTAAGTCCTAATTAAAATAACTGACATTGGGAAGCACTTTTAAAGTTTACAGTGAGTTTTATATACATTTTTTAATTTAATCCTCAAAACTCTGGGAGGAAAATACTATACATGTTATCATCTGCATTTTACAAATAAAGAAACAGACCTGCCCAGAGTCATACAACTAGTAAGAGGCAGAGCGGCAGGACTGCAGCCAGGTTCTCCTGATTCCATATCCAGCATCTATCCACTACGGTCCTGGCTCATGTGCTCTAACTAATTATACTGTGGTTTTATCAAAGACCTCAGTCAACCCACAATCCGGTGTCAGACAAAGTAAATGTGACCCATAAGTCACACTGGGTGCCTCAATGTTAGTCATGGCTAAACTCAAATACAGTGATAAAATTCAGGAGAATTATTTATAGATTCAAGTATAACTTTACACAGGAACATTAAACAGGATTAGATCAGGATTTTATATTGGAACTTAATTCTTCTAGCTCTGCTCAATGTCAGAAAGAGCCAAGATCCAATTAATAATAATCATATTAATTCATTTAAAATGTTTAACCCCTGAATACAGTTTGATTCCATTTAAATTCTAACCACAATCTGATGTTGTGGGTCTACATGAAGTTAAACATTATTACTTTGCCTGAAAATTTTAACCAGCAAATATGAATTTCAACATCCCTATCAAAAGCCTGAGGTTAACAAAACCTGGCATATATTAGACACTTACTATATGCTTATTATTGATGGATAAATGCATTAATTGACTTATTGAATAAAAGAGTTGGGAGTATTTTAAAACAGGTACATGAATGTAATAGTTTTCTGAAGGTTAGGACAACTTATACATTGAAGGTGTGCTTGAATTCATGGTAATAAATCAGACTTTGTACATAGCATTTCCATAAATTAATTCATCCTCCCCCTTTCCAGTGGAATTCTTTTGAAAAAAAGAATTTTTTTGCAAAGGTATTCCTCAAATATCAGTATTAGTGAGACTAAATAATATTATATTTTTGTATCTTTTTTGTTTAGGAAAGTCTCAGATGTAGTATCAAAATAGAATTTAAGAGGCCAGGTAAGAATATCAAGGAAAAATTACAGAAAGGGAAAAATAATTGTGATGACAGTTTAGTTAAAGCAAATCCTAAAATAGAAAGTGTTGGACTGTGATTATTGTACATTTGACTCG
Organism: Macrotis lagotis; assembly: GCF_037893015.1. Classification (NCBI taxonomy): domain Eukaryota; kingdom Metazoa; phylum Chordata; class Mammalia; order Peramelemorphia; family Peramelidae; genus Macrotis; species Macrotis lagotis. Next base: position 31,418,533 of record NC_133663.1, on the reverse strand, counting down.
TCTCTTGTTTATAATCTTAACACAGATGTTGTTACCAAATGCAAAGATATTATAAAAAGAGACTGCCTTTCTGATATACCTACAATTCTCAAATATATGTGGGTCATTTTATAGATCTCAAATTTTCCTCACAAATTTCAGGCTGTCATCATTGGGTGATAGATTTGGAAATATTCTTAGGCATTTGAAGACCTTTCTTTTCAGATGTAATCCTATATTTTAGGCTCTCACTGGAAACTTTCTTCATGGCGTGTCTACTGCCATTTGAAGTCATAATAAGCAGGATCTTGAAAAGTCTCAGTCTGTTGTGAGGCTGAGGCTCTGCATTATCATTTGTAATGATCACTTGGCCCAGGTATTTTTTTATTTATTAATTTCAAAAATAGGATGAAAACACATCAAAAGATGACTTTAGGAAGGGGGGGGGAAGGAAAAACTTTATGAACATCCACATGTACTTTTCTGTCCATCAACAATCATCTGCCTGGCATGTCCAGGCATACTGTATCAGGATCTCTGAGATAGTGTTTTTTTCTCAATTATAAAAACCATGTAGATTTTTCAATAGGAAAATGTCAATAATATTGTTTCGGAAGTTAGGTCATTTCCTAGATCCTTGGCCCTGTGGTCATAATCTATGAATGTTCTTTATAGACAATGGCTTAGAGAAGCAAGTCTTCTGAGAAGTAAAATTCCTCAATGATCTCTTTTGGGCTTTTACAGAGATTTTCCAAGTTGTCAAGAGTTCCTATGACAACAGTTCTTGGGAAGAAGGGTATTTTTATTGGGAAGAAGGGTATTTTTATTTTGTTTATTTATTTTCATTGTCTTGAGTTGTGCACTTGGATTAAAATACAAGCATTTCTGAAACAAGGAAGAAACAAATGCAAAAATCTTCTCCTGTGAAGGAAGCTCCACTTAAGCTACTACTAAGAAAGCCTGCAATGTTTTGGGCCTATCTATGTCTTTAATCCAGTTTTGAGGACTCCGTGGGCCCCAGAAGCCTGTATATATTCAGTTAAACTGAATGTGTGTTGCATGAAATGACAATGTAGGAACTTTACACGTGAAGTCGTTGTTCTCTCAATTCCCGTAAGGGAACTGCTCTGTAGTTTAATTTTGTTTGGTCTTGTATTTTCCTTGTCAAGTCAATAAAAGAAATATCTAAAAATAAATAAATAAATAAACCAGAAGACAAGCGAATGGAACATTAAGCAACTTGGCAGAGAAAGGTCCTCCTTTGCCCTATTTATCTTTTTTGTCTCGTGATGAATAAACTGCATTGCAGGGTGATACATACCATACCACTGCCAGAGCTATACCTTGCAGGCAGAAATCTTGATTAAGATCCTCTTTGGCCAAGTCATTTTTCCCCCATCATTAGAGAAGCTAGGAATTTTTACAAAAGACATTAAAACTTGCAAAGCACCTCACTAATGTTATCTCATGTGGCCCCTTCACTTCCCTGGGAGGCAGGTACTGCATAAACCATTTTACACAACAAGGCAACTGAGGCTCACAGCATTTATGTAATTATGTTAGAGGTGGGAAATCCAAATGTTTCCTGACTACAAATGCAGAGTTTCCCTTTACTACATTCCCTTTCTGAGCTCATTTGTATTTCTATGATACTTTGCTTCAAATTATTAAGAAAAAAATTAAAATACCTTTATAAATGGCAAGTAGTACTCCCATTTTCCAAGGAAAAACTGAAACCAAAAGGTTGAAAGGTATCCTGAAATGGCCATTTAACAAACCTGGGAGCATGACATCATGAATCCCCAAAGTTACAGACTTCACAGTTTTCACTTGCACAAGAATTTGTTGGCCAACATTGAGTGTCAGCTTTCTTTGAAACCAGTCCCTCTCCTCCAGTTTTCAAAATTGGGTTGATTTGACTTAAGTGACTTCTTAAAGCTGACTTACAAAGGAATTCTCATAATGGAGGCCTCAACAAAGTATCTAAAAAATGATATTTAAAGGATCTCTGCATACCTTCCTTACAAGTAACTAAGCCCATGGCTAGATCAAGGCAGCATCAAAACATGAGACATGGTGCTTCTGGGTACCTCAGCTAGGAAAGCAAGGCTGTAGAACTGAGACTCAAACATTCTGGTTCCTTGACAAATGTGGTCAGAATGAACAGCAACAAAACCATTATCAGCTTTTTCAACCTTATGTCCAGGTCAAAGGGGGCACACTACCGATGTAGTTTTATACCCACACTGTGGCTAAGGAAACAGGTAGATGAGCTCAGTAAGCTAATGTAGAAAGCTGATTAATTGAGCTTGGACTCCATGGCAACTGAATACTCTGCCCCCACCCTCCAGTCCTTCCTCCCAGAAATGGAAGGTTCTTATTTTTAACTGAAAATGAACAATACACCAAACGAGCAAGGGAAACATCCTCCCAAGACTTCCTCAGGAGTTGGTCGAGCAAGTCTGCAGCCAGTTTCTCAAAGTTAAACTATGATGAAGTTATTGTGACATCTAAACTAGTCCTTACATTTGGCAATGTCATGGTAAATCAGTGGCAATGCTAGAACGCCGAGTGGCATCTAATTTCATGCCATAGCAATAGAAGAAAGAGAAATCTTCCTTGCAAATCTAAACTTATCAAGGGGGCCTTGGTCAGTTATGAGACCTATTATAACAGCTACTAAATTCATCACTTCGGGAGGCTAGGTGGCACAGTGGATAAAGCACCGGCCCTGGAGTCAGGAGTACCTGGGTTCAAATCTGGTCTCAGACACTTAATAATTACCTAGCCGTGTGGCCTTGGGCAAGCCACTTAACCCCATTGCCTTTCAAAAAAAAAAAACTTAAAAAAATAAATTCATCACTTCTTAGGAGTTTTGAATGTCAAAGATCCAACCATTTTCAGAATCACTACAAATCCCTTTCTAAGTCTCTGGGTGTGTCCCCTTGCAAGACTGTACCAAACCACAGCAAATTGTTTCCATTTTAATAAGGTGCTTTGCTTAGCATATAAAATCAGAACTTATTACTAATTGGGGAAAAAAATCTGCGATTTAATCCAGCTGCTACCCAAAATAAAAAAATTCCTGTAGCAGCTGGCCACTAACATAATGGATCTCTCTAATGTTGAAATTCTGTCAGAGTTAGGTGGTGCAGTAGGTAGAGCACTGGCCCTGGAGTCAGGAGGACCTGAGTTCAAATCTAGCTTCAGACACTTAATAATTCAATTGTATGATCTTGGGCAAGTTACTTAACCCTACTGCCTTAAATAAATAAAATATAAAAAAAAGAAATTCTGTCAGATTTTGTAGGATGTGTAGAATGTTTATCCTAGATATATCAGCATCTACAGGGAAAGGAAATCTCTGGATGTCTTGAACTTTTCAATGAACGTGGCCAATTTCTCAAGGGTTTTAACTTTTGTTCAATAGTTTCAGTCATGTCCGATTCTTCCCCATTTGAGGTTTTCTTGGTAAAGTTTGCCATTTCTTTCCCTAGCTTATTTTTGTAGATAAGTCAAAGAGGGTTAAGCGACTTGCCCAGAGTCACTGAGATAGTAAATGTCTGAGGCCAGATTTGAACTTAGAAAGATGATTTTTCCTGACCCCAAGCCTGGCACTCAGGCTGCCCCAGAGCTTTAACTAGGACAGGAGCTTGATCCCAAAAAGCTTAACATTCAAAGGGTGCTAATAGCACTTTCTAGCAGAATACTTCCTCCCTCTGGTAGCTGTAGTCCATCTCCCTAAGGGATGCTCTCTCCCCTCTCTCACAGTTTTGCCCCAGGTTCAAAAATTCCTCCTGAACAGCTCTGTTCCCAAGTCACTGTAAAGGAAGACAAACAATTGAGATAAGCCCTACATCAATAGAATAGTGGCACACAACCTTCTGGTCTTGGGCCCTAAGCTTGATTCTGGTAAATGGAGTCCAGAGGGTCAGAAAAATCCCAGGAGTTTGTTTTGGTAGTTGGACATCATTATTGGAAAGAGATCCTATGGACATGGTGGCAGTGGCAGACAACCTTAGCAGGAAATAAAAGCTCTCAGCCTACGGGTGGAGCATTCAGATCCATACAGATTTGAATGAATAAAGAAGCATCTATTAAGTTTACTATGAACCAAGCCCTGTTGTCTTTTGTTCCAAACACACAACTTTGTGTTCAACTGATTTGAAGTAAACCTTCATGAAAGTATTCAAGGTCAGGTAGGATGTGCAAAGTCAAAACAGGAAATAAGCAACCCCTTCACCAAAGAACCTTAAATTCTATTGGGAATGTAATGTGTATGAAAAGTGATTACCCAGTGCATAGAACACCAGGTCTGGAGACAGGAAGACCCAAGTTCACATCTACTCTCAAATACTATATGCCCTGGGTACATCACTTAATCCTGTTTGCCTCAGTTTCTCATCTGTAATATGAACTGGAGAGGGAAATGGCAAACCACTCCAGCATCTTTACGAAGAAAACCCCAAGTTGGGGTCACAAAGAAATGGACCCTACTGTTTGCCTCAATCATGTGAAGAAGGAAATAGGATACCACTGCAGTTGTTGCCAAGAAAATCTCATGTACAGCACTGGATCACACATAGTCAGACACGTATAACTCAGCAACAATTTCCCTGTAATTGGGAGAAAGGGAGAGTAATGATAACTTGGTAGGGGAAGAATATTAAAAATAAACTTTTCTAACCAACTCACTCAGATTGTAACTAGAAATCATATATTTCCACGCATTTACCCACCCTAATATAGAAAACACAAAATATTATCATATATTTCATAAAGTATTTACCCTATGCAATTCAATAATCGCGAATGGGATTAGGAAAAAGAACCTCTACTCAAATGGGAATCATCTCAATCACACCCTGAAATAAATGTTCAGGAATTTTCCAAATATAGGTAAATCTGCTAACAACAGGTTCTATTACTAAATTAGAAATGCTTTTCATCAACACAGTCTATGCTTAGCTAAATGTAATGTAAAAGGGATACTGGGAAAGCTGGATCACTCCCATAAAGGGTTCAGACTAGAATTTTGGGAAATTTACACCAAATTGAGAAATCACATGTCACAAAGAATATAGGAAGAAATTAAGAATAAAATTCTGAGGTCAATCAGGAATCCTATCTCATCCCTAAAGCAAGAAAATGATCCCAGAGAGAGAATAAAAGAGGTCAATTTCAGAGACACTGAACCTGGAATGAAAACCAAAGACAATTTAATTCTTGGACTTCAAGATCACTGACCTGAGAATCAGGTGAGGTGGTTCTAACTTTGTGCAACTAAATTTCAGGAGTCATGGATGTCATGGGACCATGACTGGATGATTCTTTTCTCCAGTCTTTTCTTACTCAAATATTACATGAATCTAAGTAAGATGGTCATAAGATCAAATATTACATTCTTCTGAGATTTATTTGCATATTGGTTCCTTACTGGTGTGAAATGTGAAAAACAATCCAAGGTATATTATTATATTCTTTCCTAAAACAATATGGTCAAAAGAGCCCAGAGAAAAGTCAGAGAATCAATGACACCAAAAGATGTTACCACCTCAGAGTTTGAGGACATCTCAGTGGTCAACTTACATCTGAAAAGGGCCCAATCTATAATGTACAAGTTTATCAAGACCTACAGTGAAGAGAAACCCACTACTCCTGCTTCCTTCTCCATCCTCCAATCCCAGAGGTGAGGCATCATCTCCAAGAGTAAGCTTCCAGGGCCAGGAAACTTCCCGGGGTTACTGAACTACCAGAAAGCTGCCTCTAGAGCATCAAAAGTTAATAGATTAAAACTGCTAAGTGGAATCTCCCTGGGAGAGAATTCAGGAGCAGTCAGGACAGCAGATGAGTCAGACAGGAGGCTTTTAGCAATTACAAAAGGATCGGCTCTAATATTAGTTTGAGTTTCTCTGTCGGAGCAATAATTATGAGATAGACGCTGAAACACCATTTATCATCGAGAGTACTTAAGAGGGAGAAAACACAGAACATCTTTGTCTCTGTTTCTTTCCCAGCTCTCGAGCTGAAGTGGGGAACTGCTTTGAACTAGTTCAAACCCAGGAGGACTCAGAGAAATAGTCTAGTGAGAAGAGACTTGTATTTTCTTGCTAGTAATGAGTCTAGGCATCAAGTCTCCATTTGTGAAACAGCAGTCCCTGCTCCCAGGAGCAGTCCTAAGGACAGGAACAGTCCTAAAGAACAGGAAAGGAGCAACCGGATTTCCTCAGAGGAAATCTGAGAGGTAAATATCAGGGGATCATGCTCTTGAGGACTGTACAAGGGAAAGGACTGATAGGATCATCAGTTTAACCATATCTGCTTGTCAGTACATTCCAGGGACACGTTCGTGTTTATTAAGCAGCTGACACATGAACCAACATTTGACCTGAGTTCTTTTTATCAGTTACCTATTAGTAAAAAACACAGTAAACTTAAAAAAAAAACATAATGATGGTAGCATGGGGCAGTGAAAGGATCACTGGAGTCAGACCTCAGTTTAAATACCTTTATGACCTTGAGTAAGAAACTTAACTTCTGTGTGCCTCAGTTTCCCCAACTGTAAAATTAGGCATTTGGACTAAATGAGTTGTAAAATTCCTTCCAGATGTAACCCTATGGATATTTGGTCAGATCTTTTACAAAAACCATTTTTACCCTGGCAGAGTATGGGTGAAAGAAAGATATATTAAAGGTAGTGATAGGAAACTGTAAACAGTTAGCAAATGATTAACCCACAGACATCAAAAGCAAATTGACCAAAGACAAAGACCCTGTGATGTGTTGTGATTATTTTTCAGCCTTGATTGAATGGGTCAAAGAATTTTAATAGTCAATTTAACCTGAGATGATTCAGAAATCTCAAAAATCTTCCAAATGTTACAGAATGTTTCAATTTTTGTTGAATTGCACCATGATTAATTCATTTGGAATGGTCCTCCTGGAGAAATTGCCTTACAAGCATATCTGTCGATAGAATTTGACATGAGTAATCGGCCCTCCATTCTAGGAATAGTGAAGACTAGAGTGAATCATTCCAGGTCCTAGAAGAATAGCTTCTAGTTCAATGGAGTGGGGAAGGGAGGAACCACCCTTCCTAACAAGACCTGAGCCTATTGCCCAAGAATTCTCTCAGTGAATTCCAAGTAAGAAGGAAAGGTCATCTGAGTCAGCCAGATGAAATTCAAAATATTTTTATTAAGTGTTTACTCTATCTAAGGCAGGATGATAAATTTTTAAATTCCAATGGTAAGCAGAAGCATTGAAGGTCAGAACTGATAGGGCTTTTGTAATGTTAAGAATAGAGGAAACTGAGACCTGTAGATGATGAGGACTCTTGATGACCTCAGGCCATGTTTCTCCACCATCTCCAGTCAAAACCAAGAATCAGAGGCTAGCCAGCAAGAGAATCTTGCCATCAAACTTGTCAGGGATGCCTTTCCACACTTGACACTTCTTTTTCTTGCTCTTTAAATATTATCAGATCAATTTTATTGATCTTTGTTTCTTCAAAGTGACAATGGACTGAACTAGAATCCCACTCACCATCTCTGTATCTCCCCAGGTCAAAACTCCCTTTCCTGGTGACCATTCCTCTATGTATGTGGTATCTCCCATTAGAAGAATATAAGCTCCTTGAGAGCAGGGAAGATCTCATTTTTTATAACTATCTTTAGTACTCAACAAAATACCTGGCCTATAGTAGGTTTTTTAATAAACACTCAATCATTCATTCATTCACCCATTCATTCTTTGGCCAAAGTCACACATGGCTGGTCTGAGACAGGACTAAATCCATTATCTCCCAAATCATTCCTCATTGTTACTCTTGCAACAAAATGGTTTATTAATCTTGGCACATGCTACTCATAAATAAGCCATTCTTAAGCCATTTTCTTTAAAATATTTGTGTGATTATTTTATTGAGGAAGAAGGGCAGAGTTACTAATCCCATTCCAGAGAAGTATGCCCTTTTGGAGCTAACAAAACATCTAAGATGCACTTGGCCTGTAACTTCTAATCTCCAGGGAGTTCTGGGGAAAGGTCCTTCCTCTTCCCTCCTGTGGTCCTTTGCTACAGCCAATGGGAAAGATTGGAAAGCAGCCACAACCCAGTGTCAGAATCACCAGATTCCTTGTTCTGAGTCCTCCCCACTCCACCCACCCTGCTCTGGTACCTGATTTCCTCTTATCAGTGTAATATAGCAGGCAGCACGTGGGAAGCACATGAGATAGAAGGTGGAGGAGGGCTATCCCTCCTTAGTGATCCAGAAACTGTACAACATATAACATAGACTTCCTATACAGCCCATCCACAGGATTGAACTAGGCTTAGCTGCTTCTATCCCAAAATTAGAACTATGGAGAACAAAAAAAGCTGATAATATTCATGCAATTCCTCTGAGTTCTTGGGTTCACATGTCACCTCATTGCAGAGGATTCCCATTTCTCTGTATCTATTTCTAGCCTCTCCTGAATTTCTGTCCCACATTAACATTTGCTTGATGACAAAAATGATCTTGAACTGGACGTCCCATTGGTCTTTTAACATGTCCAAAACAGACTTCTTTTCTCCAAATCTTCCCCTCTTCCAACCTTCCTATTTCTATAGAGGATCGCAGCATCCTTCTAGTCAGCCTCTCCTCCTTGATATCTTATCCTTGACTCCTCACTTTCTCTATCCACACATAAAAATCTGTTGCCAAATTTTGTCTCCTCTGCTTCATGTCTCTCATTATGTCTCTTCTCTATCAACATAGTTGTCATCCTAATACAGTTCTTAGTATCTCATGCCTTGACTACTGCAATTTCTTCTGATTGGATGTATGGCTTAAAGAGAACTTTCACCTCTTGGTGAGAGGGCTTGCAGAGTCCCTTTCAGGGTTGCTCATCTAACTTAGGTGTCTACCAGCACTTTATTTGTGGTTCCAAGAAACCATGACATATGCTGTGGTCATACCCCAGCAAAGTCCTCTCATCAGATGGGCTAAACCAAGTTGAGGGGCTTTGAACCATTGGTAAATTAGGGGGATGTAAAGATTCCCCACGATGGAATGAACAGATGAGAACAATTTGTTTCAATGGCCACGAAGGTGTCTGAAGCTGCTGTTGTGAAGTGCTTAGAGCTTGGTCAAGCATGGAAGATGCCAAGGTCATGTACTGCATCCCGAGTCATAACCAGTCATCCTGACTTTTCACCAGGCATGCTGACTTTTGTCTTGCCACCAGACTTTGAAATCTCTAGAAGAGAGAATGAGGCTGATGACTTTGTGCTACTCTGCCTCACTTAAATTCAATTCATCCATGAATCAAGATGTCATCTTGTGATGTCACTGATTCTCTTCAAAATCATGGACAGACAGTAGCCATCTGGTTAGTTTCTCTACCAAAAGTCTCTTCCCACTCCAATATATCCTCCAATCAGCTATGAAGCTGATTTTTCTAAAGTGCAGTTCTGACAATATCATGACTAGGCTTAATAACCTTACAGTGGCTCCCTGTCACCCATAAGGATCTCTATTAATCATTTAAACAAGCAAGGTCAGACTAGTGTTCTATTGACTCTCGATCAATTTAGCTTACTCATTTGTGTTTCAGCTATAAGATGCCTCCTAGCAATTAATTAAATATCCTCAATATAGCAATTCCTTTACTCTGTGCTCTGTAATGATGGTTTCAGACTGTTTTCTTTTACTAATTCAAGATACTCTTAACCTAAGAAAGAGTAAACAGGCCTAGTCATCACTCAGTCTTGCTGTTTTGATTAAACCAAGATTTTCTTAAAACCCATCTATCAGAGCTCTTAAACACAAAAACCTAACAAAATAAGACCCATTCATAGATGAGAAATTATTTCAGATGACAAACATTCAGTTCTATCCTCAGTAGATAAGATAGGGAAATAGTCCATGGCTTAAGTCAGAAGTAAACAAAAAAGACAATGAAGGCACCTGAGAAAACAGTCAAGGGAAGAAACAAAAAGGAAAGCTTGATTAGGGCTTCCAGTGTTTGGTGAGTAAATGAAAACTGAGAACTACAAGGACAGAACAGGGAAAATGAGTTCAATCTATAGTTAGAAAAAGGTTGGGCTATGATACAAGAAGAATTTTTCTGGGGAAACAAGGAATAATTTTGGTATCATGGACTTGGAATCATGAAGGTTCCACTCCCTTAAGTTTAAATCCAGTGTCAGACACTTCCTAGCTGTGAGACCCTGGGCAAGTCACTTAACTGTGTTTGAAGAAAAATATGCACATTATGTTTGTAAAATTTGTTCTGGTCCTAGAGCTGAATGACTGACTGACTAAATAATATATATGTATGTATATATATGTGTGTGTGTGTGTGTGTGTGTATGTATATATGTTTGTATGAAAAAACATACTAGATAATTAAACCCCATAGAATTTGTTTATAGCATTCAATCAATTCAATAAGAATTCTTTGTATGAATCCCTTGAAATTTGATTTCCAAACATCTAGAGTGCTTATCAGACTCTTGATTTTTCCTTTGTCCCCTTTCACAATTCCAGGATGAAATATTCACTCCTCCTAACCCCACCAAGATTCCCCTTATTTCTTCCCTATTGTAGAGAATCAGACCAAATCGAATTTCCCTTTATTGCTTGATCTGCCTTTCGTAAGTTAAGAATACATTAGATGAAAAACAAACTATAATTTTGATTACATTAAATTAAAAAGCATTTGCACAAACAAAACCACTGTAACCAAGATCAAAAGAAATATAGTAAATTGGGAAACAATTTTTACAACTAGTATTTCTGACAAAGGATTCATTTCTAAAATAGAGAATTGAGTCAAATTTATAAAAAAAAAAAACCAAGCCATTCCCCAACTGACAAATGTCAAAGGATATGTGGAGGTAATCTAAAGATGAGGAAATCAAAGCAATCCATAGTCATATTAAAAATTGTTCTAAATCATTACTGATTAGAGAAATGCAAATTAAAGTATCTGTGAGGTATCACCTCACACCTCTCAGATTGGCCAATATGACCAGAAAAGACATGATCAATGTTGGAAGGGATATGGGAAATCTGGAACACTACTGCATTATTGGTGGAGCTGTGAACTGATCCAACCATTTTTGGAGAACAATCTGGAATTACATCTGAAGGGCAATAAAAATTTGCACACCCTTTAATCCAGCAATACCACTACTTGGTCTATACCCTGAAGAGATCATGAAAAAGGGTGAAAACATCACTTGTACAAAAATATTCATAGCAGCCCTGTTTGTGGTGGCAAAGAATTGGAAACTGAGTGAATGTCCATCAACTGGGGAATGGCTTAACAAACTGCATGTCATGGAACACTATTGTTCTATTAGAAACCAGGAGTGACAGGAATTCAGGGAAGCCTGGAAGGATTTGCATGAACTGATGCTGAGTGAGATGAGCAGAACCAGAAAAACACTGTACACCCTAACAGCAACATGGGGGTGATGATCAACCTTGATGGACTTGCTCATTCCATCAGTGCAAGAATCAGGCACAATATTGGGGTATCTGCAATGGAGAATACCAACTATATCCAGAGAAAGAATTGTAGAGTTCAAGCAAAGACCAAAGACTATTACTTTTAATTTTAAAAAAGGGTATCTTATGTAATTTTGCTATTTCTTATATTTTTTTCCCTTAAGGATATGATTCCTCTCTCAACACATTTAATTTTGATCAATGTATAGCATGGAAACAGTGTAAAAACTATCAGACTGCCTTCTGTGCAGGGTGGGGAGGGGAAGCGAGATTGGGGGAAAATTGTAAAATTCAAAAACAATTAAAAAAAGAATACATTAGATGCCCCGCTTTGGACAGAGGAAGAGCTCTGGTAGATGTTCAAATAATTAACATCTTCTGTCACTATGTCATTATGATGCTGTATCAAGCTTACAATTTTATTTTTTGAACTCATCATCATTTTTCTTTCTGTCTGGGTGATCTTTACTGTATCCCAACATCAATATCAACTCTGATTCTATTAATCTCCATACAAATGGAGTCCACCATGCTTCCCTATTGTGATTCCAGACTTTTTCAGCTAAACATCTTTTTTCCTACCCCTACCGAAACACATTTATATGTTCTTTTATATAAAATGTGCCTTTCCAGATCTATATTCTGGCCATAGATCACATTCTAAATGATCTCCCCCTAAAATGCACTCTGCATAGTCAGAGCAGATAGGTAGCATAGTAGAGAGCATGATGGACTTGGAGCCAGGAAGACTCGAGTTTGAATTCTGACACTGACCAACTGTATAAACTTGGGCAAGTCATTTGACCTAGCTCAGCCTCAGTTTTCTGATATGTTAAATAAAGATAATGGACTCAAATGAAATAATATATGTAAAGCTCTTTGCAAATCTTAAAGTGTTATATAAATATTAGCTATTATTACTGTTGTCATCTAAGAGCTTTGAAAAAAGGCATACATTTAGATAATAAGACATAAATGTTCTAGTTGCATTATAATTGTGCATTGGACATGTATAATTGCATTTCAAGTCTTTTCAAAATGTCTCTAATCTTTACTCCTAGCAACTCAATGTTAACTCATAAAGTCTGATATTTCCACAGAGGATTTTGAGCCAAGATTGAGAGAGGAGCTTTAGAGTCTATTATCAAGACAGTCAGTCTAAAGTTCGGTTCGGTCATGGAACGTCAATCCCTCTTTTTTTCACTTTTTCTTTATATACATTCAAACAAAAATCTCCCTGGAGTGGATCAATGCTGCACAAGTTAATGGGACCAGAAATAGGGGAACACAGTAGAGAAAGATACAATACAAACTTTCTCCATCTACTAATTTTCCCCTCCCTATATTTTCTAATGCATACCCTCTACATGGCTATTGGCAGGGGATGAAGATATTCTCACAGGTTCATTTTCCCTCCTGAGAATCAGGTTTGTGAACAGTGTGGAAGATACTGACCAAAATCAATTATTTATTAGAAATGTCATGCTGAGGAAGAAAGAGCCTCTGGTTCCTTAATTTATAACTAAGAAATTTGTTCAGCCTTAATTGTTCCCAGGTAAAACAAGGGAATTTTATCAGAAGGCAGAAAGACAAAGAGTGTTGCTAATTGAGTCTCCCTTAAATCATGTTATTAGACCTTCGCACCAGACATGCCTTTTTTCCCTGGTTCTGGCTCCTCCTTTCCCCAATGTATAACTAGATCTCTCTGTAGCCAAGAGTCATGCACTCATTGAGCAGTTGTGTGCACCCAGGATCTCTTCCAAGACTCAGAAGTAAAGGAAAGCACCCTGACCAATACAATGACAGAAGACAAGGTAACTTTCCTTAAATTGTATTCATTTAGGAATCAGACCCTGGGAAGTCAATGAAGAAGCTGCCAAAAGCCAGCATCCACAGGAATAGAACTGGAGTAGTGGGTGTGTGGGTACCACAGACAGCAACAATTACTTTTTCATTTGTCATTCCCTTAATCTAGCTCCAGTATTGGCTTTCTCATAAAAGGTATCTGATATGGAACAAACTTTCCCAGTTAAGGAACAACCTCCCCATTCAAAATGATACTGCAAACTATCTCTCCTTTGACTTTCCTGATCCTGTCTATGTTTAGAAGGGAAGAAGAGGGGATGCATAAAAAGAATCAGCCTCTACAGATAGGGAGGAGAGGCTCTTCAAAGATTTTAGGAAGAATGAGATTCCCTAGGAGCAGTGAGGTTAAATCAAGAAAGACAATCAACAAGGTAGTAGATAAAAATCCTTTGTCCTTGGAAGAGCTTGAGGAAGGGAAAAATAAATAACAAACAAATCTTTACTAGGAGCAAATCCCTATCTCAGATGGGGGTTACTAAATTAATTGTGCACCAGAGGTGTTTATCCAGCAAATAAATCCAGGATGGGTTCTAGAACCCAAAGAGACTTGCTGTGTTTTTTTTTTTAATTAGGCTGAAAGAAAAGACTTTGGGATGGCATTCTGTTGAAGGTTTATGAAATAGAAGAGGAATTAGCTTTATTTCGCTTGGTCCCTTAGGAATAAGATACAATGAGAAAAAAGTTGCAGAGGGACAGACCTGGGCTCAGTCTGAAGCAGAACTTTTTAACAAAGCTGTCCAAAAACAGAATGGGCTGCTTCCAAAGGTAGTGAGACTCCCCTCTACCAGAACTCTTCACTGAAAGAATTATGTCCAGGATATCGGAGAGACAGCTTGTGCCTGGCTGCACCGTTCATTAGAATCCAAAGTCCTTTAGGTTTCTCCCATCCTGAGATTTGGAGACTTTTTCCCTTAAAGAATGTGTAGAGATGGAATGAATAGGACTTGTAACTCACCATCAGAGTGGCTTATCATTGAGAAGAAGAAATAGGTGATTTTGGGAGCCCCTTTTAGACCCTCAATTCATTAATAGTCACAAATTACTGATTACTGTAAAAAAATTATCTGTAAGCTGCCATTATTATATACAGAAATGAGGGCTCTTATCTATACTGGTGAGGCACATATTGGCTTTGCTTTAAAATATATTATTTATGTTTCAGTATATTTTTATTTATTTTGTTAAATTTTCCCAATTTTATTTTAATCCATTTCCAGCAGCACTGAGGGATAATGTGTGTGTTTGATGTTTTTGTTCTAATTGATGTATCGATTCCTTATCATCATGAGAGGCATCATTTTATAATGTATGGAAAGCTACTCAAAAAGTCGGGTCGTCTGACTTTTTGACCTCAGACATATCCTGGTTGTCATGTGTCAGAAAAAATTATATCATGCATCATTTCTATGATTAAAGAAAGTGACTATCAGTCAAAAAGATACTTAGCTTTCTAGCATTCCCAAATAGCTTGATAAAATATTAAGTATAGATCAATTAATTCTCTCTATTAATAAAGGGAGTTCTCTACCACTAAAATTATAGGCAATGACAAAGATAATAATGATTATATATATATATATATATCATCATCATCATCATCATTATCATCATAAAAGTAGCATGGCTAAGTTGTTAGAGTTTTGGGAATGGAACCAAAAAGAACTGGGTTCACAGCCTGCCTCCAATATATTCACTATCTGGATAACTTTTGGGAAGACAGTTAACCAATCTGGGTCTTAAGCAATGCCTTAGAACTCATCTACTGCAGTATATACAAGCTGTTTTTCATAGATGGAGAGCAGTCTAGCTTCACAGTCCCAGATAAAAATGAAAAAAATATATATACATATATATAAATATATATATACACTATTGATGACTTCAAGTTTTAAATAATTTGAATATAATAGGCCATATTTATGCATAACTTCTAGACATAATATAATTCCATAGAAATTCAGAAGACACTTTGGGACCTTGCAGAGCTTCCTAGTAAATAAATGAACATAAGTTATCATCATACAATTAATATTCTGATGTGCTAGTAAATATTTCTATAACAATGACCAATAAATCTATATGACTAGGAAAGAACACAGTCTAATTGTCACTCATTATCATGGCTTTTATTGATATCTATAGTGTTCCATTCCACTTGTAAACTCTGTGATTTTGCTATTATTTTCTCTATTCAACTAGGGGAGGGTCTCTGAACATTTAAAAATAGTTCAGTAACTGAATTTCAAAATAAATAGTTTCCTTTGCAGTTCTTTGCATTTTATAAAGCTTTATTCTGAACAAGGATCCATAGGCTTTACCAAGGACACCAAGAAAGAAAAAAGATGGAAGGAAGGAAGGAAGGAAGGAAGGAAGGAAGGAAGGAAGGAAGGAAGGAAGGAAGGAAGGAAGGAAGGAAGGGAGGGAGGGAGGGAGGGAGGAAGGAAGGAAGGAGGGAGGGAGGGAGGGAGGGAGGGAGGGAGGGAGGAGGAAGGAGGAAGGGAGGAAGAAAGGAAAAAATTTAAACCCCAACTCTACAGGAATGGTGATGCTCCATAAACTGGTTGCTGTACTCCAGATCTGAAGTCAATTTTGTAAATCAGTTGACACTCACCAGATTCAATTTTCCTTTGCTAATTATTAAACATTGATTAGTGATTTGTTTCTTCACTGCTAGTCACTGTTATTACTAAGTTGATGCTTGTGATAAGAATTATCAGTTTCTGCAAGTTTCATTCTCATAGATATAATTCTGATGTTGAAGCCTCAGCTGGAAAAGGTTTAAAATATATTTAAGGAAAAGAAGGCTGTCTGGTACTAACCACCTGGGACCAGACATCCTCAAGTTCAATTCTGAATTAATAATGCAACAGCAATGGAAAAAGAAATGATTAATTGCTCTAACATTCCTATATTAAAAACATCTGTCAAATGTATAGGACATACTGCCCAGAATGAGGGAAGGAGAACAGATCCAGTCCAGACTGAAGGTCTTTAAAAATGATGTGCGCAAGTTGGCAGGAATTTACTCAGGTCTTTTATTCTGCCTTGTGCTCCCTTTGCAGAAGTTCACAGGTACCTTGCTCCTGGCTGTCTTCACTGCAGTGCTGGGCTCCTTCCAGTTTGGATACAACCTTGGAGTGATCAATGCACCCCAAAAGGCAAGTGAAATATTTCTGAAGACCAGATTAGTCTGTTCTTTTCACAAGCCCTTCGTCAGTGACATAGTGTTATCTGTCACCAATAGATTTGTTCTCAAGAGATAAACTGTACCAACGTGCAGGGGCACAGGACAATCTTTGGCCTTCAGACAGGTATTTCAAGCATGTTTCCTAAGAAATACCTTGACTTTGACACTCACTAAACAAGCTTCAATGTAAAAAGAGAAAGATAATCATTAGTGATTGCAAACCTCACATGTCAAGGTTCACATGCACAATGGGTATGTTTTATTTATTTTTTTAAAAGGAAAAGGACAGAGTGGTGGGGGGAGTCTGCTTTCATTCATATTTTTTAGATAATCTGGAATGAGAAGCATCAAGGTGCAAAAGAAAACCAGGAGAAAAATGTTTCCCCATGATGTTAACACTCAGGTCTAAGGAAAACTCCAAGGAAAAATAAGGATTAAGTTACTTAAGAAGGCAAAGGTTTAGTGTGTGGTGACCCTGTGCATGTATTGTGTGATAATACTGGGGGGTCAGAGACTGCTCCTTTAGAACCTTAGAAGGGGCTCAGTTAGAAGAAAGAGATGGGTTTTTTAATGGAGCATGTAATTCATAGTGGACCCAGCATAAGGGCTAGAAAATAAAAACAAAGCAGAATCTGGTCATGCTTGAGAAACACCAGTTTCTCATGGAAAATGCTGATGTCAGTCTGCAGCTGCATCTGATGGACCTTGTGGAGGGGGGCTGCCTGCTCCTTCACCCCAGTTTTTTTTCATTAAATCAAGATATTAACTACCTTTCATTACCTTCCAAATACAATTACTATAAAGATTAATGATGTTGTCAAATTCTTGGGGGTTCTGTAGAAAGTTACCTTCTATTTTTTAAAATTACCTGAAGTCAGATTTTTGTTGCATGATTCCTTGCCTTAGAGGAGCTAAGGCTTTATTGAGATGACATGAATTCTTTACCTATAGATCCAGAATAAAATGGATTTCTCCCCAGGAAGCTTTGAGAGAATACTCTTCTTTCTTCACTAGACCTGGTCCTTTTCCTCTATAATGCCAGATATGTGGAACCCAAGGCAAGGGTTTATTACTCCCTATGAGTGAAAACTGTCTTGACAGTTTTAGCCTATGTCCTCTTCTCCCCAAATCCTTCATACATCTGATAATCCTAAGGCTGGGGCAGTTTCTATCTTGTACCTTCAAATCCCTTCATCCTTCACAATGGGGGTGAAGACACTTATGGGTAGGGCCCAGAACAACAGCCCTAAAATAAGATATTCTTCCTGGTCAATTGGCTATGTAGGGACCAACTGCCATGGGACTAGGTGAAAAGCTGAGGTCTAGAAAGTAAATGATTTGAACAAGGTCACACAGGCAAGTTTGAACCCAGATCCCCTCATTCAAGTTGTATTTGGTCCAAAGCATCTTCCTAGACTGGAATAGTCAGTCTGCTTTTCTGTGGTGGTCTCTTTAGTCACCACCTCAATGCTCCAAGGAAGAGGGTCAGGAAGGCTGCTGCTCCTGTGAACTGAAGAAGTGAAAAGGCCCAGAGATTGGCAAACACAGTCAGGGTCCAAGAGGTCAGGGCCAGAAAGAAAGGCCAGAGCTTCTGACCCTTAAATCAAAGCCCTTTTCCATTCATCCGCTTCCCAGTTTATGTTTAAACAGTGTTATGCAAGAATAGTGTCATTACAATTTCAAAAGTCTTTATCAAAAATAAACAACAAATCTCTATGTCAATATTTCCTTGGATCTCCTTGGTTTGAAATGCTCCCTTCACTAGTAATAGTGATGATGATGATGATGAAGATGAGATAACCTTTATATAGCCCTTTTAGGCTGGCAGGAAACTTTAACTCCTTTGATCCCCACAACAACCCTGAGAGTCAGGTGCTATCATTATTCCCATTATGCAGAGGAGTAAATTGAGGATGAGAGTGGTTAAGTGACTTGTCTGGGTCCACAAAGCCCTGAGTCAGAATGTGAACTCAGATCTTTCTGACACCAAGGTCAGGGCTCTTAAATTACAGTTTAAGGCAACCAGTGGTGCTGCCGATAGATCCCTGGGCCTGGAGGCAGGGGGTGCAAATCCACCTCCAATACTTAGTATTATGCAACTCTGGGCAAGTCACTTAATCTGTCTTAGTTTCTTAAGATAATAATGGTAATAATAATTAGATAGGATGGTTAGGTGACATTTCCTCTACACACTATCTACCTATCTGTAAAAGTTTCTGCATACCTATGCATCTATAAAACCAGCTAATCTCCATCTCAGGACATACAAGAATTTGTTGATGTAACAACAACACAAATCAATGGCAACCCATTAAGTCATCAATGTTTGCCATATAATAAATTCAATAAACATTTATGACCAGTCTATAAATACAGTCCACCATGGCTGGCAAAAGATCAGATACAAAGACAAAAACTAGATCATCCCTGCCTTCCAGGGACTTCCGTTCTGCTGGGAAATACAACATGCATGCTGAATAAGGGACAGGTAATGAAATGAAGGAGAAGCTGGGACCTGAGTCAGGCCTAAAGATCTCATAATCTAGGATTTAATTTGCTTTCCTTTACTTCTTTAGATAATTGTAGCCCATTACAGGACTTTACTGGTTTTTCCTTTGGATGAAGAAGAGGCTCAAAACTCTACAGATGTGTACATACCCACACCGCAGTCAACAATTCATTATCAAGAAAAAGAAATTGATCCAGACCCATCTATTCCCATAGTCACCATGTACTGGTCCCTGTCTGTGTCCATCTTTGCCGTTGGTGGAATGATCTCCTCGTTCTTTGGTGGATGGCTAGGGGACAAACTGGGCAGGTATGATGATTCTAGGGGTGCCAAGATATTTAGCATTTTGTTTAAGGAAAGTAGTTGACATTTTGATTTACAAAATATTTTAAACCCTCTTTTTAAAAAAATGGTTTTAGGTTTTTGCTGAAGGCATTTTGGGGATACCCCAGGTTTACAATGCTCCAAATAAAACCCTGATTTTCATGTTTACAGCATAATTCAGCATCTAGGTCATTCAAATATTAGAGCAATTCTCATTATGATGAAATCAATTCTCCTGCATTCTCAATCATAAAATGTGTCCCACATAATTATTTCACTCTTTTATTTAGAGATTTATAGTTTAAATTTTTTTAAAAAAATAGAGATTTACAATAATAAAACTCCCCATCAGGTAGTTCCAAGTATCATCATCCCCAATTTACAGATGAAGAAACTGAAGATTGGGGAGGTTAGGTGGCTTGCAAAGGGCCACAGATAGTAGAACCCTTCTGAAATGAAGTGATTTTCTCTTCTACATCAGACTGCCTCTCTACCCATGTTTGCTTATTAATGTTGTTTTAGAAGACTAGAACCATTTTTCCATTTCTCAAATCATTTTTCCAAGATACTTTAGAGCCTCAACTGTAAAATGAGGGGATTGGACCAGGTAACCCAACTCTACTTATGCTGATATTTATTGGCAGAAAGAAGATACTTCTGGTCCACTTTGTCCATAGGCTTTAACCCATTTTGGTTAAAGCTGTTTTCCTTTTCCTTCATGAGGAAGAAAACTCTGGATGGCTCAAAATGTATTTTTAATTGTTGTTCCTCTATGCAGAATTCTTTTTTTAATCAAAAAATAGGGCCAGTGATGATAGGACGTTTAGCTATTTAATTTTTTTTTTCAGAATCTGCTATAAATGACAAAACATTTCTGGCTGGTATCTTAAAATGCTGACTGTTTTTCCCCCTTTGATTCCTAAGCTTGTCAATTTGACACAATAAGGCTCTTAGAGAGCTTAAGGAATAATCTTCTTCAGTGTCATAATTCTTAAGGTAACAGCTCAAATTATATTTATTCATTTTGGAAAAGAGGTTGTCCAATAACCTAAAAAGGTAAAATAGTCGTTCTAACCATGGATATTTGATACAGTTTTAAGATGGAATCTTTAAAACAAAAATTTTTTTAATTGGTCTTCAAAATTTGTATGAAGTAAAGCTAATTATTCTAAAATTAAATCAAGTGATTGGTTAAACTAATTCATCTGGAAGATCTTGATGTTTTTGTAACATCTTAATTTCCCCAGGGACAGAAATAACTTTTAGATTCAATGGTTCATCTTTTAGTAAGAGGCATACCCACAGCCCAAAGTCTAAACTGTCTATTGGCAGCTTCCAACAACTGCAATTATTCACTGGGTTATGGAATGTGAGAGGGCAAAAAAGACATTAAAGAATATCTGGTCTAAACACTTCAATGAGTTGGAGGTTAAATAGGCTCTGTGAATATATATATATATATATATATATATATATACATATATATATATATATATATATAAATAAAAAAAAATCTCTCCCCTCCCACCTCCCCAAATTAGCTTCTTCAGTGGTTCATTGAGAAGATGCATACTTTACATTAGCTTGAGACCTCGGAGGTCCCTTCCAACTCCACACTTTCCAGATTCTCTGTTACTCATATAGTTGTCAAGGCTATCTGCTACATCAAGTATCCTTTGCCTAGTAGTCTTTCTTCTTTGGAAATGTAGAGTAGAAATGAGTGAGGTTTAGCTGCCTTTCATAGGGAACAGTTGGCAAGGCATCAGCTTCCAAAGGCTATTTCCCAATTATCAAGCTTCTATCTTGAAAAAACTGGCCATGAGACAGTAAACTGAGCCACAGAAGATGGACCAGAACTCAGAATGCAGCAGGCCTTAGGAACATGCTGTGAGCAAGACACCAGATTAGGTGAAGAAGAGATGAAATGTGAAAAGCAGCAGTCCAGACCCTGCCCAAAGTAGAACAGGAAACTTCCCATTGTGCTGCTTCTACCAAAGTCCCATGTTAAAGGATAATCTCATTTAGAGGAAGGTTTCTTAATTTGGGGGGGGGGTGTCAGGAAGAAATTTGGTGATGCTTCAGAATGTCAGATGCATAAAATAAAATGGTCATATTATAATAATATTATAAAATAATATTACATAGAAAACCAATTATATTGAAAATGCAGTTATAAAATATTTTTATAAACCAAATTCCTGGGCCTTTTGAAATCATTGCACATCCATTTTAAGAATTCCTGATTTAGAGATAGGATACTATTTAGAGAAATACAAATATTTAGAGAAATACAAAGTATCTTCTTCAAGAATTATCTTTTTTCAATTTCTCCTAAATCAAATCATGACCATCTCTCAGGGCCCAGAAGGAAACATCCTTCTAACCTGCCTGGAATAATTTATTAAGAGTCAACAGCCCTTTGAGGTATAGAAAGTTCCCAGCTCCCATTCTTCAGGATTTCAAGGAAGTCTGGCATCAAAAGACCTCATCAGCAACTTCTACTATTTAGCCTTTATTTTTCTCCATCAGGATGGAATTATCTGATTATAATTTCTCAGGAGAAAGGATCCATTTGTTCTTCCAGCCTTTCAGTTTCCTCTTTCCCCTTATATCTATGAAAGAAAGACTATAGAGTACCACATCTTGGCCCATTAGTGTCAATTTTCCCATCTGTACTCTCCTTGCTGACCAATTTTTCAATCATTCCTCACCTGATCTCTCCAGTTCAGAAGTAGAAACTGCCAGAACTAAATAAACTTTGCCTCATATGTTTACCTAGCAACCACCACTAAAAAAAATGGGTACCTGTGCTCTCTGAAGAAGAATGTTTTCTTGTTAGAAACTCAGGGTCAGAAGGAAACCAGAGCCAATCCCAGGGCTCTGCTTGGGATTTTAAGAAGCTATTTTTTAAAAGAGCTACACAAGGATTTCTTCACAAAATTATCTTTCTTCCAGTCAAGTCCCCCACATCTGAGACCCTCTATTCATATTTCCATTTCTCCATTAATAGAGATATTACTTCTACCCTTGCAGCCTAAAATTTCAACAAACATTCTTAATGACCATTCATTAAGATCATTCAAACACAGCAAAAATCTAATTTAGTTAGTCCTTATCTGGTAAATGGAGTCTAATTCAAATAGATTCTGAGATCCAAGTGAGAAAGTAGAAGTTATTAAAAGAAAAAAGCTTATTATGTTTGTTTTAGTACTGGATTTACACCACATTTTTGTTTTAATTCATTCTAGAATTAAGGGAATGTTGGCCGCAAACAGTCTCTCATTCATTGGTTCTCTCTTGATGGCAATAGCTAAATTTGGACCATCGCACATTCTTATCATCGCAGGTAGATTCATCTCAGGACTATATTGTGGTAAGTTGCTTCTGGTATTTCTATCAGAATAGCTTTTTAAGATCAGTTCTTATTGGTAAACAAAAGCTCTGAAAGCCATAAGCAGCCTTGGACTAGGAGAAAAGCAGAAAGGAGATAGAGGTAAAATGCTGGTCATTTGGGAAGCTCAGCACCCAGGAGAAAGGATCATAACATAAATTCATGGTCATATCATGTTGTAGAGATGGCTATGCCTGAAAGGTCATTTCTTCCTCCCAGTGGACTAGTATAAGAGGTTATGCCCATAGCTATTGCTCCTCACCTTCTGAGACCCATCTACTCATGACCTTGTCAACAAGGCTTTGACAAGCTATGAACCTGAGACACCCCCCCACCCCCATCATCACTATCATGGATGTGATGTTGTCAAAGTAGAGTCAAGCAGAGGCAGCTGGGAGCCTGTAGGGGTTGTAGGCAAAATAGGAAGCCAAACCTAGGTGTACCTTTTGTTCCCTAGTCAGTAAATGTATGACATCCAAAAAAAGGCTGCCTTGGAAGTTTACAATTCTGAAAAGTTGTTATCTAGAATGTCAACTTTTTTTGGCAAAGAAAGGATGCTAATGAAATACAGATAACTATTATCTGAGTATGAGATATCACTGCTGGACTAGTGGCTTCTTAAAAACAATTTTTCAAAATTCCTGAATCAACAAATCGGCAAAAACTAGAGCAAAGGTAACATTTGCTCAATTTGTGAGAAAAATAAGAGTTCCATCTTTAATCTTTTCAGCTGTGAATAGCCAGGAAGCTTTAGTCCTGCCAATCTGCCAGTGAAGGTGTTTTTGTTTTTTCCAATTAGTTTAATGTGTTCCATTATCTCAAATGACAGCTTCCTTTTGAGACATTAATGTCTATAAATCCTCTCCCATCTGTTTTTGGTCCTAATTCCTATTTAGGGGGAAAGTGAGTACATATTCTTGTTAGAGAGCTACTAGGGTGAAAAATTGAATCCAAATGTTGACCAAGCTTTGAACTTCAAAACAGAGAAGCTCTCTGGGATTTCTGATGGTCAGGTGAATTCAGCCAAAGCTGGAAAAGTCCATAAGCTAGCCATTCATTTAAGGAACTCTCACCTCACCTTGCTATGAGTAAACATGACGGCCCTACCATTTTATCACCAGCAATTTATCAAAAAGATTATCTATAAAGAAATAGCAAAGTACATGATCCTGACCCCAGAGGTTTCTAATTTATATTATGGGTCTTTAGAGTTGAACTATTTATTGGCCACATCTCAGAATGGGTAATATAGTACATCTAGGTCCCAATAATTATGGACAGTGAATATCTTGAAGTGGTCCCATGGATTTGAATCCACACTATTCAAAATTATAATTATGGAAATACAGTTCTCAGTTCCAGAGCAATGGAAATATGAAGTGTGATTCTAAATGATGTGACCACCCACAAGGGCAGTGTAGACATAGAGTCAATGCAAAGAAAAAGCCATTGATGAACTTGGAAAAGGCAACTTCAGGTAAATGGATGCAATGGTTTGAATGGAATAGGAAGGCAGGAAATGTAGGTAACAAATGTAGACAGTTTTTCGAGTTAGTTCATTGTGAAAGACTAAATATAACACATTAGATTAAGGGAATAGAATGGGAAAGTGAAAAGGTTTTTGCTTGTATTTTTGTAGATGGAAGGCAACAGGCATTAATGTGCTTGTTATGTGCCAGCACTGTTATCTCACAGCAATCTTGGGAGGAAGGTGCTATCATCATTCCTATTTTGCATTTGATAAAACTGAGGCAGTCAGCAGTTATGTGATCTCTCCAGGGTCACCCAAATAGCAACTATGTGAGGGCAGGATTTGCACGCAGGTATTCTTGACTTCAGGTCTGGTGATCACTTCACCACACCACTTGACTTCCTTCCATATGACATCATGCCTTGTACTCATCCCTTTCTTTCTATCTCTATCACCTTTCATAGATCATGGATTCTAGGTTGGCTCTTAAAGGTACTTTAGCCAACTCCCCTCATTTTATGGAAGAAGAAACATAAGCCCAAGGAGTTTGAGTGACTTGTCCAGCCAGGGTCACACAGGTTATTCATCACTATTCCTTGGGTTATTAGTCTCCCTATCTCAAGTTTATCCTCTCTCCAATCTATTCAGAAAACTAACTTCATAAAGAAAAGATTTCACTTTATGTCTCTCCTGTATAAAAAATGTTAGTGGTTCTTTATTGCTTCTAGAATAAAATACCAGTTTGCTGAGCCTTGGGACTTAAGGTCTTAGGCTGACTTAAAGCTATATTTATAACTTTATTTCATATTTCTCTTTTCCATATACTGTATGATCTAGACAAACTGACCCCTGAATGTGACTTGCCACCCGCCCCCTCTGGGACTTTGCACAAGCTGCCTCACATGTCTCAGACCCTTCCCTCTCCTCTTCTTTCCTTACATTGCTTTGAGGTGTCCCAGGCACCAGATGCTGGATGAATTCTCCCCAATTCCCTCCTCCAAAATGGTTAGTGCTCTTTCCCTCCTCAAAATCTCTAGGAAAAAAATTAATCTGACTTTTTCTTCACTTCCTATTTCATATTATGTTTATTTTATACATGCAGAGGGGCAGGAATTATCCCATTTTTGTCATATTCAAAACTCTGAGCAGAGTGTCTTGCACATCTGGCCAGGGTATAGGGGAATAAGAGAATCTTTGATGTCATTAGCTTGGTTAGTCTTCAGAGTTACATTCTACTTGTGAAAATCTACCCCAGCAACAAAGAAACACATGAAAGGTTTTCATAAAATATTACATCACCATCTAGATAGTGAGAATAACCTTCAGGATTATAACTATCTGTTTGATTAAGGAGATTTGGTTTTGATTTGCTCCTACAAAATGACACGTTCACACCAACAAAACTAAAAAGAGGATATTTAATAAAATAATTATAAAACAGGTAAAAATGAATCATTTTTACAGAAAAAGTAACCAATAAGTCCCAATATAATAAAAAGAAGGGCAAAGCCTACATAAACATAGATATTAAAAGAAAACATAACCAATTGGGGGAACTTCAAATCTGAATAAACAGCAGCTGGGGAGTCCCCAGGGATCCAACCTTCAGAATCCCAGTTGGGAAAGCCCCAGGCAGAGCATCCTCTCCATGGGTGAAACTCTGAGGGGCTGCTCAATTCTAGGTGCTTTTAAGGGATCTTAGACAAAGGTGGAACACTGAAAAAAGGCTTATATAAGTTTTTTGGCACTTAACCGACACATGTGCAGAGTGCATGCATGACCTGCACAAAATACGAGTATGGCCTGCGCAGAGTATGTGCATGACCTGTGCAGAGTACATGCATGACCTGGGATGGCTCATGGCCAAAGTTCTGAAATTAATTAAACATTGAACCTCTGGGCTGGTAGCCAAACCTTCCAGAGTTTCACTTCCTAGAAGGCTAGTTCCTTGGCACATGAAAAAACAAAGATGATGGGGGACCTTGGGTGGGAGAACCAGCCAGGATATGGCTTTGACCATGATCAGAATGGGTATTAACCCTTCACTCTCTTATTGAAGTAATGTAACTTGTCTTGGAATGCAAGGTCTAGGAACAATCTACTTATCATCAAACAAGAGGAGTATGAGCTTCTTTGGAATGAAAGGTTTTTCTCATGGGAAAACATCTACTATCCTACTAGCAATCAGTAAAGTAATCTTATCAAAAGTTAGGAGAGTGAGTCACCTGTTTGGAATACAAGGGGTTTTCTTCTAGAAATAGTTTAAGAATAATAGTTTATTCTTTATTTAATATTTCTTAAACTTGAGGGGACTTCACTAGGAATATTAACCCTGAAATGGTTTTATTGGGAATATCCCACTCAATCCCTCCTCTTTTTTTTCTAAATATATATACACATATATTTGGCATCTGAAGTCCTCTCACACTATCCTTGATACCCTTTCAGGTTCCATTCTCTCTTCCTGTCCACTTGGGACCAACCTTCTTGGAACTCTGACCAAACAACCCCCCCCCCAACACACACACACACACACACACACACACACACACACACACACACACACACAATGGAAGAAGACAAACTCATCTAGTTTCCTCTCTCTTTTGCCTGGAGACATTCAATATCTTTCTGTATCTGCAGAGTCCATTCCAATCTCCAATTCGGATGACTTGCTGAGATCCCCTCCTCTGGTAAAGGAACTTCTTAACACAACACCTTATCAGATGGACTCATTTTCATCATTAGACCATAAAATTCTAAAGCTATTGAAATTCATTTTCCTTACTCACTGTCACATTGATATACATACTTTACTAACAAAAATACAACTTTCATAATTGTTCACTTCACAAATGAATGTGTTCAAAAATTATCAAGTTAACTTGAGCTTCTAACATTTACATTAGATGACTATCTAAGTACAAAGAGTGTCCACCAAGTTACATACAAATAGCCTTATTCTCTGGCTCTTCATTAAAATAATAACTCAAGCATCCTTAACTAAAATAAACTTTTTTTCTTCCCAAAATGTTTCTTAACTAAACTATAGGTGATTCTTCTCCTGATATACTCAACTGACTTACATTCCCTTCTCAAAGTAGAACTTGAAACTGCTGTTGCACAGAAGTGTATCTTGAGATTATATAACCTTTATTCTTCTTACCTAAATATCCTTTTTCTTAGCATAAAATAAAATAACATCAAAGAATCTTAATTATTCTCAAAACATATAGCTAACAGCAGAGGATTAAACCACATGCTAGCCTATTAAACTCCACTTGACCTAAAATTTCTATATCTAGATTGACCTTTAGCGATTTATTATAAAGATCCAGGACATCAAAGGAAAATTCCTTTATAGATATAATTTTGAGTGTCAAGTTCCAGGATAGTCAAATGCCTTAAGTCAAATTTTAGATTTATCTGGTGAGACATTATTCAAATGTTACATTAGGAGAAGTCAAGTCAAAAGGGTCCAACCTCAGGTTGCACTGAAAATTCACCCCTTCAGCTTTTTCCTCCCAATACACCTGTCACCTGTGTAGTGTTCAAACCTCCTTAGGCTTCTAGTCAATGCTCAAGAGAGCATTGACACAACAGGACTTCCTTTGCTGATCATACCTGATGTCAGACACAAAACAAAAGCCAATTAAAAGTCCCATGATTTAAAATGGTAATTCTATCTAGTTAGATCTCTAAGTGAATCCACTTCACAAGGACTAAATGCTAATTCTGATCTGGATTGGGGGGGTGGGTTGTAATCAATCAGCCCCCTTCCCTACACATATATCACCTATATCTACTCTGAGTGTCCCTGTCATCAGATTACATTAAATAAGGTGACTTTCTAAACATTCAAAAAAAAACAGTCAAATTCCCCCAGCATCTGAAGTATTCCTTGACATACCAAAAAAAAAAAAAATCTTCACAAATATGTCGTGCCTTAGCCTTGCCTCGCCTGACAGTGCCTTGCCTTGCGTTACCCTTTCCTTGCCTTGCCGTGCATTGCCTAACCGTGCGTTGTCGTGCCTTAGCCTTGTTTCACCTTCAACTAAAAGGTCCATCCTCCTGGGGCCACTAATTTCTAATCTGTAGAACCACATCCCTTTGTCTGAAATCATATCTGTTTAATTTCTGGATAAAGATGATATATTAAAGGCTTCTTGGCTAGCCTGCTGTACTACAATAAATAAACATCTCCTTTGGTTAGGAGATTATTCTAAGAATTCTCACATAAAAATTAGCCAGAGACTGTTACAGAAAAAAATAACAAATTATTATCATTATTTTCTTTCCCATGTTGCTTAGGTGCCTTTTCTTTAAAGTAAACAACTACAACTTTGAGATTATAAATATAAATATATATACATAACCACAAAAATTCCAATTAATATGTGCATGTATATATATATATATATATCTATAATTGGCAAGTTCTTATGCAAACAATTCTCTATAATAAACCTGTTTAATTATTAGTCATGTATTCAATTCATTAGAATATCTTAAGGGTCTCTAAATTTAACAAAACAGTAATAAGTGTAACACATAAAGAACTAGATTTCACAAAGCAATCTTTCCATTATTACATTTATACCTGGACCTACAGATCTAGAGCAAGGTCCAACACATCATTTAAAAATTTCAGGGAACCCAGAGGGTCATGACCTTTGATAATTTTCCTCATTATTCCTATAAAGCAAACAATCATTAATTGCAGGTTTGACATCTAATGATGTCAGTAAAATAGTTTATGTTGCTAAAAGCAGGCCATGTGTTAGATAACACTCTTCAACATCTTACACATTAATATGTCATCTAATTAGGGTTACATAATTTTTAATTTCCTAATCATTCTCCAAAGCCCCTTACATTTATTCAACATTATTGGAAAGGGTATCTTGCAGTTAAGATATACCTCCTAATCTCTCATACACTATCCTTTTGAATCTGCATTTAATGTGGGGGAAGAAATCTGCAATTTTACTTCTTTAAAATTTAAACATTAAATTCTTAACCTACATGAAACATAAAATACTCATACTGACATCTTATTCTCTTAAAGCAAAACAAAACATTTTTCTTTTAAAGTTAACCTTATAATTAAGTATCTTTTCCACACAAACCTCTTCTAAATTTGTGTTTTATAAGCATATTTATCTCTTCTTCTAAATACAGTTCTATTTTCAAAACAAAGAAGATTCTACATGAATTCAGTCTTATACATAAGATAATTTCAAAAGCCCAATATACACTTTTTACCCGTGCCAGTGTTAACATTTACATATAAAATTTCTTATTCTTAAATAACAGATAATAAATAAGCTACATCGATCTTACATATAGATATTCCCTTTTATAAACATGAGGTGAAAAAACAAAGCCTTTCACAAATTCTCTGAGTCAAAAAGACCTTGAGAGATATAACCCGTTAGCAAGGTATTCTCTAGGTTTCTCATAACAAATCTTTACAAGTGTGATAGATTAAACCTCAATTCATTCACTCATTGTTAAATATTGTAACACAATTTTAAATTCTCAAAAAAAATTTGAATCTGTTCTTATACAAACTTTACTAATTATTCACTACATATTTCAATTTCATGTATATTCCCTTTACTCCCTAGAATTTTGCAACACAGAAAAATTCTTAAGATTAGTTGTTACTAAAAATCCCTTTTTTTATAATTACAAGATGTCCTTTATACTTCTCTTAAATTCCCGAAAATCATATTCAAAAAAATCTTAAATCACTTTCTTTTCAAGGCTTAAAAAGTTTGCAAATTCTTTTTATCTTTATCAATGCTATTCTCACTTCTCAACACTCTAATTTATAAGAGTTTTCTATCCTCACTGACCAACATTTCTTAATATTAAAACATTTTATGTTCTGGTAATTGGAGATTCCCCTCAATTTGAGATATTAAAATAATATGTACTAATTCTTTACCTTTACTTTTTATCATTACTCACTTACCCCAGAATTTTTTTCCAGATACATGAACTATACCCCAAGCATATTTTGAATTGGTATAAAATACCTTCTCCTTGTTTAGTAATTCTAAAACTTGATTAACAGCACATAACTCACAGTCTTTCCTGACAATAGTTTTGTCAGACTCCCAGTCTCCACCAAGGCAATTCTGTCCATATTTATTATAGCATTTTTTTTTCTCCTTTGACTCTGGAGGAGCCATAAAACAGAATAATAAAAAAAACATTTTTTTTCTTTACAAACCCCTTAATTCAGTTTACATATATCTTCAAATTACTTTGTACCAAAGATTAGCACATTATAGAATCAATACTAAAATAATAAAAAATTAACATTTACCTAGCAATTGCTTTCATATCACACTTTTCATCTTATTGGGTTTATTGCTTTTCTAATTAATTCACTGCCAGATATTGCAAAAGTGGCAGTTTAATGCAATTTTCAAATTACTCCAACCTCATTTAAACCTATGATTCCATTTAATAACTTTTAGTTTTCTATACTATCTTTTTTATTGATTTTTAAATCACCTCCCAAGACTCCCCAAATCCCAAAATCAATCCTTTTACTTATATATCAAACCTGCTCAAATCTTCTATCTACATACTTTCCATACTTAATAAATGGTTCAAAAACCCCAATTATCTCTATGCCTTGATTCTCTTCCCAGTACTTTTAAAGCTCTTACTCAGACTATACAACTTACATTTTCCCTTAATATTCTGTTCCACTATTCTTTTTCATTAACTCTTTTTGACTGTAGTTAATACTGTTCTGAACTAGCTATATAAATCACAGACATGATCCCACTTTCCACAACACATTTTCCCTTCAAAGTATTTAATATTTAACACTTCTTGATTTTAACTAGTAAAACTTTTGAGAAGGCAAACAGCTACTCAAAAAAATCCCACAGCCTAATTGGAATATCACCTGCTCCCTTCTTCAGATAGAATAAACCACATAGCTTTTCTCATAAGGAGGCAGGTCCAAAATCTTTCCTGGGGACTCTTCTGGTCTCAGGTCCCCACTTGTTCCATTACTCTCTGTAATAACTAACATCACCAGAATCTATAGTAATGAACTCCTGAAATTATAGTGTTACTATATCATTCTGGTAAAAGATTAATTATTTAGTTTCCCTTTTCTGGCATTTCTATGTAACCAAATTATATACTTTAGAATTAATCTGACTCACTTGACTTTCTAGAATTTACTTCCCCAAAACTTTCTCCAATTAAAATAGCATTTCTTTCTATGATTTCTTTATTTAACATATTTGGTAATTTTCATTGTCTCTTTCCTGTCTCTTTAACTTCAAAATAAGGTCCCTTTGAACACTTCCTTTACTAAGTCTTCATGAAACAATTCTCTCTATTATTAATTAGTCCTTTTTGTTAATAAATTTCCTTTTTGCTCCTGTTTCCCTCCCAAGGAAAGAAGCAGGGAAGGGTATGAAGGAGAGGAGGAGAAAGCATTCTGGCAACACAGAATCACAGTGAAGAAGCAGGGAAGAGAAAAAAAATCAATGGCATTTTATCATTCTCTGCCCTTTTCCCTTTTTACTTTGGATTTCTTCCCCATTATTAAGTCTAGACTTTAAAACTCTCAGCCAGCACTTCTGGACCTTTCTGTCTTGTCCCTATGGCCTTTAACCACTTGGACTTCTTTGGAATCTCTCCCTACAAAATGTATTAATTGCTTGGGAGTATTTCCACCCCTGCCCTTTTTTTCTGCTCCCATCAGATTCAATCTGCAAATTTTATCTGTATGGGAACGACATGGGTTGGGTCACCCAGGGCTACACATGGGCTTGTGGTACACAAACTTACAGACACATAAATTCATTTCTGAGTCATCTCCTGTGGTGGGTGTCACCCTTGTAGTGCTGCCTCCTCTTGCTTTCAATTTTCCTCAAACTAAGTCCCTCTTCGGTATTCTTCCCTCACTCCTCAAGGGATCTGCCTGGGCACTAAATCACAAGCTACTGACAATTTCTAGCATGGCGCCCACTTGTGTGTCCATCCAAGAGACTCTTAAGGAGGGGTATAATCCCTGGTCAGGGAATCAAACTATGTGGTTAAAAAAATCCACTTAAAAATATAGAGACTCCTCTGAGCAAAAAAGAAAGAAAGAAAGAAAGAAAGAAAGAAAGAAAGAAAGAAAGAAAGAAAGAAAGAAAGAAAACCTTTATTTTGACTTTTCTCGAGAAAAGGGCACAGTCCAAGTCTCACAAAGGTAGAGAAGATCAAGGAGCTGCCCTGAATTGACAGTCAAGCAAGATTATATGGCCTAATGAGATCCCCTCCTCCTCCCTATCATGCCTCTCTGTCGACTCCTTGGTTAGTCTTCAGAGTTACATTCTACTTGTGAAAATCTACCCCAGCAACAAAGAAAAGCATGAAAGGTTTTCATAAAATATTACATCACCATTCAGATGATGAGAATAACCTTCAGGATTGTAACTATCTTATTGAAGTAATAACTTGTCTCAGAATGCAAGGTCTAGGAATAGTCTACTTATCATCAAACAAGAGGAATCATGAGCTTCTTTGGAATGCAAGGTTTTTCTCATGGGAAAAAGTCTACTATCCTCCTAACTTATCAAAAGTTAGGAGAGTGAGCCACCTGTTTGAAATATAAGGGGCTTTCTTCTAGAAACAGTTTAAGGAATTATAGTTTGTTCTTTCTTTAATATTTCTTAACCCTGAGAGGATTTCACTAGGAATATCAACCCTGAAATGGCTTTATTGAGAATATTCCAGTCAACATCAATCAATGAACTTTATTCTGCTTATATGATAGACACCTCTGTCAAAAAGAGAGAAGCCACTGTTTCTTCCTTATCAAGAGAGTCAAAGGAAAAACAATAAAATCATATTTTAGACTCAAGGGAAAATTCAGGTATAAAATTGATAGCATGATCATTAGATTTTAAAGCAATTTTCAGGGAAGATCCTGAGGAGACTATGTAAACCAACCCTCTGAATAAAGAAAATTAATATGTTGGCAATCCCTTAGAAAAGAATTCTGTAGAATGTTTTGGAAAATCCTAGTTCAATGATTATACATGCATAACCTATGTCAAATTGCTTGCTTTCTTGGAGAGGTTGGAAGGAAAGGGAAAGGGAGAAAATTTTAGAATTCAAAATCTTACAAAAGTGAATGTTGAAAACTATCTTTACATGTAATTATAAAAAATTAAATACAATTAAAAAGAAAGAAAATTTTTGTTCACCAAATGACATCATGAAGTAGGGTGGTACAGCACTTGGAGTCAGTCAAATTCAGTTCAAACTCTGATTTTGTCACATATTGTCTAGCGGGATTTGGGTAAGTCACTTGGTCTCTGCATCTGGTCCTCATTAATCAAAGGAAGATTCCTTCCAGGTCAAAATCTATTATTATTAAAAATAACAACAATGGCTAATATTTATAGAGCCATCTAAGATTTATAAAACATTTACATGTATTATCTCATTTGTTCCTCACAACAGTTAGTACTATTATTATCTCCATTTTACAGATGAGAAAACCAAGGCTGGGAGCATAAATAACTTACCCAGAGTCAAAATGGGTTATTAAGTGTTAGTGTTCCAATCAGCATTTGAACTTGGGTCTTTTCTGGTTCTAAGTCCAATATTTGCTCCATTACTCCAAGACACTTTGAATTGAGTGAACTTTGTTATATCTGGAAAATGGTAGATAATTTACCTATTTTCCTCATTTCTAATATTAGAAATAATATTTTAATTCAAAGATCTTAGGAAATTTATCCGAATTTTCTTAGTTATTTTTAATGAAGACAATCCAAGCTCCAGCCACAGTCACTAAGTATGTTAATTTACTGAATAGAATTTTGAATATAAATCAATGAGTAGTTATTACTTTGTGCTAGGCACAGTACTAAGTTCTGGAACCTAATGATGTTTCGACCTTTGAAACATAAAAACAAATATATATTAGTTTATCACCAACTGATATTTCTTGACTACTTTAAGTTCATGATAAGAGTACTGAGGGCTATCTCTTACTAAGGGTTATATTTCCCAGTATGGTTAGATATTATTCAGATGTCTAGACACTAGGCAATATGTTATTTTAAATCTATAAGCTTCTCATTCATTTTTGTTTGTCCAAACTCTGCATTAAGGACACAATGTTTTCTTGTTTCATAAAGGTCTGGTATCAGGACTGGTTCCCATGTATGTTGGTGAAATCTCTCCTATATCTCTCCGAGGTGCTCTGGGGACCTTGCACCAGCTGGCCATTGTTACAGGGATTCTTGTCAGTCAGGTAAAGAACAATAGCATGTGACTAAGTTAAGCATGATTATTTTGGTGAAAACAGGAAATTATGGTCATGAGGTAGCAACTAAATATCTAGTGGCCTGAGGATTAGATCTAAGAATTTTTTTTAATACCTTTGGTTTCCCTTGGCTGAGTTCCAATAATCTCATCATAATAATAGTCTTAGATAAAGGTATTTGCTCTTAGGCTCCAATGGGAACTTAGCATCCCTCCACACTTACCTAAGGCCCCTCAATTTCCTTTTTCTTAATGACTTCTTTAGACTAGCTCAATCCATTGTTATCAGTTTTGAAAAATCATAAAAATTCCTCTTTTTTTGTTCTGGTGCCCATTGGGTAGAATTAGTTTAAAGAAATCCTTAAGAGAAAAGGAGATAAAGGGGCTGTACCTAAATACGGAGGACTGCTAATTCCACCAGAGACAAAGAGCAATATCCTGATCTAAGAATATTGTTATGGTAAGATTATTGAAAGTCAGAGCCCAGGGAGAGCTCCAAGAGCAGCGTCCACATTGGACCGGGCATGAGAAGTAGGGAGGAAAGTCAAGCAGGAGATCTCAGAAGGTAGAAAGAACATGGCTTTTTACGTCATGGACCCCTGTGGCAGTGTGGTAGAAGCCTTGGTAAATTAATATTGATTTTAAATGGTTTTAAATGAATTAACTAAAATACACATATAGTTATCAATTCTTTTAAAGTTCAAGGACTCCAGGTCTAGAAGCCCAGCTGTTGAGGGTGCCAGTGACAGTCCAAAGTTCATATGAACAATGAATCATACAAAAGAATTAAGGGAATAAGGCAAAATGCTATTCTGAGAGGAATTAGCACAGATCTAAGACATCAGGCAAGGATCTATCCTGGGAAAGCAAGACAGGGTCCAGCTACAGGAGCTACATTTTCTATTAGGGGCTTGGTTATAGGAAAATTTGGGGAAGAGTTTGATTCAAACAGCTAGGCATCAAGGTCATATTAGGCCCAGAAGTAAGTCTCCTTATTCTGGAACTGTATCTATTAGTAGGCTGAGATTTGGTTTGGAATTTAAACGGTCCCAAATTAACGGAGTAAATTAGCAACTTTTTTGCCATAGGAATTGGTTTTTTTAAGATATTTATGTAAATACCAGGTCTTGCTTTGCACAATCAACATGTTCCAAAAAGTTGCATTTAAATAAAAAATTTTGTCATGAGGAAAAATATTTTGAATATTTCTACAGAGTTTTCTAATGAAAAAAATCTTTCTAAAGTTTTTTATTATGGAGATAACTGGTTCCTAACTTAGCTGCATCATAATAGAGGGTAGGAGTAGCCAAGAAGTCAATCTGAAATTGATTGTAAAAAAATTTCTTCACAATTAGCATTCTCTTGGGGTGGCTAGGTGGTGCAGTGGATAGAGCACCTGCCCTGGAGTCAGGAGTACCTGAGTTCAAATCCAGCCTCAGACACTTAATAATTCCCTAGCTGTGTGGCCTTGGGCAAGTCACTTAACCCCGTTGCCTTGCCAAAAAAAGAACAGCAATTAGCATTCTCCAAAGGTAAATGAAATGGGCATGGGAGATGTCCAAGCAGAGGCTGGCTGAGCACCTGGACAGGTGTATGGGGAACTGTGGGTGGAAGGGCCTCTAGGATTCCTTCCATCACAGCTTGGCTTCCAGCAGAGCACATCAGCCAAATGACTCCTCTTTGTGTGGGTTGACAGATAGTGCCAGTGGACTAAATGCTAACGCAGCAAGCACTTACTAGTCAATGGCCTCAGTCTGTTCATAATTAACACAGTGTGGGTCTATCTTTTTCAGGTCATTGGACTTGACTTTATCCTAGGTAATGATGACATGTGGCCTATACTGCTTGGCTTATGTGCTGCACCTGCTGTCCTTCAAAGTCTGTTACTTTTCTTCTGTCCTGAGAGCCCCAGCTACCTTTACATTAAGCTGGGAGAGGAGAACAAAGCTAAAATAAGTAAGACACTCAACTACTGTTTTTTCTCCCAAATGAATTTTTCTATGTTCATCTTCAGAAAGTTGTCTTTAGGAACAATACAGCATACATGTACATGACTAGCTAATGATTCCCTCCAGATGAAAGCAAATAGTTAATTGTGCTCCCAGCAGGAGGACAGCACCAAGCAAAAAAATGGTATTGGGGAGTGTAGTTCTTCAATTGTAAATCTTCATGTGAACTCAGCTGAGCACCCCCAAGATAATCCCAGATCTGAGATTTCTTCTCATATTAGAGGATTACAAATTTAGAACTGGGAAGAATCTTCGATGCCTTCTAATTCAAGACCCCAGTTTTGCTGCTGAGGAAACTGAGGCAAAGAGAGTGATTTTTTTCAGACTATGAAAGTGTAGTTTCATTTCTGTATTTAAGTTCTAATTCTGGGACCATGAAATGCCAGGCAATATATCCCCAGAAAAACTGAAAGAAAGGCAGAACTGAATTTTCACACTCTTGCTTAGTATTGTTATAAATACTCTAGCCCTCTTAGCTCACTGGGTTTGGCCATAGAATTGAAGGAATTGTCACGTATTGTCACTTATTCAGTCACTGAATAAATCAGTTTTACATAGAAGAAAAACTGTTCTGTGACTAGAGACTAAGCTTCCTAATTCAAGCCAATCATGTTTAGTGAGAGCCTTAATAATAGTGGCAGGGCAGCTAGGTGACACAGTGGGTAGAGCACTGGCCGTGGATTCAGGAGGACCACAGTTTGAATCCGACCTTAGACACTTGCCATTTTCTAGATGTATGACCTTGGGTAAGTGTCTTAACCCTGACTGCCTCACATCCAGGGCTTTCTCTAATCATCCTGTTTCATATCTGGTCTCTGGACCCAGATGACTCTGGAGGAAAAAGTAAGGTGGTGGCTTAGCACATCCCCCCTCACTCAAATCCAGTTCATGTGCTTGTCATGGCATCACCTCATGGTCTTCAAAAATGAAGGACAAACATTATAATAATAGTGGTTAGCATTCATGAATCACTTTAAGATTTACAAAGTGCTTTATTTATATTTGGTCATTGGGTTCTCTCAACAAATCCGGGAAGTAAGTGTTATTATTTACAGAGGGGGGGAACTGAAGCTGAGAGAGGCTAAGTGATTTGCCCACAGTGACATTGCCTGAGGCAGTAATTGAACTTAGAGTTTCCTGATTCCAAATGTGGCCTCCTGCCCACTGGATGGCCCTGGGACTACAAGGTACACAAAGTCTGTATTTTACTTTGTCCCTTCAAAAATGACAAAGTTCTCTCAGCCTCAGGACTCAGAGAAAGGACAATCCACTCTATCCACTCATTCCATGTTAAGACATAAGTAAGTTAAACAGAGAGAGGTAACTTGGAGTTCAGAAACACCTTGATTCAAGCCTAGCTTCAGACATACTAGCTGTGTGGTACTGAGCAAGTCACAAAGTGGCTCTCTACCTCAGTTTCCTTATCTGCAAAATGGGGATAATAATAATAATAATAATAATAATAATAACACCTGTTTCCCAGAATTGAAATGAGAATCCAAATGGATTTCTCATAAATATAGATATATATCCCACATATATGGATCCAAACCAATATATATAAATATGTAGTGCTTTACCAATTTTAAAGTGTTATATAAATACTATTATTATTATCATTATTATTATTATTATTACTAGTCATGAGTAAGTAAACATAGAGAGATGTGGCGTCTAAGGCACACTACAGTTAATAGAGTCAGTCTGGGAGGAAGATTTGCGTGGGTTCATCTGGCCCCTGGCCCTAGGTAAGTCATTTAACCCCCTTTCCATCAGACAGCTACCAGTCTAAGACTATCAAATGATCTGTAGATACTAATCTGCATTTCCTGAGGGAATTTCCTGGTTGTGATTTCACTATCCCAATGAAATCAAAAGGTCCAGGCCCAAACTGTCAACATTAGTCTGATAAAGGTGGGCTAAATTTGTTCTGCTTGTAAAAAGAGATCAGTCTAAATCATCTCTAAGGTCACTTGGAGTCTTGAGACTGGATGACAGAGACCAGGAAGGTTTTTCTCCTTGAAATAAAATGCAGCAAAATGTTTTACTTTTTCCAAAGTTCTAGACATAGTTTAGCAAATAAAATAAAATTTCCATTTGGCAATCTCAGTAAAGTCATAGTGCATTATGATTTTTCCATAAATACAATTAAAATAATGTGCAAGTGATGATTCATAAAAACAATCACCTTTGAAACAGATTTGAAAAAACTCAGAGGATGTTCTGACCCCACGAAAGACATTACAGAGATGAAAAAAGAAAAAGAAGAAGCTGCAAATGAGAAGAAAGTCTCTATAATTCAGCTTTTCACCATGGCCAGTTATCGGCAGCCCATCCTGGTGGCACTGATGCTGCATATGGCTCAGCAGTTTTCTGGAATCAATGGAGTGAGTTCCCTAATGTTATTTATATACACACTACGTTTTCTAAAATAATCTGATAAAGTGGCATTTACCTGTTCCTATGACAAAGGGGAATCAAGGTAAATGAAGAAAAAGGGGGAACAAAAGGGATTAAGGAAATACTATAAAAGAATGTATAGCTGTCATGAAAGAGGGTGATTGGTGAATGTCAACATCTATCTCCCAAAGAAGAATAGAAAATTATTTCTGAATATCCCCTGGGATGGAGATGGGGATACTCCCGCCACATTCTAATTACAAAATTCATTTTTTTCAAGGAAAAAACCAGAGATTCACGTTTCATTCATTACTATAGAAATTGGTCCAATAAAAGAAAAAAAAAAACCTTGTAAAAGAATTAGAAATACTGTTAATGGGGCAGTTAGATGGTGCAGTGTATAGAACACCAGCCCTGAAGTCAGGAGGACATAAGTTCGAATTCAGCCTCAGACACTTGATACTTAGCTGTTTGACCTTGAGCAAGTCACTGAACCCATTGCCTTGCAAATACCAAATATATATTACATACATGAATTCATATGTGTATATATCTACATATATATATATGGGGGGTCAATAACAATATCCCAAGGGGATATAAAATTTTAAAAACTCTGTGCTTTGAGAATTCTTTAGCTGCTTAGTGACTAAAGCTGCTTAGTTACCAACTGACATCTAAGAGAAGTCAGTTGGTAATAAAATAAAGCCAAGACTAATATATTTATGCATATATATAAAAATATAAATATAAGAATATATGTATACGTACATGGGTATATGTGTATATATATTATATATACATTTATGTATGTATATTATATATAGGTACTATATATGATGTATCTGTTTCCATCTATACACACAGTATATTACATTATTTACCCAAAATATGTGTGTGTATATATACATAGGTATAAACACAATATATATCACATATACATCCACAATATGTACATTTTATAGACAGTATACATATGCATATACAAAGTGTATACCTGTATGTATATACAAAATATATATTATGTGTGTGCATTCTTACATGTCTATATATAGTTATACATAGTTTTGAAAATAATATACAGAACACATTATATATAGCAAATGTTATAAAACAAAGATTTTTGGATACATACAAGAGCCTCTCTTTGTGTCCTACTGTATGCATTGAAATGTTCTTTGAGAGGGTATGTAGGATCAGAATTAAATTTCTTTCAAAACAAATTTTCTATATTGCTATAATTAAACACAAAGATCTATAAAGTCAAATGATAAACATTACACTCATCCAATTTCCAACCCACCTGCATGCTTCATTCTCTGGCTGCAAGTCACCCTTTCGTACTTTCTTTTTCCATTTAATTATCATTTGAAGCTTATTTCACTCTTTAGAAAGGTTTAAATACAAGTCAGCAGGGTGATTTGCCCCAGGCTTCTTACACTAAGGGGTCCTACATTGCTCTGAGACTGTCCTGTTTGTAGGTGATGATGAAAAAAAACTAGAACAGGTTAACTTGGAAATGAAAAGGCAAAATTGTAAAAAACTCTTCTTAAACATCTCAGAAGAAGGCTTTCCTAAGGCAATGAGAGTAGAACAGGAGTCACTAGATTAGATTCTAGCTGAGAAGGTTCACATTAAACATGATGATGGACTTGTACAATAAGATTAGTTAAATGCTAAGGGAATTGTGGAATCTACTTTCCACTAAGAACAAGAGGATAGAATATAATTATTAGCTCTTTTCTAGAGGTACCTGGATAGCTCCATGATTCTTCAAAGTATTCTGTAGACAGATCCAGGATCTTCTTTTGGTAGTTCTTCCATTATCCAGGTTACAACTCATTCTTGCTTTCTCATCCTGCAAGATATCTGTCCATATCCTCCCATAAGTTGGCCCAATGTGCTCAAGGTCTTCTTCCACCTCTTTGAAAATTTTCTGAGAACCAAAGCAAGGTCTGGAATGTTCATGTCCAAGGCTTTCTTCTGCTTTTTTTTTTTTTTAACAATCTTTGAAGGCCAGAGCAGAACTTTGGGTGTCCATTTAATCCATGACAAGCCCAACTCCTTTTGAAATTAAATACTTTCAGGAGCAACTAGGTGGTGCAATGGATAGAGCACCAGCCCAGGAGTCAGGAGGACCTGAGTTCAAACCCAGCCTCAGATGCTTAATAATTGTCCAGATGTGTGATCTTGGGCAAGTCACTTAACCTCCTTGTCTTAAATAAATGAAGAAATTTTAAAAAGAAATTATATACTTTCCTAGATAATATTTTTAATATTTTTTACAAATTTTCAAAATTTTAATTATTTTTATTTTTTGTTTGTTTATTTGTTCTGGATAATATTTTAATGCTATTTCTTTTGTGGAAATCATTAATGATAATATATGTCAATCTTCTTAATGCTACTAATTGGTCTCTCAGTTGCCCTTTGAATTACCCATAATTTCAGTTCTTTGTAGATTGGGATAGTCCATGAGTTACAAGTATACAGCATCATTGGAAGAATACTGGTATCAGAAAAACTAGTACATGAAACAATTTTATAAGTTTTAAAAGACCTAGCTTAAATTAAAATTTTTTAAGTTTCAAAACTATTAATCACTTTAAAACTTGCTGTTAATGATTCTATAGGAGTCCACCAAGCAGCTCCTTAGAGTTAATAAAACTGGGTATTTTCTTTTCCCCCCAGATCTTTTATTATTCTACCAATATTTTCCACACAGCTGGCATAGGACAACCCGTTTATGCAACAATTGGAGTTGGAGTGGTGAACACTGTCTTCACAGTTGTCTCTGTAAGTAAACACACCTAAATAAATAGAATGGTTTTTCTTTTTCTAGGAAAAAAATATCAATGACTTTGTTCAGGTGTAGAGAGTTATGTGGAAGTGAGGGAGTCATAACAACATATACTTGTCTGCGTGTAAACTCACCTCTCCCCTTAGCCAAATGTAGACATTGTTGAACAAGTTTTTCAGTAATTATTCTGTGCATCAAAACTTTTTGATCAATAAAGGCCTAGGGATGTCATTAGCCTCTGTGGTAGGATAAGGATGGACTAGTTGTACTCTGGAGCTCCCTCCCAGCTCTAACACTCTTGAAGTAAGTTTGTAAATCAGCTAATGTTTTTCCTTTGCTTTAAATTAAAATGCAAACAATTCCACTGCAGTTCTTATCATGGACTAACAGACAAGGAAAACAGCCAGAGGACCCATTTAACCAGGCTCACTTTTATGAAAAGTAGGTCAAAAACCCAAAAAATAGGTTTCTAGGAATGCGGAAGATATTGGAATTTTCTTTGGAATTTCACCACAAAGAAGTACATGAAAAAATGGAGAATGGGTTTGATGAAGGAATACCATCTCTCCCCTCAGTTCCAACCCCATCAGCATGAAAATCACTGAACAACCTGCAAAGGGCTTTAATATAATACCACCATGAATCCTACATGAAATATACTGCATTTTTAACACATTACAGGGTAAAAAAGAGAAAAATAGAAAATCATAAAATCCCTAAGAAATGTATCTCTAACCATAATACAACCTAATTCTTGGGAGAATTTGATT
The DNA here is from genome assembly GCF_037893015.1 of Macrotis lagotis. Classification (NCBI taxonomy): domain Eukaryota; kingdom Metazoa; phylum Chordata; class Mammalia; order Peramelemorphia; family Peramelidae; genus Macrotis; species Macrotis lagotis. The sequence goes on along the minus strand of NC_133663.1, from coordinate 31,376,025 downwards.
CAATTCAATAGATAGTTGCCACTTAAACAATCAATAAGTGCAAGAGTGGTATAATGATATAGTAGAGATAAGGCCAGCCTCTGCACCAGAAGTATATGGGTTCAAGTCTTGCCTCTAATCCATACTGGATATGTACCCTTTGGCAAACCACATTCACTCTCAGGACCCTAGAAAACTAACCCTCTAGGACTGAATTGCTGTCCGACTTCATTGGTAGAGGAAGTTTTCTTATTGGGAAAGGAATTCCATATGCCAATGAAATCGCAGATCTGCTAAAAAAAAAAAGTTCTAATAAATTTACATGCATGACGGGTATAAGATGCATAGCAATAAGAAAATATGAAATAACATAAGGAGGGTGAAGGGGAGATGAGAGAGTACTACCAAGTGATTAGGGCAGTAATCAAGAAAAAAACCAGGAAAGGTTTCTCACAGTAGGGAGTTCTTGAGCTGAGCCTTGAGAAAAGCAAACTTCTAAGAAATAAAGATGAGGAAAGAGCATATGCATTAAGGAGACAGGAATGTTGAGTCTGGGGTCCAGTTAACAGTTCAGTTTGGTTGGAAAATAAAAGTGTGTGAAGAAAAAAATTATAAAATGTTGTGAAAGGAGGTAGTAAGTAGATTTCAAGGTAAGGATTGGTATTCTATCCTAAAGGTAATAGGAAGTCACATCATTTTTTGAACAAGGGAGCAGCATTATCAAAATTTTGCCCTAGCAAGTTTATTTTGGCAACTCTCTGAAAATGACTTGGGAGAGGGGTGAGGGAGAGACAGAGATAGAGACAGGGACAGGGAGATCCAGTAGAAGGTTATTGCAACAGTCCAAAAGGAAGGAAGGAGATAAAAGCCTGGGGTAAGGTCTAAGTGAAGAGAAGGTGATTATATGAGATGTTGAGGACATAAAACTTACACAATTTGGCAGTTGATTGAATATGCGGTAAAGGAGAGTGAAGCTTTGGTGCTTATTGTGATGTTATGAACCCTGGGATACCCTTGGTAGAAATAGAGAAGTTTGGGTGAATGGGGTCAAATGTAGGGGGAAAGATAATCTATCTCTCTTTTCCACTTTTGGATATACTGAATTAGAAAAAATAATGGACCATCCAGTTAGAGCTGTCCAACACCATCACACAGAGGCAAGACTGAAGTTCAAGAAAGAGATTAGGTATAATCTGTCAGTGGTTCCATGACAACCTGAAAAGAGTACTATGTCTTCATGGAAATACTTGGTCATTCATTAAGTAAACAAGTAAAAACTTGCAAAGTACAGATGATAATAACTAGCATTTCTGTAGCAAATTAAAGTCTTAAAAAAGCATTTTACATGTTAACTTATTTGGTCCTTATAACATTCCTATGAAGTAGATGCTATTGTAATTATATTATATATATTATATAAGAAAACTGAGGCAAAGAGAAATTAAATGACTTGTCCAGGGTTATAAACCAGTTTGTATCTGAGATGAGGTCTTTCTTATTTTAAATTTCATGTAAGTCTACTGACCCACCTTGTTACCAATATATATAATTGTGGTTTAGCAGAGTCTATTGGTCCGCGAAAGTTAATGGAGAAGCTAGGACATGAGTTGTTTCTTGAAGGGTAGATCCACTTTTTAGTAGAAACAGTTGAGAGGATATAGAATTCAACTTGGGCAAGTGATATGAGCAAAGATGAGGTTTCAGACATGCCCATGTTCTGTTTAGAAGATAGCCAACTTGGTCAGGACAGAAGGCCATTTTGGACAGTACGTAGAAATAAGGTAAAAATGGTAGGCTGGTGTACCAAGTTGTAGAAAACTGTGAAGGCTTTTGGACTTTCTCTTTAGATAATGGGGAAACACTATAACTCTGGGGACAGGTTTTTGATCCTGATGAAAGAAAGCATTGTGTTAGAAAGCTGATTGGTAGGGAGAAGAGACCAGCTATTGTAGTATTCCAGATAAAAGGCAATGAGATTCTGCACAAGTGGGAATGGGAAAGAAGTACAATCTGGGAGAGGTATTATGAAGAAAGATTAACGGTACTTTGTGACTAATTGGTTATGGTGAACAACAGGAAGAGATCAAATAATTTCTAACACTCAAAGAAGCTAGCTTACTCATATGCTGTGATTAATGGTCCCTTTGAAACAATATTTAGATATTAGGCTCTGCAAATAAAGATAGAGTTGATTCACTTGAGGCTCTTATTTCATGGTGCTCTGTGTTTTGCTAATTAAGCCTGTTCATATCAGAAAAAAAAATTAATTCTTGAATCAATTTTACCAGGATAGGGAGGAAGATAAGACACTAAAGGACATAGGATAACACAGAGAAAATTTATTTGAACCAATCCATCTTAAGAAAAACAACTTCTGAAGTCAGTGAATATCTGAATTTTTATCTACATGAAGCCACAAAAGTGGTTTGTCTAAAATTTTCACTTTTCAACTTGTCGTTTTGAAATAATAGCCTTAAATAAGGTCAAATTCAATCAAGCAACACACTTATGAGGTAACTACTATTTGCTAGACACTGGGAGTGGGGAGTACAAAACTGTTTGAGATGTTGTTTGTGACCTCAAGAAGACTGTAATTCAATCAAAGTGAAAGGAATAAGAAGAACCAACACTGATTAATCACTTGAAAGTTTGCAAAGCACTTTGCCTTCTTGAATTCATTGGATTTCCCAACTGTTCTGTGAGATAGACATTTCAGATATTATACCCATTTTACAGGACGAGGAAACTGAAATTTGGAGAGATTAAGTGAGTTGCAAAGAGTAAGTGAAAATTCAGGTGGATTCAGTGAGGAAAAAAAGTCAGTTACATAGATGTGAGATATCATTTGCTCAGGAATAGGACACCATGAGGGCATCTGAAGGCTCAAGGCACTTCCTTAAAGGAAGAAGGGCCTGAGTCTGAGCATCACATTAACCAATGTCATTCTAGTGTCTATTATGACAGCAATGAAATCCTCCAAAGCATCATTGGCAAGAAACAAAAGTCAAGGGAAACTGCCCATAAGTCAACCTTTTTATCTTAAAATGACACTTGATATGGCTATTAACTTGTAAATACAGGATTCAATCAACAATTGTTTATTGAATGCAAGGTTCTGCACTAAGAGTTTCAGGAACCTGCAGATAAATATAGATCAGTTAGAGAAAGAAGATAAGCACATGAGAAGAGAACTCACACTACATGAGGATGGCATAATTCAATTTAATAACTTATTAAGAACTAAGTATTGCAAGACCCTTTCAAGGCACTGGGGATATTGATATGAAAAATGTTTTAGCCTCAGTCCCTAATAAAATCATATACAAGTGTAATAGCATATCTACATGGATAAATATGGTACAAAGTAGGGTGTAACTGAAAGTAAAGAGAAGACCTGGACAAAAAGGAAAGAAAAGAGGAGGAAAGGAAGGGAGGAAGGGAGGGAGGAAAGAAGGGGGCAGAGAAGGAAGGGAAAAAGAAGGAAGGAAGGGAGAAAAGAAGGAAGGAAGAAAGAGAGGGATGGAGGAAAGAAAGAAAAAAGGAAGGGAGGGATAAATAGAGGAAAAAATAGAAAAAGGAAAAAGCACCAAGAAAGCATTATTAAAAGAGTCTGGGATAATTAAGAGAGACTATAAAATTGTTTACACTAAAAAGCTGTTTGATTTGCAAGGACTCTGGTATCCTCAACAGAAACTAAGAAGTTCTGAGAAGTGGGTATAGGTAGTTTTCGGTGATTTCTTTTCAACTAAGTGAGTTTGGGATGTCAATGAGATGGACAGTGGAGCTATCCAACAGGAAGGTCATGTGGGATTGGAGTTCAGAAGAAGAATGAGGGCTGAAGAAATAGGATAATAGTAGAGTAAAGGCCATCAGACTAAACTAAGAGATCATTGATAAACTTATAGAAAGAAGTTAGTCAAATAGTAGTGATGTTAGAAGAGATCTTGCAGAAGGTTAAGATGTGAATTAAAGATGAAGAATTAGAAGCAGGCAATGTAGAAAACCCAAGAATTTTGACTATAAAAAGAAAGTAATATAGCATAAACCAGAATGAAATAAAGTGTCAGGTTTTTTTATTTAAATTTATTTTTATTAAAGATATTATTTGAGTTTTACATTTTCCCCCAATCTTGCTTCCCTCCCCCCTCCCCCCCACAGAGAGCACTCTGTCAGTCTTTACTTTGTAAGTGTCAGGTTTTAAGGAAGAGAAAGACTAAGACACATTTGTGTGGATGGGAAATAGATAAGGAGAGACTGAAAATTAGAGACGAGGTGGGGGAGGGGGGATGATTATAGGAGTCAAGTCCCAGAAGAGAGTTGGGATGAAAATGATGGCACAAATGCTAGACTTAATGAGATGAAACTTCAGCTCTTATTCAGGCATTGGTGTAAGAGAAGGAAATGGAGGATGATACATATGATAGATGTATATAGCAGGGAGAAGAGGGAGATCATGATGGGAGCACTTGTTTTTCTGGTTAAGTAGGAGATGAAATCCTCTGCTGAGGAAGAGATAGTGAATTAGGAGAATGTAAGAGAAGTTAGAGGATGACTGCAGAAAAGTCTAATAAAGTGTTGATCAGAGAAGAAAAAAATAAATTTGAGATTCAAATTTGTAATAAACACAGTCAAAATGATGGTGCGACTTCCTTCAACAGTCTTCGACAGTATATAAGTAGAAACAGAAAAGGTGGGCTGGATAAGTGCTGGTGGCAACACAAAGTCAAGCAAGGCTTGATCAAAGATTGTACAAGAGGGCAATATGTTCAAAAATGGAAACTAGCACATAATTGAACTGGTTAATTATAGGGTCAAAAAAGCAAAGAGTGAAAAGCCAAGGCCTGGGCTTTCATTGTGTTGAAAATTTTTACAACCAGCATCTTCAATTTAAGTTCTTGGAATTTAGGTAGTTGTAGAGCTTTGATGACTACTGGAGATCTAAAAAGTCCTCCAAATTCATTAGAAAAACTATAAGACAGAAAAAAAAAGTCAGGCATCAACAATGTAGGTTTATATTGGCCTAAGTTGTCCTGTAGATAAGACACCAAATGGTGTGTCCAACATTGCATTGACTGTTTGCCACCAGGGGGAGGGAGAAGGGAATTTGCAAATGGATGAATGTTGAAAAATGACCAAAGCCTGTAAAAATAAAATATATTTTTGTTCAAAAAAATCTGCTTTCAAAAGGCAGAGGTTTGGGGGAGGGAGAGGAAGGAGGAGTGAGTGATTGAAGCAGTTTCATTTTCTCACCTTCCTTTTGGACAGAGTGGCTAATATGCTCCAAGGACATCAGAGCAAGGGTGATGAATTAGAAAACTGGAAGATATGGAGGGATTAGAGAACGAATAACAGATTTAGGAATGAGGATAATAAGATGAAAGGACAAGAGATTATAATTAAAGAGAAGAATTCCAGTTCAAGAATATGTGTGTGTAAAATTATAAGATTTAAGATTTGCCTTTATTAAGAAATAAAATAAATATAATCAAATGCTTTCAATTTATGGAAGAGAAAATTAAGGCTCAGAGAGGGCTGTCCAAGGCAGAAAGGAGATTTCAGAAGCAGGAATTGAACTCAGGTCCATGACTCCAAAGCTATCAATACAGTCTATTAGAATTTATGACAAAATATGTTATCAAAGTAAGTTTTTAATTGAGACATTAAGGAGAGGTAGAAGTTTACAAACATATTTTTCATATGTGTATACACACATACATACATATATATAAATAATATATGTATATATGTATGTATAAAATTGACTGAAGAACTCTGACTTATTCAATGACTAACCATGATTCCAGAAGACTGGTAATGAAATCTGCTGCCCAACTCCTGATGGACACGTGCAGAATGGCATAATTTTTTTGGATACACACAATGTAGGAATTTGTTCTTCTTGATTATATTTATTTATTACATAAATTTTGTTTTTCCTCTTTTTCCCAAGATAGGAGAGAAAGAAAGCATATTTTTATTCATTTAAAAAAATCAAATGAAAAAAGAAAACAGAATTTACTATACCCCAAAATATTTACTGAGTTCTGAAAGCAGTCTCTGTAACTGAGACTGAAATGATTAGACCTCTTTGAAGACAAAGTAGACTTTTCCATATCCCTCCTCCTAACACATTCTGTATCTGAGTGGTGGCTGCCCTGGTCTCATTCAAGGAAACACTTTTCCTTAACTTGCATGAATTTTAGAGTTTATTTTGAAAATAGAGATCACTTTTGGGATACAATAATTGTTAATTTTTTTAGCACTATTAGAAATTGGCACTAAGTAAGCATAATGAGGAAACAATTTCAGTTTATGTTTTTCTCACAGTATAACAATACTACCAACATTGAAAGTTATAAAAAACAATCATAATGTTAGGGCAATATGAGGATGCTGGCAAGATTCTATAGATTTTTATTCTTTTTAATAAATTCATTCCCCTGGGTGATAAGGGAAGACTGTTACTACATCTATCTGTCAAAACCAACACATCCTAGAGTCTGTGAATTTGTCTTTTCTAATTTGTTGATAACTGTATTTCAATATTCATATTGGTTTTCTGCAAAATCCTCTGGGTTTTAAAAATACATATTCATTTTAAAACATTATTCTGAGAAAAGTTACTGGCTTCACCAGCCTAACAAAATGATTCATAGTATAAAAAAGATTAGGAACATCTACTCTAAAATCAGAGATGATGGTTCTATGATATAAAACTAAAAGACCTTTACATAGTTTCTTTTATATCTCTAAAATTCAACAATTCTCACAAGTACATATTGAGAGCTTCTAACTCTCTAACATGAGTTTGTAACCTAGAATCTATGAATTCACAGAAGCCCACAGATAGATTTAAGAGTTGATACACTTCCTAAAAATTATGCTTTAGTAAGTATAATTTTTTAAATTCTATATACTTAATTTTATGCATTTTAAAACATCATTCAGAGAAGAACTTCATGGAATTGCCCAGATTGCCAGAAGGCAATCAGTGTAACCATGTGGGTATCCATAAAATTTTGTGTATTCATGATGCACAAAAAAATTAACAAGATATTTGTTTCAGTATGGCTGACTTACCAAGAGATCAATGAACCCACTTAATGAGCTGACTAAGGTTTGAAATGATCATATAAAAGATATGCCTTCTGCAGCTCCCACAGACTCCCACAATGGGGACACCCCCCCAAAAAAACTCTGGGTAGGAAATGATTCCATTCAACAAACACTGGACTTGGCCAATTGTATCTTCTAAAGATTATCTTGAAAGCAAAGGTCTCCATTACACACATACCCAGAAAAGAAGTTGACAGAGCTGTCAATTATCAGTCCCTAAATTTCATCCTTTCAAAGGAAGAATTCATCAGAAGAGTCAGCAGGTACACTTGGCTGCAGTAGGTTAAAGTCAGAACTTTATGCTTTTGATGCATGGATCAGGTTAAGAATGCTACCGTGTCTGGGACCATAATTTGACATTTTAATTCAACAGCAGGGAAAGTGAGTTGGAAAAGCTGGTACAGGTTTAATGCCAATATTTAAGGTCTATGCTCTAGACAAAGTCTTAGAACTTATATATAAATCTGAGTAAATGGAAACTTCACTATTTTTTAACACATGCTTAGAACTTGTAGGGAATCAATCAGGAAAAGTCTAAAATTTATAGTGTCTGAATTTGTTTATCAATTCAATAAATAAAATGTTGTAGGCATTTGGCATAGAACAGAAAGGTGCTGAGTGGGCAAATCATTCTAATTCAGTTAATAATCCATTTAACTCAGGCTTTTAACAAATATGTGTAGAGGTCATTGTTGGAGCTATAATGGATAGATCCTGCTCTCAGAGAGCTTAAAATCTAATAGAGGAGCAGATATATACATATACATATACACATACATATACATATACGTATACATATACGTATACATATACACATACATATACATATACACATACATATACACATACACACATACATATACATACACACATACTTATACACATACACACATACATATACACATACTTAAACACATATACATACATATATATGCACATACACATGCATATACATATACATATGTATACACACATACATACACACAAATAATTGAAACACACAATAGAGTATGAACATAGAAGAAGAAGGAAAGACTTCCATTGGAGCTTTATGGGGAAGATGGTATTTTAGTTGGGCTTGGAAAAAAAATTGGGAATTCTATAAATAGACCTGGTTGGCAAGGTAAGGAAAGGTGTTCCAGGCAGAAAGAACAGAACAAGCAAAGGCACAAAAACAGCAAAGTGCATGGAATATTTGGTCAACAACACATAGTCCAAGTTGAGTGAAGCATGGGCATGTTTCAATTGAATGGATAAGAAATTTGGAATATATTCAGTATGCATTTGGAAGCCATTTAAAATTTTTTAATAGGAAAATAACATGATCAAACTTTTACTTTAGGAAAATTAATCTGGCAGCAATGTAGGATGAATTAAAAAAATTAAGAAAGGAGAACAGGTAGAAAACTACTCCAAGAACTGAGAAAGTAATGGAAATAAATACAGAGATGAAGAATTTCATGTGAGAGATCTTGCCAAGCTAAAATTGACAGGAATTGGGATGGAAAGGGTGGGAAAGGAAGCTATCATTGGAAATACCAAGACTTTTGAGCCATGGAGAATAAAGGCACCATTAAAAGGGAAGCCAGGAAATTAGCAGGATTGAAGAAAAATCAACTTTGGGGACTGGGACAGATTTGGGGTACTAGTAAATTATCTGAGTGGAGATGATCAGGAGACAATTGTTTATAAAAGTCAGAAGCAGACCATAGAGGTAAGACTTCCAAAGCTTTTCTCCTTTTTCTTGCCCCCCCCCCACAATTCCTCCAATCTCCCACTTTATAACAGATGACCCTGGTACAACAGTGACTGCCTTTATTAAACATCTCTCATCCTTCTGCCACTACCACCTTTTCATTTCATGCTCATTAGCATGCTTAGGTCTCCTGAATTTTAAAAAAGCCTCCCTCTGAACCTCCTGTCTGTCCATCTATAGGTCCATCTCTCTCCACCAAACTTCTTGAAAACTATAACTATTTGATGCCTTTATTTCTCTTTACCTGCTTACTATATGCCTTCTTCCACACTGCTTTAACTGCTGAAATTTCTAACACTGCTCTTTGAAAAGCTACCTATGACCTATTCATCAGGAAATTCATTTCTTCATTTCAGTTCTCATTGCCCTTGACTACTTAGCATTTCATGGAACTGGCCATCCCTCCCTCCTTCTGGGTCCCTGTCTCTCCCCTCAGGTTCAAAAACACTATTCTCTCTTCACTCCTTCCATGTCTCCTTTGTTGGTTCCTTCCTCTCTTCCCATTCTCTTTGTGAAGGTGGTTTACAAGGATGTTTTTTTATCCTCTCCTCTCCATAGCTTTTCCCTTGAAAATCATTTTCATTCTCATACATTTAACTACCACATCTATGCAAATTATTCCCCAATCTTAGTTCAGAGAGAAATCTCACAAATCATTCAGTCCACTACAATCCCTAATTTTATACCTTAAGGAAATTAAAAACCCAGAGAGAACGAGTGAATCCATAGATTTGGACTCATATTTTCACTACCCCATGGCATCTCTTTTCTGAACTCTGGACCCACTTCACCAACATTCATCATCACCTAGAGAGTCCATCAGAACTGCAAGCTTTTCTCGTTCTCATCTTTCCTCCTAAATCTGCCTCTGTTTCTCATTCAACATATCTTTCCCAATCCTTGGGAGTCAATCCTTGATATTACCTCTTTGGTGCTTCCTATTCTCTCACCTCCTACTTTTCAAATTCAATCACCAAGTCCTCTTGAGCTCTCCTCCCCCCAAGTCTCAGCTTTCTTTCCTTTCCCTCTCCTCCCATTACGATCAGAACTAGTAGAACTTCTCATTATCACCTTCTGGATCTATAACAATAAAGTTTCCTAATAGACTTTGGTGTATTGCTCTTGGTCCCTTCCTCCCTCTTTCAAACCACTGCCAAAATCATATTTCTTATGCACAGATCTGGTTATATCATCCTTTTATTTAAATTCCTCAGAGGTTCCCTAAAACCTGATGACATTCACATTCCTTTCCCTGGCATTTAAAATTTTATACTGTCCCAATTTTCCATTCCTATCACATTTTGCTCATCTCCACACATGAAGATGTAAGAAGCTATTCCTTCTTCTCCCCTCCCCAGTCCCAACTCAGAAACACTGGTTCTTCCTGGTTCTCTCCCCTCTGTGTCTTTGCTCATGTTCTGCCTTCCCTTTCCCTCTTGTGCTATTGAATTCCTACCCATTCTTTAAAATCTAATTCAAATGTCACTAAACCTTGCCTGATGACCTTATCCTACCCATTTATTAGTAATCTTATTCTCCTTAGAAAAGAACTCTAGATTCAGAATTAGAGGATAAAAGTTCAAACCCGAGTCTGCTACTTGGCCAATCATTTCGCCTTCCTAGAGCATCTCTAAAGATTTCCATCTCTCATTCAAATGGCTTAAAAGGCACATTATTTAGCAACTCTTTAATGTACCTGTCAAATGTGTTATAATTTACCTGTGCTTGTGTCTTAGCTCTCTAAAGTTCCATGAGAACAGGGACTAGGTCTTACATACATTTTATATTTTCTCAAAGGTCTTGGAAACAAAATAGGCACTGACTAAATGTAGAAGGAATGAATGAATGAATAATATATACATCTGGAAGCCTTGTAGATGGAAGTGAAGCTGTGGGAGCAAATGAGGTCCTCCTGGGAAAGAGCATAGAGCAGAAAGGAGAAAAGTTTAGCAACAAGAACATGAGGCAATATCTTCACTTAGAGAGGGAAAGGAAGAAAAGAATTCAGTGAAGGAGGCAAAGAAGTTCCAGCCATTCAGAGAAGTAGGTATTTATTGAGAACTTCTGTTCCTGACAAATCATTTTACTTCTGCCTCAGACTCCCTATCTGTGAAATGAAACATTATCTTCCACCCATCCAACTTATAGGATTAAATAAATTCACAGACATTAAAGCTTCACAATTGTGCAATACCCTCATAAGGCAGCATTTCTAGTTAAAAAATGTTCTAACTTAATTTTTTTAACTTTCCCAGGTATTCCTTGTGGAGAAAGCAGGGAGGCGTTCCTTATTCCTGGTGGGGATGGCAGGGATGCTTGTATGTGCCATTACTATGACAGTGGGGCTTGTATTGTTGGTAAGTTTGGTGTTAGTTAAAGTTTATTTTTAGTTACATATTGGGGTACAAAATATCCTAAAAAGGTATAGATAATATTTATTTTTAAATGATATTACCTTTGAAAATATAGCAGACAGAAATATTAAAGACAAGTATATAAGAGAGAATATTTGACTTTAAAGAGAATTTCTTCATTAAGTAGAGAGAGTAAATATTTTATAATCTGTAAATTATTTAGGAATGACAAAGAGGGGAGTCAAGGAAATGGTAATACTTTCAAGATATCATGGAGATCAGCTTAGTTCACAGACCAGGAACCCTACCTACCCACCCATCATACCATGACTAGAACATGCCAGGGTGACTACCCTCATCACCACAAGCATGATGGAAGAGGTGTCATGATGAAACTTAGAGTGGAGACATAGTTCAGAAGAGAATAACTTTCATTTGATTGATTATAAAACAATTTTTCAAAGAGATGGACAAGAGATCTCTGTGGTATGGATTTCAGCATTTGAGTACTTTTAGATAAAAAAAAGACATTAATTGGTGAAATTCCTTCTATTTTCTTTCAGAATCAATTTAGCTGGATGAGTTACGTTAGCATGATAGCAATCTTTCTCTTTGTGAGTTTCTTTGAAATTGGTCCTGGACCAATCCCCTGGTTCATGGTGGCTGAATTTTTCAGCCAAGGACCACGGCCTGCTGCTATTGCCATTGCTGCTTTCTGCAACTGGACCTGCAATTTCCTTGTGGCCTTGAGTTTCCAGTACATTGCAGTAAGTCACCCCACTACTGTACATCAGCACCAGAGGAAGCAGGTCTGCAGAGTGACTCATTATGTTTCTCTTTTTCTCTCACCATAGGAATTTTGTGGACCTTATGTATTTGCCCTCTTTTCTGCGGTGCTCCTGGGCTTTACTCTGTTTATATTTTTTAAAGTTCCAGAAACCAAAGGAAAGTCTTTTGAAGAAATTGCTGCAGAGTTTCGTAAGAGGAGGCGGGGTTCTGCTAAAGGACCCAAAACCTCTGTTGAACTCGAATACCTTGGAGCAAAGGAGAATGTGTAAAAGAAACCCCAGGCAGAAAGATGTGGAAGCAAAACTTATTTCACATATGACTCTTCTAAAGAACCAGATGTCAAAATCCTGAGAAATGATTTTATTTTTCTAGGAAATATAAAAAATCTGAGGGATTTTGGCTGCTTCTATTTACAGGACTCTGGTGATGCATATTAGGTTGGCAGGCAATTAGGTTCCAATATTCCTACCTTCCTGAACTACCTTCCTTGTTGTCTTCAAGACTTAGATCAAAAAACCAAGAAAATAGCAAGAGAAAGATTAACAAGATCCATTTCTGCTTAATAATTCCACCAGAGAGTATCACCACATATCTAAAGTCACAACAGATATATATATATATATATATATATATATATATATATACATATATATACACACATACACACATTTGGCCATGTATAAATTTGGAATTGTCCCATCCACAGTTCTTGTGCAAAACCAGATCAAGAAAGTGATAGCAAGACTCTTGTCACAACAGAGTAGTGTGACTAAGTCTCACTTCTTTGATTTCCCTTCTCCAAAACTTTTCTTTCCATTTTAGATTTCTTTATTGGTCAAATTTTATTTTTTATATTTTCACTTACATTTTTCCAGTACTTATGTATATATTTTAAAATGCTTTTTTTTGAGAAAATAAGTCTATTTTCTTATTTGTAGGTTTAGAAAAGTGAAACTACCTTTATTTAGCTTAGATTTTAGACTCCTTATTTAAGGAAAATAGTTTTTGCTAGACTGGTATTGAAAATGTTTTTGACCAATATCAAAAGGAATGAATTGTGTTATCATATCAAAAATTACAGCAAGAAAAACCAGGAAAACTTCCTAAAAATATAATCTTTTAAAAATAGGTTTTAGTTTGTCAGTATACAATGGAACTGTAGACTTTGGTTCTGAACCACAGTAAAGGGTCCATCTATTCTCCCTGTCTAAACAGTTACAGAAATAATCAAGGGTCAAGGAGGAACAAAGAAAAAGAAACTATGTCAGCTTAGCAGTATTCGTGAATAAAACCATATAATGGTTATTTGGTGGCTATAGCTGCCAAAAGAATTGATCCTTTTAATCAGTTCAATGGGGAAGGGGAGAGGGGATCATAAATTTGACAAATTTAATGTCCTAGAGACTAGAATGAAGGGAATGGTCAAATGGTCATAATGACAATATCATGGATGAAGTATTTAATCAGTCTATAAGCATAATTACTCACCAGACACTGTGTTGAGCTCTGGAGATACAAGGAAAAGGAAAACAAACAAACAAACAAAAATACAATCTCTCAAGCACCATACATTCTAATGGGGGAGATACAGGGAAAATATTTAGATCCATTCAAGACATATACAGAGTAGATGGAAGGAATCAAAGAAGGAAAGGCACTAGCCACTGAAGGAACTAGAAAAACCTTCCTTCAGAAGCTTGGTTATGAGAAGGTCTTAAAGGAAATAAGGGAAAAACAGAAACTAAACAAGTGGTTTAATTTTGTGCTTTTCAGAAAATTGTTTTTGCATCTTATTAAAACAGTGCACAAATATATAATTTGCTCGTTTTAACCCATGGAATTTTAAGTAAAATATTTTTGAAAAAAAACATATGTAATGTCTTCTGATTAAAGCTAAATTTCCCTAAGTCACAAAACAGGTTGAAAATTGATGAAAGGAAAGGGGGGCCACAGGGATTTAGTATTTATCTAGATGTGAAAAAATGTTCAATTTCAGCCTTGACTAAATTTATCAGTTTCACCAAATGTAACTAATCTATTAAAAATATTAACCCAGGAAGCTATTGTCAATTAAACTATAGTACTAAATTCAATTCAACCATATTCAACCATTCATCAAACATGTATAGAATACCTTTCTCCAAGGCTTTATGTTAGGTAGTGAGGATTATTTAAAGGTGAAGAAGATTCAGGTCTTATGCCCTAAGAAATTACAAATCTAGTGAAAAATTCACTTGCTCCATTTTTTTTCCTGTGACTTAGAAATCTCAGGACAAGTACTTTATAGGAATTATAGCTCAAATACAAATATCCCATAAAACTGGCTGGCAATCATTTATACTCTGAATTTACAATCTGCTGAATAGTTCTACTAAGTGCTAAGTAAACATAAAGTTTAAATATTCTCAAAGGCTGCTTTCAACAGGAAGGCAATGTGGAAGCCAGTATGTTGAAATGACAAGTCTTCCTCTACCACTAAAAATGGTCCCTAAAGAAACATTAAATTTGGTTGTCAAATAATACAAAACAAAAAGATATATTTCTTTTCTCTAGAACTGATTTTTTCTGTGGGCCTCTTACTGAAGAAATTAATTGACTTCACTGGAGTCTCAGAATCAGGTTAAATAGAAAATAGAAACATAAACACTTTGTACACAGTGAATGACAACCAGATAGTTTTGTAATTACGAACATGTATTAAGAGTTTCCTATGGGCCAAGTATTTGGGATATGGAGAGGAAAAAAATGAAATAGCCCCTGCCCTAAAAGGTCCTACCTTCCCTCTGTCCTGTGCTGATTATCTCTTTGCTCAGCATAGGAAAAAGAAAAATGGCCCCAGATGGCTTTCTTCTTCCCTTGTGCAACAAGACATCCACATTCTTGCTGTGCCCTCCTGCCTTTTGTCTGTGTAAGGAAGGATGATATTGCATCTGATCTTCTGCCTTCCATGTCCTGCTACATGGTTTGGCTACCAACTTCTACAGTGCTGTCTCCTGCCAGTTCTCTAGCCTCCTCTAAGAAGAGGAAAGGTACCTTTCACTGAATGATTAACATACTCATATCTTCCCCTATAAACCCTTCACATCTCAGTAATCCTGAACTCCTACAGGTCATCATCCAAATCCCATTCCCTATTTCCTACATTTTGATTCCTTATTCCATCTAGTTCAACCCTCCCAAGCAACCCACCCTTTCACTGTGCCCTCTGAAATGCCTGTTCTATAGGCAATAAATTTGCCTTCATTACCTTAAATATCTTGAAATTTTTCTTCCTTATTTCTTTCATATTCTGGCAATCCCTGAAATCTGGCTCCCCCTTCTGCTAAGTCTCCCCGGTTACCCTTTCCAGGACTTCTACTCATTCTCTTAAGCTAACAAACTGAGGTAGGGAAGGTGGAATATTTGTCACTTCCAGGTTTTCACCTTGCCTCCATCATTCAGTAACTTCTTCTCCTTTGAGGTCCTTGAAATCCAGATCTTCCACCCAATCAAAATTCTGGTAGTTTTTGTCCACAGACCTCTAGGACATTCTCCTTCCTCAATGAGTTTAGTATCTAACTCACAATCTTTCTCTCTGTCCCAACTCATGCCTCAGCCTAGGGACTTGAATGAACATTCCCTCAAACACCCTGACTGTTCAGTTGTCCAACTTACACATTTATCATTAAAAGATGGTCATACTTATACTTCATGAGACCCCAAAATGTACCACCTTCATGTTCAAGAACTCTGAAATTTCCTTCTCTGACCATTATCTTTTGGCTCTTTACCTCTCTCTCTAATTTCTCTTACCAAACCCTACTCTTCATCCAGGCTATGATCTACCATCCCTTGACCTTTTTGCCTCCTATCCCTTGATTTTGCCCTAGTTCATCTCCCCCAATTGTCCCTTTCTCCTCTTTCTTATCTTGATTAGTTCAGCTAGAACCAGTTCAACTCTGCACTTTCCTCTTCTCTTGAGTCCCTCCTGACCTTGTCATATTTCTAGTTGTGTCCTGCCAAGCTTTAGCCTTACATCACTCTCACCATCTGCTGCCTCTGGGTTACCCACATGCTACTGAATGAAGGTAAAGAAAATCATGCAACTCTTAGAAATGAGTGAACTACAGATTTTGTTACATAACTCCTGCTATTAACTCCCTTATGAACTCATTATCCTACTCTCCAAAATACCTCTTCCGAACCTTTTCATCCTTTCTCAAGCCTCTTGTGGTTCCCCCTGTTCCCCCTCTCCTTACTCTCTCAAGCTGAAAACCTTGCCTCATGTTTTATATTAAAAATTGAAGTTATTTACTGTGAGCTTCTTCTTCTCCCCTCACACAAAGAGATGGACTCACTCCTTGCCAAGGAAAAATGTTCTACCTGCCTATGTGATCCCATTCTATCCTATCTCCTCCCTTCTGTCATTCTCTCACTTACTATCAGTTTCTTTCTGTCTATGGGGTCATTCCATACTGCCATTAAATATGACCATGTCTCCCCCAACCTCAAAAAAGAAAAAAAAAACCTGACTCAATCCTTCCATTCCCCTCTATTATCCTTCATTTCTTCTGCCCATTGTGGTAAAACTCTTTGAGAAAGCAATCTCCCTCTCTTCTTAATTCCTTGAAATCTGACTTCCAATCTCATCATTACTCTGAAACTACTCTCCAAAGTTACGAATGATCTCCTAATTGTCAAATGCAATGGTGTTTTCTCAATTCTCACATTTCTTGACCTCTTTGCAGTCTTTGACGCTGCCAATCACCATCATCTCCTTGAATCTTTAATTTCTAGGTTTTCGGGCTAGTATTTATCCTTTTCTTATATCCAATCAATCTTTTTTCAGTCTCCTTTGCTTGATGCTCATATAGATCACATCCACTAACCATAGGTGTCCCATAGGGGCTGTGCTGGGTCCTCTTTAATTCAAATTCAAAAATCCAAAGCAATATTCTCTAATAAAAGTTTATACAAGTTTATCTTTATATATCCAAGATATATAAGGAAATGGTATACATATATATGACACCATATAAATACTTGATATGTGATATATTACATATATGTAATATATAAAAATAATTGGTACATAATATCTATAGAAGAAAAAGAACCCCAATATATAAAAGGTCCCAGGATATGAATAAAAACAGTTCTCAAATGAAAACAAGAAAGTTATCCAAAGCCCTATAAAAATACTTCAAATCAATTAAACTCAACATACATTTATTAAGCTGTTTACAAGGAAGGTACATTCTAGAATTCCACTCAGAATCAGTCAAGCTCCCTAACCTGAAGTTTTTATTCTCCGCTACTTTTCCTTTTTACAAATTATAACATTTGCCATTCTCAGTTCCTATGATACTTCTCTCCTCTATAATCTCTCAGAGATCACATTGAGAGAGTTCAATAATTCTATATAGCAAATCTTTGGGGCAGCTAGATAGTGCAGTGGGTGGAATACCACATCTGGAGGCAGGAACATTAATCTTCCTCAGTTCAAATCCAGCCTCAGATACTTAATAGCTGTGTGGGCAAGTCACTTCATCTTATTTGCCTCAGTTTCCTCATCTGTTAAATGAGTTGGAGAAGGAAATAGCAAACCCCTCCAGCATCTTTACCATAAAAGACCCCAAATGAGATCCTGAAGAGTCAGATGTGACTGGACAACAACAAGCAATGCTTTTTTTTCCCACTTAGATAGGATGTAGTTAATAAGGATTTGGCAACATTAGCCAGTCCTGACTATGCAGATTAAGAGACTGCATACTTAATGGTTAGATATCTGCCTAAGAGACAGAACAGTCTAGGTTCAAGTCTTGCCTTCTGAGGCTTACTGGCTGACCCCGGATGAGTCAATTAATCTCCCAGGGCCTCAGAGAAAGTGCTGACCGACACTAGTGTTGGAAGTTCTTCACCAGGACTTTCTGATGCCAATGAATCACAAGGTCATAGCAAAAACAAAACACAACATAAAGCCAAAAGCTTTAAGAATTACTAGCAGTGGGGCAGCTTAGGTGGCATAGTGGATAAAACACCAGCCCTGGAGTCAGGAGGACCTGGGTTCAAATCCAGTCTCAGACACTTAATAATTACCTAGCTGTGTGGCCTTGGGCAAGCCACTTAACCCCATTTGCCTTGCAAAAACGTAAAAAAAGGGGAAAAAAAGAATTACTAGCAGCTACTCAGGTATAAAATTGTCCATGGAGACAATTTACAGGACAATTTCGTTTCATACATTAACAAGCCAACCTAAAACTAACTGAGGGCCACTGGGGCTTTATCTGATGAAAATTAGAAAGTGCAAACATTAACAATTACATACATAGAAGGAGTTCAGGGATCAGGATTAAGAAGAAGGAAGAAGACTGTTGGGATCTGGAAAACTGAGAGGGGCAGTGGACTATAACTTTCTCACTTCTTCCCTCAAATGTCTGGGGTAGCTAGGTGGCTCAGTAGGGACAGCTAGGTGGCGCAGTGGATAGAGCGTTGGCCCTGGAATCAAGAAGATCTGAGTTCAAATCCAGTATCAGTCACTTAATGCTTATCTAGCTATACCACCTTGGGCAAGTCACTCAACCCCACTGCCTTGCAAAAACCAAAAAAATTAAATTAATCAATTAATCAAAAAATCATAAATGTCTAACTTCCTTCCCTCCAACATGCTCTCTCCCTCATTCCCTTCCTCCCTTCTAGGCAGATCAGATTCACACCCCGAAGCAGTGAAATATCCCTCAGTGAAGGTAAGTAACCTGATACCATCTTCCTACCCAGGCTCTGCATGGAGGTCCCTTTCAGTTCCAAAGATCTTTCCCCTAAACCACTATAATCTCCAATTCTCCTCCTTCCTTATGAGAGTTTTCCTAAGTCCTCTTACCAAATAGTATAACAAAGGCACATTTTAATAATTTTCCAAGGAGAAAATTTTTTTGAAAGTTTATATAAACAAATATTGTTTTAAGAGGCTGCACACACAAATGGGTCAGGGAATGGGAGTATTCAGCTCTGAAGTATATCACTGAGCAAAGAGGCAGCCAGATCTAAGGGTGATGCTTATTATTGTCTCTCTTTATTATTTGAAAATCTTGCTGAATTATAAACTCCCCATAAGCACATTTAGTTTTTTATCACACTAGTTAAATACTTTTTTGGGTTCTTGCCAGCCACTTTCCTATTGAAGCCTCCTCCAATCAATCGCACAAGCCTTAGACCTCATATACATTTATACCTTATTTTTTTTTCTCCCCTGGAACTACAAATTGCCTGCAATAATAGATACAGGGAATCACATTTTCAATTGTTTAATTTTATTATTTATATACTCACATTTCCTTACTGGGTTTATAGGAAGCTTGACCACTAGGGTATTGTGGTCAGGAAGAAAGGGTGCCTACCAGCTCTTAAGAAAGGTTAGTCCAGTGCTGAATCTGTCACTGAGTCCTTGTGGTACCTTGCAAATCTCTGTCTCGATTTTTGTTTTGATAAAAGAATAATATAATAGCTGTTCCTGCCTCATAGCCTGCTTAAAATAAAAGGAAGTGACATATATTTGGAAGAAAGAAACAACATAAATTTTAAGTCCTATCATTATTATATTCTGCTTCTTGAGCAGAACAATACTACAGTGAGTGGTATAGGACCAGCAAAACTGAAGAAAGGGCTGAGGAAATAGGTAGCACAATGGATAGAATGCTAGACATGGAGTTGAGAAAACCTAGATGTATGACCTTGGGAAAATCACTTATTCACTGTCACTAAGTTTTCTTACATGTAAAATGAGGAAGTAGGACACTGTGACATTTTTTTTTTTTTGCAAGGCAGTGGGGTTAAGTGGCTTGCCCAAGGCCACACAGCTGGCCAGATTTGAACTTAGGTACTCCTGACTCCAGGGCTGGTGCTCTATCCACTGCACCACCTAGCCGCCTTGACGCTGTGACATTTAAAAAGGTTCAAGAGACATAAATGCTTGGTAATTTAATCATTTTATTAAATAATGCTAGCATTTTATTTAAAGGACAGTCATTTGACCATGTCTTTCTTAGACCAAAGACAATCATGGCAGTGGACTCATGGACAATGTGTCCATTGGGAAAAGAATGCTTCCTACAGTGGCAATCAACTCTGATTGGTTAACAAGTGGTTAACAAATGAATATAACAATGAGGGACTAGACCTGAACTTTGATTATTCACTTACTTCTAAATTATCCTGCATCTTGGTCAATCTGTTCAAAGAATTTATCCCCAGTCAAACAAGGGTAGAGCACAATGGCTTTCCCAACTAAGTCACGTCTGGATAGAGGACAGTTATACTTAAGTCTTGAAATGAAGATAAAAGGAAAAGGAGAAAAATCTGAATTGCCTAAATGATTGGTTACTAATAATTATTTCTCTCAACACAATAACTGTTTCTTAGATCCCTTACATTGCCAAATTTATGATACATGATTCTAACTTCTTACAATCTCTATATTTCTAGATTGGTTGTAGGGTTATTTTTAATTTTTTTCATATGGTTTAGCGTAGACCTTTTTTTCAATATAAGGTGCTAACATACAAATATTTATAAGGAACACCATATGTAGTAGTATGTCTTTGGGAATTATTAAATGTCAATACTAAATAGTATACACCCATATTATATAGCAAAGATTTTTAAGGGGTGTCATAAACATTGGGTATAACCCTCCTTAAAAAAATTTTGATTCTAAAATGAGGATTGCTTTCAGATAGATAGCTATTAGGATTATGAAATATTACACAACTTATTGCATAGATTGTTAATCCTGATTGCCAACATACTTACTACATATTGCTGACAAATATTTTGTTTTCAATCTCTCAAGTATGAATGCTGATAAAAGTATGGGTGCCAGTGAAAATAACACTGAATCTCGTATAATTTTTCATAACAATATATGAGGAACCTGGGAGTGAGAGGGCTATTACTAACTGCCCTGAGCCATCTGCTATTGTTTTTATTACTCTCTGATTTTGTGTACATTAAGGAGAGTTATCACCAAGAAAGCCTGATTTCACTTAAAAAGCATTCCTATCCTAACACTTTGTTTTGTACAGAGAGTCACTACATACAAATAAGTTAACATATTTACTCAATTCATTTTCTCCCTTTAAATTTCCCTCTCAAATATTTGAGGAGAAAACATGGGATCATTTTTCTTCCACATTTATTCTAGTCAAGCACAAAATAGATTGCTCTGATGGTCAAGAGAAGTCACTGTGAAGCTTTGATCAGAAAGTCTGAAGAATAACAAACAGGAACACAGTATAAATCACTCAAGACAAAGCTTTCAGAGGTTCGTTTCCTTGGTGTTACAGTATGGAAAGTATCTACCATTTTGTCAGAAAATGGAAATTTCCTTGTATAGGAAGTCCTCCACCAGAACTGAGGACAACTAGGTGGTGCCATAGTGCATACAGTTTCGGGTCCAAAGTCAAGAAGACTTGAGTTCAAATCTGCCTTAAGATATTTACCAGCTCTATGACCCTGGTAAGTCATTTAACTAGTTTGCCTCAGTTTCCTCAATTGCAAAATGAGTATCATAATAGCTGCTGCCTCTTAGGGTTGTTGGGAAGATCAAATGTGATAATATTTTAAAGTGCTTCATACAGTGTAGTAACCCAGTAAGAATGGTAAACACTGTATAAATGTAGAGTAAATCATGACAAGTACCTGCATATTCACCATCTAGCATTAGCAAGTTGCCCGAAGCACAGAACAATTAATTTGCTTATCCAAAGTTTCTAGTAAGGGTCAGAAGCAGAACCCTGGGTCTTCATGCCTAATACTCTTTGCATTCCTCCAAAGTGTCTTTAAACCCCATACCAATGGGTACAAATAATTCTTTTCATCCATTTAATTAATAAACTATGTTGAAAAGAAACACTTGGCCATGGTGTGTGGCATCTTTTAAGGCCACTTGTAGTTCTCAAAATAACCATTTAGACCAAGTAGTGTCTGAGCATGAACCCTAACCCCACTCTTCTGGCCTTTAACTTTAACCTTTCCCTTAAGGACATCTATTGAAAAAAATTCACTATCTCCCCAAGCAGTTCATTCCATACCTGGTGAGATCTTCCTGACCTTTGAAATCTTTCTTCAGGTTCCATCCCTTTGTTCCTGGTTCTCTTCCTTGGGACAAATCAAGCATGTTCCTATTTTGCTTGAGTTCATGAAATACTTGAAGACAACTAGCATGGTCCCTTGAGTCATCTATAATACAAATTGAATCATCCCCACACCTTTCAATCAATTCTCACATATCAAGAATTCTTTTACAAACCCGGACAATTTTCTTTGGATGCTTTCCATCTTGTTGTTCAGTTACTCCAGTAGTGTGTCTGACATTTTGTAACCTCATCTGGGTTATTTTTGGCAAAGACACTGGAGTGGTTTACCATTTCCTTCTTCATCTAATTTTACAGATAAGGCAATTGAGGCAAACAGGCTTAAACAACTTGCCAGCATCATCTGCCTAGTGTCTAAAGCTAGATTTCAACTCAGATTTTCCTGACTCCAGCCCCAGCACTCTAACCCCTGTGCGACCTAGTTATAGCTTAGCAACATCCTAAAATCTGGGGCCAAGAACTGAACATAGTTCTTTAAATATGGTTTGGCCAGTAAATCTTAACACCATCTCAATCCTCCCCCACCCTGAGAAGTGGAGTCTAAACTTCCACCATTAAAGACATACTTCTTTGGATTTAAGATTTTGTCTTCTTTCCAAGTGTGCCTTATAAAAGACTCTCCCTGAGAAAGTGTACAGTTAACTGGATAGCTTATTTATTATTATTATTATCATTATTATTGCTAAATACTGGGGCTATCAAAAAAGACAGTCTCTGCCCTGAAGGAGCTTACACTCTAATTGGGGGAATAGAGCATAAAGGAGAGTTAAAAATTAAGGAGGGAAGAAACGTAACCACAAGAAGTCATGGCGAAGAAGTGGGGCTAGGCAAATGATGCAAGAAAGTTGAGCAGGGCACATCCTCAAAAATGAAAGAAGAACTGTGTATCTCTCTTAAATTAGCCTTCTCTTATGTCAGGACAGGTGTGAATCAGAATTAACCAACAGCAAAATCATGAGATTTGCCTTTGGTGTCCCTACCTTCTTCCATAGTCCCTTGTGCATTCTTATTCTCAAGCAAATACCCAGGACTCTAATACCTCCATCCTACTAAGGAAGAAATCAATCTAATCAACTAAATCAACTATTTCCCTTAGAGGATAATAATTTTAGGTCAGTATTCTTGAAGAGAGAACAAAATATTTAATCTAAAGAAATATATTTTTATTTATGGCACTGGAGACTTTAATGAAAGGCTGGGGGCAGAGGGATAGATATGGCTTTGACAAGGGGAAAAGAATTTCCCAAAATTCTTCACATGGTACCAAGAAAGTAACTGGCTTCTCTCTTATTCATAAACCAATATTTATGTGTGGATACTGGTAGCAGTTGGCAAAAGTGATTTTGCATAATATACTCGGGTGGTGCAGTGGATAGAGCCCCGACCCTGGAGTCAGGAGGGCATGAGTTCAAATCCAACCTCAGGCACTTAATAATTACCTAGCTATGTGGCCTTGGGCAAGACACTTAAGCCCACTGCCTTGCAAAACCTAAAAGAAAAAAGAATAATATACTCAAATAAGACATATTTTCAGACTCAACCAATGTGGGATTTTATTTTTCTAGACTATACATATTGTCACAAGGACTTTGTAGACTTAGGAAAAAAAGTTCTTGATACCAAGTCCTTGGCTCTATCAGCTGTTTCAACATAAGAACTGTTCAATTAAATCAGTAAAGATGACATTAAGTAGTGGTATTACTGTGTGCTTTGTCACTGCACCCTAAGGATCACTTGCAGCTGAAACTTTCCATCTATGTAGTCTCCCTCATTAAAATATTATTTCCTTGAGAGCAGAGACTATCTTCCTTGTATATGTGTATCCCCAAGTGATTAGCAAAATACTTTGCCCATAGTAAGCACCTAATAAATGTTTTTTTCATTCATTCATTTTGCTACCATTTCCCTATCCCCTCCTCTCCCTCTTACCTACAACTCATCGAGGAGAAAAGAATAATAATAGCTAATAGTTAACTTGCAAAATACTTTATAATCATTATCTCATTTTATCCTCACAATGACCTTGGAAGGAAAGGGTTATTATTATCTCTGTTTTACAATTGAAGATACTAAGACTTAGGAAAAAGTTAAGAGACTTGCCCAAGAACATAGAGTTAGTAACCTTCTGAGACATGAATTGAGTTTAGGTCTTCTGATTCTTGATTTCTTGATTCAGATCTTGACTCCCAAGTCTAAAATTCTATTCACTGTGTTGTTGCCAAAGAAAAAGAGAAAAGAAAAAGGAGGTTACTCAGGCACATTTAAAAGAACAGGCAGAGAACAGAAAAAAATCAAGGAAATAAAAGCACAGACAAATAGATCAGCTTTGAAAGTGACAGGTAAAATTTGTCACATGAAGAGTAAAGAAAGATCACATAATACAGATCCATAATTCTCATGTATAATCTTTTTTTCCGATTCTCTGTATGCAGAAATGCCCATTTTTATTTGGAGTTTGTTAAATTAAGAATAAAAGTCAAAAATTTTATTTTATATAATATGCTAAAAAGAGTTAGGCCAAGGAATTATGTGACCCAGGTAAGACCAAAATTAAGCCATCCATTTGTTATTGTCTATTGGAGACTTTGAACTTCATGATAATATATGAAATATAAGAAAAAATAATAATAAATGGTTAAGTGCTGCCAGGAGTGGAAGTTTCTGTCATTAAAAATATCTCTATAAAAAGTAATATCATGGGTGACTAGGTGGCACAGTGGATAAAGCACCGGCCCTGGAGTCAGGAGGACCTGGGTTCAAATCTGGTCTCAGACACTTAATAATGACCTAGCTGTGTGGCCTTGGGCAAGCCACTTAACCCCGATCGCCTTGCAAAAACCTAAAAAAAAAAAAAAGTAATATCAAAAAGTGCCCTCACTGCTCATACATATAGGTTGTATCCTAAGGGACTGCTGACCCTCCCATCACTAGTTTTAACCTTGATGTTGACTAACTTTTAACTTTTTTCCCCCTGCTTCTGATTCCATACTCCAGCAACATAATCCATAATGAACAACTTCAGGACCAAGGACAGAGGAGAAGGAAATTAGGCAAGTGAGGGTGCCATGGAATGGTGCCTGGGATATCTCACCTCATGCTGCTATGTCCCCATCTCCTCAACTGAGTACCAAGCCTCGTACTTTATTGAAAAAGAAGACACCACTGAGCAACAGCTTCTTTTCCCCTTCTCTTCATCTCAAAACCACATGATATTATCCGCTACTCTCTCCTCCTTCACTCCAGTCTCTGAAGAGATTTGCCAAGGTCAACACCTTAGCACATATTTTTGATTCGATATCTCCCTATAAATTGTCCCCAAAATCATATTCTGTCTCTACCTAGCTCTCTTTATGTCTCATTTTCTGTATGTCCCTCTCTAAAATCCAATTCCTTCTTATGTATTGGTTCTTTCTGTGCTGTCTATAAACAAAGATAATCACCTTCATTTAACCTTATCATGCTTCCTCCCAAAAGTTATTTTCTTATCTTTTTTCTTTACAAAAGTTATCTACACCCATTACCTTCACCTCTTCAACTCACAGCTTTTGTACTTTTTTTATGATTTTGACAAACATCACCAAACATTTCATTATATGAGATAAATAGAAAAAATGACTGTATATGAAACTGTGATCCTTCCTTTAAGTAGTCTGCATTTTCTTAAGAGTTATTTTGCTAACATGGTGGTGATGATCAATCTTAATGGATTTGCTTATTCCATCAGTGCAACAATCAGGCACAATTTGGGGATATCTGCTATGGAAATCCAGAGGGGTATCCCGAGAAAGAATTGTGGAGTTTGAAAAAAGACCAAAGACTATTACTTTTTTTTTAGGTTTTTTGCAAGGCAAGGTGGTTAATTGGCTTGCCCAAGGCCTAGGAAATTATTAAGTGTCTGAGGCTGGATTTGAACTGAGGTACTCCTGATTCCAGGGCTGGTGCTCTATTCACTGTGCCACCTAACTACCCCAACTATTACCTTTAATGTAAAAAAAAAGTTATTATATAATTTTGCTGTCTCTTATACTTTATTTTTCTTCCTTAAGGATATGATTTCTCTCTCATCACATTCAACTTAGATCAATGTATACCATGGAAACAATGTAAAGACTAACAGACTGCCTTCTGTGGGGAGTGGGGGGAGTGAGATTAGGGGGGAAATTGTAAAATAAATAAATAACTTTAAAAATATTCAAATGAGAGGGAAATAAAAGTTATCAAAATTATTTAAAAACTAGTTATCTTGCTAACTATGAGGATTTTCCCCTTCCTTCTTCAATGAGTTCAGAGTAATAACAGTCTATCTCTCATCCCCAACTCCTGCCTTCATACTAGCACACTTCAACAGACATAGCAATATTTCTTTAAATAGGCTAATTACCCAGTTCCCAATCTACTCAGTTTTCATGACTTATTTTTTCTCTCCATCAGCTACATGTAGATATTAGTTATATACAGCTTAATTAAATTACATTTAACATAATGCTATTATAATCATTCTGCTTTGCTGTGCACTAAATTCCTTTCTGCTTTCTTTTCACTGCTTTCTTTTCAACACTGTTCTTAGTCTTCACTGTGATCAACCCCCAAACCCTTCATTTATTCCCAGACCATAGCTTTCATTGGATCTACTACCCTACATTCTCTTTTTCCCTTGGTGAACCTCTTCAACTCTACACTACACTCTCTTCTCAAATCCTTTGCCCCTTTGTCCTATTGCAAACCATGCCTTGTCACTCTAATACTGGATTACTCCTACAATCTGCCTCCTTTCCTATTCACCTGCTAATAAATGGTGCTGAGGAAAATCATAAAACTGTGCTGAGCCCATCACAATTTTATATTATTTAATCTCAACTAGATCCTCACTGCAATCATTCTATTCCTGCCTAAGCAATTCACTAATCCACTTGGTAACTTTCTCAAGTCTTCTCAAGACTAACAGTGTTGCTTCTCTTAATTCTACTGGCTGAGGATTTAGCATCCTTTACCCTAATCTCAAATGAAGTGATGGCTCTTCTTGACAAAGCCAACTTTCTCTTTGTGCTCCCTAGATCCTAGCCTCATCCAACTTCTCCATCAGATTATGCCTACTATTATTCCCACTTTCTAATTTTTAATCTCTTTCAATCTACTGGTTCCCTCTCTGATACCCACAAATATTCCCATCTTTAAAAAGTCTCATTTGAGGCTGAAGTTTTTTTTAATTTAATAGTATTTTATTTTTTTCCAAATATAGGTAAAGACAATTTTCAACACTTATTTTTGGAAGACCTTGAAATTCTAATTAATAGGTTAAATATATGCAATCATCTAAAACATATTTCTACATTAGTCATATAAGAACGAAAGGGAAAATAAAAAAACAAAAAAAGTGAAAATGGTATGTTTTAGTCTGCATTCAGACTCCATCTGTTCTTTCTCTGGATGTAGATAGGATTTTCTCTCATGAGGCTTTTAGAATTGTCTTGGATCATTGTATTCCTAAAGAGAGCTAAGTCAATCACTGCTGATCATCCAAAAATGTTACTATTATTGTTACTATATACAATGTCCCCCTGGTTCTGCTCATTTCACTCAGCATCAGTTCATATGTCTTTCTAGATTTTTCTGAAATCTGTCTACTTAGGGTTAGGGTTCTTAAGGCATCACACTTTCCTTTCACTCTCTTCCAAATGCTTCATAATCTGATTACTGATTTATTCATTCAACTGAAATTGCTCTTTCCCTTGTTACCAGTCATTTATTAATTGACAAATCTAATGGCTTTTTCTAATTTCTCATCTTTTTTTTAACTGCTTTGATATATTTGGCCCTACTTATCAGTTTCTCTTCTATGTTCTCTTTTCTGAGATTCTCATAGTGCTCCTTTCTCCTAGAAAATCATTTAGAAGGCTATGAAATAGTCTAATCAGGAGATGATGAGAGCCTAAACTAGGCTAGTTACTCTTTAGTGGACAGAAGGGAATGTATATTAGAGATGTGAAGGGAGAAACTATAAGATTTGGGGAATATACACAGCAAGTGAAATTTAGAAATTGAAGATGACACCAAAGTTGTAATACTGGTGACTGAGAAGATAGTTGTATCCTCAAAAGAAATAGGAAAGTTGAAAAGAGGGGAGAATCTGGGGAAGAAAGACAATTTATATAGCAAGTCAAAGTTATTGCATAACCCTCATAAGAACCTAAGAGCTCAAATTAGCCTCATTTTAGGCAAGAACTGACCAGAGTCAAACAGCTCTTAAGTTTCAAAGTTTGAAAGATCTAGATCCTTCTTTATACCAAGACCTACTACTCTCTCTATACAGCCAAGATTTCGTCTTCTGAGTCAATGGAAGACAGGTTCTATATTGATGATTGAATGCTCTGTTTATCTCTGAGACTCTAGGTATGTTGCTACCTTCAATCTCTTTGTTCAAATACTTTCTTTTCAGAACTAATCACATGTAGCCAATCATGGTTTATTTGGGCATCTTTTCCTGCTCTTGCCATTATGCAGAAACTAGTGATCAGTGAAATCGGGAGGGGGGAAGGAAGCAGTCTGAACTAGGACTTTTTAATTTTTTTTGCTGTTATAGACCCTTTTGGCAGAGTCTGGTGAATCCTATGGACTCCCTCTCAGAAGGATGTTTTTAGAAGCTGGTGAAAATAAAGCTTTGTGTCCTGGACAACGTTTAACAAGTCCTTGAATAGCTAAGTATTGATCTGATTGCAAGGCTTGTAAAACCTTTGATAACAACATTTTTTACATTTTTCTTTTTTTTCTTATTTATTTTATATCATTACAATAATCTTGTTATAAGAGTAAACATAAGCCCCCCCCCCCAAGAAGTTGAGAAACCTCAAGAATAGTGAGACAGAGAAAAAAAATGTACTTCAGTCTATGTTCAGATTCCAATGGTTCTGTCTCTGGGGTGAGTTGCCCTCTTTATCATAAATCCACCAGAGAAATTGCTTCAATATTTTTCCTACAGTTGCTATTACTAGCTGCATTTCCCTCTACTCTATTCCTATCCACTGTCATTTACTCTACTCTCTCTCTCCCCTTTCATCCATTCTCTGTCCCTGTGTGTTGCATCTGAGTACCCTCTCCCACAATATTCCCCACTTCCTTCCCCCCATTCCCCCTTATCCCATCCCTTTCCTCTCATTTTTCTCTAGGGTAAGATATTTCTATACCCTATTAAGTGTGTAAGTTATTTCCTCTCTGAGCCATTTCTGATGAGAATGAAGGTTCACTCATTTCTCCTTGCATCCCCCCATTCCATTCCATTGAAAAAGCTTTTTCTTGACTTTTATTGATAACATTTTAAGAGCTTCACTGTGGAACTACCTTTGTAGGCACTTTTTTAAAAGTTTAAAATAATTTTTTTGGTTACATTTCTCTCTCCCTCCTCTTCCCTATCCTGCACCAGATAAGACCATCACGTGAGGCACATTTATAAAAGAATTTAAGAATCTGTTAATATGGAAGTGGAACATATGTGAAAAGAAAGCAGAAAGGAGTTTGGAAAAGTACACAGCAAAGCAGAATAGTTATAATAGTATTATGTTAAATTTAATTTAATTAAGCTTTATATAACTTATATCTACATGTAGCTGATGGAGAGAAAAAATAAGTCATGAAAATTGAGTAGAGTGGGGAAATGGATAATTAGCATATTTAAAGAAATATCACTGTTCTCTGGCTAATAGAATTTTCCTTCATACATCCTTTATAGCTGATTTAAGTATTTAGAGCATCCAGAATAAGTGGTTGTTCACAATTATTCTTCAAACAATATTGATGTTAGTATATATAATATTTTCCTGGTTCTTTCTGTTCACTTCACTTTCCATTATTTCATACAAGTCTTTCTATTTTTTCTAAAGTCAGCCAGTTCATCATTTTTACAGCAGAGTAGTATTCCATCATAATCAAATACCACAACTTGTTCAGCTATTCCCCAACTGATAGGTATCCCTTCAATTTTCAGTTCTTTACCACCACAAAGAGAGCTAGTATAAATATTTTATAACATATATTTTCCTTTCCTATATCCCTGATCACCTCGGGAAACAGACTTAATATATATAATGGTATTGTTGGGGCAATGAGTATGCACAGTTTTATTACTCTTTGGCCATAATTTCAGAATGTTCTCCAAAATGGTTGGATCAGTTCAAAGTTCTACTATCAGTATATTAATGTCCCAGTTTTTTGACATTCCCTACAAAATTTGTCATTTCCTCCTTCTAACATTTTAGCCATAAAATTTAGGCATAAGATAACAGCCCAAAGTTGTTTTAATTTGCATTTTTCTAATCAATAATAATTTAGAGAATTTTATTCATGTGACTATATATCATTTTGATTTCATTTTAAAAACTTCATATTATTATTATTATTATCCTTTGACCATTTATCAATTGAGCAATGACCCTTGTTCTCAGAATTCTGACAGTTCTCTATATATTTGAGATGAGGTTTTTAATCAAAGAATCTGTCTATAAAATTATTTCCCAATTTTCTATTTTCGCCCTAGTCTTGGCTTCTTTGATTTTATTTGTGTAAAACCTTTTTAATGCAATCAAAATTATTCATTTCACATGTCACAATGTTCTCTCTCTTTTGTTTATTCACGAATTCTTTTCTTATCCATAAGTCTGAGAGGTAAAGTGTTCCATGTTCTTCGAGTTTTCTTATGATCTCCCTTTATATCTAGGTCATGGATCTCTTTTGATCTTATGAGTAAGATATTGACATAATTTCCGCCAAACTTTTCCAGTTTTCCCAATGATTTTTTTTCCAAATAATGCATTCAAATCCCAAAAGTTCAAATTTTATGTTTGCCAAATACAAGGTTACCATTTTCATCAACTGTGTATTATATGTCTACTCTGTTCAACTGATCTACCTTTCTATTTCATAGTCATTACCAGATAGTTTTGTTAATTATTGCCTTAAAATTAGTTAATGACTAAGTATGTCTAAACTTCCTTCCTTTACATGTTTTCACTAATTTCTTTGGCATTCTTGAACTTTTAGTCTTCCAAATGAATTTATTATTACTTTTTAGCTTAATAAAATAATAAAATAACTTTTGGTAGTTTAATTGAATAAACAATTGTCATTTTCACTATATTGATTCTGACCACCCATGAACAATTAATATTTCTCCAATTATTTAAATATGACTTAATTTGTATAAAAATTGTTTTATAGTTATGTTAATGTAGCCCCTGGGGCTTTTTTTGGCAGGTATACTCTTAAGTATTTTATACTGTCTACAGATATTTCAAATGGCATACGTCTCACTATCTCTTCTTGTTGGGTTTTGCTGGTGATCTATAGAAATGTTGATGCTTTATGTGGGTGTATTTTATATTCTATTCCTTTGCTAAATTATTGTTTCAACTAACTTTTTAGTTGAATCTCTACGATTTTCCAAGTATATATCATGTCATCTGCAAAGAGAGATAGTTTTATCACCTCATTGCCCATTCTGATTCCTTCAATTTCTTTTTCTAACTGTAGGCTCTTAAGTTAAGGCTGATCTCTCTCTTGGCAGTTTTATACCACTGAAATAGCCATGAAGAGGCTGGCTAAATCTGCTCCTGTATTGGCAGCATTAATTCCCCTCTGGACTCTGGACTTTTAAGGGTGTGTTACAGATACAGTTTGATCCTAAGGGCCATTGATCATTAGATATTTTATTATGTTACAGTTTAACTAACTCACTAATGATTAAGACAAATCTACAGACTAAGCAGTCCATACTAGAGCTAAGTGACTGTTGTATTTTAGTTAGTGTGCACAGGATGAGCCTCCCTGCTTGACTGCAGTGAGCTAATCACACATCATAATTAATAGTTCCTGTGGAAATATGCCCTGTCAGCAGGAGGCCTCAAGTTGCTGGACTAATGATGCCATTGAGCTGATAACCATTTAGCCTGTTCTGTTGTATCTGGGAAGAGTCTGAAGTAGGCAAGCCTCAGTACAGGATGAGGAGCAAGTTCTTTTCCAATTTCTCTCAAGTTACACTTGTCTTTAGTTTCACCTTAAAGGCAGTTTGGCAGAGTCGAACCTAAATTCTGACTCAGTTGCTTCCTAAACTGCGTGATCATTAGCAAGTCATTTCAATAGCCAGAATCTTAGTCTTTCTCATTTATAAAATGGAAATAATAATATTTCTACTGCCTCCCTCATAGAATTATTGCAAGGAAAGCATTTTGCAAACTTTAAAAACAAAAATGACAAATTTTTATAATTATATCATGACATATATAATATGGCATGTGGTATTATTATACATGAAAATTAGCATATATAATAATGCTAATAATAATAATAATGACTGGCATTTACTTTTTAACATATTTGAAATTCTTTACATATAATAATTCATTTGAGTCTCACAAACCCTCCTTTACAGGCTAAGAAAATGAATTTGAGGGAGGTTAAATGACTTGCTGAGAGTCAGACAGCTACAAAGTGTTTGGGGTAGGATTTGCACCTAGGTTTTTTTTTTTTGGAAGTCTGGTGCTCTGTCGTGGCATTTACAAAATCACTATAGAAGTAGAAATTACTGTTGCACTAGTTGAAGAATTTTGGTAAACTAGTAAAACGAATGAATGAATGAATAAATAAACAAATGAATGTGGTTTTCCCTAGTTACTCACTTCCACTTTTCAATAAACCAAAGCATCTCTCTATAAACAGGGAGTCATCTGTAGATGTATGGACCAAAGGAGAAAAAGATATTTATTGGTCTAATACAGATTTCTTAATTTGTCTCACAATCCAGCTCTCCCAGATGATTTTTTTTAATTCTGTATGTTAGAATTTTTTTAGTACCATCCTTCTTAATTTGTACTAAAAGGGCTAGACTGCAAAGCTGGGGATGGAAAAGCGCTCCATGCCACCAAGTAAGGAACAGCTGAGTCCCTAAATGCAGTGGCCGCTGGAATGAAGAGAATGGAGTTAGCTCTCTGTCTGAAAACAGAGAGGGTCCTCTGAGGAGGAACTCAGAACATCCATGGGAGCTCCCACTGACTATCCAGGGCCTGAAAAGATTGTGTGGCTTTCCTAATGGGGCAAAGTGAAGATGTGACTGTGAGTCTAGACTCCACCACGTGCAAAGTCCAGGTGGAGTGGGGTTGGCCTTTAGTCACTTCTCCTGGTGGGCATGATAGGGTGTGATAGGGAGGGCTGAGTAGCAGGATGAAAAGGGAGCTGAGAACAGGAGGCAGGACAGGAGGGAGGAGAGATCCAGATGAAAGAAGGGATTGGAATAGCTGCAAACAAGAGAAACTAGGGGGTCTATCGGGAAGAATAAAAGAATTCCTTGCCAGCACTCTGGAGCCAGTTGAGATGGGACCACAGACACACATTTGGAGTGGACACAGCCATGATGGTGGGACCCCCTCTGGGGATGCTCAGCAGGGGAATAAAAATGAAATGCTAGACTCTCAGGTAAAAAGAACGTACAGGACTCCTAGGTACAAAAAGAACTGGAAATGAAATGAATGCCCGTTGACTGGGGAACATATGAAGAAATTGTGGTATACTAATAAAATAGAATAGGATTGCTCCCAGGAGCCAAAGAATCAGGAGCACTAAGTTAGAAAGACTTGTAGGAACCAGTGGTGAGGAAATGGGCAGAAATAGGAGAACAATGGGAAACAGTTCCAAAGGATATAGGGCTAGGACCAGGCAGTCTCATCATCATGACATGATCATGGCAGGACAAGAACTGAGTAAACACCTACTGTATAATGAGCATGGGGGGGGCACAGAGAAAGGCAGAAACATAGCCCTCCAGGAGGAGGGGAGACCAGATGCAAACAACTACATGCATACAGGATACAGAGGGGTGAAGGGGAAGTCATCTCAGAGAGCAACTGATGCCCTGATAGCAAAGCCTCAGAATGAAGCCTGGCGCCCAAGGGTAGAATGCCATGACTGTTTTCAGACACAGCCAGTGTGGTCACTTGTTACAAGGGAGAATTTCCACTGGGGGCAAGAAGGGCAGGTTAGAAAAAGTGGCAGAAATACGATCACACACACACACACACACACATGCACATCATGCACATACATTCATACACTGACACACGCACATACACATTCTCTCACATACACACACTCATATACATACACCCTCTCACACACTTATACAAACACTCACACTCATTCACTCACACCCTCATACACACACACTCACATTCACACACATACATATGGGGGGAGAGAGAGTATGTATGTATGTATGTGTGTGTGTGTGTGTGTGTGTGTGTGTGTGTGTGTGTGTACACATCCCAAGATGACTGTAGTGGCAGCCTATTCTCTCTCCAATCCCAGCAGACCCCATCAGGTACAGCAGATTAGCAGAGTTGACCAAACTAACATGGTTTCCCCATTCCTCTGCCTTACAAGACATCAGGGAATAGCAGGTACTTGCGCAGAAGATGCCGGACACATGGAGGATGCTGGTTCCCTGGTCAGGCCTGGAGTGGGAGGCTCTGGGGCAGAGTGGAACCTGGCTAGGAGGGCTTAGAGTCGGGCAGCTCCATGGTCACCAAGCCTGCGGCACTGCTGTTTACCTTTGGGAATGAATAAATCACATCTCCACAAGTGGTAGTAGCTTCTGGAACAAGGAGGCCACCAAAGCAAGAGTCCATGAGGGCTGTAAGAAGGCCTGGGGTTAGGCTGGGAGTCTATTGTAATTAGAAGGGGGGGAGAGAAAGAAGGAGGAGAGAAAGTAGGTAGATAGATCTATCTATCATTCTTAAACATTTATTATTATTATATAATATATAATATAATATATAAAATATATTATATATTATATAACATATAACATATAATATAATATATTATATTATTATATAATAATATAATATATTATACATTATATAATATATATTATTATATAAACATTATTATTATTATTATTATTAGACTCTGTTTAAGGTTGGGAACAGAAATACAAGGAAAAAAGGAAAAGCCTGCCCTCAAGGAGCTTACACTCCAATGAGAGAAGACAATACATTAATCCAAATCTCTCAAAAGAGAGCGCACTAAACCAAAGGTGTCTCCCCAAAGATCATAAAACACATATTTTAATATATAAAATATAATTATTCTAATGATTTTCTTCCAGTTAAGATGCAACACAGACCCCTATCCATGCTTCTATAAAATGAGCCACAGGGGTTAACCATGTCATTGGGTAGGGAGGGGATGATTTCTATTAAGCTTAATTTTTTGAAATCCATGAAAGACTTTTCATGAATGGTAAACTCCCTTCAGACTGATCAGTCTAGATCAAACCCTATTCAAGTACCTGTCTAAAGTCCATGGCCTCCTACTAAACAGTGAGAACTAAACCCAGCATACTAGGAATCCCAGCACATACTCGATACTTCATAGAAGACACACTTGTTTTACCAAATGCTGGCAAAATGCAGTGATTCTTTTTTATCTAGTTTAACATGTCTTATTGCAAACATTCTTTAGAGGGTCCCAGAGGGGAAGGCTGTCTTTGAGTGTCAGACTCACTCTTTAAAGTAACAAATAATTTAAATGAATCAATACTAGTAAAATGGAGAAAAATGTTTCTCAAATCTGTCAAGAAACCAATTTTGATCTGAAAGTTGTGGGAATATTAATTCAACTTTTGAAAGTCAGTGGCAAGTCAGAAAGCTTGTTTACTTATCAGGAGCTATAATTCAAGATGAATGCTGCCAACATTTATTCCAGAATCTAAAATCAAATCGGAGTTTAAGGTGTTTTTGTCCACGTGTTCTTAACATGCAATACAGAGTCCACCTGCAGTAACAGATAAGCACATAAGTAGTCAATTTGGAATTTTATCTAGATGCCTATATCACAAAAGATGTTGAAACTTTTTACAGCTTCTTCTCATCCATTCATAAAAAAAGAATTCTAAATGACAGAGTGAAATTACTGGGGCAAAAAAATCTTTCAGAAGTCCAGTATTTCCATTATACCCTGCCCTGTACAAGGAAAGGAGAAAATTCTAGAAGACCTAGGGTCCATCAAAAATGTCAAGGAAAAAAACTTCCAATACCTTCCTCTTCGTCTCAAAAAAAAACCTATTTGTAGAACTGTATTATAATTATTATCCTTGCTGCTAGCTGTGACAGGTATGCTACAGAGAGAATTCTTCAAGTATAAACAAGCTATAACACAAGACTGAGATTCTGGTATGCTACCATTATTTGGGGAAATATCTCTTCCTTTCTCAAACCTTCAACAAATATGCCCTTTATGAATGGTCAAAGAATTCATTACCAGGTGACCAGCCAACTTATGTTGAGTCTATCCTACTTAGCTCACAATAGTAAGAAAACATAGATTGTTCATGATCAGAACACCAGGAGCCTTCCCAAAATAATAAAACCAAACTTTTTCAAGATTCTATGATCTCTACCTCAATACGCTAAAGAAAAAGAGTCAGACTTTGTGAATATTAAAATAATAATAATTTAAAATTTAAAATAACAATTCAAAGGGGTCATCTTGCACTCCTCTATGAACCGCTGAGGGAACTGAATATTATTGATACAAGAATTGAGATGGGAGATGATGAGTTAATTTCAGCTTCAGCTGGTCAGAGAAGAAGTGAACTTTAGCCAGGTAGAATGAGTAAGAAGGCAGAAAACAGTAAGAAGGTCAGGGCCAAGGGCATTCTGGGTGGGGAGGGGTAGTTGTCTGAGACTTATCTAAGTAAAATAAACACTTGCATTACTTGCTTAGGACTTGTCTTCATTGACGCTGTACCAGGAAGGCAGAAATTTTCACAAATTCTCTTCCTTCCTTATAGGCAGTAACTTGTTTGAAATCAACTCCCAAATCAAAGAAAACTGATTATTAGAGTTGCCTCTTTATTGGCTACTCTGCTGAATAATATCTCATATCCTGGCAGTGGGTCTGCCTCCAGAAAACCAGCCTCATCCAAGGATTTATTTTCATGGTAGCCAGACTTAGAACTTATGATTCCAGCAAAGTTTAAAATCAGCCTATGTCCTTTTTAAATTCTTACCATTTATCAAACTACAAGAGGTACTAAATCTCATTATAATCACTGAAATTTTAGATACTCAAAGATTATTTTAACAGTATGTTTCCTGAGTTGAAAAAGTTAGGAGTTTTTCTTTTTCTTTTTAAGATGACTGGAAGTCCCTGTCAATGTGACTGCCCACCACCCTCTTGCTGTTTTCCTCCCAGCAATAATGATTTTGTTCAAAGTGTCTCACATGATCTCCAATGCTGCATAGTAAGTGATCTCTGCTGCTTGCATTTTTTCCAGTTTGGAAAGTCAGTGACACTAGAAGTAGTCCAACAATTCACCTATTTTGGTAATGATCAACATATTAAGACATGATGATTGCTTGCCAGCTACTATAGTCATACACAATGAGATTTGATGGTCTTGCCAACCAGGTCAGCTAGGTTCATATTAGTTCAAATAATCAATACTTATAATGGTGGCTAGGATTCCAATTCACACTATTTGAAAATTAAATCTTGTAAGGTCTGGTCATTGGTTTGCAGCCAAATGGAAATATGCAGGGCAAATTCAAAAAATGCACCGACTTCAGAGGATTGGTTATTTAAACCAATCAAGGCTTATTAACTACTCTACTATGCCATAGTACTTGGGCCCATCCCCACAGAGGTTGATGAATTGGTAGCTTATCAGAGTTCTATGATCCAAGGGGGCTCAGAGCCTGCCTTTACATACTCCCACATAAGTACAACCTCTTCTCTTCTCTGCTTGTTCCTAAGAGTTCAGACTAAGATCCCCTGAAACCACCCTGCTCAGGCAAGTATATAAGAGTCTTCTATTGAAGAAAGATAATACCTCAATCTAAGATTTGCCTTAAGTGTGCTGACTGCCAAGGCTTGAAACTAAAGACTTAGAACATTTATTGGGTCATGAATCCCTCTGTCAGCATGGTAAATCCTTTGGACTCCTATGGGGTAGGTGGCATAGTAGATAAAAGATTCATCTTCCTGAGTTCAAACCTGATCTCAGACACTAAGTTGTGTGCATGACCCTGGGTGAATCACTTAACCCTGTTTTGCCTCAGTTTCCTCATCTATAAAATAAGTTGGAGAAGGAAATGGCAAATCACCTTAGTATCTTTGCCAAGAAAACCTCCAATGGAGTCACAAAGAGTCAGACATGACTGAAAAACTGAACAAAAACAAACTCAATGTTTTTAAATGTATAAAATAAAATACATAGGAATACAAAGAAAGCAAATATATTGAAATAGGCTTAAAATTTCTTCCATTCAAGACCCTGAAATCTATCCACAGATGGCTCTTCCCTACACTCTTGCTTTAAACTGATCCCTTTGTAAAAACATCACTTGTACAAAAATATTCATAGCAGCCCTGTTTGTGGTGGCAAAGAATTGGAAATTGAGTGAATGTTCATCAGTTGGGGAATGCCAAACAAATTGTAGTCTATGTACATTATGGAACACTATTGTTCTATTAGAAACCAGGAGGGGTAGTAGTTCAGGGAGGCCTGGAAGGATTTGCATGAACTGATGCTGGGTAAGATGAGAAGAACCAGAAGAACACTGTACACCCTTAGCACCAACATGGGGGTGATGATCAACCTTAATGGACTTGTTCTTTCCATCAATGAAATAACTAGGGGCAATTTTAGGGGATCTGTGACGGAGAATGCCATCTATATCTAGAGAAAGAACTGTGGAGTTTAAACAAAGACCAAAAACTATTACTTTCAATTTTTTTAAAAAAAGCTGCCTTATATACACTACATAATTTTGCTATCTCTAATATTTTATTTTTTCCTCAAGGATATGATTTTTTTCTCTGAACACATTCAATTTTGATCAATGTATAGCAGCATGGAAACAATGTAAAGATTCCCAGACTGCCTTCTGTGAGGAGGAAGGGGAAGGGAAGGGAGGGTGGAGGAAAATGTGTAAAATTCAAAACCTTACCAAAAAATGGTAAGTAGAAACTACTATTGTATATAATTCAAAAATAAAATATTTATATAAAAAATAAATAAACTGATGCCTTTGTCTTATTATCCATCCTTCATCCTGGATTTCCAACTCCAGCCAGCTCTCAATCCAATTTCTAGATATACATAATAAAACTGGACTTCTTCAGTCTTGAAATTCCATTGCTGGGGGGGGTAGAGGAAAATTGGGTTACACTCTCCCAACTTCTACTATTAAAAGATTCCTGTTTTTCAGTCTTGAGGCTTTCTTTCTTTAAAAGACCACTATAAAATTTAAATACTTTTAGAAGCAAACATATCTGAATTCATATTAGTGGAACACAAATTGAAATTAGCTCATAAATTCACTTTCCAGACCTGGCAACCTAATGCAAAAGGGAACTCAAAAAAGACCTTTTAGAGGCAGTAAACCAAAAGATAAACTGTAATAACTTCATAGTCTTGTTAAGCTTCAACCAACCCCAACCCCATGTAACACTTGCTTCCATCAATATTGCAAATATATCATAAGCAAGACACACTCTAAGGTCATGGAACTATGTTGTGATATTCTTGGTCCAATCATCTGAGAAAAATTCAGTTCAAGCCTACACTTTCCATCCCAGCTGCTCAGCTCTTATTAGCCCCCAAAACCAACTTAATATCTCCTCTGCCTCAAGTCTCCCTACCAGTCTAGCTTTTCATGTCTTCTGTGCCTCAAGTCTTCCTACCTAGTCCGAATGATCATTTCTCATTTTTTATAACTCAGTTTTGGAAACTCATTATAATGTCTCAGATTTCTGTTTTATGCTTTTATATTCTTTATTTTGACCTCCTAGAAACTATCTTTCATTCATAACATCATTCCTTAGAATTAACTGTCCTAGAATGAAAGGAGAGAAAAAATATAGTGTATGGTAATGGGGAAGTATGAATGGAAGGAGTAGCAATCAGCAATGGCAACAATGGAAAAATATGGAAGTAGCTTTTGTGATGGACTTATCCTAAAGAATGTGATCCACCCACGACAGAGCTGGTGGTGTTGGAACACAGACTGAAGCATTATTTATTATTATTATTATTATTATTATTATTATTATTATTATCATTGGGGGGATTGGGGAGCAAATGGGGTTGGGTGTCTGAGGCTGGATTTGAGCCTAGGTGCTCCTGACTCCAGGACCGGTGCTCTGTCCACTGTGCCACCTGGCCACCCCTATCATCATCATCATCATTATTATTATTAACATTGTTTTATCTTATTTTGGTCTTTTATTTTTGTTTTTTGCAGGGCACTAGAGTTGGGGTGGCTTGCCCAGCGGTCACACAGCTGGGTGATTGTTGGGTGTCTGGGGCCAGATTTGAGCCCAGGTGCTCCTGACTGCAGAGCCAGTGCTCGGTTCACTGTGCCACCTGGCCGCCCCTATTATTATTATTATTATTATTATTATTATCATCATCATTATTATCATCACCATTATTATCATCATTATTATCATCATTGTTATTATTATCATTATCATTATTATATCTTATTTTGTTTTTTTGTTTGTTTTTGCAGGGCAATGAGGTTGGGGTGACTTGCCCAGGGTCAGACAGCTGGGTGATTGTTGGGTGTCTGGGGCCAGATTTGAGCCCAGGTGCTCCTGACTCCAGCGCTGGTGCTCCATCCACTGCACCACCTGGCTGCCCCTATTATTATTTCTTTAATTTTAATTTTAATTTTTTCCTCTTTCCTTTATTGCTCATGAGGGTCTATATTTTTGGAGGGGAGGGGGTATTATGTTTACTTTTAAACAAGAATATTTAGTAATGTATAAAAAAATCATTTGTACAAAAATAAAATAAATATAATTAAAAAAAGAATTAACTGTCCTTTTTAAAGTTGCTTCACTTAGCATGAGGGAAGACATACCTGTTCAATATTTCATGACTTTAGGACAAGCTCCTTCACAGCCTGGCTCAAGCCTCACTTTGCAACCTTCTTAGACATTACTTCCCTTCATTCACATTGTAGTCTAGTAAAATGAGTATTTCTGCATTGCTTCCCTATTTCATTTCCATTCCTCATGTCTGGAATGCACTCCCTTTTCACAAAGACCTCTTATTTTCCTTAAAGTTTATCTCAAGCACTACCTTCTACATGAATCTTTTTCTGATCCCCTCAGTTCTTACCTTCCAAAATTGCCTTTTATCTCTTTTTCATATATACCCATACATACCCCATAGTGTATATCCAGAAAAACTATAAGAACTTCCAGGCAGGGATGGTTTTGCTTTTGTTTAGGACTCAGGGCCCAGAATAGTGACTGTCTGAAGTCGGTGATTAATAAATGCTTGTGATTGAATGATGTAGATTTGCCACATTCAGAACAGAAGTGTCTATGGTAGAAGAATCCTAAAATAAAAGTCTTGTCTGAAGAAATTGAGTCTTAATAACCACAGTCTCACCTAGCTGAAAGATGAACAAATAATAACTAATTGGTTTTATAAAATAAATATGATATCCTGAGAACAAAAATGGAATTTTGAGTCTATGTTTCTCAAACAGATCAAGTCCTTCTAGGAATGGCAATGAGTTTTTTTTTCAGTCATTCTAATTTTTCTATTAATTAGAAAATCATCAATAAACACAAACATGTTCATAAACAAAGTCCAAAAAGTACTATCTTCAATCTATTATTTACAGCTTGTTTTTTGTATCTGTAAAATTCAAATGCATGTTAAATTTAGCAGTATAAATATCCCCTCTGCTTATCTACATCTCCTTCTGAGTCCCTGTTACTTTCCTTTGTGTGTTTTATAAATGTGCTGTAAACCCTAACTTGAAAGGCAATTTGTATGAGTCTCTTACCATACTGGTAGAGAGTGTAGGAAATAGAGAAGCTAGATCTGCTCTATTTCAAGTGCTGGGAGAGATACCTCATTCTAACCTCTCTTCAGGTCACTGGAAAGAAGCTGAAATGTAGAACTTCACTCAGGTCCCATTCCCAGCTTGCTTGATTTTCTTTTGCTCCCAAATTGGAAGGATAGATTTCTTTGCTATTTGCTATGAGAGTTCACTGTGGAACTGGTACATTTGGGAAGAAGGTCAAGTTTTAAGAGTATAGCTTGGGACCCACCTTCTTGTTAAAGAAAAATAATCAGGGAGTTACAGCTTGATCCTAGACTAATGATATATAAGGGAGCACATTGAGCACATAGCTCCCCTTAGGACAGCAGGAATTCGTCTCCTGGAGAAGAGCGGAAGGAAGGAGACACTAGAGATAGCTATTCTTGCTTCTCTAAGAGTGATATTTAAACAGACCCATATAGACATGCATAGCACCCCTTGTTACAGTGTCATTCACTATTTTTAATTTCTATGCCTATCAGCAAGACCACCAAGGGGAATTAACAATAGGATCAAACCTATCATCTTGGTCTCTTTAGCAACAAGTCTTAAATATTTTTAGTAAACCAGGCTAATAAAGAATGACTTGGTGAACAGAGCATGATGCATTCCTGGGACTGATTAGAAAGAAATCCAGAGCATTATGGTGTGTTGGGAAGAGCACTAGACTTGGGGGTCAGAGGATCTGGGCTAGAATTAGCTATTTACTATTCATTGAACTTGTACCAATCACATAACCGCTCTGAACCTCAATTATCTATTTTGCATATATACCCATACATACCCCATAGTGGATATCCAGAAAAACTATAAGAACTTCCAGGCAAGGATGGTTTTGCTTTTGTTTAGGGCTCAGGGCCCAGAATAGTGACTGTCTATGGGTCTGTCTGAACCTCAAAGTCCTTTCCAACTTTAAAATCTATTATTCTAAGGGAGGAGAAAAAAAGAGATGATAGTGATGATGACAATGATGATGATGATGATGATGATGACGATGGTGGTGGTGGTGGTGATGATGATGATGGTGATGAAGATATAGACTGGAAGAATATGACCTAAAAGAGAAAGCAAAGAACTTCTAAATAATAGGACATCTTCATAAAGCAAATAAGAAAGGCAAGATAAAATAGTGATGGGGGGAATTTCAGTTATCAAGGCAGCTGCTAGAAAATTCTCTGCTAAAAGCTGAGTAGCTAACAAATTATTGGCTTATTTTAATCACTCAATTATTGCAAAAGTGAGGAAATAAGGGGCGGCTAGGTGGTGTAGTGGAT
The DNA here is from genome assembly GCF_037893015.1 of Macrotis lagotis. Classification (NCBI taxonomy): domain Eukaryota; kingdom Metazoa; phylum Chordata; class Mammalia; order Peramelemorphia; family Peramelidae; genus Macrotis; species Macrotis lagotis. The sequence continues at coordinate 31,332,735 of NC_133663.1, read as the reverse complement.
AAAGCACCGGCCTTGGAGTCAGGAGTACCCGGGTTCAAATCCGGTCTCAGACACTTGATAATTACCTAGCTATGTGGCCTTGGGCAAGCCATTTAACCCCATTTGCCTTGCAAAAACCTAAAAAAAGTGAGGAAATAAATGAGGGGAACTTCTCTATTTATTATGACCAACAAGGAGGGAACTGGTTGCTAGAATGATACTTAGGTAGGTGTGTAGGTGGGGAGAAGTGACCAATTTCTCTTAGAATTTGGGAAAGTAAAAGAAAGGCCAAGCATAGTAAATCTGGAGGAAGTTTTATTTAGTTTGGAGGAAAAAATAGGCAGATCAGCCCAGAAGAAATGGAAAGTTCTCATTAATAAAATTCCGAATTTAATAAAAAGAGAGAGAATAAGAGACAAAGACAGAGACACAGATGTAAAAAGAGCAAAAGTAACAATTTCCTTTTTAACAAAATTATTAGATGGGTCAAGAGAATTCTGGAGTTTTAGTTTACCTAGATTTCAGCAGTTAACAAAGTCCTACATATTCTTTTAGGCAAGACAGAGGCATAGGCTTGAAACAGATGTAATGGCTTGACCCTCTCTCTCTTTTCTCCACCCACCCACCCCCCACCAATTTAACCATTAATGTAAAGATATCAATGGAAAGTAGAGTACCTCAGGTTGCTGTGCTTGACCTTGTGCCATACAACATTTTTATCGATGATTTGAATTTGAATTTTATAATATTTACAAATGGCCCCAGTCTGGGAGGGATAGGTAAGATGTCATTTGACATTCAGGATCCAAAAGATCTTGGCAGCCTCTACCACACACTGGGTGGATTCTAAGACAATGAGATTTATGTCTCAGAATCTGAGATGGTCATTTTATTTTCTGCCTCATATCACAGTAGTATCCATAGTTGAGGATGATGCTAATGACCTATGGCATTCTCAGTACTCTTTGGCAACTTACAGCATATTTGTTTCTCCAGGGTTAGGTATTATAGTGATTGTTTAACTTTTGTTCTTGATGTCCTGAACTAAAAAAAGGCTTCAAAAAAAATGCCCTAATTCTCTAAGTAATTATATTTTAATATAAAATGTAACACATAGGTAAGAATATTATTTATTAATTCACTGCTAATTTGGTCTACATTCTGGTGTATTTGTTTTTCAACCCACACTAAATACTTATCAGCAGCCATGTGCTTATTTAACTTTAAACAGTTGGAATTTAATATTTGAAAGCCACCAGCACCACCTGCTGCTGAAAGAACAGATGGCAAGTAAAATTCCCAATTTAGCAATCTGCAACAAAGGATAACCTTAGTTCTGCAGTGGGAGAACCTGGTTCACATATCATCTCTGATGTCTATTATGTGGGTAACCTTGAGCAAGACATCTAACTTCCTGGGATTCAGTTTCATCAAATGCAACATGAGGAGGTTGGACGAAATGACCTCTTGATTCCCTTTCAATTATAGGATCCTTTAGTTCTTGAACAGACTGATCTCCAATAAAGATCTGCCTGAGATCTAAGTTAACTTCATGATTTGAACAAATTACTCATATTTATAATTCTTTGAACTTTTTGCTAAGCATTCAAGATACTTTACAATACAGTACCATATTACCTCTATAGACATCATCACCAACATCATCACCACCACCACCACCACCACCATCATCATCATCATTAATATTTATTTTGCACCTTAAGGTCTATAAAGCATTTTACATATGTTAACTTATTTAACACTTCATTCATTTCATGTAATTTCTCTGTATGTTTTAATTAATCAATCAACTAGTACTTATTAATTCCACTGTGGCAGAGGGAAACAAAGAGAATTCTGAATTCTGACTCCCTTACTTTAACCAGTGAATTGGTAGGGATGAGAGAAATTGCAGTCAGTATTGGGGGATATGACCAGGCAGGCAGTGGCATCTGAAGGGTAACAAGTCTCAGTGGGATACAAAAGATTAAAGAAACAAGGAAATGGATAGTGAAGCCAAGACGGCAGAGTAAAGGCAGGGACTCCCACAAGCTCTCCCCCAAGCCAGTCCAAATACCTTTAAATAATAACTTTAACTAAATTCTAGAGTAGCAGAACCCCCAAAAGACTAAGTGAAACAAGTTTCTAGCTCAAAACAATTTGGAAGATCTACAAGAAGGGTCTGCCCAGTCATGTGGAAGCAAATTGGCTCCAGCCATCCGGGAACAGACCAAGGGGAACCTGGGTCCATGGCAGCGGAACAGTTATCAGATTTCTCAGCCCAGGGATTGCCAAGGAAAATTGGGAAGAAAAGCAGGAAAATTCCCCAAAGTGAGATTGGAGCCTAGTCCTGAGCAGGCTTCAGCACAGACCCAGCCCCTGGAGACCAGGAGCGGGTCTGGGAAGCCACTTGGCTGCTGCTTCCAGAGCACTCAATTCAGGATGTTAAGGGGGTCTGGAGAGGTTGCAGAGGTTTCTTTGCTATCCCTGAGGCAAGACTCTCCACCCTGGAAGCAGAGCCCACCTTAACAAAGAGTTAAAACCAGGCCATAAGATGGGGAAATAAGCAAACAACAGAAAAAAAAAAATCCGACCATAGACAACTACTTTGGTTCTATGGAGGATCAAAATACACACTCAGAAGATAACAAAGTCAAAGATCCTACATCCAAAGCCTCCAAGAAAAAATATGAATTGGTCTCAGGCTGTGGAAGAGCTCAAAATGATTCTTGAAAATCAAGTAAGGGAGATAGAGGAAAAATTGAGAAGACAAATGAGAGCAATGCAGGAAAATCATGAAAAACCAAGTAAGCATCTTCATGAAGGAGATACAAAAAATACCAAAGAAAATAACATGTTAGAAACCAGCTTGAGTCAAATGGAAAAAGAAAGTCAATGCCTTAAAAAGAATGCCTTAAAAAGCAGAATTGGCCAGATGGAAATGGAGATACAAAAGCTCTCTGAAGAAAATAATTTCTTCAAATGTAGAAATGGAGCTAAAGGAAGCTGATGACTTTGTGAGGAAACAAAGAAAGAATAAAACAAAATCAAAAGAAAGAAAAACTAGAAGAAAATGTGAAATATCTCTTTGGAAAAACAATTGACCTGGAAAATAGATTCAGGAAAGATAATTTAAAAATTGGGTTACCTGAAAGTCATGACCAAAAAAAAAAAAGCCTATGCATCATCTTTTAAGAAATTCTCCAGAAAAATCACACTGATATCCCAGAATCAGAAGGTAAAATAGAAATCGAAAGAATTCAACAATCACCTCCTGAAAGAGATCCAAAAAGGAAAACTTCTAGTATTACAGTCAAATTCTAAAACTCCCTAGTCAAGCAGAAAATATTACAAGCAGTTAGAAAGAAATAATTCAAATATCTGGAGCTACAGTCAGAATTACACAAGATTTAGCAGTTTCTACATTAAGGGCTTATAGGGCTTGGAATATGATATTCTGGAAAGCAAAAAAAAAAAAACAACTTGGATTACAACCAAGAATCACCAGCAAAACTAAACATTCTTTTTCAGGGGGAAAGATGGACTTCCAATGAAATGGGACTTTCACACTTTCCTGTTTACAGAAAGATTGATCTCCAAGTAGAGGACTCAGGTGAACCATAGAGGGGGTGGACAGGAAGAACTAATTATGAGGAACTTACTGATGTTGTGCTGTGTGTATTCCTGCATGGGAAGATGATAATGATAATCATATGAGCCTTCTCATTTATAAGGACAGTTAGAAGGAGCATACATACATATACATATATATATATATATGTATATACAAGACAGAGAAGAGAGTTGAATTTGAAGTTATAATATATTATAAATATGGAATTAATGCAGGATAGAGGAGTGCACTGGGAGAAAGGGTAAAGAGAGGTAGAATGGGCTAAGATATTTCACATAAAAGAAGCAAGAAATGAGCAGTGAAATGGAAGAGGGGAGAGGTGAGGGGGAGTAAGCCTTCACTCTCATCGGATGTGGCTCAGAGAAGGATTTAACACACACACTCAGTTGGGTATAGAAATCTAGCTTATCCTAGAGGAAAATAGGAGAGGAAAGGGATGAGAGAAAGGGGACAGGGGAAGGAGAAGGTGGGTGTAGGTGATAGAAGAGAAGGAAGATCATGGGAGAGGGTAATCAGATACAACACACTTATGAGAAGGGTCAGAGTGAAATAAAAGAGAGAGAATAGAATAAATGGAGGTGAGGATGAATAGAATTGAGGGAAAAACAGGTAATAATAGCAACTGTGGGGAAAAAATGTTGAAACAATTTCTCTGATGGACCTTTGATTAAGAATGTTATCCATGGGGCAGTGGTTAGAACATCATCCCTGGAGTCAGGAGTACCTGAGTTCAAATCTAACCTCAGATGCTTAATAATTACCTAGCTGTGTGACCTTGGGCAAGCCACTTAACCCCATTTGCCTTGCAAAAAACCTTAAAAAGAAAAAAGAAGAATGCTATCCATCCCAAAGACAGAGCTAATGGTTTCTGAATATAGACTGAAGCATACTTTTTTCCCTCACTTTCTTTTTCTTGAGGTTCTCCTTCTTTATGAAGGGGGAGTTACTTTACAACGTGACTATTATAGTAATGTGTTTCATGGCTACATATATTTAACCTATATCAAGTAACTTACTTTCTTGATAGGGGGGAGTAGGGTGGGAGGAAGGAAGATAATTTGGAACTCAAGGTTTTGGAAGTAAATGTTGAAACTTGCTTTTGCATGTAGCTGGGGGGGGGAATTTAAAAATAAATAAATTCATTGGAAAAAACGAATTGGAAACTGTGGGCATTCACATAAAAAAAGAAATAAGGAAATGGTACAAAATAAAAAGTGATATGAAGCAGGAATTCCAGGATGCATAATGGAAAGGAAGGTTAGATCTGCAATAGGAGATTGAAAAGGTAACAGAGAGGTGTGGGAATGAGGAGATGGACAAATTGGAATTGGGAAAATTGTTTCCTTCTCAACCTTAGTTGGGAAGAATAGATCGTTCTTGCTGATCATGGATTCTGGATTTCTGGAATAAAGAGAGTAAGAGGAAGTAGGAATGTGTTGATTAATGGAAAAATAATTCAAACAGAATATCAGTGAGATCTGTTGACAAAAGAAGTTTCAGCACAGTCCTCAATACTGCTGTGTCCTAGGGACATCAGAGACCCCACTTCATGACAGGCATGCTTAGGAGGTGATGCTACCCTATCCTACCTCAAATCACCAACTGCTACTAAAAATTGGCACCTATGATTCAACAAGTCCAAAACAGAACTAATTTTTTTTTACCTCCATATCCATCCCCTCTTCTGAACTTCTGGATTTCTGCCCCAGACACCACTATCCTTCCAGTCCGACCAGGTTCAGAATTTTCCAGTGTTCCTTGATGCCTAACTCTTCTCCCTCCACACACATACAATCAGTTGCCAAGTCTTGTTCATCCCATCTCTCTGTCTCAGGTTGTCCATTCTCTCAACTTACATAAACATCACCCTGGTTCAGATCCTCATCACCTCTGGACTTGACTATGCAAGACTGCAAATTGACTCTACAATTGTTCTCTGCTCTCCTATTCACCCTCCACACAACCAACAAACTGATATTCTTAAGTCATAGGTTCAATTATGTTACTTCCCAAGTCAAGAGGCTCCCTAATGCCATATGTAGCATTTAAAGTTTTTTCACAATCTCCTATATTCTAGGGAACAGCCGAATTGACTTTTTGTTACTCCTCACAAAGGGATTTCTTTCCATAGACTGTCAACAATGCCTAGGAGGCGCTGCTCCTCCTCATCTCCACTTCTCAGAATTCCTAGCTTCATTCAAAAATCAATTTAAGCATCACCCTCTACATATATAAAGTCCCTTTCTCATCCTTCAAGTTACTAGAGCCTCCCTGCTGAAAGAACATTTATTTGTTTTGTACATATTTTATATATTTCCACATGTGCACGTCAGCTCCCCCAATGGACTGTAAATTTCTTAGGTAAGAAGTGTTTAATTTTTGTCTCTCTATATATACTCAATAGAAGCATGGTACTTGGAATGTGATAATGACTTAATAAAGCTTTTTGATGAATAGATGGATAGCTGGATCAATATCCAATAATTTTTTAGTCTGTTCATTATATCTTTAAGAGACCTCCAGGGTCTAGAGGAATGAACAGTTTGTAGACAACTTAGTAAATATTTATTGTTTGTTATTATGTATTGGGTCCTTGTTATCAGGAAATATTTTTGTGATCCCTGCTTATCAATAATATTAAAAACACTATATGTAGCATCTCAATATCCATTTTAATGGTAACCAACTCCAATATACCAAAACCACAATGTGTGCATTGAACTAAAGGATTACCAAAAGGAGATGATTGCCCAGTGAGTGGGAGTTCACGGCTAAAATGTCATTTACAAATATACAAATTCACACACTCCTAGAAAAATAGTCACTGAAAAAGGCAGAACTAAAGGCTAGAAGCCTCAGAATCTCTAGGAACCATAGAAAGCAGGGTATTTACTAAGCCCCTCTGCTCTATCAAGACACATACAAACTGCCAGAATAGTGTATGAGTTCCCCAGTGAGTAACAGTCAGCATGACCTAGTACTTATAGTTAAATGATACCTCCAGAAAGAAAATTTAATCAAGATATATCAATCTGAATCAAAAATAAAAATTCTTTCCCAAAGAATACTTGGGTCAAGATACAAATTATAGAAATACCCAAAATAGGCATAATGAAAACAGTAATTTCAACATTTAAAATGAATGAGTTGCTGCTAATACAGTTGTCAGAAGTAAATTTATACCTATGAAGAATTTTATTACCAAAAAAGATAAGAGTAGATGAGTATCCATTTTAATTTTTTAAATCAACAAAAGACCCAAAGAAGATATTACTAAAAAACAAAATGTAATATTAATAATTGAAAGTAAAATTCTGACAAAACTTGTCAAGCATGAAACTGTATTTTCTTATCTACCTGTTCCTTTCCTATGGGTCTGACTACTTCACTGCTCCTTTTCCACTTACTTTGTTAGTATTCCCCAAAGTTCAGTCCTATGTATTCTCCTGGACTTCCTTCTTCAATAATTTCAACTGTTCTCATGGGTTACCCATTATCTCCATGTAGATGACTCTCAAATATATGATATATCTAATTTGAATGTCTTCTCTGCATATTAGTTCCATATCTCTAATAATCTGCATATCTCCACAGAGATGACTTCCTGATATTTCACATTCAATCTGCCTAAAATGAGCTCTTCATCTTACCCCTACAACCTGTCCTTTCTTCCAACTTCCCTGTTCCCACTGATGATAAAAATGTCACCCAAGGTCACAATTTTGGCAACACTTTTGACTCTTTCCTCTCTCGCTCTCATTTCTAATTCAGAGTCAAGTCCTATTGATTCTCCCTTCACACTTCTGGGCATCCTTCCTCTTCTCTCCACTCACAGTACCCAGCTCCCTAGTTCAGGTTCTCGTCTCTTCTCATATGGATCATTGTATTAACGTTTAACTGGTCATTATGCCTCTAGTTTTCCCCTCCTCCAATCTATCTACCACTCAGATACAATACAGTCCTCCTAAAATGCACAGAACTGAATATATTATTGCCTTACACACAAGTCTTTAGGGACTTCCCATTGCTTCTAGGATAAAATAAAGATTCCTTACACAAGTATTGGAGACCCTCTACAGTATGGCTCCAACCTCCTTTCTAGATTTTTTAAAACACTTTTATTTCTTGTATATTACGTTCTGCCAAACTATCTTGCTGACTGTTCCCTAAATTTGACTCACTATCACTTATCTCTGAGTATTTTACAAGTCAGCATGCTTTGAATGCATTTCCTGCTCTTAGAATCCTTCTCTTCCTTCAAGGCTGAAGAGGCCACCTCCTCTTTGAAGGCCCTCAGATTCCCACTTCCACTTTCCACTCCAGCTGAACAAGTTTTCTCCCTCCTCAGATTTTTTGAGGTCCTATGTTTGGATAACTCTTCTCCCCACCCCCCCAGCCCCATGTACTGTACGTTTAATCACACTTAACTATTTACACATGGCATTATCTTTAACAGATCATAAACTACATGATTATGCCAAGACCAAAGACAACTATGGCTTTTGAGATGGCAGAGGGAGAAGGAATGCCACAGTATACTGCTTAAAAGCCACTGTGGAGGCAAGAGCAGCAAGAGGGTCCCAGAGTCAGAAGAGTGAGTCAAGCTCTGACTCACATGGGCTGTGGAAGCCAGGGCACGTCCTGTAGAATTCTCAGTGCTCTGGGCAGAGGAGGTGTCAACCTCCATTGAGAGAATGAGTTTCCTTACCAGGATTTCTCCATGCCAGGGTAATCACACATCTAACTAAGAAAAAAAAATAACCACATTGTTGACTCATAATAAGCTTTGGATGGAACCTATGATTTCAACAGTCTCAGTAACACCAGAAAGGAAATTCTAGTACCAAAGCAAATTGGTGCCTATGCTGCTGAAACTTCTAGCCTTATAGAGTTTGCTCAATATACCTAATATATATATATATATATACATATATATCACATATGTATACCTAATATATATACAATATAAATCACACATATACATATATACTATATATATATACATACATACATACATATGTACATATATATAGTAAAACCTTTATGCGTATATAATGCATTGAGCAGAATCCAGTCCTTTGAAGGGACCCCATACCTAATTCTCATATGCCACCCTGAGTGCAATCAAAGATTTTTACCCATATTTAGGGAAACCTAGCCAAGAGTTATTCCCAAGCTTTATTTAAAAAATTTCTTGAGCAACTCTAGGTAGAACTAAAAAGAAAAAAAGAGTCACCCTTGTAAGATCAAAGATTTAGAGCTAGATGGTTCTTTTTTTTTAGGTTTTTGCAAGGCAAACAGGGTTAAGTGGCTTGCCCAAGGCCACACAGCTAGGTAATTATTAAATGTCTGAGACCGGATTTGAACCCAGGTACTCCTGACTCCAAGGTCGGTGCTTTATCCACTATGCCTAGATGGTTCTTAAAAGGTATCAAATGCACCCTCATCATATTGAAATGAGAACAATGAGTGATTTGCCTAAGGTCACATGGCAATGAAGTGGTGGAGCTGAGAACTCACCAGAGGTCCTCTAATTTCAACCCACTCCTCATTCTCTGTGTCTTGGGGTCATTGATGGGCTAACCCTTCGGATATGACCTGGTCTGCTATGTGAGCCAAGAGCCTGGGTCATGGTAAGCTATAACTTTGTTTTTAGCTTGCACATATTTTGCATTTATTTATCTGTGTAAAATGTTGCTCCCTGTCCCCTTCTTCTCCCTCCCTGTAGTATATAAGCACTCCAAGGGCAAGGACTATACTGATTTTAGCCTTTGTATCCCTTAGTGCCTAACCCAGGATCTGGACCAGCATGAAAATGTAATAAATTTAAATGAATTTAATTAGAGTGCTTTATAAACCTTAAAGTCCTTCATAGAGGAGATAGAATTTGAAATGACCTTTAAAGAATGAATGGGCTTTCCTTGAGCAGAGATGTAGGAGAGAGGGCAATGCAGGCATAGGGATTAGTCAGAGGAATGTAAGGAGTTGAGGCCACATAGGTTGCCTTTGGGAGATGAACAACCTAATTCAGCTGAAGGCCTAGTGCCAGATTGTGGAAGGTCTTAAATACCTCAGCAAGGGAGCCAGTGATTGAATCTATGCAAAAGGAAGATGAACTTTATTGCTCTGTAATGACTGCATCCTTTAGAGGGATCTAATGAGGTTATTCTAAAAAGTGTACAGAGACTGGCACAAATTGGAGCTATATCACAGTTTTTTTCTTCTCCTCAAGTACAAAACTATGTGATAGATGACTATGTACACATACAAGATGAACTCAATAGATTGGAATATTGGATTTGAAACCAAAAAAGCTGGAATTTAATTGAAATAAAATCATTCAAAATTTTTTTTTTATAAAAATCAACCATACAAATGCAGGTTATGCCAAGTCTTTGTGATTTATCACTTGAAATTCTGCTTAATCCCAAATTCAGTAGGAGTCAATAACAGTGCTTTCTTTTATTTTTGCTAAACTAAAGGGAAGTCATTTCATTCTACTGGGTATTTGTCAGACCATGTCTAGAGAATTGTGATCAGGCTTTGTTTCTGCATTTAAAAAGACATACTGACAAACTACACTGCCTTTGCTTTCTTCCCATTCATGGCCACACTTACTGAAAAAAGTTAAGGGAATTTGGTGCCTTCCCTTCCACTCACCTCTCAATCCTTTTCAATCTAATCTATGGATACAGAACTGGGAAAACCCCTTCTTCACAGAACACTGATTATCCTCTTAACACTAAATCCAAAGGCTTAAATTAATCCTTATTTTCCTTGACTTCTTAAAGGGCTTCTGACTCAGAGAGGTATGTGAAGGAGTAAGTGGGGCTTGGCAGGAGCATAAAGCATGAAAAACAACCAAAAAATGTGTAATGAGATTGAAAAGTATATTGGAACCAAGTTGTAAAGGATTTAAAATTCCAAAGTTTTTTATTTGATTCTGAAATCAACAAGGAATTACTAGGTTCCCCCCTTTGTTATTGTTGTTTGTCCTTCATGTTCAAAGAGGACCAATAGCATCATGTAAATGGTGTCAGCTGACATGGTTAAATCTGTACTTACAGAAATCCACTTTGGTAAATGACTGGAAGTCGGATGGGAGTGGGAAGGTTCTTGAGGCAGCTACCAATGGAGGGGCCTTTGCAATAATCCTAGAGAGGGATGATGAGGGGCTGAGATGAGGCAGTCACTGTATGGCCAGAAAGATGGGTTGGATTCAGGGGGTTCTGTGGAGGTAGAAATGGTACGATTTGGCAACTGATCAAATATGTGAGATGGAAGGAAGGGTGGACTGGAAAATAATGGTGGGAAAGGCTAAAAGAATGATATGCCTTTGACAGAAATAAAGAAATCTGGAAGAGTGGTGAGGTTGGAGAGAAAGACAATACTCTGATACACTGAGTTTTGAATGCCTTGAGGTCACCCAGTATGACATGTCCAATAGGCAAGTGGGCAGCGCAGGACTAGATATCTGGGAGGAATCTGCATAGGAAATCTGATGAGGCTATCAGAATCTTGTAAGAATACTCACAAATAGGGGACACTATGGAGAAGAGCTAACAAAAGAGATCTGGTCATAGGGAGGTGAGCCAGCAGTTAGTAGTACTATAAAAGAAACCAAAAGAGGACAGAGTATCTAGATGGAGATCAGGTCAACAGTGTCAAATGCAGCTGAGGAGTTTAAAATGATTAGGCCTGAGAAAAGACCATTGGATTTGGAGATTTGGTATAGTGGCTAGAACGCCAGGTCTGGAATCAGGAAGACTAGAGTTCAAATCCAATCTCAGACATTTAACAGCTATTGGGACAAGTCATTTCACCCTATTTGTCTCAATTTCCTCATATGGAAAATGAATCAAAGAAGGAAATGTCAAATCATCACTCTAGTAACTTTGCCAAGAAAATCCCAAATGGGGTCACAAAGAGTTGGACATGAATGGAAACAACATATTTCAAAGAAAGGAGTTTCAATTAAATAATGAGATCAGAAGCCAATGTACAAAGGATTGAGGAATGAGAGGACAGATATGGAAGCCAACAGGTAGACAGTTTTTTAAAGAGTGTAGGTGAGTTAGATAATAAGCATTTATTAAGTGCCTACTATATACCAAACATTAAGCTGAGCACTAGGATTCAAAGAAAGAAAGAATATTGCCCCCGGTCTCAAGGAGGTTATGCCAAGTCTTTGTGATTTATCACTTGAAATTCTGCTTGACCGAGCTGTGGCCTCATGGAGGAACACTCCTGAAAAGAGCTCAGCAAGAACAACCCAGAGGTTCGAGTTCTCCTGAACACCCCATACATTGCAGAGGATGGGAGGAGAGGCAGGGGACTACTTGAATGAAGGATAGAAAGGAGAAATGCAGTGACAATGAGGGGAAGAAAGGAAAGAGGAAGGAAAAAAACTTTGATATAGCCCTAATTTGTGCCAGTCACTGTTAGAATAATCTCATTAGATCCCTCTAAAGGTTGCAGTTATTACAGAGAAATAAAGTTCATAGATTCAATCACTAACTCCCTTGCTAAGGTATTTAAGACATTCCACAATCTGGCACTAGGCCTTCAGCTGAACTGGGCTATTTATCTCCCAAAGGCAACCTATGTGGCCTCAACTCCTTACCTTCCTCTGACTAATCCCTATGCCTGCATTGCCCTCTCTTTCACATCTCTGCCCAAGGAAATCCCATCCATTCTTTAAAGGTCATTTCAAATTCCATCTCCTCTATGAAGTCTTCCCTTTATTCCTTCCCCACAAGAGACCCCACATACCCCTTCTCTTATCTACATATTATGGTCTGACAATCAGCTGCATTTCCCCACCAAATCTGAATTGAACAAAACTTGGGCGTAGCTTATATAATCAATGGGTTTCTTTGAATATAGCCTGTGTGTTATCCTTTCTGAGAGCTCTTAAGTTAGTGGTGTAGCCTATATTCAGGAGTATCCTATTAGACTTTGAACTTCATGATTCATGACATGGGGTATATGGGATGTTCAGGGAGAACTGGAACATCTGGTGTGAAGGTTGCTCATTCACATTTGGTGCCCACCTTCATTTATATTCACCTGTGGCTCTAAGAAGCTGTATCCCAGTAAAACTGTAGAGAAAACAGGAAAACCCAGTCTGTGGTTAACCCAGCATGTCGCAAACCTATCAGTAAATTAAGGGATGTCTGCTCTAAGCATGTGAAGACTTCCCCCAGTAGAATGGGTAGATGAGAGCAATTTGTTCCAATGGCCATGAAGGTGGCTGTAGCAGGTAGTAGGAGAGCTTAGAGCTCAGTCAGTCATTGAAGACACCAAGGTCATCCACTGCATGCTGGGTCATCTCCAGTCATCCGGATTTTGCCTTGCCACTGGTCTTTCATGAAGAAAGAGAGAGCCTGATGACTCTGTGACATTCAGCCTCAATTAAATCTGATAATTTATGACAAATCATCACCTCATGATAGCATCAATCCTCCCCAAAAGAAGGTCCAAGAATGGGAACTGACATATTAGGCTTTAAAGTTTGGGAAGTACATTACATCCATGATCTCATTTCATCCTCACAACCAGCTGGGCAGGTAGATACTACAGGTATTATCACTCTTTTCCAGATGAGAAGATGAAACACAAAGAGGCTGAGACTTGCCTTGGATCACTTCAATATAAGGGTGAAACAAACAAAAAAGTTGAAGTGGGGAGGTTTAGCCTGGAGAAGAAAAGGTAATTGATGTCCTAAAATATCTGAAGGACTAACATGCAGAAGATAATCTTCCCAAGATGTTCCAGAAGATAGAAAAAAAATTTTAGCACTGCTTGTTGAAAATTATAAAACAACAGACATTGGGTCAATATAAGGAAGAACATATAATCAGAGATGTTCAACAATGGAAAGGGAGTTCCTCCAGAAGTGGAAATTTCCATCCCTAGCTGGAACCAAATCACCCAAAAAGATAGGTGCATTGTAGAAGGCAATTCCTGCATTGAAGTCTTGATAGATGACTTCTAAGATCACTTTCAATTCTAAGAGGAAATGGTCTCAAATTTATCAAAAAGACTGCTACCACATTCTGAAGTCCTGGAGATTTTCTATTCCAATGCCTTCTACAGGACCTTCTCTCTGCTCTGGACAGAAAGTATATCTATTTACTTATATTCAGGTTGTCTCACTCATCAAGGTAGAACTATCTTTTGCCTTTTTTTGGATCCCCACTGGTACATATCAAGCCCCTACTAAATGTTTCTTAAGTAGCACATAGTAAATGATTAATAATAGCCAGTGGTTACTTTTACTTTTTTGTAGTCTTCCTTCACTGATAGAAAATTGAGAATTGTGTCCCTGTACAGTGGACATCTACTCTAGCTGGGTCATAATGTACTTTTGTAACAACTTTTGAAATTAAGTTGCTTTAAATACCATACCTTTTGGCAGGGACCATGAGAGACAAAACCAGAAAGATAGCCCTTGTCTTCACAGAGTTCACCATCTGGGGGAGGGGAAGAGAGGGTTGGGGCTGGAAGGGAACATGTTCCCAGAAAATTAAATATAAAATAAACTCAAAGTAATTTGGGAGAGGGTGGAGAAGGGGGGCTGAAAACTGGAGAAGAGGAACTGAGGGACAAGAAAGACCTTATGTGTATAATCAAATGCAGAAAGACAGAAATAATAAATACACACTTCTCAGACCATGATGCAATAAAAATGACATGCAATTAAGGGTCAGGGAAAGATAAAGCAAAGATAAACCAAGAACTAATTGGAAATAACTTTATCTTAAATAATGGGCAAATAATAGAAATAATCAATAATTATATCCAAGCAAATGATAATAACAAGACATGATACCGAAATTTATGGGATGCAGCCAAGGCAGTTTTGAGGAGAAACTTTCTGTCTCCAAAAGCATGAATGAAATAGAGAAAGAGGAGATCAATGAATTGGGTATGCAACTAAAAAAGCTAGAAAAAGAACAAATTAAACATCCTCAATTAAATACCAACTTAGAAATTCTCAAAGCAATAATAAAATGGAAAGCAAGAAAACCATTGATCTCATAAATAAAACTAAGAGTTGGTTTTATGAAAAAGCCAATAAAATAGACAAACCTTTGGTTAATCGGATTTTAAAAAAAGAAAGATAACCAAATTGACTATCAAAAATGAAAAGGGTGAACTAACCACCAATAAGGAGGAAATTAAGAGAGATAATTTGGAGATAATTTGCCAAACTGTATATCAAAAAATCAGATAACTTGAGTGAAATGGATGAGTACTTACAAAAATACAAACTGCCCAGATTAACAGAAAAGGAAATAAATTACTTAAATAACTTCATTTCAGAAAAAAGAAATCAAAGAAAGCATCAATAAACTCCCTAAGAAAAAGTCTCCAGGTCCAGATGGATTTACAAATGAATTCTACCAAACATTTAAGGAACAATTATTCTATATAAACTATTTTAAAAAAATAAGAGAGGAAGAAGTTTTGCCAAACTCCTTTTATGACATCATTATGGTTCAGGAAGAACTGAAACAGATAAAGAAGATTATACACTGATCTCCCTAATGAATATTTTTAAATACTTTTTTTTTTTTTAGTTTTTTGCAAGGCAAATGGGGTTGTCGCTTGCCCAAGGCCGCACAGCTAGGTAATTAAGTGTCTGAGACCGGATTTGAACCCAGGTACTCCTGACTCCAAGGCCGGTGCTTTATCCACTACGCCACCTAGCCGCCCCCCTAATGAATATTGATGCAAAAATCTTAAGTAAACTTTTAGCAGTGGGACTATAGCAAGTTATTACCAAAATAATACACCATGATCAGGTTGGATTTATACAAGGCAGGCAGGGATGGTTTAACATTAGGAAAATACTCAACATAATTAAACATATCAATAGCAAAAGCAACAGAAATCATTTGATTAACTCAATTGATGCTGAAAAAGCCTTTGATAAAATACAACATCCATTCTTATTAAAAACACTAGAAAGTTTAGGAATAAATGGAGTTTTCCTTAAAATAATAAATAGTATCTATCTAAAAACCTTCAACAAATAGTATATTTAATGGGAATAAACTCAGAGCATTTCCAATAAGATCAGGGATGAAACAAGGATGCCCATTATCACCATTACTATTCAGTATAGTATTAGAAATGCTAGCAGTAACAATAAGAGAAGAAAAAGAAATTGAAGGAATCAGAATTGGCAAGGAGGAAGCAAAACATTCACTCTTTACAGATGATATATATACCTAGAGAACCTGGAAAAATCATCTTAAAAATTCCTTGAAACAATTAACAAATTCAGCAAAGTAGCAAGATACAAAATAAAAAGAGAAAGAGAAATTCCATTTAAAATAACTATAGACAACATTAAATACTTGGGAATCTATCTCCCAAGACAAACCCAGAAACTGTATGAACACAATTATAAAGCACTCCTCACCCAAATAAAGTTAGATCTAAACAATTGGAAAGATGTTAAATGCTCATGGTTGGGTAGAGCGAATAAAATAAAAATGACAATTCTACTCAAATTAAATTACTTATTCAGTGCCATCCCAATCCAACTACCAAATAACTACTTTACCAAGCTAGAAAAATAGTAATAAAATTCCTCTAGAGCAACAAAAGGGCAAGAATAGCAAAGAAACTGCTGAAAAACACATGAAGGAAGGTGACCTAGATCTCAAACTATACTATAAATCAGCAGTCATCAAAACTGCCTGGTACTGGTTAAAAAATGGAGTAATGGACCAGTGGGTTAGGACAGGTTCCAAAGAAACTGCAGTAAAATGACTACAGTAATCTACTGTTTCACAAACCCAAAGACATCAGTTTCGGGGATAAGAACTCACTATTTGACAGAAATTGTTGGGAAAACTGGAAAATGGCGTGGCAAAAACTAGGCATCAAGCCACATCTCATACCCTACACCAAAATAAGGTCAAAATGGGCACAGGATTTAGACATGAAGAGTGATATCATAGATAAATTAATAGATCAAAACTACTCTATCTGACCTATGGAAAAGGGATACATTCATGACCAACCAAGAATTAAAGCACATCATAACCTGCAAAATGAATGATTTTTGACTATATTAAACTAACATTAGGAAAATACTCAGAGAGCTGCTGCCAAAATGAGAAGGAAAGCAGAAAACTGGGAAACAATCTTCACAACCAAGAGTTCTGATAAAGATCTCATTTCTAAAATATATACATAAATGCATTGAATTTATAAGGTTACAAGTCATTCCCCAAAGGATATGAACAGTTTTCAAGTGAAGAAATTAAAGATATATAATCATATGAAAAAATGCTCCATTGAGCATCGATTAGAAAAATGCAAATTAAAACAAAAATGAGGTATCATCTCACACCTACTAAAGTGGCCAAGATGAGAAAAAGAGGACATGATAAATGTTGGAGAGGTTGTAGGAGGATTGGGACATTGATGCATTGCTAGTGGAGTTGTGAAAAGATTCAGCCTTTCTGGAGAGCAATATGGAACTAAGCCCAAAGAGCAATAAAACTGTTCATACCTTTCGACCCAGTAATTCCAATTCAAGGTCTATATAGATACAGAAGAAATTATACAAATGGGAAAAGTCCTACATATTCCAAAATATTCATAGCAGCTTTTTTTGAGTAGCAAAGAATTGGAAATTGAAGGGATGCCCATCAACTGGGGAATGGCTAAACAAGTTGTTATGGTACATAAATACTTTGAAATACTACTATTCTTTAAGAAATCATAAATGGTGGAACTCTAGAGAAGCATGTAATGATCCACGGGATCTGATGCTGAGTGAAGGGAGCAGAACCAAGAGGAGATGAACAAATTCCTCTCAACAGTGCAGAGAGCTAGGACATGTATATTAAACTACTTATGGCCTTTATTATCCCTAAACAGAGGAAGAAAAACAAAACAAAACACACAGAAAAAAAATCCTTCCAAAACTGATGAACACTTAAAAATGATCTTTTATGTGTCTCTTTCCCTTCATTCTAATTCCTCATGCCAAAAATTACTCATTTATAAACATATTTAACAAAACATGTATGTAAAATGCTAGTCTGACTGTTTGCTGCTGAGGGGAGGGGGGGTGGGAAGGGAGAGTGGAGGGAAGTTTTGAAACTTGGAAATAGGCATGTTGTGCCTAAGGATGGGAGGCGGCTCTGAGCTCCTAAGCTTTGAACGGAGCTTGGTGGTTCTGAAAGGAAAATGTGAAGAGGGTGACTAAAGGCCAGGAGGAGCCCCCAGCTGCAAGTTGGGGTCCGAGAGTCACAGCACAGGGAGGTAGCTAGATGCTCAGTGAATGTGTGACTGCACCGGGGGGTCCTCTCAAGGGAGCCGCTTCTTTAGCAGATTCCCCCCAAGTATCTTCGGTGGCCAGGCTTTGCACGTCCGTCACTCCCCCCTTAGACCGTCGGCTCTTTGAGGTCAGGGCAGTCGTGTAGACATGTGAGGTGGTCCTAGGTCTTAGGCTGGGTGAGTGCTTGTTGAATCCAGGAGCTTATGGCCTACTGGGGAACCAGCGGTGAGTGGGGGCAGTGCCACACGTGGTGGGGAGGGGGCAGTGCCACACGTGGTGGGGAGGGGGAGGAGGTTGGGCCAGGGAAGGCAGGTGGGTCAACCAGCGGCAGGTGGCTGCGCCAGGGAGCCTTGGAGGAGCTCCCAGTCTGAGGAGGAAGGCAAGGGGAGCAAGGACGAGCCGGGGGCATGGGGTGAAAGGGGGTGGGGGCGGGAAAGGTGGGATTTTAGCTGGCACTGGAAACTGATGAGGAAGAAGGGGGAGGGGAAGGGAAATAAGGAGGAAGAGAAGATGGGGAGGAGGAAGAGGAGGAGGGAGGGGGAGAAATGGGATGGAGAAGGGAAGGAGAAAGAGAAGACGGGGAGGAGGGAGGAGGAGAAAGAGGAGGAGGAGAAGATGGGGAGGGGAAGGAGGAGGGGGCGGGGCGGGGGCACATCCAGGTGGCTCTGTCTGGGTCTCCCGGAGGTAGGTGTGAGGCTGGGCGGGGCTTGCTCGGGGCGGGGCTCCCTCGGGGCGGGGCTTCCTCGGGGCGTGGCTCCCCCGGGCGGGCCACGCCTCCACAGGGAGGAGCCGGGGATGCCGTTGCCATGGCAGCGCTGTCACGCGCGGAAGCTACCTCACTCGGGGGGCGTGGCTCCTCGGGGCGGTGGACGCCGGGGGCAGCGGGCGGGGGCCGGGCCGCGGAGGGGGGGGGGGCGGGAGCCGGCAGGCCGGACAGGAGTGGTGGAAGGCACGTGGGGTGGCCCAGCTTTCTTCACGTGACGGGGCGGGACTGCGGCCCCTAAGCCAATGGCAGGCCCAGGGGGCGGTGCCCGCGGGGCTCCGGGACCTATGGCGGGAAGGGGCGGGTCCGGGGCGGGGCGCGGGGCGGGGCCGCGCGGGCGGGAGGGGAAGGGGCGGGGCGTGGGGCGGGGCGCGGGCCGGGGCGGGTCCGGGGCGGGGCGCGGGTCCGGGGCGGGGCGCGGGCCGGGGCGGGTCCGGGGCGGGGCGCGGGTCCGGGGCGGGGCGCGGGCCGGGGCGGGTCCGGGGCGGGGCGGGGCTCCGGAGCATCCCGGCCGCCGCCGCCGCCGCAGTGGGCCCTGGGCGCGGAGCGCAGGCCCAGGCTCCTCCGGCCGCTGCCAGGTGAGCGCGGGCCCGGGCAGGCGGCGGGGCGGTGGGCCCGAGCGGGCGGCGGGCGGTGGGCCCGGGCGGGGCGGTGGGCCGGGGCGGTGGGCCCGGGCGGGGCGGTGGGCCCGGGCGGTGGGTCGGTGGGCCCGGGCGGGGCGGTGGGGCGGGGCCGCTGCGGGCTGCCTTTTGCGCCCCGGGCCGGGCGGGGGGAGGGGAGCGCCCCGCGCGGGGCCGGACGCACGGGGCATGCGCGGCGGGGGGGGCCGGGAAGTTGGCAGCCCCCCCGCCCCCAGGCCCCGCCGCCATGGCCGAGGACTTGGACTTCACCAGCGGCGACGCGGGCGCGTCCAGCACCTACCCCATGCAGTGCTCCGCCCTGCGCAAGAACGGCTTCGTGGTGCTCAAGGGCCGGCCCTGCAAGATCGTGGAGATGTCCACCTCCAAGACGGGCAAGCACGGCCACGCCAAGGTGACCGCGGCCCCGGGCCGGGCGGGCGCGGGGCGGCGGGCCCGGGCCGCGCTGACGCTCCCCTGTGCCGCAGGTCCACCTGGTGGGCATCGACATCTTCACGGGCAAGAAGTACGAGGACATCTGCCCGTCCACCCACAACATGGACGTGCCCAACATCAAGAGGAGCGACTACCAGGTGAGGCCGGGGGAGGGGGCAGCGGGGGCCTGGCACAAGCGGGGCCAGAGTGCCATCAGGTCCATGGGACTACCGTTTGCTGCAAAAAAGTCCGGGTTTCTGGGAACTTTGGCACCCCCCACGGGTGGTTGATTTCCGACCCGCTTGGCCAATCACAAGCAGAAGCTGGCCCCGGGCTGCAGCCCGTTTCACGCCACGCGTGAACACACATGATTGTGTCCCGCAGGTAGAGCCTTGGGAAACCAGGCTGGAGGGAGGGCACCGCAGCCCCAGCTAGAACATGGCTTGGAGCAGCTCTTCTGGGAGTGGGCAGCTGCCAGGCGGGGGTGGGGGGGGGTGGATGCTGGGGTGCTAGGAGAAACCACAAACGGGTCGTTTCAGAAAATTTGGGAAGATTTATTTGAACTGATGCAGAATGAAATGAGCAGAGCTAGAACTTGTATGCAGTGGCACCGGTGTGTGAGGGACTTAGCTGCTCTGTCCCCTGTGAAGGTCCACAGCAATCTCAAAGGACTCATAATGAAATGTGCTATCTGCCTGCACCGAGAACTGACGGACTTGGTGTAGACAGAAGCATATTTTTCCTTTTTCTTGACTTTTTCTTTTGGAATAATAATGAAAAATAGATTGTACATGACTTCATATGTGAAGTGATTAGTACGTTTAATTATGACTTCTCAATGGGTCTGAGGAGGAGGGAAAGGGGAAACCATTTGAAACTGAAACTGAGAAATAAAATTGATTTAAAAAAAGAAATTAGACAAGTTTTTCTAACTAGATCATTGCATTTCAATGTGTTGTCTTTTTTATAAAAAAAAAGATTATTTTTTAAAAAAATAGTCTCACTGAGTGAAAGGGAATGAAAACAGTAGCTTAACAGCATCATATAGTTTGAGTCTCCTTACTGTTCATCAACCAAATTGTCACTGGCAAAGCAAACAATTGTGCTCTTGGTTTTCAATTTTAATTACTTTTTTTTACATTTAATTGCATTTAATTCTAACCCTGAGTCACAATGTTTGCTCCTCTTGGAAATAAAAAGAACCTCAAAAGATATCCATTTGATCAGGTACTTTCTATCTTGTCTTTTTTCAACCTTTGGTATTCTAGTGGTCTAAAGACCACTCTTGCTTATAGATGAGTTATTTCATTTTCATATTTATGAATATCAAGGAGGGAGATAGAAATGAGTGCTGATTACATTGCACAGAAGAAAGTCTAAATTCAGGTTGTTAGATTCACTAACTTCCTTTTCAGATGTAATTGCTCGTTATATCTTTCCATGGTATCATTATATACACATGTATGTTTATAGAGTGACAAGAACATAATCTAGAA
The DNA here is from genome assembly GCF_037893015.1 of Macrotis lagotis. Taxonomy (NCBI): domain Eukaryota; kingdom Metazoa; phylum Chordata; class Mammalia; order Peramelemorphia; family Peramelidae; genus Macrotis; species Macrotis lagotis. The sequence goes on along the minus strand of NC_133663.1, from coordinate 31,311,503 downwards.
AAGAACACTAAAGGTGGAAAAAAGATTGTTTTCTTTAACATAACTTCTTTAATCATTCACCTTTCTGGATCCCCTCTAAATGGAGATGACAGTTGTGTGTACATTTTGCTTTTGTTTCAAATCAGGTCAGTCCAACAGATTTATAGGTTCCCACAGCGAGAGGAGAGGACTGTGCTAAGAGGTTTAGGGAGCTGTAAAATTAGACAAGATAGCTTTAAAAAGATAGTTTACAGTCATCCATCAGGATGGGAGGGGCAACATTAAGGGGAGAAAAGGAGAGAGGACATGGCCACAGCAATGCTGTTCATACCTAATAATAAAATGTTATATGGAGAGGGACAAAACAAAGCAATAGGTGAAGGCCAAGGCAGAATCTGGTTGAAGAAGATGGGGAGTGATGGGGGCAGCTAGGTGATGCAGTGGATGGAACACTGGCCCTGGAATCAGGAGGACTTGAGTTCAACTCCAGCCTCAGACATTTAATATTTGCCTAGTTGTGTGACCTTGGGCTAGTCACTTCACCCCATTGCCTTGCAAAAAAAAAAAATAGGGGAGCAAGGAAAAAAGACTTCCTGCAGGAGGTGGCATTTAACTTGGACTTTGTAGGGTGGACATCCACAAAGAATTACTTGCTTATTCATTGCAAGAATTGTGGGGAGAGGGGAATGAATATCATTAGTCTGGGCTCCTGGTGAGATGGTAGAATCCTCAGATCACCAAGGAGAAAGACCAAAGTTTAGGTTAACACAGTTTCATAATGGTTGTGTTGATGTGGGTTGTTAGAGAGCATAGAATGTACCTTCTGTTACTTCACATCAGCTAACTAAAGACTTGGATCTTTCCAGATCATTTTTGCCCTGATCCCCGGGACTTGTCTTTATTCACCCCATCCTTCACTTGTACTTACGAAGATCATGTAACACACTCAGATAAAAATCTCAGCCCTAGTGGGGTAGTTTGGTTGAAAATGAGGAATTTTCTTTCTGTACCTTCCTTATTACAGAATTGCATTTTGTAGCTAATCTACCTTGGTATTTTCTTCAGCAGTTAGTGCAGACCTTATTTGTGGGTCGACTCATTCTCCAGAGTGAGAAGTATCTGCCCATTTCAGTGATTAAAGCGTAGACTCAAGCTTCATGCTAATTGTCATTTCCTGTCAATTCTCCTTTCTGTTAGGTTCCAAGATAGCATGGGAGAGGATTGCTAGTTGCTATGAATTCTATTTTTAAGGTATAGATTTTGTTGATGCATTGTGTTTATACATAGCTCTCTGAATCCTCTCTACGCCTCCCAGGAAGTTCTTATTTATGACAAATAATTTTTTTAAGAGGAAGGAATGGTTAACAAAAACCACAGAATCATTCAGCACATAGAAAAGATCTGTTCTAAGCATATACCACACCTATGGATCCCCAGCTCTGCAAAGGAGCAGAGGAGGTGTTGTCTCGGATCTTTGGGAGCCAAGTTTAGTCACTGGGATTCCATAAAATTTGATTTCAGTCATTTTGCTGTTGTTCTTTGTACTTCTTTTTCTTAGTCATTGTATATTTGTTTACTTCACTTGGTTGCAATGTATATGTCTTTGCATGTTCTTTTCTATTTATCACATTCATTGTTCTTATAACAGAGTAATACTCTATTATATTCAGAAACTGCGTTCTACACATCCCACAATTGGAAGGTATCTTAGTTTCTTTCCAGGATTTTTTTAACACCCCAAAAAGGAATGCTGTTAATATTTTGATGTAGATGGAGTCTTCCTTTTTGTCAGTGATCTCCTCATGGGACTGTGGGATCTGAGTCAACAGATAGGAACATTTTAGTCATTTGAGTTGTACTTTCTATTTCTAGAATGGTTGTACCAATTCATAGCCCCATGAACAATGCATTAGTGTACCTGTCTTTCCTCAATTCATCAAACATTTGACTGTCACTTTTTTTTGCTATCTTTTTCAATTTATTGGAGGTGAGGTAAAAACCTCAGGGTTGTTTTGATTTGCATTTTTTCTTAATAATTTTATATACATACATCTTTTGTTTATAGTTATTTTTCTTGTGATAATAATTCATATCATTTGAATACTTTATTAGTAAATAGCTTTTGATCTTTCTCATAGATGTAAGATTATATATACTATGTTTCTGTCTTGAATGTCAAACCTGTCCATCATATTTGATTCAAAGATTTTTTCCCAGTCAGTCATTTTTTCTCAAACCTAGATATGTTAATATTGTTTCTGCAAAAGTCTTCAATTTCCCATAATCAAATTATCTCTTTTATTGCTTATAATTATTAGTAATCCCTTGTTTGGTTAAAAACTCATTCCATAAATATGAAAAGTGCGATATTTTGTTCTAATCATTTAATTATATGGTGGATTTATTTTGAATTTATCATGGAATATGCGGTAGCATGTTGGCATAAAGTTAATCCCTACCAGATTGCAATCCAATTTTTAGGTTCATCAAATGAGTCATTCATTTCAGTTATTTATGATTCTTTCTTGTCTAATTTGTTACAATGATGATTTGCTTTTCTCATTTTTAATGGTGTCAAATGATTTTGATGATTTCTACTTTGATATTGTTCAAAATCTGAAACTACTCATTCTCCCTTCATTTTATCTTTTTTCCTCAATATATTCCATGATATTCTAGAGAGTTTGTTCCCCCAAATGAATTGTATCATTATTTTGGCTAACTCTGTGAAATATTCCTTTGGTGGTTTGTGTAATTAATTTATTAATGGAAGGTAGCTCTTCTACCTTCCATTAGGGATGAGAGCTGGCTTGGGAGAGAATTGCTAATTGCTATGGATTTTCTGGAATGTATTAATGATATGAAATGTAGCACTATATTCCAGGCTAAGAAATGTCCCTGTGGCCTTGGACAAGTTATTTAATCTGAGTCTCAGCTCTTCTGAAAATGAGCATTAAGTGAACTGCTCATCTCCAAGTCAGCAATCAGCAATCCTACTCTCTTAGCATTAGTTAGTTGCCTGTAGTCCTTTTTGTCAGTTGTCATGATGTCCTGATTCTAAAGAGATTTAAGAATCAACTGTGTCATTTTTATATTGTGCAATTATGTGTGCTGACTGTGACTATAGGTTCATCTTGTTTCGGTCTTAAAACATTACTTGATTACTTCTTGTGAACTAGTCATCTGGGATTAAGAATGTCTGAGTGGAAGGGAACAAAGCTGAAGTAGAGAAAAAGTGATTCTCTTTAAATATGTGTAGTTGTTTTTCCTTTTGTTACGGAAATTTGTGATGACCACAAAAGGCATCAAAGTCACTGTCACCTTTCCATGCTCTCAGGTTTGTTGTGTAGCTCTGTATTCTTCAGCTCAGTATTACTTTTGATCAGGCTCCAGGAAAATTGGCTCTAACCCATGAGACTAATTTGTATCAGAAAGTTAATTTAATAGTTCAGACAGCCAATTTAATGGTTCACAATGGAAAATTGCACTTTCTAATAAGGAAGTATACTAAGAAAACATATTAAGATGGCCAGACCAGTTGAGGTCAGAACGAAGAGGCATGTAGGGATGTTGCTGACACCCCTGCTTCCAGTACTGCAGACAGTCAGCCCCTTACCACCAGGGAGGCACTGCCCACAGTTTAATTCCCACAATTCTCTCTTGTTTTTTGCATCAAGAGAAGCTTTTGTAGAAGCAGGTATTTTCTTTTAGAAAATTTTTTTTTATAAAATACTTTGTGTTTCCCTGACACTGTCCACATCCCATATGTGATTTCTTTTCTCCTCTGAACCCTGCGTTCTCATCTTATTGTATCACCTGGCCATGAGCGTCCTGACATTATTTAATAGAGTAAAGCAGCCAGAAAACCTGCAGACAGCAATGGCTTCTCTCCCTGTGTAGCCAGTCCCTGGCATCCCTTCAGGAGCAGTTTAAAGGTGTGTCAGGCACACTGTGTTGGAAAGCCGTACCCCCCCCCCCCAATTGCCTCATTTGGAAGAGTAAGCAGCTCAAATCACACCAGGATTTGTAGGCAGTCCTTGCTGCTGCACTGGCTACACTGCTCTCATTGGGGTAGATTGTTTTCCCTGTCCCTGCAGGAGAAACTGGGCTTCTCATCAGCATCTGCCTACCTCCTCTGGCTCAGTTGGTTGGCTCAGCTGCTTTGGGGAAAGCCAGTCTCAACTGAAATTTGTAATTACCAGGAGTAATAGGAGACCATAAATGATGACTTGGGTTGTACTTTTGCCTCTTTTTCTTAATTGAAAATTTGGAAAGGGTGCAAAGAGATGATTTTTCCCTTAGAAGTAATGAAAGCGCCACCTTCTTGATTACAGCTGATTTGCATTCAGGATGGTTACCTATCCCTGCTGACAGAAACTGGGGAAGTTCGTGAGGATCTTAAGGTTCCAGAAGGTGAATTGGGCAAAGAAATCGAAGGAAAATACAATGCAGGTGAAGATGTGCAGGTAAAGATAAATGGTCAATTATTTTTGTGAGGTTTTTGAAATTAAGGGATATTTAAAAAGCCAATTCTATACAAACTGACACATATATTGTAGCGTATTCTTGATTTGTCTTTATTTAAAAAAGTCTCTTAATCCTCATTAACCTGAAACTCACGCACTGAATCCTCCTCAAGTGTCTAATTATTGCATGGAATTCATCCTAGTCCTCAGCCATCTGCTGTAAGGCATGCTCTCACTGTCCTAGACAGAAATAGTCTCTAGCCTAGGCCCATCAGTAACCTTGAGGGTCTGAATCAACCATTTTGACTAAGGTCAGGGAGATTCTTCATTAGAGGGAAGATTAACCACCAGGGGACAAAAGCTTTGACCCAGTACTTTAGGAAGACTGTGTCCTAGGGTGCACAGATGAAAAAGTGTTGAAGTATAGTTTGATGTGATGTTGTTATAAAGCTTAATTTTTTTCTCGACATTTTTATTATTTTTTCCTGAAAACTAAGTGAGTTTTTGAAAAACAACTTGGTTTCAATCCCTTTAAAAACAAGTTGGCTGTTTGTTAGTACGCCCTTTACCAAAAACCTTTTTTTAAAAACTGGATAGTTGCTGCCAAATACAAAACGCAATTTAGAGCTTTGTGTATCTAATAGATTTTAGAACTGGAAAAGAATAACCTTTAAGCCTCAAGATGACTGCTTCTCTCCCTGAATTTAGTCTCAAATATCAAGATTTAGAGCTGGAAGGGACCACCCCTCTCTTTACAGCTGAAGTAACTGATCCCTCACAAAGTAGAATGTTGTTTTCAAACATAGCCCCCAAAGGAACTGCTGGATCCTTCTGCCCACTCACTACCTTGAAGCAGCTCTTCCACTTGAAAGCTTGGCATGACAGTGAAAACATTCTTCTGAGGAAAACGCCATTTCTGCAGTTACCTTCTTGGAAGTCACTTCTCCGGTGTTGGAAATACCTGATTGATTCTTCAGTATGCTATAAGCAAGATACTATCAGACCGCTTTTGTTGGGGACTGTCGTGATTTTTTTTTAGACCACCCATGGCTCTAACCAACCTATGTTTTTGTCCTTCCAGGTCTCTGTCATGTGTGCAATGAGTGAAGAATATGCTGTAGCCATAAAGCCCTGCAAGTAAAGGAACCCTCAGACTAAAGCAGACTGCTTTGGTCTGGCTAACCCAGGTCTTCACTTTGGTTCTTAGTGTTACCAAAGCTCTGGCCTTCCCAAGCAACCTCATCTCTTTTTTGGTTTGGTTTTTTTGGGTTTTTTCAGAATAGTGCTGGATTCTAAATTAGTTTTGAAGACAACTGGCAATTTAAAAACAAAACACTTTGATTTGTAATTCACTCTGTATTTTGCAGCTCTCTTTCCTTCCACATTCCTGGTAACTGTTTATTTATGGGTCCAAGAAACTCAGTAAGCAGGCATATTGTAATTTGCTTGAAATTTAGTGTGATGGAAGACAATCCAAGGTCATAAATGAAATCATGTAGTGTTGAAATAGGAGATGTTGGTGAAAGTAATTAATGCAGTCCAACCCCAGACTTAGTCATTTAAAGTCTTCCAGTTTAGAACCAGATGTGCCAAGCACAATTCTTAAGAAACAAAAAATTACAGTGATTCAAAATTGCCGGTTGCCTTTCAAAAGTTGGCCATGTGCAACTAACTGTATTACCTCTGTTAGACTATTCTTTGCCACCTTTTTGGCATCCTTATTATAATCTTCTGCTGTTGTCAAAGCCCTGCTCATGGTCAAGGAGGGACATTCAGAATGTTGGGTAAATGTTATTCCAAAGCAGGGTTATAAAATGGGGACGGAGGAAATAGGTAAATCTGGAGATTTTCACACGAGGCCTTGTTCTTCAGACTGAAAAGTAGAAAAATGCCATTATAGTTGACTTTTTTCTTTTAGCTTTCTTTTTTTTCTGGAAATAATATTAAAAGGAGCCAGCAACATTCTAAGATAATATTTGCAGAACTCATGCATTAAGTAAATGCTTGGCTTCTAACAAAATTTTGCCCACTTTAAAGCAGAATGTTTGGCATGAAACTTTTGTCAAACAAAATGCCAGGACTTGTTATAACATAATATGAAAAAAAAATTGATTATCTTCTGCTACTGACATTTCATACATTTCTTCAAACAAAATCAAAATCATGCATCCAATGCAGATGTATACATTAATTTTTTTTTCTTTTTAGTGATCATTACATATATATTCTGGTTTGCTAGCAGCTGCCATTTCTGTAGCAACTTTTTTTGACTGACTGTTGTATGATTTAATTCAATAACAGATCAAAAACCTAACTAGAAAAGAGCTGTAGGACTAGCAAAATGGTTTAGCTTAGGTTAGATTAATTACCTTTACCACATTTCCTTAGTGTCTTAGACTTGTTCCCAAAATTGGGACTTTTTTTAGAGGTGAGGGAAGGGAAAGCCAGAGAAATTAAATCCAGTAACTGTTTATAAATCAGAGTTTGTCTTAAAGACTGATTCTATGACATCCCTCCTTTTCAGTGCCCTTTTCCTGTCCTGACCCTCTTCTCTTCCCTCCCAGAAACCCTATTTTTGTCCTTTACTGTCTGCATAGGATCTGCTGCTGCTTCATTTGACCTAAGAAACTATGAGAAATAGCAATAAGATCATTCATTCAGCACTAAGATTCTATTTCAGATGCAGTTATTTCCCCCAAATTATTGGGGATACTCGCTTCATTCTGTGCACTTTCAGAAAATCCTCATCACGATTCTGCCCATCCATTTCAAAAGAAAGCAAGCAGAAGGTTAGCAGATGTGTAGAGAAGGAACCTGGATGGCGGGAAGGAAACTTGACTCTTGTGACCAAAAACTGAATGTGAACTTGAGTTTTGTTTCCCTGGCCAAGGCACAGATAAGTGTTGCTGCTTACTTCTTCCTTGTCTTCTGTTTTCAATACCTACTGATACTTCTGTCTACCACCTTCCCAATTTGCTGCTAGTTTCCATGGTTGTTTACCGTAGAGAAAAATGGTAAGTGATCAAACATGCTCTGTTAGTGTTACTGGTTACGCAAATGGCAAGTCAGACTCCAAGTAGAAAATCAACTAGTTTAGCACAAATTTTAAACTGGCATGCTGTAGTTTTTTCTGACATGTTAAACTTCACATAAGTGTATTTCTAATAGCAATGTAAGGGTGAAAAAATCACACCCCCTCTGTATTCCTTACTTAGTATCTTGAATGGCAAAAGCTATATTTATGCAGCTGACATTTAGTTTTTAATATAATACTTCCTTGAAATATGCTCTATAAAGTATAAATACTTTTTACTGTTTTATGTATAATCCATGTGGCTATTTTGAAGGCATTAGGACCATCTCTTTCCATGTATCCCTTGATAGAGAAGAGACTCTAAAGTATTTCATTATTCAATAATGTTACCTCTGTTGAAAAGAGGGCACAGATCATGACTTAACTTAAAAGAACAGAAATGACTTTCTTTGAAATGAGAAATGTTGTGGAAGAGTTCTTAACTCTTCTTTGAATTGTTGCACTATTGGCAGCATTTGGTTAAAAATCTCGATGTCCCATGTACAGAATATCAGCTGCCATGTCGACAGTTTACACAGTGTGTGGTATAGCCTAGTTCGATAGGTATTTATCAACTGGTTTTGCAGTATTAACCAATGAACTTAGTAAACTGAAGGTGAATGTTTCCTCATAGAGCAAATTAGATGACTTTTTAAAAATCAAATTTTATTATTTGCTTCAAATTTTTATAAGATTGCCTGTGGCACAGGTGAAACTATGGCTGTCCAGATGTAGCATTGACATAATAAACATAATGGTGATACCTCTTTCTCCCACTCCCCAAGAGCCATCAGTCAAATCCAAGATTGTACTTACATGACATTTTTTTTTCATTTGTAGCACTAATTTTTAAATACTCTACACTCTCAACCAACTGTTGTTGTCAGGGCACAATGTTAATAAAACTTTTAATAGATGCTGCAATAAAGTAAAACTTGTATAGGCTATAAAATTATGGATATATTGTCATTCTGAAAGTTGCCATTTTATGGCACGATATGTGTGAATATACATTCACACACATCACCTTGTGTATTTTTGTTGTTTTTCAAGTCTTTCCAACACTCTAAAGTACTGTAGTCTGTTAGTGCCTCAAATGTTGGTAAATTTTCCTTTATATAGCCTTTCCAGTCTTTGTTTGTATTTTTGGTCTTGATGGTTTCTCAACTGGAATGTTTCTAGTTTGAACTTATTTGGAGTGCATTGTTCTCAGGGCTCTTTTGCTAATTAGCTGATGTTTAGTTATTTTATAATAACTGCAAGTACATTGCAGAATTTCCCTAAATCAGAATTCCTTTCATTTGTTCACAGTATGCTGTAAGTGTTTGACCTTAGCAAGCTATAAACTCTGTTCTAAAATAGAAAGGAATTGCATTTGGAAGGTGGCAGTCTCTGTATTGGAACCTCACCTCTCATAGTATTTACTCTAGGTTGGAATTCAATATAAGGGAATTCTGCTTTGGACCCTCTCCAAGGAAGATTACTTCCTAAAGTATCTAGAGCACTTAATTATGAGGGAACTCATCTGTAGTGTAAATTCCAAAGCTCTTGTGTTGAGTGGCTCTGAGATTAGAACTGTTAGATTGAGGGATGATTTATAAAGTGGCCTCGAAATTTAGCTTGTTCTTCTGAGGGATAAGTAAGACGAAAGCATTATCCGTCAGTTCTTTTAGAAGATACTTATAACCTATCAAGGCAAATTTAAGTGCCTCAAAAATGTTGTGCTTTTCTAATGAGCATGTTTCCCATAGCGTGGAGGACCCACGCACCTCTGAGCTGGGCACATGCCCACTCTATGCGACTGGAAAGATGCCGAGTTGCCACATTGTGCATTTCCCCCCTTGGTGAGATAAGTTCCCAGTGCTTTGCTTTCATGTTGGGAATCTTCAGTCTCAAGCAGCTTTTTGAGAACATCACTGGAAAGATCCTGTGTGGTGACTGTATCACCTAATAAAACTATTAAAAACATTCATGAATTCTCTTGTTTACCGTTTTGGGGCTGCTAAGATTGGTTCTTTGGATTATGGTTAATATTCACCATAAATAGGATGCACTCAGGTGAAGACAGAATGCTTATTATAACTCTGTAGTGATAAGATAGCTTCATGTTCTAAAACTATTAATTCTGTTTTGTCATGTATTCATAAATATCATTTTTCAGAGAGGCAGAGGGAGATACTAGTTAAAATGACCACAGTGATTTTGCTGGTACAAACAGTTGTTTGTCTTAAAAGAACTGAATCTTGACTTTGAACTGGATGCATCAATGTGTTTTAGATCTTTATCTTAAGATGTTTTCAATATCATATGGTCATCAGGATGAAAATCACAATTGTGAATTTTATGTTTCACCAATAATTGCAATGTTAGTGTTTTTGTTAAACTCACAAAAATTATTGAAATCCTTTGAAATATAGGTGGTGAACTCATTAACTATAATTTTATATCTATATTGTTGTTCCATTTTTACTTTTTTAAGTTATGACAAGTAAAAATAAAGCAAAACTGAAGGTTTTCTTTGTGTTTACTTTTTTTCCTTCTTGATTAGTATGTATCTCCCAAATTTAAAACTGTTCAAACTAAGGGCTTGGTTATAGAAGTTGAAATGAAATAATGATTTACAACATTGTCAAAAAGTAAAACTCAAACTCAGGAACAAATATTTTACACTGACTTGAAGATGCTGTTTTTACTTTATAGCCATACTTGAAGGTATCCTAGGAGTTATGAAAGGATTTTTGAATGCTTGAGTTCCTCCAAGGCTTGGCCGGGCAACTCTGGTGCTCCCTTCATCATGAGACCTTTTCTGATGTGTCCCTGACATTGTTAGTGCTCATCCTTTGACAGATTGTCACATCGAAAATTAACCTGTTTTCACATTCCTCCTTGGACTTATACAGAGTGAGCTTGTCTGATCAGAACTCTGTGTAACATCACTAACTGAAAAAAATTGGGATGTTTTCTCTGAACAGTTTTTCCTATAACAGTGGCTATATTACCTTTGCATACATAGTTACCCAATATCTCTAAAAGTATTCTAAATCATCTGATTCTGGAGAATTTTTCTAAGTCCAGAAAGACCTTCTGAAATGAGCACTCAAAGTTTAGTTGCATTTGGTTTATGATCTAAATGCACTAGCCCTGCAATTCAAAGTTATGCAAGATTGAACAATTAACAAGTTTGTATTCTTTCATATATCTGGTGTTTTGTTTAAATTTATCTCAGATTTTGAAACTAAGAAAACAGATTAGATAATATAATTTATTAACTCAGAAAATCCTGTCTTTGCAATATTGACCATTCAAATAGTAATTTTTCATTAAAAGGAGAGCAGTGTTCTTCAATTAGTTGAGTAGAGATTAGAAAGAATTAATGCTTCATTTGTAAAGTACTAATACAGTGATTGACTACTCAGTAAAGTCGGAAAACTGAAACCATTTGCTTTTTTAATTCATACCTTTTAGAGCATAAGTTTCAGCTTAAAACATTTAGAAAGATAAGGTATTTAAACTTCTGTATCAGATTCCATGATTGAATTGTTTCATTTCATTTTGTAAACATAGCTCTCCATTTAAAATTGTAATTTATTAATATGTGGATTTTTCAGTTCATCAATTGTTAATTCTTACCATATAATAACAAAAAAGTAACTTGATCTCATTTTCTTTTATGTTTTATACTGAAGATAAAATAACTCATGAGAAAATTAACTTACTGAATTTTAATGCTTTTTTAAATTTCCAAATATGATCCTCTTAAGGCTAAGTAAGATCTTTGGAGTAATCTGATGGAAATCTGGGGCCAAAAGTGAGGATTCTGGGTCTGATCCTTAGCTCAATTGGGAGCTATAAGGCCCCCCAAAGTAGAGGTTGATGTAGTCAAAGTAGTAGTGATTAAAAGCAAAAATAAAGTTCTTAACCATGCCAATAGGCATCAACTGGGCAGCTTGCTGCCTGTCAGCAGAAAAACTGCAGAGTGTGGGCTAAATTATTTCAGGTAAAAGAAGGCAAGGCCAGGATGACATTAGGGATATTAAAAGTAGAGAGGAGATGGGCAGGTTTGGCAAATATTGTGAAAAACAGGCCAATGATGCCCTAATAGAGACTAACAAAAGTGATTAGCTTTAGAAATTAAGGTCCATGAAGATGGCTATTCCAGGGAGTTCGTTGAGATAGTGATTTTCCATTTCCTAGGTGCCTGTTCCAGAACAGATGTGGAGGGAAGCTAGGGCAGTTCTGCACCTTTTCTGCTGGTGTCATTTTTTATAAACTGCCCGTTCTAGGCAACTAAATAGTTCATTGGTGCTCTGGAAGAACTCAGTGTAATGGGCTATCAAAATCTGGTTCTTGGATGTTAAGTCGTCTGCCAAGCATCTTTTAACAAGATGGAATCTCTTCCAGTAAAAGTAGTCTGTGCTGTAGAATAATACTACTGAGAACCAGTGTGCTCACCAAGGTAGGTTAATACAAAAATAATATCTAATAGGGAAATTAACAGCAATTGAGGGAGAAAAGAAATTAAAATACTTAGGTTTACAATGGTTATTAGGAAAGGCAAAACCAGAATTTAACTTGATTATTTGGAAATGTAGTAGGCAGTCTTTTATCTCACTTGTCTATACTGAGGTATAGTCATAAATTCTTTGTAACTTGGGCTTTTAGAGTGTATGTGGTAGCTGGCTCAAAGACACTTAGGTTGGCCCATTTAGGGGAAAAAATAGAATAAAAACCCTTACCGCTAGCTCTTAAAACATTCTATATCCCTACATGGGTATTCTCCCATAACTAGTTCCTAATTGACTAGGAGAGAGTATGGCTACTTAGCAAAAGATGTAGGGTGGTATCCCAAAGTAAGTAGTTGTTTCTGTAGCTTGAACTGTGCCTCCAGGGAAATTGAAGTATAACTGTCACAGCCTTGGCTCTTTTTTCTGCCTAAACCCAGGGTGGCCTCATATTAGTTTACAAACTGTGGCAGATCCTTATCCTTAGACTAGAATGTCAGACTGGAAACTCATTTGTTCTTTGTTTCAGGACTGAAGCTTTTGTATGGCTACCCTCGCTCTATGCCAACGTGCGTGCCCCTCTTAAGCTCAGTGTGATGTCATTTGGAGCAGGTCTGTGTATGCTTCTGGGGCTAGAAGAGCCTTAATAGTGAAAATTTTTTCTCTTGACCCAGTATAATTTATTTGAAAGATGTATTGTTATATTCTATTTCCTTCTGGGCACTTGATATGTTGCATTCTAAAAACATTAAGAAACAAAAGAATATGTAAAATTGAATTATTTTCAACTATGTTTATTGAGACCCTACTATGTATAGGATGTTTTACTAGAGGCCAGAGGAGAATTAGATTGATACTTTTAGCTTTATGTTACGGGCACTAAACTGATCTCAGCATGCCAAGTCTCTGAATCTGTGAACACAGGACAACATGAATGGAGAAAAGGTCGGGACTAGGTGGGTTGGGGATTCACAAGCTCTGTACAAACCAAAAATATTAAATATTTTGAGTAATATTCCATTAAAAACACATAAAATTGAGTTTAGTGGGTGAGATGGAGGTGGAGTAAAAGTGAATAGTAAATATTTGCAGCTTGAGCATCCTTTGGTGGCTAGTGGTGATACTGTGGCTTCTAGGAAGACCCCATTACCTGGTGAACAACTCAAATATTTCAGTTCCTTGCTGGATATTGAATACAATGATATCCTGTTATTGTTTTATAGGATTAAATGGAGCCACACTTAATCTGTGTGACTCAAGAGTTTGATATAAAGGTCCCAGTTTAGGGATTATGGGAGTTGAGTCACTAAAGTACAATACAGTAGTATTGAGAATATTGAGTGGGAGTGGTGTTAGATATGATGGAAATTAAAATTGAATCAATCATGTTTCAGTGTTATAGAAACATATCCAAACTGCAAATCTGAATAAAACAAGACAAGTTAAAACTGGTCACTTCAGACCCTGGTTGAAGATCTTAGAAGCACAGCACATGTTCTTTCACGTGTACTTCAAAGCTCCCGTTCTTCTCAGAAGAAATTATAGGTAGAGTCCTATATTCTCAGAGAAGAAAGGACAAACATTACCCGATGAAGCAGTTCAGAGATACTGATTAGAGTTGTTTTAAAGCATATAATTAATAATTGTTTATTAATAATGAATAGTTAATGTAGTTGAGCATTTAGCTTCAAGGCATTGAGAAGAGTGGGAGAAGGCCACAAGGATGATGAAGGGCCACGGTTTGATGCTTTATGAAAGTCAGTTGAAGGAACTAAGGAGGTTACCTGAGGTCTGGTGACTTAGCACAGCCCTCCTCACTCCAATTCATGTGCTTGTCATGACATCACCTCCCATGATCATGATCCTCTTCAAGAATGAAGGGCCGACATCACATGAAGCAGTACAACGATACTGATGAGAGCTGTTTTAGAGCATTTGGTTAATACATGTAGTCAAGCATTTAGCTGCCAGGTCAAGGAGAAGCTATTGCAAGCAGCCAAAAAGAAGCCATTCAAGTACAATGGAGTCAAGATTTGCAACTAGATGGCACAGTGAATCAAGCCAGGGCCTTGAGTCAGGAAGATATGAGCTCAAATCTGTATGCCCTGACATAAGCTGTCACTTAACTATTTTCTTCACTCATCTGTAGAATGGGGACACACTGGAGAAGGAAATGGCAAACCATTCTAGTAGAAAACTCCATGAACACATCTATGGAGTAACAGAGTTGCACACATTGAACGATTGAATAATAACCATCAGGAATATATAAAATTTAGCAAATTCTCATGTTAAAGAAACAGAGGACTTGGAAAATAATATTCTGAAAGGCAAAGGAAATAAGACTACAATCAAGAATAATTACCCTGGGGCAGCTAAGTGGCACAGTGGATAGTGCACCAGCCCCGGAGTCAGGAGTACCTGGATTCAAATCCAGCCTCAGACACTTAAAAATTACCTAGCTGTGTGGCCTTGGGCAAGCCACTTAACCCCAGTTGCCTTGGAAAAAACCTAAATAAAAAAAGTGAAGGATAAATTGGGACATACTTAGAAATGTAGTTGATATAAGAAATGATGATAGAAAAAATTAATTTTAGTCATAGCAGATTATATTATGAAGACCATAGTGACTTTTTTCCATTTTTTCTTCACAAGTACCTCTAAGGGGCAGCTAGGTGGTGCACTGGCCCTGGAGTCAGGAGGACCTCAGTTCAAATGTAGCCTCAGACACTTAATAATTACCTAGCTGTGTGACTGACATTGGGCAAATCACTTAATCCCATTGCCTTGCAAAAAAAATGAGAGTTTTCTACCTAGAAAAATAGTATCTTCCAAGAAGAAAAATTGATGTTTAATGAAATAGAGACTTTGAAGCATTCCTGATGAAAAGACCAGAACTGAATTGAAAATTTGACATTCAAAAATAAGATTTGAGGAACATAGAAAGATAAACATGAAAGAGTAATAAGAGGTTCAATAAAGCTAAATTGTTTGCATTCCTATATGGGGAAATGATGCATGTAACTCCTAAGGACATTATCACTTTTAGGGTAGTTGGAAGGAGTCTACATAGATCTAGAAGCCATGAGTATGAGTGTGAGTTGATTATATTGGTATTAACTCAAAAAAAAAAAGAAGGAAGTGAGAAAAAGGGATGCACTGGGAAAGAAGAAGAATGGGGAAAATTTTCTCATAAAAAAGAAAGCTTTTATGCTGAAGGAGAAATGCAGAGAAGTGGCACATTATACTTCAAACTTCATCAGAATTGGTTCAAAGAGGGAAGAATATAAAAATACTCAGTTGGCTTTAGAATTCTAAGCAAAGAAGGAAATAGAGGAAGGTCATAAGAACTGGAGGAGTGGGATAAGGGAATGCTAAAAGGGAGACAAGTGGTCCAAAGCAAAACAGATTTTACAGGATGAATGGAATAAAAACAGCAAGAAGGATAAACAGGAAAATAGATTGGAGAGAAATACATAGTAATCCTAACCATAAATGTGAATGGGATGAGCTCACTATCAAATGAAAGCAGATGGATTAGAAACTAATATACAACATTATATTGTTTACAAGCAACATACTTGAAACAGATAAACAAAGTTAAAATAAGGAGCTGGAGTAGAATCAATGAAGTGATACTTTTAGGAAGATTACTTCTTAAAACAGTATAAGATTGGAGGAAAGAAGAAAGAAATAAAGTGTTTCCTCAAGTCTTGGGGAATATTTGTAACTAGTTCTTGCTCTATCTTAGTAATATACTTTTGCAAAAGCTAAGGTATTTAACTGATTAAATGGATCCAAGAGACTAATCATCGGCTAATATACACTTTTTTGTTCTTTCCAATTATTTTTTTAAATTATAGGGAAGAAATATATTAATTCAATCAAAAACCAGCATTTATTAACCACCTAATAAAACTCTCTGCAAGACACTGCACAAAATTCTGAGAATTCAAAGAAAAACATGATAAAGTTCCTGTCCTCAGGAAGCTTGCATTCTGGAATACATATACCAGATAAGGTATAGTAATAAGAAAATAATATAGAGCTTTTAAAGCTTGCATAGTATATGACACTTGTTATCTGAGCTGCACAGCACTGAAATAGGTGCTGTTATCCCCATGTTACAGACAAGGAAAATGAGACTCGGTGACTTGCCCGAGGTCATAGCTAGTCAGTGTCATGGGTGAGATTTTGAACCCAGACTTACCTGACTCCCAAGCTGAAGACTCTCTTCACTATGTGTAACAACTATGGGAGTCTAAAAAGGTTGCCATGAGGACTGATCCTTAAACAGAGTTAAGAATGCTAGGGAGGGGAGCCAAGGAAGGAGCACACTCCAGGCAGGAGGGTCAAGGGGTAATCAGGTCAAGTGTGAGATAAAACAAATTACAGGACCAAGTAAAATATGTTGTTATACAATAGAACAAATATTAAGGTCAGAATTAAGGTCTTATCTTCTTATTAAATAGCAGAAAAATAGCGATCTGTTAAATACAACTAGTTCCAAAGAGGATACTCATTCATTTCATAATTGCTTCACATTTAGCTCCTCAGTTCAGAGGGGAAATGAAGGGTCAAATAGAGTCAGGTGGCTGGGTGTGGGCCTGGGATGTCTTTGAGGATCACTGTAAATTCATGCAATGCCTCATGAAGCTCAGAGTGATTAGAAAGACTGCTTCAGACTAATGGAATTAGTGCCTAAAGAAGGTGCTCTAATTAATGTCTACTGACAGCAAAATCCTTGAGGCATGTAAGGTTGTAAGCATTGCCCTATAAAGGAACTATTGTTGACAGTCTGAACTCAGAGGTTCTGGAATAAAACCAAACCATGGAAACTACCAGCTATGTGACCTTGGACTAATTAATTATCTTTGTCTGGGCTTCACTTCATCTGCAAAAAGGAGGAGAGAAGTTCAAACATTTAGAGCTGGAAGAAAACTTCTTGGTCATTCTTTCCAATCCCCGTATTTTACAGATGGGGAAAATGAGAGGTTCAGTTAATTGACTTTCTCAAAGTTATACAGTTGGCAAAACCAGGATTCCAATCCCCTTTGACTCCAAATCAACCTTCTTTTTGGAATTGTACTTATTTATCATTAAGGTACTGTCTCGATCCAACCATAGGATCCAGGATCTCCTAAAGGATCAATGTTTCTGCCAATTTGAAGGGGTATCAAATGTGCCTCCTCACATTCTGTAGCTTTCACTCCACAGAAGCCAGAATATGAGAATTTAAGGCTCCAGACAGGATTAATGCTCAAGACACCAAAGGAGATAAAATTTCTATCCTAAAAGAGATTTGCTGTTGAGTGATCATTCCACCTCCTATCTATCCCTCCCTAACAAACCCTTGGGGTCTGATTCAAGTTTAAATTTAGCTGAAATGGTCAAAGGAAAATCTATCTTTTCATATATATATTCTATAAGATCCTAAATCAGATAACATGTGCAGCCCTATCTGTGGACTTCTCAGAGTTTGTGTTCCATACAATCAACTATCTGATAGTGATAAAGAAAAGAAAAAGAATTTTTTTCAAGTAGATTTTTCTTACTGAGTTATTGGAAACTTGAATGAGGAATTGGTAAACCAGAAAGAGGTAGATAGATAATGACTAAAGTGGGTCTCCAAAATCATGCTGAAATGAACATTCTGAATTATTTTCTTATGCATCTTTATTAAAATGTTTTAACACTAGAGGAAATGTGGGGATTGAGTTAATCAATGACCCAATTACCCTAGCCTAAAGTAACTAACAAATTACTATGCCCTGACACCTTAGTCAGGTGAGAGCATTTATATTGAGTCAACAAATGAGTTTAGATTAAGTGAAACAACTCTTTGATTAATTTAGAAGTCCTTGAAAGCTATTGGATAGAATGAAGTGATGTTCTATCCACATGAAGAACATTTAGATTGCTTGAAAAAAATTTTTTTGTTAGACTCGAATGAAATGTTTATAAATCACCTAGCATAGTACTTTATATAGTAGGCACTATATAAAAATTATATCTATGATGTTGAGCATGATGATGATGATGGTGATATCCTTCAGGGCTTGTATAAAGCCAGCAAGTTTTAGAATCGGGGACTTTAGTTTCTGATAGCAGAGAAGGCTGTCTCAGCTAAATCCCTGAAGGGAAAGGCTTTTGAAGGGATAAACATTATTTTCTTGTTCCCCCTAGTTGACTAGAAGATGGCCTTGTGATCTTATAAGTGCCAGAGGGTTTGTAATTTTTATCATTTTATAGGAGCATCTTACAGGACAACCCCAGGCACGATGAGGAAAGTCAACTTCACAATTCTCCAAGAAACCCAGTAAAAATACCACACTGGTAAACTCTATGAAGGGAGGAAAAGAATTTTTGGCATCCAGGAGCTTTAATTTTACCCCTTGGCCACATGTGCTCTCTGCCCTTCAGCCCACTCACCTCTGAACTCATATGTACTGGTGGTGAAAGACGGTGTCACAAACTTTTGGGGGAATGCTTGTACCAACTCTTCTTACTAAAGTATCTTGGTAAATAACCTTTCTAAACACTTTTTAAGTCTGGCTGATTGTTATCAAGGGATAATCAGAAAGAGCACATCAGTGGGGGTTTATAAACTGTAGTACTAGAAAACCAACCAATCCTGTGGATCATAGATATTATCATCCTCATTTTATGAAGAGGAGCCCAAGGTACAGAGAAATAAGTTGTCCAATGGTACAAAACTGGAATGTATTAAAGATAATTTCTGAAATTTTAGCCTATCTTCATATTGAAAGTTGTTATGAGGATCAAATGACCTAATATATTTAAAACAAATAAAAATATAAATATTATTTTTATTATTAGCTCCCAACTTTGAAATGAAAATGATAATACACCATGTTATAAAATTTGGTTAACATACTTATTCATCTTCCCAAATTAACTTGAAGTGAATCTGCTACTGCAAACATACCCCCTCTTCCATGAACAGCACATTTTAGATTTGAAGGAGTCTTCAGTTAAGTTGTGTGTGATCTGAGCTCTTTGAAAGTTCCTACCTTGTAAGGTTAACTGGATGTCCTTGGTTATTTAGAATTACTTCTTAAGTTGCCTTTAAGTCTCCCTTGTTTAAAAAGCTTCATCGGGTAGTCATTTGCCATGATATAGGGAGTCCAGCAAGGGGAAGGATCTTAAGGCCCACTGCTAGAAAGACCTTAAGGGTCGTTTTGTCTAATATCCACATTTGGCAGGTGAGGGAACTGAAGTCCCAAGAAAAGAGTGAATCCCTCGCTCAAAGTCCCACAAAAGTAACGGATAACTGAGCCCCAAAACTAAGCCAGGTTCTCTAACTGCAAGATCCAACCGATATTCCAGTATTGCTGGCTCCGTTGTCCCTAGTGACAGCACGAGGAGATACCTATTTATCATTTCTCCACAGATGAGTCCTAGATTCTGAAAAAAAAGTCAATAGCTTTAAGAATAGCAAAAACCTTCCCAGTTTACACAAACGTTGAGAAGCCTCTTTCCCTCTTTAGATTCCTGCCCTTCCGTTCACCTTAGTGGAAATCAGCCTGAATTAGTGGGTCAGGCAGAAAAGAAGAAACCTGTGTCCCTGAATAGTTGAGACTCCGTTTGGCCCAATTCCTTGGGAAAGGCGGATGGGAAGAGCTGTGACCGAGTTGTGTCATTACTGGACAGTGAGAGGGTGCCCGGCCCGGGCGCCCAAGGCTGGCCGTGGTCCAGCTCACACAAGTCCCAAGGCCTGGAAACCTCGGTGCCGCCCTAGGACGCAAATGCTGGTTTTCCCTTTTACACAGGAGAGAACCGAGTCGAAGCAAGTTCAAGGGCGGGCGAGGCGGGGCTGGGACCGCACTGAATGGGTCCAGTCGCGTCGCACATGGAAGCCTTGGAGTAAGGGAGTTGGGGGCCCCGGGCCCCCTTCACCAGCTCCCCCCGAGTGCCCTGCCCGGAGAGGGCGGTCAAGGGCAATGCCCGGGCGCCTCCGTTGGGGCCCGGGCGAGGCCGGAGGGGCTTGTCCTGAGGGGCGGCGCGGGCGGGGGGAAAGGGGATGTCGGGGTCCCCGAATCCGGGGAACCCGCGCTGGGCCGGGCCCCTCCCGGCCCGGGGGGGGGTGCGGTGTGTGGGGGGGCTGCCAGGACGCCCCCAGGACGCCCCGGGCCCCCCGCAGAGGGCGGGGAGGGGATCCTGCGCTCGCCCCCGCCAGCCTGCCTCAGTGTCCCTTTCCGTCCTTTTCCCCCTTTTAGTCCGGATTCTTCTTTCAGAGCAGGACTGATGCGGAAACCCGAGGGAGCGCAGCCCGGGCCGGGCCGGGACAGTGCGGGCCCCACAGCCGCAGAGGATGAGCAAGGAAAGCCGGCCCTGAGGAGGCGGCGCGAGGCCGCGGGCCCGAGTGCCTGGGCCAGGCCCCGAGACCCCGCGGCCTGCAATCAACCACGCGGGAAACTCCTGCATGTGTGCCGGGGCTCCGGGCCCCGCCCAGGCCCCGCCCCGCCCCGCCCACCAGCCGGCTCCCGGCCCCGCCCTCCCGGCCCCGCCCACCAGCCGGCTCCCGGCCCCGCCCACCAGCCGGCTCCCGGCCCCGCCCACCAGCCGGCTCCCCGCCCCGCCCACCAGCCCCGGCTCTCGCCTCCCGGCCCCGCCCCCGGCGGCGGCCTGGCGTCGCGCGTGCGTGCCGCGGCGGGGCCGGGCTATAAGTGCGGAGCGCGCAGGCGCGGGCCCCTCTCCGCGTCGTGTGCTCAAGATGGCGCCGGTAAGTCCGGCTGCGGGCGCGCGCGGCAGTGGGGGAGGGGCGCGCGGTCAGACCCCCGGAGCCGCCCCACGGCCGGGGCCCCCCCGGGCCGGCGGAGGCCGAGCCCCGGCGCCGCGGGGCGCACTGCCTGGGCCGCCCCGGGCCCCGGGCGGGGGTGCCGGCACTGGGGCGGCCCTGGGCCCCGGAGCGCCTGGGTGCCGGGGGCGGCCCCGCCGCCGGCCACAACCTGAAACGAAGCACCCCGGGGCCGCCAGGCCGGAGGGGAGCGGGGCGTCTCCGCGCTCGGGGCCGCAGCTGCCGCGGGCCGCCCGGCCCTGCGCCTGGGGCGTGTGGCCCCCCGCACCCCGAGCCGGCCTTGTGGGGCCCGGGCCCGGGCCCAGCCCAGTCCCAGCCACCTGTCCCAGCCCGCCCCGCCCCGGCCAGCCCGGCCCGCTCCCCAGCCCCGCGCGGCCCGGCCCCGGCCTGCACGACTCCACAGCTACGGGCTCCTGTGCTCCTTACTTAGGGGTTAGCGTCCGATAAGCCCCGTGCCTGGGCCACGCTAGCACCCCCTTGGCCGTACCAAAAAAACTCTGTCGGAGAAAGCAGCAAGGCTTCGAGAAACCCAGGGCTGAAGGCTCATTTTTGCAGCCGTGATTGAATTTCATTTGAGAAGGAGCTATGTCAAAAACGATAGGGGGGAACGTTCCTCCCGACTTGCTGTTTTCCCCAACTGTTAAGGGGAAACTTGCTCTTTTTCTGTTGAGAAAAAGAACTTAGCTTAACAGAAGTTTTGATTCTGAGTATTGGTTAAATGGAAGCAAATAATGTCCAACCCTGGATTTAAACTGTCCACAGTGTTATTGACTTAATTTCTTTTTTGCTGTAATGAACTGAAATGACCTTTGGGCAAAGTTATGCATATACTATACTCTTAAGAACAGTTTATAAGATGAGGAACATTCCCAGACTGTTAATTTCCTCTTCTTTTGTTGTTGTTTTGGGGTTTTTTTTGCAAGGCTCATGGGGTTAAGTGGCTTGCCCAAAGCCTCACAGCTAGGTCATTATTAAATGTTTGAGACCAGATAGGAACGCAAGTCCTCCTGGCTCCAGGGCTGGTGCTCTATCCACTGCACCACCTAGCCACCCCATTTTCTTTCTATAAGATCTACTGCATTTTGTTGGATAGACTAATTTGTTGGAATAAC
The DNA here is from genome assembly GCF_037893015.1 of Macrotis lagotis. NCBI lineage: Eukaryota > Metazoa > Chordata > Mammalia > Peramelemorphia > Peramelidae > Macrotis > Macrotis lagotis. The sequence continues at coordinate 31,289,550 of NC_133663.1, read as the reverse complement.
TATGAATAAAACTCTCTTTTTTTTTTTTTAAGCCAAAAGATAAGAAAGCTAAGAGATCCACTTGGAAGTTTAACCTTGACCTTACTCATCCAGTTGAAGATGGAATCTTTGATTCTGGAAATTTTGTAAGTAGCAGTTTACATACATCCTTAGAGGATTTAAATTTTTTACTAGAACTTAAGACAACATGTAAATAAGAAAAAACTGCCTTTTTTAATATCGGAAAATATTTTTTATTTTGATTTTAACCTAAGCTGTATTCCTAGGGTACCTTCCCTAGTGACTGTCTAGGGTTACCTTCCCTAGTCTTGTATTTTTTCTATATTTTTCAAAATAGGAGCAATTCTTGAAGGAGAAAGTTAAAGTCAATGGGAAAACTGGGAACCTAGGGAATGTTGTTCATATTGAACGCTTCAAGAATAAGATCACAGTTGTGTCTGAGAAACAGTTCTCTAAAAGGTAAGAACATACTTTTTTCCCTTAACTAATTTTCATGGTAGAAAGATGTCATTTAAGACAGCCTGCAAATCTGAACAAATGTATAACTACCTGGATGTTATTCCCACCTTAAAATTGCTTCAATAGACTGGTGATACAAAAAAGGACCATATGCCAACATTAAGGTTATTGTTATAAATGCCCTTCTGTGGTAATTTATCTTTTGATTAATTCATATATATTGGAATGTTCAAGTAGTGATTCATTCTCTTCTCCAAGTCACTAGTAATTACAGACCTGGAGAAGTTCCCAGAGGCAGGTATTTACAATGGATCTTAATGCTTTTTTTTTATTTAATTCCATTTGGTTTTGTAAGATAATGATACTAAACTTATTTTTTTCTCACAGATACTTAAAATATCTTACCAAGAAATATCTGAAGAAGAACAATCTTCGTGATTGGCTTCGAGTGGTCGCATCTGATAAGGAGACTTATGAACTTCGTTATTTCCAGATTAGTCAAGATGAAGAAGGTTCTGAATCTGAAGATTAAGTGGGAAGAAGGGTGTCAAGTGTTCAAAAGAATAAAACATGAATACACTAATTTATTGGCAAATAAAACAACTATGTTAAAACCTGTGTATTTAAAGTTGATGGTTGTTATTTACTAAAATTCTCAGAACTTTCAGAAAAAGTATCCTGAACTTTTTCCTTGAATTGAGAGAAAAGACTGCTCAAGGTGTCTTGCCTAAGCTTTCACTTCCCTGATAATACCTGTACGGGTCTTTATGACAACTTATATACTTGGTAGAATGGATACCTGGGGCAGGGGAACTCAAAAGTGGCAAGGAAGCTTAGTTTTACAGAAGTGGAAGGACTATATTCTAATGGGGGGGGTAGTGTATGTGTAGGATGACCCCCAAAGGTGGTAGGCACCTTGACTGACCAAACCTAGAGCTTGAAACATGCCACTAGGTGGTGCCATAATACCAGGCCTGGTCAGGGAGACAAGTCTTCCCGGGTTCAAATCTGTGAGTCACTGAATCCCATTTGTCTCAATAGCCAGGGAAAGCAAATCCCTGCAGTGTCTACTGGAAAACCCCAAATAAAATCACAGACTGATTCTGAGTAACTGAAAGACATACTGGGAGATTATGTCTTCATTTGGGTTTCATGCCAGTTACTCTGGAAAAAAAAGAACCCTTGTTGAATTTTTTGAGGGCAAGATTCATGTTTTGTAATACTGCACAGAGGTATTTGTAGGATTGCAAGTTGGACTTTTTTAATATTGAATAAGTCCAATCTTATTATCCTTTCCCTTTTTACTTTAGAAAGTGATAGCCATCCCTGAAGATAAAGGGTAGCAGGAGTCCTGAGGCTCTGATAAATAACTCCTGCAAGTTGGTCCTGAGCCAGAAGGACCCAAGAACACTACCATTCTTTCACTTGTTGATTTCACCAACTCCCATGAATTTAGTGATCATTTCCACTGATGATTCTCCAATATACTGATCTTTGTCACTTCTCATCCTTTTAGATATCAAATCTTTCCTAAAATCCTTATTCAAAACAACTCACTATATCCCCTTTTAACTTCCCTCTTACAGGGTAACACCTTTCCACTCCCCCAGGCTCATCCTGAATCCCTCACTATCACCCTCACCAAGCTGTTGCCAAGGCCTCTTGATTTCAGTGAGGCAGCATCTCTGACCCTGCTACAAACCCTCAGCCCCTCTTGCCTGGCTAACTGCAAGAGCCTCCTGGTGGGCTGGCCTGTTGCTAGTGTTTCCCCTCCATCAGCCATTAACATGGTCTTCCTAGAATACAGGTCTGTTCTTGTCACTCCCACTGAATGAACTCCAGTAGTTTCCTATTGGCAACCAGGAGCAAATGGAAAAATGCTTTATTTGGCATTCAAAGTCCTTCAGAACCTCCCTCCCATCCCTTCAGTCTTTTCACACTTGACTCACTGACATATTCTTTGATCCAGTGACATTGGCCTACCAGCTGTTTCGTGAACAAAATGTACCATCTCAGCCATAGCATTTTCTCTGGCAATCTCCTAGACCTGGAATATTCTCCCTCCTCCCATCTGACTACCCACCTCCCTAGCTTCCTTTAAATCTTATTTAATGTTACAGTTTCTCCAGGAAACCTTCCCCAACTTCATCCTGTAAATCACTTTTTATATAATTTCATGTTGTCTTCCCAATTACATTGTAAACTCCTTGAGGCTAGGAATTGTTTTTTATTTACTTCTCCATCCTCAGAACTTGGGAACAGTGCCATGTAGTTGACACAAATATTTATTCTAACGTGATAAATTTTAAAGTCTAGATTATATAGTATTTGCTTAGTCATTTTCAATCATATCTGATTATTTGTGACCCCCATTTGGAGTTTTCTTGGAAGATCACTGGAGTGTTTTCCTTCTCCAACTCATTTTATAGATGAAAAAACTGAGGCAATAGGGTGAAGTGTTTTCTCCAAGATCACACAGCTAGTTAGCGTCTGAAGCCAGATTTGAACTCAGATGAGTAGAGACTCTAGACTACAGGTACTCTATCCACTGTAACTCCTAGTTGCTCTTAGATGCCCATAGGTTCCTGTCACCCACTTTTAGTCATTTATGAAGAGAATATGGACATTTGTTGCAAATAATCATATATGCTGTTCTATGAGTGAATATGAATTTTATACAGTGAGTTAACTGGGAAAGGAAGCTACCTTCTGTCCTTTGAACACACACAAACAGTCAAAACAAAACAAAAAACAAAAATTTCTCCTAGAATAAAGAGGTTTTTTTCCCCCTAAATTATTTAGATAACTTTGGGGGGTTAAGGAGATGAAAATTACACACTCTTAGAAAATCAAAGAGAATCTACACCACCATGTTAGACGTCAGGAATGGAAGTCTCAATGAATTTGTTGCTGGGAGGACAGCATTTCAAATTCCGACTCTCTTAACTAGTAACTTGGAGTGATCTGAATATAGAATCTGGACCCACAGGAGTAGCTTGACCATTTCCTAACCGTAGGCTAGGAAAATATCTAAAGTTGAACTGTCATCCACACCAGATGGAAGCAACATTTTGCGCTTGTGAACTTTCCAAATGGAAAGAAATATTTTCTAGTTGCATTTTATGTTGAGAAAGTGACTGAACTTGCAAGTCAAACAATAGACATTAAACATTTTCGTCCAAGCACTGCTAATGGCTAAGAGTAAAGAAAAATAAAAAACCTGGTCCCTGATTTATAGTTCACATTTTAATGGAGGAGACAACAGGAAAATTGTTAGGCATATAAGATATGCTTGTTGGTGAGTCGTGTCCAAGTCTTCATGACCCCGTTTGGGGATTTCTTGACAGAGATACTGGAGTAGTTTGCTGTTTCCTTCTCCAGCTTGTTTTACAGATGAAGGAACTGAGGCAAACAGGATTAGGTGATTTGCCAAGGGTCCCGTAGCTAGTGTCTAAGAATGGATTTCAACTCAGGTTTTCGTGACTCCAGATTCTATCCTAAATTGCCTCTTTTCTCTCCCTTCTAGGGAAAAAACTTTCCTCAAGTATTCTTTCTCACAAATGTTCAATCCTTATCTTCAACTTCCCCAGCCTACAGATAGGCTCCATCACCACCTAAATAAGCTGGACCATGACTTCAAACTATCTATGTATCTTTTCCCCCCTTTCATTAGCAAACCCTTAGAAAGAATTTGTTCCCTCAGAAACACTTTCCCTGCCTTTGCTGATTTAGATCTTTGTTATCTGTTTTTTGTTCCCATTATGTTATTAAAATAACTTTCTTTAAGGTCAGTCATAACTTTTTTATTTTTAGTCACCCAATCCAATGTTTTTTTTCCTATCTTCATCCTTCTGCTCTCTATGTGTTGCAACATTGTAGACTATCTCTTCCATTAAATAAGATTATTGTATCTTTTGTTTTTATATAGCCTTCATTTCTGAACATATCACCATTCCTCTTCCTTTCCTAACAAGTGACCTGTAACCAAGAGAGGCCTGAGGGGGAGAAAGCAGTTCACCAAAACTAACCAACAAATCAAATGACTGATAACATGGGCAACATTCCACACCTGTAGTCCATCACTTCAGTAGGAAAGAGAGATTTCAACCCCAGTTCTTTCAACTTCCTCAGTCTCTCTTCTCTGATATCATGACTATTAGAAACCCTATTGTCATTCTGTTTCCATTAGGCTTTGATTTGTATTTAGAAATCTTAGGTCCAAATCCCAGCTCAGTTAGTCATTTCCTGTGTCATCATCATTTATCCTCACTGGTCCTCATTTTTCTCTTCTTTAAAATGAGAACAATCTCATTATATTATTCATCAAATTAATCAATATTCATTTCTCATTAAAAGGTGGCCTCTCAGGTCCTTGCCATCTCTAAATGAAGGTGATTAATACCACTGGTTAATCACATGGTATTTTAAAAACTTAATCTATTTCCAAGATAAAATATTACTTCTTGAGATTGATTAGCCAAAACAATAATAATGATTGAAGGTTACATAATCCATTACCTGTTAAAAAAAATGTATCCCAATGCAATATATTTCCTTTTTAGCTTTTTTGTGGACTTTAATGCAAGTGTATCTACTATCTTCAGAAATGAATCTGTACTCATAGAGCCCAGTTCCATAGATATTGCCTGGCAAAGTCTGCCAAAACATTTTGGTTTGATATCTCCCACCTGATACTTTAAAAAAAATTCATTATTTCCTGCCTTGATTGTGGATTTGGAGCACTAAAGGACCTTTCTGACTCCTTTCATTGCTTTGAATGCAAATAACCTTTTTTTTTTTCTCAATTGAGGTCCTGGCTTTAGATTTTATAGTTCAGTATATGGAATGCCACAAATTGCTTTTGATTTCTTGAACAAATAAAATGCTCTCATCCACTCAACATAGAATCCAAATTGCATTAAGAGAAGGATCCTGACATGTTGGTATGCATTGTTTTCAGAAAAGTTTATAATCAACCAGTGGTCTTGGTTTCTCCATCTCCATTCTTATAATATACAGATACATTAATGGAATAAATCCATTAACTGCGACAGCTAGGTGGCGCAGTGGATAGAGCGCTGGCCCTGGGGTCATGAGGACCTGACTTCAAATCTGACTTCAGATCCTCCATAATTGCCTAGCTGTGTGATCTTGGGCAAGTGACTTAGCCCCATTGCCTTAAATAAATAATTTTTTTTTATTTTCTTTTTTTAAAATTTATTTATTTTGAGTTTTGCAATTTTTCCCCTAATCTCGCCTCCCTCCCCCTACCCCCCACAGAAGACAGTCTGTTAGTCTTTACATTGTTTCCATGGTTAAATAAATAAATTTTTTTTAAAAAAATTAAAAAAAACTAAATTCAATGACCTAGTTCTTGGCAGCAGAATTTAAGTTTTTTCTAGGCAATGGGATTAAGTGGCTTACCCAAGATCACACAGCTAAGTAATTACTTAGTGTCTAAGGTCAGATTTGAACTCAGGTACTCCTGACTCCGGGCCAGTGCTCTACCCACTGTGCCACCTAGCTGCCCTGAGAATTCTCTTTTAATTGTTAACTCTAAATTCTGAACGAAAAAGTGGTTTTTGTGGCAGTCAATTCAATCTAATAAGCATTGACTAAGGGACTGGTGATACAAAAATATAAGGAGTTTAAGTTCTATTGTCGGTTATGAGATGTACAAAGGAAATGAAATGCAAACTTTATAAAAGAAAGTGGGGAAAGAGCATTACCAAAGTTTACTCCCTTCCCCAAGTCTCCCTCTATGCCAAAGGAAGCCTGTAGGGAGGGTCAGGGAAGGCCTTGTGAAACAAATAACCCTTGAGTTTGAGCTTTGGAGGAAATGAGAGAGTTAAAAGTAAGGATATCTGTCTGATGATTTAAAGACACTGTAAGAGAGCTTTTGTAGTGGTCCATAGGCCAGGGAAAGTAGGAATGGGGTTCATAGTGACTCTGGAGCTGGGGGTTGTGGCAAACTCATTATGACATGAATGTATTTAAAAGATATCGGCAAAGTCAGGCACCTCAATAATAATAATAATAATAATAATAATAAATAACAACAGCTGGCATTTATATGTGCCCCCTAAGGTTTGGGAAGCACCTCCTGCACATGATATATGAGCTTTGCATGTTTGCTTTGTGCCCTAGCATGTCCAGATTCTTAATAAATTCAACATGTGAAATTTACCCTTAGGACTGCAAATAAAAACAAGTTTGGTTCCGTATTGCTTTGTGTCATTCAGTCAGTCCACTTATTTCTTTGTACATGGAGTGGCTAGATGCAATGGAGAGAGCACCAGTCCTGGAGTCAGAAGGATCTGAATTTAAATCTGGTCTCAGACTTTTGACACTTACTAGCTGTGTGACCTTGGACAAGTCATTTGACCCTGATTGCTTTGTATCCAGAGCCATCTCCAGTCATCCTGATTCACATCTGGCCAACTCAGTTGACTCTGGAGGAGAAAATGAGACTGGTGACTTAACACAGCACTCCCTCACTCAAATTCAATTGACCTACTTGTCAAGGCATCACTTCATTATGTCATGGTCTTCTTCAAAAATGAAGGACAATCATAAGCATCATCACCATCATCATCATTGCCCTTAGACCTGAAGGGTTCAAGACAGAGTTAGAAGAGTAGCTGTCTGAGTGAGCAGAGGAAAGAGCATAGGTCTCAGCGTTATTGTGAAAGAAGAATTGGCAAGAATTAATAATAATGATAATGTTTGTCCTTCATTTTGGGCATCCAGGAAGGTGATGCCATGTCAAGCACATGAATTTAATTTGAATGAGGGGGTGGCTATGCTAAGTCACCAGCCACGCTTTTTCCTCTAGAGACATCTGAATCCTGTGGCCAGATATGAATCAGGACAACTGCAGATAGCCCTGGATGTGAGGTAATCGGGGTGAAGTGACTTGCCCAAGTCAGCTAGTAGGTTTTTGAGACCAGATTTGACAGGTCCTCCTGACTTCAGGGCTAGTGCTCTACCCACTGCACTCTCTAGCTGCCCATTGGCAGTTGAAAATGGGTATTGAGTCAGCAGAAGTAGATGAGTGGAGTCCGTCACCATCTTACCCAGTCTAGAGAACCCGTGTATCCAGGGCTCTGCTTCTATCCTAGTCCTCTCTAGTGCAAAAGCTGTCTGATTCTAGAGTTCCAAGAGATGAAAGAACTAAAAATAACTAAATTAAATATTCTAATCAAACCTTTAACCTCTCTCCTTTTTCAACACCTGGACTACATTTTATTTAATCATGATGGGTAGATTTTTTTTTTCCTGTATGAACTCTTTGTTCATCAAACTGAGCACTTTTTTGCTAATTCTTTTGCTAATTCAACAAACTTTTAGGTCATTCCTGATGATGGGGATCAGTACTTAGGTGTTCCAAATAATGTGTTTTGACAACATTTCCTTCACACCAGGCTTCTTCCTCTGTTTTATACATCCAGTGTTTGCTCTGGAATTTTCCTTTCATCAAAAGTTCCATGGGTTCCAAATAATACAAATTATACTAGATAAAAATTTGGGTCAGTTTCTGATGGCTTACTTAGAAATACATTTAGTCCATCAAGGTTGTTGTAAGGTTGGATTCTTCTTGACTTTACCAGCTGAAATAATAATTCTGATTCCATTCAGGTATATACTTTTAAAAATTAGCTCCAACGCACCAACAACCGAAAGACAGATTCAGTCTTTCTTTTGATTTTTTAAAAAATATTATCTATTATTATTTTTCCCTTTTAAATTGAGCTCCATTTCTCTCCCTCCCTATTTCCTCCCTTCTAACCCTTTTCCTACCTGCTGAGAAGGCAAACAAAATGATATCAGCCATAAATGTGAAATCATGCAAAACATTTCCATATTAGCCATATAACAAAAATACAGCTGAAAAAGGGAGAAAATTGTCCTTTCTGCACTAAGAGATAGATCATCAGTTTTCTCTCTAGAATTAGCATAGCATTTTATTCTTCATAAATCCTTTGAAATTGTCTTGGACCATTGTATCAGAGTAGCCAAGTCTCTCACAGTTGATTATCATTCCAACATTGTTGTTACTGTGCACAATGATCTCCTGGTTCTCATTTCATTTTGCATCAATTCATACACATCTTGCCATATTGTTTTTGGAAACCATCCCCCCTTTGTCATTTATTACAGGACAATAGTATTTCATTATAATCATATGCCTCAGCTTGTTCAAACATTCCCCAATTGATGAGCATCCCTTCAGTTTCCAGTTCTTTGCCACTACAAACACTAAGCTACTATAAATATTTTTGTATAGATTGTTCTTTTCCTTTTCATTTGATCTCTTTGGGATACAGACCTAGTTGTGATATTTCTGGGACAAAGAATTTTGCAGTTTTATAGTCCTTTGGGCACAGTTCCAAATTGTTCTCTAGAATTTTTGGATCAGTTCACTATTTCACTGCCATTAGGTCAATTCTGTTTTTTAAAGTATTGTCTTGTTCAGTATGTTTTGGCGTGTGCCTCTTTTACCAAGCTGTTAATTCTCTTTTCATAATTTTGTTTGCCTCACTCTCATTTCTCTTCCTAATTGTTCCTCTACTACTTGTAGCTTCTTTAAAAACTATTCTACAAATTTTGATAGGATTGGATCCAATAAGTATTTCTCTTTGAGGCTTTGCTTGTAACTATTTTTCACATTTTTTCTTTTGACTTTATATCTTGGTCTCTTCCCTGCCTCTGTAGTTGAGTTTTATGGTGAAGTTCTTTTTTTTTCTTGTTGTTTGATCATTTTCCTAGCCTACTTCTCGACTTTGAACTTTCTGCTAAAGTTAGGCTGGGGAGGAGAGGCGTTGGGACAAGTTTTAGGTTTTTTCACACTGTTATTTTCAGAGTTGGATCTGGTAGTCTACAAGTTTTGGATGCTTCCAAGGCAGTGTGACCTTGGGAGAGGTGTGGTCATTGCTCTCCTGGTCTGTACTCCGGTCTTTACTCAGGAAGGATGATCCTCTCTTGTAGCCATAAGCACAAATGTTCCTCTTGGCCCTGGACCTGTGATCAGGTCCGCAAGCACGAGAGTTTCTCTTTGCTTTGTAAGTGTGACCAGAGCCCTTGGTTCCCTGGGACTGACCACAAGTATTCATCTCTACTCTGGAGTTGTGACCCAGACCTTCACATAGACAACAGAACTAGCAGCCAGTGCCAGCAAAGCCTCCCCTGAAATTTCTTTCTGACTTGCTGTCTGACCCCCTTACTGTCTTTGGGTTGAGAGTTGCTGAAGCTGCTGCTGTCCTTCTCCAGTCTTGAAGTTGCCTCCAAGTCCCACTGCTGATGGCTGGCTCCCACCCTGGGGTCGCAGACCTTTCTTGCCAAGCTTCTAACTTGTCTTAGGCAGGAAAAATGTCTCACTCTGACCTTTTGATGGCTCTGTCACTCCAAAATTTAATTTGAGGAGTGAAAGAAATGATTATTTCTCTGATATTAATAATTATTGAATTAGGATTATGGGTTTTCTTCTTTTCTATTTCCTCAACCAGTGTGGGAAATCTTTCTCAAAGACTTTATCAATATAATAAATTCTTAATTGGGGCTAATGGAGGGGTTACTATTTATTGTATTTATTCAGAGAGGTCTGGGAAAATGTGGATTCTTCCTTTTTTCAGACAAGTGATAGGGAAATTAATGTCTCTTTGATTAAGAATTGGGTGATCCAAGTCACATTTCCCCAAGACCTTCATTAGAATGAGCCAACTCTCATTGTAATATACATTTTCATATTGTTAACCAATCAGAATTGATTGCCACCCTAAAGAAAACCTACTCTTTGAAGAGCATATAAACTCTGAGCCCATCACCATGAGGGGTCTTTGGAATTAGAGAGTGTCAGTATCTTCTTTTTATTAATAAATATGATTGTTTTATTAAGAAAATGATTAAATTACCCAGAAACTATAACTATATATATATATATATATATATATATATATATATATATATATATATATATATATATTTCACTTTTAAAATGTTACAGGAGTTATTTTTAAATTGTTTTAGAGAGGAAAGTTGAGAGAGTTTGCTGGGTGCCTGTTTGTTTTCTGCCATTTTGATCCAGCCCTCCCTTTCATTTAATTTTAATAAAATTTATTGAGCACCTTTGAAGTATAAAACTCATGCCAGGGGCTGAGTATACAAAGATAAAAAATACATCATTCCCTCAAGGAGTTTATGTTTTGCCATGAATATACTACATGTACAATATCATTTCATTGCTCAATAAATGAATCCATTGAACCTTGGCATTTTAGAACTAGATGAAATCAGATAGGGTGAATTGCTCATTCTGAAATTGAGGCAAGATATGGAGGTCAGGGAGAATAGCAGTGATAGTAGTGAGACAGAGCTATAAAAACTGTTTCACCAACTGTATAACTCTAGGAGCATTAGATAAGTGAGCATTTTCTCTCCCAAAGACCAGTGAGTCAATGAGAGATACTACCTCTTTGTGTAAGGAGATGGGGCAGAGAATGATTTTACTCCTTGATTTTCCCCTATAATTTACCTTGTTAATCTACTCTAATTAAACGTTTTTACTATCTGACTTACTGCTTAGTCTATTGATAGAAAAGGCACTAGATGAGAGCTTGAGAGATGGATGCATAATTGTGATTAACTTCAAACACCCTACACTACCTAAAAAGTGGTTTCAGAGATGAAAGGAGTTTGTGTTATACTTGTTGTCAAGGACTAAAGCTGGATTTTAAAGAAGAATACAATATTTTTTTTAATATTGAGCTAAGAACATAGAAAATTAGTCAGCTGTAGCTAATTGCTTCCAAAAATGGAAAAAAATGGCCACTCAAATTTAGCTGCTTTCACCTTTAAAATATAATTTGTCACAGTATCACATTTTTAAATCTCTCTGCATGCAATTCAGAGCCCAACACATTGGAAATAAGCATTGTCCACATTTACTGTGTGCCTTAAATGTGTCTGTTTCTTTCTCTATATATGATGATCTCTCTGAACACTGGTCAGTTTATCAATATTCTTAGGCACTAAATGGAAATTTAAACAATGGAATCCAGAACTGAGTTCATCATTTATGGGATCTGATGAGTGTGAACATTTGAATACTTTTTTTTGTTTGTTCTTGGGGCAGAATGGAAGGCAGTTTAAGCTTCATAGGATCATTGTATAGTTTAAACCTTCATCTTATCTGTGTGTAAACTGGGACATGAACTCTCCCAGAACAGTAACTTTATTTTAGCTAGATCCTATCTCCCTAGTTCTTTTGTGTATCATTGTGATTGTGATTTCTTTGTGATTTCTCTCCCCTTCACAGCGACATAGACAGAGTTAGCTGAAGGTCAAAGATATGAGGAGGTGTGCCCATGGACATAGAGTTACTATTAACTTAGCAACTGGAATAGAGTGACAAGGGAGTGGATTTGTAAGATATTTCAAAGGAAGGAATGATAGGATATAGTAACAGACTAAACAGATAAAAATGAAGGCTAAAAGAGCATCAAGAATGACCACATACTGGTTTTATAACTGGGAAATTGGAAGGATGCCAGAGCACTGGCAACAATGGGGAAGTTAAGAAAGAAGGTGATTTGGGTGGGGAATATTAAGGTTTATAAAACACTGTACATCTCATTTATGCTTCAGATTTTTAATGTAGATGTTTACTTCAACCTCTTTACAAGGAAGGATTTAACTTTGAAAGTTGCTGTGGTTGAAAAATTCATCACTCTGCAGTGAGCTGGCAATGAACCTCTCTCTTTCAACTGGACCAGACTGGTTCTCAGAATAATTGTAGGTCTGTACTTGAACCTGTCAGAATTCATATTCAGCTGGCATAGCCCTCCAATCTAATCCAATTATTAATTTTAAAGGACCTACTAGATGCAAGAGAACTGGCATAGGATAATAAGAAAGAGACCTCACCTGTCTTGGGTTCAAACAAAATGTGTGACCTTATATACAATTCACTTAATCTTTTAGTGGCTCCCTCCCCCACCCCCAGCAACTCATCAAAGCTATAAATTTCCAAGAAAGTTCTAACCTGCAGTGGTAGAGGAAGTGTTCTTATCTGGGAGTTTTCTCAATCCATAATGTCACAGGTGTAGTCTCTATTCCTATTCTTCTCTCTGAGTGTGCATATGCATGTATGCATGCATGGATGCATTCATGTATTATGTATGTATGTTTACATATAAAGTGTACAGGATAAAAAATAAAATAAAATAGCCCTTGTTCTCATGATGAACTGTTCTAATGGGAAGTTGGAAGAAGGAGGGGGAAGATGCATTATATGGCATGTAACCTGGTAAGTGTATATGTAATTATTTGGGGAGGAAAAGAATAGTAACTAGAGGGATCAGGATAGATTTTCTGTAGGAGGTGGCATGAAAACTGGGCTTTGAAGGCAATCAGTAATTCTAAGAGTAAGGAAGACTAAGTACTAAGATCACAAAGAGGCACCAGAGGTACCTTAGCAGAGAACGACTCTAAGAGATTATTAGCCATTTTACAAATGTTAGATCTGAGAGCAAGGAAAATTAGGTGCCTTGTCTATGGTCACATAACCAATAAGCATTAATCAAATACTATCTATGTTAGATACTTGGGGTACACTGATCAAAAAGTGAAACCACCTCTGTTCACTTGATTTTCCCTTGTAATTTGCTATTCTGTCCTAATTAAAATGTTTACTTTATGATATATTTTTTGCTTGGTCTATTAATAGAAAAGGCACTAGTTGCATAATGGTGACTAACCCCAAACACCCTACTCTGGGTAAGAAGTAGTTTCAAGATGAAAGGGATCCTTGGTACACTTGTAGTCAATGAGTATGGGTTGAAGCATCCAGATGAATGTTAAAGAGAAATACAATATTTTGGTTTGGTTGGTTTGGGTTTTTGCAAAGCAATAGGGTTAAGTGACTTGCCCAAGGTCACCCAGATAAGTAAGTATTAAGTATCTGAAGCCAAACTTGAACTTAGGTCCTCTGGATTTCAGGGCCAGTGCTCTATACACTCCATCTATGCTCCATTTAGCAGCCTATTTTTTGTTAGCTTTTTTAATTGAACTAGTCATTGTTAGAATCAGGACTTGAAGCCAAGAGCCCATCTACTTTCTCACCCTGCCTAGAGAAAAGTATTGATCTGAGTTTTAGCTTTGCTTGAATGAGGAGAGCCTTCCTTACTTGGCACATCATTCTATAATAAAGTATCACTATTTTCAATAGAGAAGTAAAATAGGAGTGACTTTACCTATAATAAGATAAGGAGGAGATTTAATGAAAATGAGGAGATTCCAAGCTGGAATGGGGACCGCAGAGAACTCTAAAGGTTTTTGAGAAGATCAAAATTGGTACCTTCATCTACCCTAGTCTATGAAATTCATAGTAGTTGGATCATGAACACACACAGGCACACATACATGCAAGCACACAAATGCATGTTCACACACGCAAACAATGTAATCATAGGACACACGTGTACAATGCAAACCACATCTGTTTCCTACTGTGGCATTGTCTGTCATTTAACTGACTGTCCGTTAGGTGGTGCCAGACTCTTTAGATTGCTGATGGCTTTGCATCCGCTGGCCCTGTAGCCATGGCCACCCTGTACAAGGAACAACCTATAGATGCTTCTCAAGGCTGCATCTATGCCCAGGTTTAAATGCAACCCTATTGTTTCCAGATCTGCTAAGACAATCTAGTCCCTTGAGTGTGAGGAGAATTAGCTGACCATATTTTTCCAGTAACTAAGTGTCCCTGCACTGCAATCTTCTTGTTACTGTATCTTTACTCCAAAAATGATAGCTATGGATATGGTTTCTATTAAGATTCTTCTCTGTTGCCCATTGATTAGGAAGCTGAGTCAATTATGGTCTCTGAGAATAATGACCTCCTGTTGTGTCCTAAGAAATGACAAAGGGGAAGACAGTATCAGAGAAACTGAGGCAGATGTGTAGGAACTGGTGCAGAATGAAATGACACAGCAATTTATATAATAACAATAACACTGTGAAGATGAACCAATTTTGAAAGATTTAAGAAGTCTAATCGTCTTAATGACCAACCAGGATTCTAGAGGATTCATTTTTGTTGTTGTTTTTGTGAGGCAATAAGGTTAAGTGACTTGCCCAAGGTCACATAGCTGGTAAATATAAAGTGTCTGAGGCCACTTTTAAACTCTTTTCCTCCTGACTCCTGGACTGGTGCTTTAGTCACTGCATCACCTAGCTGCCCCTTTAAAGAATTCTTGATGAAATATGCTGCTCACCTCCTGATGAGAAGGGGAGGGATTCGAGTTAGAGAATGAGATGTATTTATGGACATGACCAGTGAGATAATTTGTTTTGCTTAACTATTACAAGATTATTTTTCCAATTTTTTTGGAGGGGAAGGAGAGAAAATGGATTTTTAAATATAATAATTAAAAATTAATTTTATAGAAAAATATTCTTCTAGAATAATTGGTAATTCAGTTCAATCCAAAATGACAAGAACTAATTCAGTGCCTGTTGTGTGTCAGCAATTGGGTTGGGTTACAAAACAAAACACTAAAATAGTCTCTACCCTCAAGGAGCTTCCATTCTCTTATGATGGAACAATCTGTACACAAAAAAAGTAATTCAAGGGTTGTTTACAGATCAGTAAATACCTCATATATACACATACAATATAATATATGGGCAGCGAGATAGCACAGTGAGGAAGAAAACTGAATCTAGGGTAAAGAAAATCTGAATTCCTATCAGTCCTAGCAAATCACTTAACCTCTGTCTCAGTTGGCTCATCTATACAATGGGGGATAGCACCTACTTTACAGGTATGTTTTGGGAATAAAATTAGATAAAATATGTACAAGGCTTTGTAAATCATAAAGCATACTGCATTAGCTATTTTGCGTGTGTTTGTAACTATGTGTATGAACCAAGCACATAGAAACATAAAGAAATACCATATGTTTATAAATGCATACTCAGAGAAATAAATACTATGAATAAAAATCTATGGGGACATCCTCTCCACTAGGGGATTCTAATTGTGAACTCATGCAGATTAGGTTCATTCCTAGGGATCCTTATTTCCAAAAAAGAAATTGCAGGCTTTTCCCTCATTGTTTTTGACTTGTTATGCTCTTATTTTGCCACAAAACTACAAAACTGGGGACAATCTCAAATTTGGCTCATGTCTAGATCCCCTCCTTATTGTTGTTGTCTGTCTTTCATTTTCAAAGAGGACCGTTGGCATCATGTGAGAGATGTCTTGCCATGTGCATGAGGTGGATTTAAGTGAGGCAGAACTGCACAAAGTCATCACCTCACCTTTTCTTCCAGAGTCACTGAAGTCCAGTAGGAGGAGGAAAGTCAAGACAATTGGCGATAACATAGGATACAATGAATGGCCTTGGCATTGCTGATGTCTTGCCAAACTCTAAATGCTCCACTTCACTTGCTTCTGCTGCCTTCCGGCTGTTGGAACAAATTGTTCTCATCCACGCGTTTCATCAGGGGAAGTCATCTCATGCTTGGGGTAGACATCTGCCAAATCACCAATGAGTTTGAAGCTTATTGACTACACCTTCAACCAGGTTTGGCCCAAATTTTAGACAGTTTACCAGGGTAAATCATTTCCCATGCTACTTTTATTAAGAGCCACAGGCAAGAGTTGGGTGACAGGTGGTCATCAAAGGTGGGTGAACAATCCTAAAAAAGATCTCAGCAAGCCCCACTCCAAAAGGTTCTAGTTTTCCCTAAACACCCTATACATACTGATTTCCCCCCTAAAGAAATGGACAAATCTCTTTTAGAAAAGTACTCACTATTTGAAGTCATAATTTAGATCAGTTATAGGGGAAACTATTTACTTCTTTTGCCACAAAAGATAAGCTTAAAAACTCAAAAATTCATAAACGTTTATTGATACATATTTAACACATAGAAGTCCTAAACTCTTGAACTTAAAAAGTTCAGATCTCAGAGTTTCTGTTTGGTTACCTGTGCCCAGAGAAGGAAATACAACCTGGAAAAAGTCACTGTGGCTTTGAGATGCAATCTCAGATGAACATAAACATCCATGTTACCAGGTATGGAAAATCTCTATTGAGAGAGAGAGAACTCTTCAGTGGAGATCTATAGGAATCACTAGTCACATATGTAGGAAAAGAGAAAAAAATAGAGCAAAATGGTAGATGTTGTCTCTTTCTTTAAGTCTTCTGAGAAAATCACTGACTGCTTAGTGGTGAATTCTCTTTGATACAAACCCTCTAGTATATATGTATAGAGAGATACAATGGAGACCCATCGGCTTCTAGGGCACATGACTCACTTAAAATGTCCAGAGTATAGACTTGGCACCAGATACACTCTATGGAATGATGACTGAAGACCCATTCTCCAAATGTGGGATCCATAAAGTGGACACCAATACACCTGAGGGAATCAGGAAAGGCCTCTGGTAAGGTTAGCCTTGGACTAGGTCTTGAGAACTAGGAATTCCAAGATAAAGGAGGAGGGATAACATTCCTGATACAAGAACCAGTCTATGTAAAAACAAAGGAGGTGGGCTATTCCATGAAAGAACAATTACTGAGATAGAAGAGAAGAGAGTAGGAGGTACATAAACCAACTTTATGTAATACTATGAGCAAATTGACTCAGCTCTACTGATGCTTGAAATACAAGGTGGCTTGTCTTGTTTGTGTTAGGGAAAAAATCCCATCATTTTTGCAAAGTCAATGTGAGAAGAAGAAGCAATAGAGTACATGAACTAAAGGGTTATTCTTCTGCCTCTAAGCTGAACTACATTTGGATTTAAACCAGAAAGATGATTATCTATTCATTTCCATTTTTAAAGAAACTAACAAAAGAGCGCCAATCTACCCCTGGCAATGTATTTATTCCAGGGTCTCATAATCTGTATGATCAAGGAAATTCTTTCTAATTTATTTTCAATCTCTTTTATTTTAGTTGGTTCACTCATTCTTACTATAACCAGATATTTTTTTCCACTCGGAGCAAAAAGTTGAGTGTGTGTGTGTGTGTGTGTGTGTGTGTGTGTGTGTGTGTGTGTGTGTGTGTGTGTGTGTGTGTGTGTGTGTGTGCGTGTGTGTGTGTGTTGGAAGGGTGGGGAGAAAATGGAGGTAGTAGCGAGGACAATATGACCATGGATGCAGTTATATTGGGACAAGGGGTGGGATCTGTTCATTACTGAGAGTGAGGGGAAAGTGGACTCAGGAGAGGATGCTACTCTTATGAAGCCTTGGGCAGTAGGACTGTGTTTCCTGGCATCATGGATCTATTGGGACTAAAAAGGGAATTACAGGTTCAGTGTGTTTGGGGATTGCTGAAGAAGGGCCTTTGGTGTAAGAAATGTGGCCCACTGCCTAGCTTCCAGAATTCTGGGGACAAGTTCTATTCATTCTATGGTGCTGGCTCTGATTCTTACCCTACTTTTCTGTTCTTTTTGGTTTGTTTGTGTTTGTTTTTGCAAGGCAATGGAGTTAAGTGGCTTGCCCAAGGTCACACAGCTAGGTAATTATTAAGTGTCTGAGGCCAGATTTGAACTCAGGTACTCCTGACTCCAGGGCCGGTGCTCTATCCACTGTGCCGCCTAGCCACATCCTTACCCTACTTTTCAATGAAAAGTATAAGGGGGTTCCACTGCCACCAAACACTTTCATTTTTGTCTGCTATTATTTTTCTTCTTTCTATTTTTCCATGCTAATTCATATCCAATGTCATGCTCTGGGATGTTCTGGGGTCATATCCTAATCAAAAAGGTCTTCTTTGGCCCAATAGATATTAAAGCATTTGCTGATCACATTTATTATAGGCTCCACCTACACAGAACTATACTTTTGCAGGCCTCAGGTATGACTTCAATCCTCTCCAGAGAGACAAGAGACTTTGAGGCAACATAAAGAACACCAAAGTGCTCAGACACCAGCAGAGCACATTGATACCCATAGAGGATGGAGCACCAGGGACCAGAGACCATCTTAGGTACTTTGCTTGGACCTGAACTGCTCCCCCTTTCCTCCTCCTTCCCCCCTTTTCTTCTCCTCCCCTCTTCCTCCTTCCTTTATAATCCAGATTTCCTCTTCTCTTTCTCCTTCTCTTCTTCCCCTTGTCTTCTCTCCATAATCCCACTCTCTTATTCCTCTTCTTCTACCTCCTCCCTTCACTATCTTTCATTTAAGCAGAATAGCAAGGAGTTTCAAACAATAGAAAAATAGTAAATGTCTCAGTTAATGCAATTCCATGGAGGGCAGTGGGAATCAGAACTGTCTCTTGGTGAAATGGACCCATGGCCCTTCTTGCCAGCTGGAACTAACTAACTGGTCAGATAAATAGAATATTTATTGAATACTTGCTATGTACTAAGCATTTGGAATAAAAATACAAATACTAGCAAATAAAATGATCTCTGCCTTCAAGTGATTTACATTTAAATAGGGGAAGTCAAGATTTAAGAAAGTTGAGAGGAGGGTCAGCCAGGCTCTGTTATGGTATAGAGAAGGACTGGAGAAACCTGGATTCTGGCAAAATAAGTCCCAAGATCTAAGATGGTTCCAGGGACTAAAGAGGAGTGCTAACTTCCAACTGCTTTAAAATATTTTTGGATAGGACCTACTTGTTTACCTTTTTGCTGATTTCAATGTTCCCTTACATTTTCTTTCCAAATTTACCACACTGTTTTTTTACTTTTAGAAAGATTTTATTTATTTTGAATTTTACAATTTTCCCCCTATTCTTGCTTCCCTCCCCCCACCCCCCACAGAAGGCAGTCTGTTGATCTTTACATTGTTTTCCATGGTAAACATTGATCTAAGTTGAATGTGATGAGAGAGAAATCATATTCTTAAGGAAGAAAAATAAAGTATAAGAGATAGCAAAATTACATAATAAGATAATGGGTTTTTTTTTAAATTAAAGGTAATAGTCTTTGCTTTTGTTCAAACTCCACAATTCTTTCTCTGGATACAGATGGTATTCTTTATTGCAGATACCCAAAATTGTGCCTGATTGTTGCACTAATGGAATGAGCAAGTCCATTAAGCTTGATTATCACTCCCATGTTGCTGTTAGGGTCCAAATTTACCAGGCTTTTAAAAAAATTATTATTTTTTAAAAAATCTAAATTTAAATTTGGAAAAACTATTCTAGAAGATTACATTATTTTAGAGGGGTCGATGTTACACTCTATCAGTATGTTGAACCTGGGTAAGATTTCCCAGAAAATTAGTATTCTTTGTGTTGTTTGTACCTTGATTACATGTTAAAAACAGGTATTTATTTATTCATTCATTCGGTAAGCATCCATTAAGAACTTTCTGTATATAAGGAACTATGCCAGTTACTAGTGACACAAGACAAAAGGAAGAAGACCCTACTCTCAAAAAGTCAACCTTTTGCATATACTGGGTAGATTGTACCATATGCCTAAATACGTAAACATAAGATAGTTTAAAGAAGAAGACAACACCAATATCTGCGAGAATCAGCAAAGACTTCGCATAGGTGGCAGTCTCAGAATGGAGTTTTGAAAGAGAGAAAGGATTCTGATAGGTACAGTTGAGGAAAGAGTATTTCAGTCATGATGGACAACATATGCAAAGTTTAAAATGGGAAATGGGAAGTGAAATGAGGCTATCTTCAGAAGTAATATGAAATAAATCTGGAAAGAGAGGCTAGATGGAACCAGATTGTCAAGGATTTTAATTGGAGAACTTCTATTTTGTACCAAGGACAATAGAGAATCACTTTAAACTTTTGAGGAAAGGAAGTGACAGGATTAGACATTTAAGTGTTTTAGGAAGATTATTTTGGTGACTATGTGGATAGGGATTGGATGGTAAAGAAAAGAAGAAGCCAGAAACTGAAAGACCAAAGAGGAGGTTATTATTACAGTCTAGTGACATTGATGAACTAGGACCTGATATTAAAGAAATAAAAGAATAGGGGCGGCTAGGTGGCGCAGTGGATAGAGCACCAGCCCAGGAGTCAGGAGGTACCTGAGTTCAAATCCGGCCTCAGACACTTAATAATTACCTAGCTGTGTGACCTTGGGCAAGTCACTTATCCCCATTACCTTTCCAAAAACCCCCAAAAAACCAAATACCAAAAACTAAAAAATGAGTTGGAATTGGAAATATAGACTGGGACAAGCAAGTGGAACTGTCTAACACATGATTAGGACTAGAGTTCAGGAAGGAAATTGTATTGGTGATACACTTCGATTATCTGCTCAGAGATAATGTAAGTCAGTCAGTCAAGAAGCTTTGAATTAGGGCTTACAGTATGTCATGCGCTGTGTTAAGGAATGGGGCTACAAGAAGGAAAGACAGCCAAAGGGCAGGCAGCGGGAGTGGGGTGAGGAGGAGGAGGGCACAGAAAGCCTATGGAGCTGAGTCAGCAGTGTTGCCTAGAAAGGAATCACATGTGTGCATGCATAAATACATGTATATGTAAAAATGCTCACACATGGACATAGACATTCATGGGGTATCCCCAGTCTTAGTTCAATTTAAAGATTTAATGGTTTCAAATTGCACTAGGACCTTTAGAACACCAAATATATGCTTATGCTTATAAATATACAAATTGTTATTTTTTTAAGTATATAAAAAACCATTTACTGTTTGAACTATGTTAATTTGTAAGTATACCCTTCTATTCTCTTTTATGTAATTAAAAATGCTTTGATGTGGGGGAGGCTAGGTGGCTCAGTGGATAGAGCACCAGCCCTGGAGTCAGGAGGACCTGAGTTCAACTCCAACCTCAGACACTTACTAATTACCTAGCTGTGTGACCTTGGGCAAGCCACTTAACCCCTTTGCCTTGCAAAAACTAAAAAAACGCAAAAAACCCTAAAAAATATTTCAATGGCCCTCTTCTGGGAGGTCCTTGATAAGCTTCTTACACTAATGAGGGATTCACATACCTCATGTTACAAATGATGGTTATAAGATAATCATTTCCTTCTTATTTCTTAGGGTAAAAGCAGGACAACTTGGACCAGATATGCAAATTTCAAAAGAGAGTCCGGAAGACCATGAATCCCAGCATGCTTCAAGGAGACTATGGAAAGGTAAGGAAAAGCACTTTTCCTCTTTGGAGACTGTAGAAATGTAAAGATGTAATCCCAATGTTTATGCTTATACAAATATTTATATGTAGACACATGTTCTATACCTATACATTTATGGAATTCTCTATCTGGTAAATATATATTAAATTATATATATGATTATATATGTGGCCATTATATATTTGTATCCTATACCAATAAAATCCTAAATCTGGTAAATATATATTTCCAATATATTTGTCATATTCCTTTCCACATTGTGGATGGGGTGGAGAGGGGTGTGATACTCCCCCATGATTTGGAAAATCCATGTAAAATGTAATAGACTTTGTGGGTCTGCTGACTTTTGTATTCTTCTCATAAATGTTAACTTTAACTTATTTTAACTTTAAAAATGAAATTGCATATATTTATGAAATTAAAAAATTAAAATATGCTGATATTATACAATACTCTATATTTTTATGAATTTCTGGTTCCTAAACTTTTTTGTGTGTTATCTGTGGCTTCCCCAAAACTTCCCCCCAATTCCCATTCAATTTCTTATGCCAACTAGCGCTATATGAAAACCATGATGGAGAAAGTCATGATATTGAAACATAACTATATGCCACATCTGTATATTTACTAGTTCTAGGAATTCATCAGGATGGTGAAACTTCAGTGAGGAATTTGCCTTAACCAAGGCAGAATTGATACCTACTCTGCACTCTCAGACTTTTAGACTGTTTTAAAGCTCACAGTCTGTAGGGGTGGAGGGATTGTTCACACTAGGGATACTTTTTGAGCCTTGGACCCCTTTGGTAAAACATGGAAGCCCTGTGAGATTAACTAATTGACCCCAGTCATGCAGCCAGGATGAAGCAAGACTCGAGCCCAGATCTTTTTGATTCCTGAGATTAATTTCCTATCCGCTCATCTCACTGTTCTTCCTTTCCCATCTCAGTGTTTACTGAACATTATTTAATAAGACAGGGAGTAGTCTTTCCTGTCCTTAAAGAGTTCTTGGAAGTCATCAAAAAGTTCTTTGATCTCTTTCCATAACTTTGACAGTATCCCAGAATTGATGCATTTGGTTCTATAGATTGGAACCTGTAGATTATCTTTAGTTTCCTCTTCCAGTGACTTAATTTGGCATAGAGGACACCTTGGATTCTCTTAAAGGCTCTGTCCATTGGAAAGATTTCAAGTACAAACCAGGTAATGAATGGTAGAGCTACTCCTAAGATCCAGTCCAACTAAATACAGAGGGGCTCATTACCAAGTTGGCTGCATGATCATATGCTTTTGGCCAAAGAAACTTCCCAAAGATCATCTACAGGAGCTATTCATCTTTTTTTGTGTGTCCTGAATAATTTCATCAGACTGGCAGAGTCTGTGGAACCCTTCTGAGAATCACATATTTTAATGTATTAAATAAAATATATATTATTACAGAGGCAACAAATTCTATTGAACTATGGCTATAAGAATATTTTTAAAAAGCCAAGCCATGGTTCTCAGTTTAAGATCCCCTAATCATATAGTTTCTAAAACTGTAGAAAGTTTGTTGTCTTCATGTGTAGAGGTATTGTTCAAACTGAAGGAATCAATGCTTTTTCTTTGAAGACTTGAAGTAAACTATCATCGGTTAGCTCATCTTTCCTTATTTATAATACTTACCTCTGCACTATCCCTAGATTTCAATTCCATTTTGTCAGTCTATTGTTTAATTCATTAATATTTTATTTCTTATTGTTTGTTCACTAATATTTTATATCCTTAACATTCCACCTACTTTCATAAAAGATTTGAAGCAACTTCTGTTTCATCTTTTTAATGTAATGTTTTTTATGGAGAGGGAAAGAAAGGGATTACATCTTTGCATTTCTACAGTCTCCAAAGAGGAAAAGTGCCTTTCCTTATCTTTCCATAGTGTACATTCTCCTTGAAGCATGCTGGGTTTCATGGTCTTCCTGAATCTTTTTTGAAATTTGCATATCTGATTCTTTCCAAGTTGCCCTGCTTTTACCCTGAGAAATAAGAAGGAAATGATTTTCTTATAACCATCATTTGTAACATGAGGTATGTGAATCCCTCATTAGTGTAAGAAGCTAATCAAGGACCTCCCAGAAGAGGACCATTGAAACATTTTTAATTGAAGGATATACTTACAAATAAGATAGTTCAAACAGTAAATTTTTTTATATACTTAAAAATAACAATCTGAATTAGATTAAAGTAATGCTCTTTTTACAAATGTTTGACTTAAAGATTTTTAAACAAAGTTTAAAAAAAAGGAAAGCTAAGGATCGAGTCAAGGTTTCCCAAACTGGGGACCCCTAATTTGTACTGTAATGTGAAATTAGATTTTATAGATTGATATAGGTATTATCCTAGAATCACTTAAATATGGAATTCTAGTAGTAAAAGTCATGGAAACACTTAACCCTAGTCACCCAGATTCTGTTGTTTGACCTAAAACCTTTGGAAATGAAGAATGATATGAATAAAAACTGTGGCATCTCTGAAAATAAAATACACTCAGGATGCTCCCATTTAGAGATAGCAGTTAGATACTTTGCTTAGATGCCTTCATTCACTAGATCTCTCCTCCAGTCCTTTTCAGATCCTTTTTTATGTGTTCTCTTCCTCCTAAACTCTTTCAGGGCAGGGATTATTTTTCTTTTTTATTGTATTTATATTTCCAGCATAGAACAGTAAGTGCTAAATAAATATTTATTGCCTCTGCATGTTTATCCACATATATCGGGAGTAATAGGAATACAAATAATTCCTAAACTGTTTTGATTTGTCTTTATCACATGTAGGTGTAGATGTAGGATGTACAAGGTGACCAATGGCATCTCATCTAGACAAACAGGAGAGCACCTAGAAAAAAAGAGATGATAATAACCTGGAGATGATGTCATATGAGTACCTGGGGATGCTTAGCCCAGGCAACAGCCCACCTCAGTGAGGTGTGTAAGCTGCCTTCAAATCTCTTGAAGGAGTTTCATGGCAAGAGGAATTAGATTTACCTTGATTAACCCAAGAGAATGAGGAGCAATGGGAGGAAGATAAGGAAGAGAAAGATTTAGACGATGTAAGGAAAGAAAGACTTCCAGACAATGTGAGATAGCCATGCCTGGAATGGGCTGTCTCAAGAAGTGGTGGTCTTGCTTTGGTTGGCCCTAGAACACCAGGAGCAATGGGAGGAAATTTCAGAAGAGAAGGATTTAGGTTACATGTGAGGAAAGACTTCCTGCCGATGGGAAATAGCCATTCCTACTGTGGGCTGTCTCAAGAACTGATGGTCTTGCCATGATTGACCCCAGAGAATGAGGAGCAATGGGAGGAAGATGCAGAAGAGAAAGATTTAGGCTTCATGTGGGGAAAGAAAGGCTTCCTGCTAATGGGAGATAGCCGTGCCTAGAGTGGACTCTCTAAAAAAGTGGTGATCTTGCCTTGGGTTGTTTCCAGAGAACCAGGAGCAATGGGAGGAAGATACAAGAAGAGAAAGATCTAGACTTGAAGTGGGGAAAGATTTTCTGCCAATGAGAGATAGCCATGACTAGAGTAGATTGTTTCAAGAAGTTGTGGTCTGGCCCCACATCCTTGGAGGGCTTCCCTTGGACATTCCATGTTCACTTGAGTATTCTATAGAAAGGATTTTTGTTTAGGTAAAGGCTAGACCAGATGATCTCTGATGTTCCCTTTCAACTTATATTTTTGTAGGAAGGATATTCACTTAAATTTTAAAACTGCCCCAATACCTCAAAGTTATGATGAAACATTGACTTGACTACATGCATTTTGAATCACTGAATGGGAAATGAAAGGCCATTATTCTGAATCTTGTAAGTAATCTATATGTAATTTCTGTTCAGGTTTAATCAGATTCTCCTTGTAACCTCTTCTCTGCTTAGGAGCCTATCTTGTCTCTTGTGGCCACTGGGATAAAAGAGGTAGATTCTTTCCACACATGACAGGACATCTCTTGTTTAATAGTGCATTTATGAAGAAAAATATGCCTGATTTAAATCTTGGCTCTCCCCTTGTCTGACATCTGGGAGGATTGGGCATCAGGGCAGCTCCAAATGAATTTAGTTTCTCAACATTCTTGAGGGGGTGGCTCTCTCCAGAGTCATCGAGTGCCAAAGACAACATCTGGATCAGCAATTTCTCATAAATCATTGGAACATGGAACATGAAACAAGGAGAAGAAGAAACCAGGAATTCAATAATAAATATGACAAGGTGCACAAACAAGAGAATTGAAACCAGATGAAAAGGAGCCTATGTTTCAGTACAGAAGGTCAAAGAACGCTTTCTCCACTTGGAAAACAACTTCCCCACTAAGCCCTTGGATAATTCATCTGATTGTACTCTTTCTTGAGCCAGCAACATGCAGTCCTAAGTTAGTGGGGCATGTTTACATGACAGATTTAAGGCTTTCACCTACAATTGAAAATTAGTGTAGTTTATTTGAGTTCATTTGATGCTGGGGGCCATGATGCAGTGGAGGGAAAAATTGGATTGATTGGATTGGGTACTAGGAACATATGGTTTGCAATAATCCAACCGAGCTACGTGTGCTTGGATGTACCCCATTTTATGTAATATGTATTCCAGAAAAGATGTCTAGTTGTACAAGGGGTGACCAGAAGTATAATGTGACTGACCTTATTTTTTTAAAAATAAAAACAAATCATAACTTGGGCATCCAACTGAGTATTGAACTTTTCAAGAATTACCTTGGGAGATAAAGCACTGTGTTCAGAAATTCTCCAGGCCTCTCACTTCAGAATAGATTATGAACTCTCTTTGTGATGATGTTTGTCCTTTATTCTTGAAGAAGACCATGACACCAGGGAGGTGACACCAAGACATGCATGTGAATTGGTTTTGAGTGAGGGGGCTGTGCTAAGTCACCAGCCTTACTTTATCCTTGGGAGCCATTTGGATCCAATGGTCAAATGTGACTCAGAATGACTGGAGATGGTCCTGGTTGTGAGGCAGTCAGAGTTAAGTGACTTGTTCAAGGTCACATAGTAAATGTCTGAGATCACATTTGAACCCAGGTCCTCCTAGCTGCCACATAAGCCACAAGACAGTGCCCTGAGGGAGTAGAGTCTAGAAATTATAGCCAAACATCTATATGAAAATAAGATAAAATGGGATGAACTAAAGATAATCTCAGAGGGAAACTATCAAGATTAGAGGACAGAGAGGGCTTCTTAAAGGTGGAACTTTAGGGGAAGAGGGAGAGACTTCCAAGTCTGGGGGACAGAAGTGAAAATGCTCAGCATTCAGAAATGAAGTATTTGGTACAGTCACTTCCTTAAGTGAGTGTCGTGAGGATCAAATGAGAAATTCTTTGCAAAATGGAAAAACTATAGACAAGTTCAGGGACTGTGGCACCATCTTTTGAATATTCTTTATGGTGATAACTCGTCCTTCACTTCCAGGTAAGTCATTTCCTTAGAAATGGACAAAGCCAGGGTCAGAGATTCCTAGAGTCTTTGAAAAAGAGCTGAGAAAGCTCTTCTAGAGTTATCAATCTTGCCCAACATCCTCATTTGAAAGGAGTATTCAATCTACTTCATCAAATACTTATTAAGCATTTTCTGCAATTATGTAAGGCCTACTGCTCATCACTGGAAACTCAAAGACAAAAAAGAGACACTCCTTGTCCCCAGGAATCTTACTTTCTACTGGGTGAAGGGTTTGGGGAGACAGCAACTGTACAGATAAGTCTAATGAAAGGTAGGAAGAGATGGGGTAAAGAAGGGATTTAGGGGGGTGGCTAGGTGGCATGGTGGATAGAGCACCAGCCCTGGAGTCAGGAGTATCTGAGTTCAAATCCGGTCTCAGACACTTAATATTACCTAGCTGTGTGGCCTTGGGCAAGTCACTTAACCCCATTGCCTTGCAAAAAAAAAAAAAACTTTAACAAAAGGGATTTAGACAAAGTATAATTGGAATATCCGAGGGGAAGGAGAAAGTACTTTGCTATATGGCAGAAGGAAAGGCTTCTTGGAGGAAGTGGTATAGCATGGTGTGATGCAAAGGTGTCAAACATGGTTTGGTCTTCAACCCTTCCCAGAGCATCCAGTTAAACTGCAATTGGGAAATAGTTAATAAAATAAATAAAAATATAATAGATTACAAATAATGTTAATATATGACTTTCTCAGTCAATGTGTCATCCTTAAGTATGACTTAGTGCCACCTCATTCTTCTCCTTCAATATAAGTTTGAGTGTTTTGGGAAAAGTGCTGAATTTAGTCATGAGACTTGAATTCAAATTCTGGTTGTGATGTCACAATGATCAAGTTGTTATACTTCTCTAAATCCCAGGGTTTTTTTTATCTGTGAAATGGAGTTAATGGCATTTAGTTTACCTTTCCCTTCATAGGTTTGTGAGGAAAACATGGAGAACCTTTCACTGAAAATATCTTTTATGAAATTAAGTTTTAATATAATGACGTATGTATTATCCTAGAATAACTTTGTTGAATCAAAACACTTTGATAACTTAGATCACCTACCTATATAATTATGAGGTATCATTATCATAGAACTCAGAGCCTTTGAGGACCATGGGATCAGATTTCAAGGCCAGGAGGGGACCTTAGACATAATCTAGGTTCCCAGATTGTGATCTGGGAGAGACCTGAGATCATCTAGTCCCACCCTCTCTTTTATAGAGGAAACTAATATTCAAAGAGAAGAAGCTTGTCCTAGGTTATATTTTTTTTAGGGTTTTTTTTTGCAAGGCAAATGGGGTTAAGTGGCTTGCCCAAGGCCACACAGCTAGGTCATTATTAAGTGTCTGAGACTGGATTTGAACCCAGGTACTCCTGACTCCAAGGCTGATGCTTTATCCACTACACCACCTAGCTGCCCCTTGTCCTAGGTTATGAAAGTAACAGAGGTGGGATCCAATTCAGGTCCTCCGACACCAGAGCCAGAGCTCATTCAATGATCAGACCCCTTTAGTTTACATGTGATACCATTGCATCACAGGCTGCATCTGCAAGGGAACTAAAATAAATGGCACTAATTCTATCTTTGTATGTGAAAGACTTATGTAAATCTGTCATATAATCAGGATTAATGGAGATTATATGTGTAAAGGAAATAGTCCATTTAGCCATAGTCATGAACATAGTAGGCATTTAAAAAAAATCCATCCATCCTCCCTCCCTCCCTCCCTCCCTCCCTTCCTTCCTTCCTTCCTTCCTTCCTTCCTTCCTTCCTTCCTTCCTTCCTTCCTTCCTTCCCTCCCCACTAACTCAGCCTATGTTTCTGACTTGAACACTGAAAATGTTCCAATGGGAGTGGAGGAACAGGTCATGAATCATGATCTCCCTATCACAGTTAATTTCATTCATAAAGCTTTGAAATGTACAGATTCCCCACAAGAAAAAAAGCCAAAGAACAGATAAAGCTCTTCCCTTATATTTTTTGTGAATCAAATCATGTTAAACTGTTCTAGCTGACTTCTTTCTTTATTTTTTTTTTAGTTTTTTTAGTTTTTTTGCAAGGCCAATGGGGTTAAGCAGCTTGCCCAAAGGCCACACAGCTAGGTAATTATTAAGTGTCTGAGACCAGATTCAGGTACTCCTGACTGCAGGGCCAGTGTTCTATCCACTGCGCCATGACTTCCTTCCTTATTGACTCCATACATGGAATCTGTTAATAAAGAAATATTTTGTACTGTAAATTATCACCTCTTGATTTATCTCTTTTCTAAGTTCAGATTTGTAGACATAAATGTCTGGGCATTGTTTTGTTGTTATTATTTGTTTATTTTTAACATGTGACATATTTAACAGGAGATACAGCATCTCCATTTATACTTCTTCCCCACATCCTCTAGTTCCATACTCCCAAGCCTAGTGGATGCTTTGGTGGGTTTAACTTCTCAACACACAAATGCTATGAAATAGGAAATCTGGGTTTCAACTTTGGTTTTGGGGGAGATGATGAATCTGGTTCACTTCTCCATCTCCCCTCCTTCATATCTTTAGATATATCAGGTCTCTTCTATTTTCCATTCCCAGGAGGAAGATATAAGAACAGGAAGTTTTTTAGTCTAGGAAGAAATGACCTTTGGAGATAGTGTTCAGCTAATGGTCTTTCTTATTGTCTTTTTTATCTCATTTTTTTTTCTTTGACTCTAAATGGAATGGAGCAAAGGAGAAACAACTCTCACGGTCACCTTATCTTGAAGAATTTGAGTTCTGCCCTTAAAAAAAATCTCTGAGAGATGAATGAGGAGTATTCCTAGGTCAGCAACACAGTGCAAGTATTTCAGAAGAAACAGGTTTGGCAAGTAGGAGGGGAAAACCATTGAAATTAAGAGAAAAGCAGAAAGGGAATAGAAATGAAAAGGTAGGAAAGAGACAAAGAGGAAGATACATTGATTTTATGATGACACAAAAGCACTGAGAGTGATGAGAGAGCCACCAAAAAATGAGATGAAAAGCTCAAAGGAAATTCCCTCCTCTTAGCCAGAATTGGAAAAAGAAGATTTAAGTGCAGGGCGATTTTTGTTTTTAAATAAATATTTTGCATCTGGATAAATCATAGACTCCTTTAATCAGATTATTTTGATTCTGTTTCTTTTTCAGAATATTTTCTTTTTAATTAAAATATTTTTATTGATGTCTTTGGCTTTACATTTCATTCATTTTCAATTATGTTCTTTCTCCTTCTCTAGCCATTGAGTCATCAATTGTAAAGTTTTAAAGGGAAAGAAAAACAATAGTTTAGCAGGACTAAGCAATACGCTAAATGTGTCTTACAGTGTGTGTTACTGTGTATACAATATTCTGCACCCATAATTCTCCATCTGTGCTATAAAGGCAGAAAGCAGAGCATTCACTTTTTTCCATTTTCTGCTAGTCCTCAAGTAGGTGTACTTTTTTTTGCAAGGCAATGGGACTAAGTGACTTACCCAAGGTCACACAGCTAGGTAGTTATTAAGTGTCTGAGGCTGGGTTTGAACTCAGGTTCTCCTGACTCCAGGGCCGGTGCTCTATCTAGCTGCCCAAGTAGGTGTGCTTTTAAACAAACAATGATTTCTAGGATTCTGTTGCTAGAATTTAGAGGATCTTCAAGGAAGAATCAGATGAGATCATCAATAGACATGTTTAAGGAAGTTCATGTGGGAGATAGAGTGGCATGGTGGATAGAACACTGAACTTGGAGTCAGTGGACCTGGTTCCTGGCTCTGGTATTTCCTTTCATGTGATTTTGGGCAAATCACTTCACTTCCCTGGCCTCGTTTCATTATCCGTAAAATAAAGGAAATGGATGCAGGGTCTTCTGATGCTCCCCTCTAGCCAGGAGTGCACTTGAACTAGTCTTAACAGTCCATTGTCAAACTGAGGTTCCCATATTATCCACTAAAAATTAGGGTTTGATTTATTCTTTTGTTGATTGTCTAGACTTAAGAAAAGTGTTAATAATTCAGGTTCAATGGGCTGCTAAGTGGTGCAGCAGATAGAGTACCGGCCCTGGAGTCAGGAGGACCTGAGTTCAAATATGACCTCAGAACTTAATAACTGCCTAGCTGTGTGACCTTGGGCAAATCACTTAACCCCATTGCCTTAAATAAATAAAATTTATTCTCCTGAGATTTCCAAAATGAGGACAGCTTGATGACTAACCATACTGTGACCAGGACTGATACCTCCATATCACATTAGCAACTTTTTTCTGTGTTGAGGGCATTTAAGAGATAAGCAAAGATGGACCAAGTACGTGTGAAGGAGATCCATAATGGAAGTGATATAATTTTGAGGACATTGAGAGATAATTCATGCTATATCTGATAAAGAAAAAGATCTCAAAGGTGTAAAAAAGGAACTTGTTAATACTGAAAAAGACCAAAAGGACATCAGTAAAAGATGCTGACCTATGGGCATATTCCCCATTCATGCAAAATCTTCATGGGATTCATTTACTTACTCATTTACTTGCAGGCTTTTTGCAAGTGGCATTTAACAAGGAAAGCCAACTTTACAATTTCATAATTAACCAAAAGATACGGAAACCATGTTTATTGTTTGTCAATTTTAAAAGAGCATTCAATTTAGTAGAATGAAATGCTATCGACATATGGTAGAACCATATGTTATCATCTTATCACAAGACGTCTTCCATCCATACATCAAGGTCATTCCGGATTACTTGGAAGATAAACAAGAAAAATGATCTGAGTATGTTCAATGAAGGTATTCACTACATGATGGAAGATATCTAGAATAGAATTCAGGTTGAAGGTTGTCTGAATGCTCCTATTTGTTGATGATATTATGCTGATTGTATCAAGCCAAACACTACTGAAAACTCCTCTAAGAGATACAAGAAGGCCCAAGTGAATGAAAACCATGTGTATCAACATACATTTAAATGGATGCTCTATACATCTTGTACAATATTATGTATATTTGGGATAGAATACAGATGCACAATGAGCTGGGCCCACTCAGCCAATCAGCAAGCACTTTTAAAGTCACTAATATGTGCCAAACTCTCAAAATTATGATACTTTCAGTATGGAGATAGCTCCTGTCTCATCAGTGTAATAGGGGAGACAGCATGCAGACTACTAAGTAAAAACAGGATATGCGAAATGACCCAGAAGTCTTAGTGAAGTTCTAAATTTTCATAAACTTACATACAGAAAAAAATGGGAGATAATGAACAGAAGGGAGGCATGAACATTAAGGGTTCAGAGTTGAATAAAATGAGAGTGGGTTAAAGTGATTTAAGGAAATTGCACCATGTTTTCTTACTGACCCCAAGCTTTCATTAAAGCAAAAAAGGTCATCTTTTCGTTTTAAACATTTTATTGGTTTTTATGTGGCTGCAAAATGTGGAACTCCCCTAACTCTAAAGAACTAAAAGGTTGTATCACACAAAGGACAATGGAGAGACTCATGGTGGTTATGAACAGGTTTTGTTTTGTTTTGATTTTTAGGATTTTGCAAAGCAAATGAGGTTAAGTGGCTTGCCCAAGGCCACACAGCTAGGTAATTATTAAGTGTCTGAGACTGGATTCGAACCCAGGCACTCCTGACTCCAGGGCCGGTGCTTTATCCACTGCGCCACCTAACCGCCCCATGAACAGGTTTTAAAACATAGCCAATAAAGTGAGGATGTCAACAAAAAACTATATGATACAAAGTGAATGAAGGTTGACAGTGCAGGAGGGGCAAAAGATGGACTAATAAGGTAATTCATTGGTGTTCTTGTGATGATGAAGAAGGACCTTTTGTGTTGAACTTTAGGTAGGACATGAATAAGAGTCACAGAGGATGGGAAGAGGTGGATGAGTTACAATGGAGGAAATGCCCAAAAAAGATGAAATTGAAAACTGATTTGAATATTTTAATGGAAATTTGAAATAATGGATGAAATATTGAGCTTAGAGATAGGAGGATCTTGGTTGAAGTCTCTTTATTAGTTCTTCATAGATGTATGCTTGGGCAAATTATTTAAACTCTCTGAGTCTAAGACAACTTTCTAGATGGATTGTGATTTGAGTTGGTGAAAAAAATTACCTTTCATATTGATAAATTTATGGATCATTAATTTGAAACTAAAGTCTTCCTTGGGAAGTCAACAAACCACAAATACACAGAGAAAGAGAAAAGGAAAGAAGAGCTAGAGAGAAGTTCATGTTTAAAAAAGGCAGAGGGATTTTAATATGCCATATCTGAGCCTCTCTCAGACCTGTTTCTAGAGACCGGGAAGTATCACAGCACTTAGCAATGCACGCTGTAGTTGGACCTGAATTATGTTGTTCTGTTGGATTTTTAACTTTGACTCAATGTTAATTCCAGCCAAAGTTACAGTACAACTAATGCCCAAGGGAGGGAAGAACAGGGACACATCAGAGTCATTCCACTGACTGCCTTCCCATCATGTTAACCCATTAATAGAGAACAAAAAGCACAAAAAATGGAAAGAAAAGTCCTGAATTACCAGCATCACCAAAGTCAGGCTTTGTCCCATGTAACCCCATTTTGTTCCACTCTTACTCCCATTGAAAAATCCTCAAAGTAATCTGGTTTTATGGTCAAGATACTACATACTAGAAAGTATTCACTGCTTTAAATAACTTGACTAAATGCTTCTCTGTACTTTGGCAATAGTGGTATTGCTTTCAATTAAGTCCATGTCAATAAACATTTACTAAGAGCCTACTAGGCAAACTCAAGAGGATTATATTCTACTGGGAAGATAATTAAATACAAGATAATTTGCAAAGGGAGCAACAAATATTGTAATTAGAAAAAAAATTTAAGGCAAGAGATAGTTTCTGAGAGGGGCATTGAAGGAAATTAAGATATCAAAGAGACAGAGTTGAGGGAGGAGTAAATTCTAGGTTTGGAAAACTACAACCTGTACAAAGACACAGAGAGTATAGGTATAATAAAAGACATAGAGACTAGAGATATAGTACTAAGTTTAGGAAACAGCTACTGGACCAATTTGGCTAGAACAAAAGATTGAATGAAGGGGAGTAAGTAATGTAAACTAAGTCTAGAAAATTGATTTGGAGTCAGATTATGGAGGCTTCTAACAATCTAAGAATGTGTAACAAGGAACCACTGAGGATTTCTACGGAGGCACCTGGAGGAGGAAATACTTAAAGTAAGGAAATCAATTAAGAGTATCTTATAGCAGTCCAGGTAAGAAGTGATGAGGGCATGGACTAGCATGGGGGCCTTCTAACTGAAGGAAATGGGAGATATGGAAGAATCAAGATGAGACTAGGCAAATGATTGAGTATGGGATATGAGAAAGAGGGAAGAATTGGGATAATTCCCAAGTTGTGAATCCTCACTTTTGGAAAGCTGGATCTTGCCTGAAAAGTGTAAGTTTAGAAGAGCATAAGACCTAGAAGGAAATATGTTTTCTATTTTGAATATGTTGAAATTAATATGCCAACAGAGTATAAAGGTAAAGCTGTTAAGCTAATTAATACTAGATATAAATCTGAGAATTATCTGCATAGAAATGCTCATTGAACTCATGGTGTGTTTGTGTTTGTGTGTGTTGGCGGGGGGAACTGAATAGAAAACCAAGAGGAAAACATTAAAGAGAAAGGAGAAAAGAGGCCAAATTTGATGAATGGTCGTAGTTATTGATCATAATGGCATTCAAATATCCCATGATATGAGGGATAGAAACTGAACTCATTATTTCATTGGTAGTTCCAAGGTTCGGAAACTCCATTGATTTAAGGAAAGGCAGAATCACACATAGTACACAGTAGCTTGACTTTAAAGAGTTGGTCCCTTCTCTCTAGTTTACAGTCATAGTCTTATTCACTCACCTTTAATGCTGATATTACTATGCTTAATAATCCCTTAATGCTTGCCTCTGAAGATTTACTCTAATTTACCCTATCTATAGCTTGTTTGTATATCTCTCTTTGCTTATTGTCTCCCCTATTACATACTCTGAGCTCTGGGAGACAAGCAAATGTATTTTATCATTCTCTGAATCCCTGGTGCTCAAGCATACTGTCTGATATATAGTAGATGCCTAATATGCTTGCTACTATCTGACCAGAGAATTGTTTAGCATTGAGAGGTTAAGTGACTTGTTCAGGCCAGAGGCAAAACGTGACTCTTGGTCTTCATGGCTTCAAGACTAGCTCTCTGTCTACTATTTCAAGCTACCTTTCAGTAGTTTACTATAATAATTACATTATTCAGCCATTCCCCTATTTTTGGATTTCCAATAGGTTATTTCCGATTTTATTTTTCTTTCTTCTCTTTCTTTCTCGTTCTCTTCCTTCCTTCCTTCCTTCCTTCCTTCCTTCCTTCCTTTTCTTCTTTCTTTTCTCTTTTCTTTCTTTCCTTATCTCTCTCTCTCTCTCTCTCTCTCTCTCTCTCTCTCTCTCTCTCTCTCTCTTTCTCTCTCTCTCTTATTTTTTCTTTTACAATTTTGTGTTGTTAAAAGGGCTGAAAGGGAACTATTTGAAAAGATAGGGTTTTTAAAAAACCCCAAAACTTAACTAGATGTGTTCTTAATGCATAATAGGATCAAATGAGATATTTATAAAATGTTTAGTATAATAGCACCCAGTAGATACTTAATGAAACCTTGGTTCCTTCTTTTCTTCTTTATGGATTCTAGCCCAATACTTCTTGGTTACTTCCTCCAGAAAAGTAGGTCTTATGCCAAGTAGCCTGGTATGGACCTTTTCCTTTTTTTTACCTAGAATTTGTTCCAGGATTCTAGACATAGCTTCTTACCATACTTTTTCCAGAGAACAATTCCCGTATGTTCTTCATGTAGTGGGGACAAGTGAATTCTGAAATCTCAATGTGATTTCTCCATAAAAGACATCCTTTATGGACAGATAAGGCAGGTTGTTTGGCTTGTGGAAGACCAGAAATCTTCTGGCAGTTTTTCTGTTACCCATCATTGCCTAGTTCAAGACAGGTCATTCTGGGATGTCAGGCAGTTATGTGATTTGATGGAAGATGAGGAAGCTCCTCTGACACCAGAAATGTCACCCGTTGAGTTTCTGTCATGTTCCTCTAGTCTTGGAGGCAAGCATGTGATCCTCAGTATATCAACCAATCAATCAAACACTAAATACATATTTATTAAGTGCCTCCCAGTTATCATCTATTTGACTTTCAAAGCCCTTCCTAACCTGGCCCCTTCCTATTTCTCAGTCTTCTTAGTCTTTCTCCCTTCCACGCACTCTGTTATCTAGCAACACGGAGCTCCTTATCATTCCTTACATACAGCACATCATTCACCAACCTGAAGCATTTTCACAGGTTCTTCTCCATTTGGAGAATAATCTCCTTCCTCATCTCTACCTCTTATCTACCTTTAAGTATCAGTTAAAGCACCCAACTTCTATAGGAAGTCTTTTCTGACCCCCTTTACTTCTAGTGCATTCCCCAAGATTATCCCAGTTAATAATAATTATTATTATAACAAATATGATAGTTAACATTAACAGAACACTTTAAAATTATCGTCTCAATTGATCCTTATAACAAACCTGGGAGTAGCTGCTATTATTAGGCTCATTTCATGAAAGAGGAAACAAAGGCAAGCAGAAGTTAAATAATTTGTCTCAGGTTTTCCTAACTTTAAACCCAGCACTCTATTTACCGTATCAACTAATTGCTACCAGGTTATCATATCTATCTCTATACTTCTAATTTATTTCTATCTCTCTACTTTTCTCTATATTTCTTTTTACATTCCTATCATCATCTATCAATCTCTACCTTTATCTTTCTCTCTAATCTATTTCTTTTTTTTTAAAGTTTTTGCAAGTCAATGGGGTTAAGTGACTTGCCCAAGGCCACACAGCTAGGTAATTATTAAGTGTCTGAGGCTGGATTTGAACTCAGGTACTCCTGACTCCAGGGCAGGTGTTATATCCATTGTACCACCTAGCTGCCCCTTTCTAATCTATTTCTATCACTATCTCTCTATATCTATCTCTGTATGGATCAATCTCTCCACATCTTTCTATTAATCTTTCATCTTTATCAATTTTTATCTATCTCTGTTTATCTCTAATTTATTTCTATTTCTATCTAACTTTCAATTTATTTCTATATTTACTTCTCTTTCTACATCTACGTCAATCTATATCTCTATATCTCTAATCTATTTCTAACTAAATGTCTCTACATTAATCTATTTTATCTATATCTGTCAGTCTCTTCACATTTTTCTCTCTATAGAGCTTTCTATCTTTGTCAATCTCCATTCATCTCTCTATCATCTATCTATCTATCTATCTATCTATCTATCTATCTATCTATCTATCTTTCTATCTTTATCAATCTCCATTCATCCCTCTGTCTGTCTGTCTGTCTGTCTATCTATCTATCTATCTATCTTTCTATCTTTATCAATCTCCATTCATCTATCTATCTATCTATCTATCTATCTATCTATCTATCTGTCTGTCATCTATCATCTATCTATCTATCTATCTATCTCTCTATCTATCTATCTCTCTATCTCTCTATCTCTCTATCTCTCTATCTATCTCTCTCTCTATCTTTTGAGCATAGCTGTTTGCCTTTTGTTTTCCCTGTTTAGACTGGGGCCTCTGTGAAGCCAGTAACTAGCTTTTGCTCTTGAATCCCCAGTGCTTAGCAGAGTCCCTGTCACTTAGGCACCTTATAAATGCTCATCAATAGCCAATGTACCAAATGCTGTGTAAGGTACTGGGGATACAAAGGAAACAAGAGGAATAGACTCTGCCTTCAAGGGGCTTGCATTTTATCGGGAGAAACAACAATGTACATCATTGGTATGCAAAATAATCATTTTTTGTAATTCTGGGGGGGTGCCCTAGCGACTAGAGGTATCTAGAAAGTCTTCATGCTGAAGGTGGTATTATCACTGAGTTTGGAAGGAGATTAGAGATTCTAAGTGGAGAAGTAGAAAAGGAAGCAAGATTGAGGACAACCCAAGCAAAGTTCCAGAGGTGGGGGACAGAACATTAGACTTGAGGAAGAGGAGAGAGGCCAGATGTTCCAGAGGTTCTGGCTGTTCTAAAGTCCACCCTGTTGAATAATGCTTAACCAGATTGAAAATGTAGTTGAGGTTCAGATAGTGAAAGATTTTAAATACCAAACAGGAAATGATACTGTACCCTAAACAAAACCAATTAAACCATCCCATGATCCAGAGGTAAGGCAGAGTAGTTGGGGGGGGGGGTTAGATGGAACTGAGCTTTCCTTATCTCTCCTACTGTCTCTGCCCTGGCAGTTCTTCCATACATGAAGGGGTTCCCCCCTCACCCCGCTTCCTAGGTCCCTGGGGGAGGGTCTTCATGTCGCAGTTCATGGGTCACCTCTCTTGAGTGATGTTCCTAGAATAGAAATGCTGAGTCAATAGAAAGATTTGGGTTCAAGTCCTGTCCCTGTGTGACCATAGTAATAAAGCATTTTACATATGCTATTCCATTTAAATCTTGTAATGACCCCAAACAGTAGGTACTATTATTATTCACAGTTTGCAGATAAGGAAAGTTATGACTGAAACAGGTTGTGACTTGCCCAGGGGCACAGGATTTTAATTCAGGACCTGATGACCCCAAGTCTAACACCATGATTAAGTGACTGTGACTAAGTTATTTAAACTTGGTGCCTCCAGGAAATTCTGTGAGATCTTTGGTTACACATGAGGTACCATTTGCATTCTTGCAATGATGAAATCATAGATTCAGATGCCCTGCACTCCCCTAACCCTTCGACCCCTTTAAAAATTCATATTCATGAAGCCTATCTGAGCATCTTTGTATTTTTTGAAAATGCTTAAAGATTAATCTTATTCACATTTCAAATAGATAGAAGCAGAAGCAGACAGAATATTGATGTGCCCTCTGATATTTATGGAATCACTTGCAAAGTTTAGGTGAAAATTGGGACTGCGGGGGGTGAGAAATGTCACCTTTTCATTTTTGTTTTTGTTTTTCAAAATGGAAACTCACTACTGTCTGGGCACCCCACAGTTGTCAATACTTCTAAGACTACTTCAGCTTTTTTGTTATTGTTTTGAGATGCTAATATTTTTTAAAAAAGGAAAACAAAGTAATTCACTCGTGTAGACAGGCCAATG
The DNA here is from genome assembly GCF_037893015.1 of Macrotis lagotis. NCBI lineage: Eukaryota > Metazoa > Chordata > Mammalia > Peramelemorphia > Peramelidae > Macrotis > Macrotis lagotis. The sequence goes on along the minus strand of NC_133663.1, from coordinate 31,250,381 downwards.
AAGATGAAAACAAAATTCTTATGAAAATAACATTTATAAGGAGAAACCTCCCTTCTTTCATCCTTATTATTGTCTCAAGTCTGGCACTGAAGAGTAAGACCCCATTCTCTGCAGGAGAGACTGGGAACAGAAAGTCATCCAAACATCCCAAAGTCTGTTCCAAATTTTTGATGACTTTCATTCCAGGCCTGTGGTGCATAATGCCTGTCTTGCAGGGCAGAGACCTTGGTATGCAGCCCAACACAGACATAACCAATTTGCTCCTAAGGCAGGATTTTACTTCTGCCTTCTCAGGCAAGACACACACACACACAGGTCTTCTAACAAGTCTTTCCTTCATCTGGGGAAATTAAACGGTAATTATTTTGTATCTATCCTGATCAAAAGCCATCTCTAATCTTTTCTTATCAAAAAAAAGTGTAGGCAGGTCTGTGGTCTTCTGAAACTTTAGTCTAAACTAAAGTTTTTATTAATTCCTTTACTTTCATTTTAGTTTGTAAGATTGCTTCATTTGTTTATTGTTTTGTAAACCATTTTTAGGTTGGGAGAGTCACCTGTTTAAAAATATGTTGTATTTTATTATGAACTTAAGCATTATGTATTTTTATTATGAACTTAAGCATCAGCAAATATGAACATTTCAATTAAAAATAAAGAATAAATGAATGAATGAATGAAAAGGCATCTCTCATCAGCTCTTCTTTGAATTTCTGTATTTGTTTCTGCATCTGGCATGTGGGTCCATTGCTGTGCTTCACTGGCCCCCATTCAAAAACATGTTACTGGGTTAGTGGAGTTTGAGCCTTTCCTTGCAGGGACAAAGTGGTTTTTCTTCTCTATTATTAATTGCCTTACCTTGGATAACTAGTGATGGCAGTCTTATCTCTACTAGCCATTGGGAGGTACAACACAGGGTGGGGTAGGGAGGTGGGATTGAATCAGAATTTGGCAAATTCTCTTTCTCTGATGTTGTTGCAAATATCACACTGGTCTTTCCTCCTATGTGGCAACAATAGAATTGATAAATCTATCATTGACTTCTTGTGATAACTCATCAACAACAACCACAATGTTTCTCTAGATTTTGCAAACACCCTACAGGATAATTTCAAGCTTGGGTTTAAGAGTCTGTCCAAAGCCTAAAACCTTCTCCTTGAGATTTTACATCAATCTATTGATCTTTTCTGATTTTCGCCCCCTTCTACTGCTTTAGTCTACCGAAGCCTGTCTAATCCAAGGCTATCAACGCTGTTCTCCTGTGGGTTTTATTGCTCTCCTGAAAAGATACTAACTTTGGATTAGCGCTATCTCTCTGAATCAGAACATCTGTTCTCATCCTGACCTATAGGGAAAAATGTCATTTTCAGGCTGAAATGAGGCAGTTTCTCTGTAGGAAAGCTTTCCTTGCTCAGTAAGGTTCCCACTTTTCTAAGCATCTCTTCTTCTTTAGGGGGTGGCCTGCCAATTAGATCCCAGGAAGTACCCCTAATTCTAGACCGTAGGGATATCCCTATGAATGAGCAAAGAATTCAGGTAATTCACTGAGCAATCTGGAGTGATTATATAGGGTTTTATGTTAATATACCTTCTCCTGTAACTTTCCAAGCCTTATACATTCTTTTATAACATTTTATGTTTCTAGCTTTATAATCTCAGTCTATTTTTAATATTAGGAAAGCAATCATGCTAAGAGGTTGTTACATAACAAATTTAATGAAATCAAAACTGTTAACTTAAGCATAAAACATATGATATTATGCCATGATATCACAATGAGCAAAACTGCTATGTAATATGGAATATAAGCAAGTAGGAACATCAACACCAATGCAAAAAATTATAATAATAACCACAACTGGCAATCATATAATGCTTCATAGGGCTTCAAGATTTACAAAACATAAAATTATCTCATTTTGTCTTAAAATGTCTATGATCCCAAAATCATATCATCAAATCCTTAGAGAACAAAGGATGAACAGCAACACCACCCCTGTTATCATTGTTATCCTCATTTGATAAATAAAGAAACTGAGGTTCATAAAATTAAGTGACTTGCTCAAGGTCACAAAAGTAAGAGGAGTCTGAGGTTGGTTTTGAATTTAGGTCTAGTTTTGCATTCACTGCTCTATCCATTGAGCCATCTAGCTTCCAGTTATAAACTCAGAATCATGAAAACCAGTACCAATAATGTTTTTATGTACTAACATATAGCAACAATCATGTAAACAGTATAAAGTCAAAACTTATTTATTACCACATAACAGGTCTGCAAGAATCACTTTTCATAACAAAATATTTGTGTTAGAAGGAGGTAGATTATGATGGAAAAGCTTATCTGGGAGAGAGTCATGAATGGCAGCCAAATAAAATGAAAAGAATTAAATTGAGAATAAGCGGCATTTTTCTGGAATAAACATTATAAAGAAAATTATGGTAGATAAACAGAAAGTATAATGAAACATGTCTATGCATCCCCAAATTGGAAAAAAATCAAGAAAAATCGAAAGATGTAATTCAAAAGGTACTGAAAAGCAATCTGTTCAAAATAGGGGAATATAAGCAGGATAAAGCTAATAACAATTTTCTAGTGTGGGGAGGAGGTAAAAATAACTTTTGTAGGTGAAATAAGCAATAAAAATCTAAAACAAATAAAACCTAAATATGATTTATCAAAATCTCCCACTGAAAAGAAAATGGTATCAATGCTAAGCACAAAGAAATTAAACAAAATTAAAGAACTGAGGTATAAAAACAGAACTCCAATCCAACATCAACAGCAAAAACCCCATCCAGGGATCAGTCAAATGTGGAAGCATCACTAATAATCTCATGCACAGCAAGGACTAACATGACCTTCAAAAAATAAATAAAACAAAATCCAATAGCAAGAGAGAGCAACAGGGAAAGAGACAAATTTTAAAAAATTAATTTCTAAGGACATACCCTCCACATATGTGATATATAATATATATATATATAAAGCAATGCAAATATTTTATATAATATGTATAGTTCTTTCAGAACCTATTCTATAACATTTATATAGTACTTTAAGCTTTGCAAAGTGATTTACAAATATCATCTCATTTAATCCTCAAGCAGCTCTGAAGGGTAAATGCTATTATTAGCCTTGGTTTTACAGATTCAAAAACTGAGGTTTTTAGGATTAATTAACAATTAATTAAATAATTAATAATTAATTAATAATCAAGCATCTTTGCTTAGCACAGTGCCTGTGTCATATGCTTCTTGGCTTAACCCAGTTATATCCTGGCTCTGATCCAGTCTTCTTTCCAATATGCCACATTGTCCCAAGACATAGATGGGGCTTTTACCTGTTTTGTTCAGGGTCATACAGCTTGTCTCTGAGGTAAAGTTTGAATTCAGGTATTGCTGACTCCAATTTAACCATGCTACCCAATATGCCACTTTGGTGGTGGCAGTTTTGTGTGTGGGAGTGTGTGCCTGCATACATAGGGAGTGGGTGATGCTGATTGCATAGTATATTAGACTGGGGAAAACCAGATATACACCTGCTAAATCACCATTTCCCTAGTCTCTAGATTACTAGCACAAATTATTGGACTATCCTGCATCTGGGGACTTTTCTGATTCACTTGAGGTTATTAGTCTTTCTTCTTACCACTTTCCCTGCCCATCCACTTGAGTTGACAAAGATGGCACCAACGTGTTTGTGACTGGAGAGGAGGCACAGTAAGTGCCACCTCAGCTGACTTTCCTAAGGGCCTAAATATCTTCCTTTCTTTGCAGATTTTCCCGTTCAATCTCTATTAATACTTCTTCTGTAAACTACATTAACAAGGATCAACAACCACTCATTGCTTTATATGATGAGAGGAAAGAACAAAGTCAAAGGGAAGGGGGCAACTGGTGGATAGAGGTGGCAAGAGCTGCCCAATCCATCCTTGCAAGAGAAAGTTAGCTATTTTGGGTTCTCTTAGGGGAGTGCAGGCAAAAACTCTGAAGTAGTGGAGCAGTGAATTGGTAGTGGCTCCCATTCCTTCTGTATGGGCTAAAAGGAGAGCTCTTATCAGCCATTACTTTGAGTTCCCAGCAATCTTCTCTTGGGGAGGTATCCCCATTTAGTTCCATCAGCTCAGCAACATTATCCATAGCAACAGCATCTCTTCACAGATTCTCAGATTGGGGTAGTGGTTCACTCAATGGTGCCTACCTATAGCATCCCAAGACAGAGATTGAACTTCTAACTCTGCACTCTCAAAGGGGCTATTTCCATCTGGCATCTTTCTCTAAGAAATCTCGACAAAGCCCTTCTCAGTAACGCCAGCTCCAAAATGTTAGAATCTGGTAGCTTCTGGTGTGCACTTATGGACAATCTCATCTCCATGGCAACATGAGTTCCATAACACTTGAAGATTCCTCTACTACTGGCTTGTGTAGTAGGCAAGTAAATATTATTAATTCCATTTTAGGAATGAAGAAACCATTTTAAAGTGACTTGTTTATAGCCATTTGGTGTTGGAGCTAGGATATGATCCCAATCAGGTTTCTTGACTCTGAGAATGCCACTTTTTTACTCCATCATGTTACCTTCTTCTCTGGAGCCCCCTTGGCAATGTTTTGTAGTTCATAATCCATCCTTTTGTTTATTTTTATCAATTGGGATAAACTACTGATATTTCAATGAATGAATTTATAATAATAGCTAGTCTTTGCATGACAAAGGCCATTGCTGGATAAAAATTGCCTGCCTACAGCATATCAAGTATCTGGGATCCCATTTGTATGGGGATCTCTTCTACTAACACAGATTGCAATCATATCACTTAGTAAGTAAATCTTAATGAATCACTTAATGTTCATGGAGGGAAGGTTAGGGATTTGTTTATAACTCTACAATAGACAAGACTGGGATGTGAACTCAGGTCTTCCTGAATCTAAATAGAACACTCTGCCACACCATGCTTCCTTTCAGGAGAAGAATTAATGATGTCCAAATGAATGACAGATCTTTACTCTTCAAGCCGTATAATGATTTACAAATTTGTATCCTATCTTACTAGAGGGACTACGTTTCTTTGCGTCATTCCAATTTTGTATGTATGCTGCCAAAATGAGCATCAATGATTGAATTTCAATTATATGCTATGTATAATGAGAACCTTAGTGGACATTTTGAAACATTCTTCAAAGTAATCGGGCAAATTACTTTTTACTATGTTCAGTTCTGGTTGCCATAATTTGAGGAAGGGTATAGAAAAACTGAAAGGGTTTCAAGGGGGGGCTACGAGGCTCAAGGCCATGGTGAATCAACAAGGAAATTAGGGATGTTGATACCCTAGAGAGGAAGACTATATGGAAGGTTGTTATGTGGAAGAAGATTAGGCTTTATTTGCTTGACTCCAAAGGATAGAATTAGTAATGTGAGCTGGAAGCTGCAAAGAGACAAATTAGGACTTGACTTGGAGGATCTACAGGTATTTCCCATTTGTTGGAGCTGTTTAGTCAGAGGTGAGGTGTCCACTTTGGGGAAGTAGTGAGGGTTGTTTGTAGGTATGGGATTTTTCACTTTAGTAGTTTGTGAAATCTGTTTGGTAGAAGTCCCTGCATCAGTGAGAAAACAGTTGCATGATGTGTATTAGCCTCTAAACTCCCTTTTCATGTTGATGGCTTGTGAATGTTGAAATATTCAAAAGAAATAACTTGCAGAAGCAAAGTGTTTTGTAACTATAATAACTCCTATTTCCATAGTTTTCTTCACAATAACTCCAGGATGGAGGTGGTACAAGTATTGCTATTCTAGCCTCAGAAAGAAGAAATGACTTGTAGAGAATCGCCAAAAGGGTCAGTGTCAACATTCCAACCCCAGGTTGCTGAAAGTTATTTTTCCCCTTTCTTTTTTTATGGTGAGGCAAGGAGGTTAAATGACATACCCAAGGTCACACAGTAAGGCCGCATTTGAACTTGTCTTCCTGACTTTCTGATCTATCCACTGTGCCACCTAGCTGCCCCCTCCTTTCCTTTTAAGCATCTTTGCTTAGCACAGTGCCTGTGTCATATGCTTCTTGGCTTAACCCAGTTATCTCCTGGCTCTGGTCCAGTCTTCTTTCCAATATGCCACATTGTCCCACGACATAGATGGGGCTTTTACCAGAGAAAATGTAGCACTCTCTCAACGTGTTTTCTCATTTCTCTCAACCCTCTGTTTTTATATCCACTACCCAAATCTGTTGATTCCTTGGCTTTTCATTTTGGAGTCTAGTTAGTTCAAATTAAGCTCTTCTACAGAGAAACAAATTTAAAAATGAATCTTGAGCTAACACTATTTCCTTCCTTTCCTCATCCCTGTCCCATTATTTTGCTTTTGTTTTGGGTTTGCGGTAACCATCCAACTCAACCCAATCCAACATTTTTTGCTTCTGTATTTTTTGTCCCATGTTCAAGGTTTTTGTTGTATTAGGAGACCAGCAGGAACCAACCATGCTGTTTTTCTTGTATCTTATTTCATCTAGATAGGAAGAAAAAGGGAAAGAAGTACCCTCCAGGGTTTTTCACCAACCTGAACAGATAAGTACATTCAAAAAAACAGGAAGACCATCTCCTTGATAACTAATGTGAGTTTTTAAAGAAAAAGTTGGAAACTTTATGACATATTTGGTGACCATATATATTTTCTACATCTCAGGGCTTTTTGTTTTTGCAAGGCAATGGGATTAAGTGACTTGCCCAGGGTCACACAGCTAGGTAATTATTAAGTGTCTGAGGTCGGATTTGAACTCAGATCCTCCTGACTCCAGGATCAGTACTCCTAGCTGCTCCTGTCTCACAGTTTTACAAATATTTTATCAATGTAAACAGTTTTTAACTAAAATGGGCAGGCAAGTGGCTAAAGAGAACATTTCCAGTCATGGCTTGAATAGGCCACAAACAAAATGGAGGACCAGCTCCTTGACCTTGCCTTAGAACTTGGGGTGATCACTGCAAAAATCTCAAGGTGTCGTTGGGGTCAAAAGGCAGGTTTTATCTCTTTAAGTCAGAGAATTATACGCTTGTCACTAGAGAAAGGGCCAGGGAGTGAGCAAGGAAAGGGGCAGGCAAGAGAAGAATCAATTAAGTGAGCACTGAGTAGAGTTCCTGAAGTCAGGAGGACATAAATTCAAAGCTGATCTTAGTTACTAGCTGCATGACTTAGGCAAGTCACTTAACCCTAACTGCCTCACATCTCCAGTCCCCCTGATCCACATCTGACCACTGGACCCAGATGAATCTAGAAGAGAAAGTGAGGCTGGTGACTTAGCATAGCACCCCTTTGTCAAATCCAGTACACAGACTTGTCATGGAATCACCCCCCCCCTTCTGACATGGTCTTCTCCGACAATGAAGGACAGTACTACCATCATCAGAACAAAGCCCAAAGGAATCTCCAGGCAACAGTTGATTAAAGGATAATGGAAGTAAACCACACTTTCCTAAGTGAGAAGTGTTTATTTAAGGATACTGGGACCAACCCCCACCTAGGGTCCAGGTCATCCTGACTAAAGTGGTCATGCCATTCAACACAGTCAGCCCTGCCCTCCAGTATTCTGCAATTTGGAATATGTTGTCTACACCACTAATCAAAGAAGGCTGGCAGCAAACAGGGTATTGCCCTCTCTGTGAGTGCCAACAGATTCCTCTCAGCTCTTCAGGAAGTTGATTTATATTCCAAAGGAGCGAGATGGAAACATCCTGCCAGCACCCTTGTTATTTATGTCTTATGGGGACTGACATTCTTACACCTCGGGGATGGAGGGAAGTTTGAGAGTGGTAATTGAATCCTTAAGGGCTCCTCACTTATCCTTAGGAGGGGTTGCCAGAGTTAATAGAAGCAAATTGCTTATGATATAGAAGCTTAGCAGAAAAGGAAAACTCTAGGCTTGATTAGCTAACTTATATAACGGACCAGTGAAACCTTTGGAGGCCAATTATGATGACCTTTCACTTTAACAAAGACATGTAATCTGGAGCTGTCATGGCAGGGATCACAGATCTAGATGACAAATGAGAAAATGAGGCAGTAAGAGATTGCCTAGGGTCACACGATTAGCAAATGTTTGAGGCAGGATTTGAACTCAACTCTGCCTAATTCTAAGTACAGTACTCTTTCCACTTCTAACCAGGTGGATCATTCTGACCAATCAGTTCAGTCAATAGATCATTTGAAGGGGTGGGGGTTTTCCCAATCTTTTAAAAATCAACAAAATCTCTGTATTATTTTTCATAGCATCATTCCTCTATTTCTTCCTTCCTGTCCTATTTTTTTTCTCTGTGTGACTTTACGGAAAGAACAGTGGTTAAGAGTCTAAAGACTTGGGGGCGGCTAGGTGGTACAGTGGATAGAGCACCAGCCCTGGAGTCAGGAGGACCTGAGTGAAAATCCAGCCTCAGACACTTAATAATGACCTAGCTGTGTAACCTTGGGCAAGCCACTTAACCCCATTGCCATGCAAAAACCTAAAAAAAAGAGTCTAAAGACTTGGTTAGACTTCTAGTTCAACTTCAACAACCATTTATAAAGGTTCAAGGCATTGGTCTGGTTTCTTGAGAGAGAAAGGTAAAAACCCCCGCAGTTCCTGTTTTCAAAGAGCTTATTATTCTACTTGGGGAGTGTGTGTGTCTGTGTGTGTGTAGAAATGTAAGATTATATTAATATATATTATATTATGTTATATTAATATATTAGAATATAATGTATCTGCAGGTAAATATAACACAACATAGTATATGATGGTTCAAAAGAAAAATGAAAAGTTCTTGGAGAGAATTTGAGGTGGGAGAAAAAATAGTTTCAGCTGTAGGAGATCAGAAATGGATTCACAGAATAGTTGTCGGCCAAGATGCATTCTGAAAGGCAGAGACAAGAAGGGGATGCAATCTAGGAAGGCAAAGGGAAGGAAGGACTGCTAGTCTGGATATCTGGAGGAGGGGGGAGATAGCCTGTGAAATTTAGGGCTCAGATTTTCTGGTTTGTCTAGAACATTCTGTACATGAAAGAGGGTAATGGAAATCTGGAAAAGGACGTTGGAACCAGCTGGTGGAAACCCTTACATGCCAGTTTATTGAGCTTAAATTTTATTTGAGAGGAAAGAAAGACTCATGGAAGATTTTAGAGCAGGGAAGTGATAGGATCAGATCTGTGGAAAGATTATTTCAATAGCCATGTGAAAGATGGATTTCAGAGTGGTCAGAGAAGAGACAAGGAATTCAATTTGGGGAAGGGGGTGCAGATCTTCTTCCTTGAGAAACAAGGCCCTATAGAGGGTGAGACCCTGGAAGACAACTCAGTGGGAGTGGTAGGGAGACAAAACTCTGGACACACTATGCCCTCAGATTGGGGAAGAACCCACAGATGCCAGGATGAGGAAACCTAGGAGACAAAGCTGTTCTAGACTATCCTGGAAGAAGTAGTGTGGTGCAGTGGAATCAGAAGACCTGAATCTAAATCCTGATTTTGCCTACTGACTACTGTAACCTGGGGGTTCTAGCCAAGTCTGGAGTCATTTTTCATTTCTCTGCAAAATGATGACTGGATCTCTGTCTTCACCTTATAAATAAAAAGAGTTGGCTGACTGATCTCTAAGACATCTTGTAAATATATAGTCTTCTCAATATATATGTCAACTGGAAGGTCATCAGTAATTTTTTTTATCTACACGTCAGTAAAGAGATAGTAATATATATTTATATATATATAATATATTATTTATATAATATGTAATATATTATTTATATATATTTATATAATATATATACATATATATACATGTGTATATATATATTTATATATATATAATATATTATTTATATATATTTATATAATATATATAATAATTTCTTTTCCTTATGTAGCAAGTGATCTCTAGGGCTATGGTCCCAGAGCTAAGAGTATTATAGCATCCCTCTGAGTCCTAGGGGGACCAGATGGATCAGGAGAGTCCCTTCTCTGATGCTATTGACTTGAACCCCAAAAGTTTGTATGGTTATGCTCTTCCCCAACCCCTCCATTAAAAGTCAGTAACCAGCCTCCAGATCCATATAATCACAGCATCAATTAACTTTTACAAAGGGATATTTACTTTGAAAAAAGAATAAGAGCAAACACAAACATGTCTTCCCAATACCTAGTGGGGGGCACAGTCTCCTCTGCCCCCCTTCAGTGTTCAGAGAAGAGGATATTCCCTTGTGACATAGATTCTACAGAATATCAGTCCCACATAGTTCTTGTGCAGATGCAGTATCACAACTGAATGAGCCCTCATCTCAGTTCCTGGGTCCCCGAGGTCATTACCCAAAGTTACTCCTCGACCCTCAGAGCATTGATGATGAGAGTTGCCTACAAAATCTAGACTCTGGGATGGAGGGACACCCAGGTCCTTATCCTGAACTTTTAAAACATGCAGGTTATTCTGATTAACTCAACCAACAATTGCGCTAACTCCAAAGAATCAATGATGGAGAACGCTTCCTGCTAGGATAGCAATGGACTGATAGGCAGAACGAAACACAGCTTTTGGGAGCATGGACAATATGGGAATTTGCACTCATTGAATGGCAAGGGTATTTTTTTCTTCTCTTTTTGGGGGGAGAGTGGTATAAAGAAGAAAAAATTATGCTTAATAATTAAAGATAAGATTTATTTTTAAAAAGGAACCAACAAGAATCAAGTCTACAGTACCTTCCCCTAAATTTTTTTTTAATGCAGTCAAAGGATTGATGTTTACTCCAGGGAACCACATACTGGCCTCAGAGGGGAGAAAACACAAGTCCTCATAGAACTTTCTTTTGCCAGAAAACAACAGTGAAAGAATCAAACCACAAGAGAACAGCTGAAGAGGATGGTGAAGTTTGGATCACTGAGGATGATGATGATGATGATGATGATGATGATGATGATGATGATGATGATGATAAAATCTAACATAAATAAATAGTGCTCACTATGTACCAGGCAATATTTTACAATGATCATCTCACTTGATCCTCACAGCAACAACCCCTGGGAGGTAGGTACTATAATTGTCTTCATTTTACAGATAAGGAAATAGAGGCCAATGGGGTTAAGTGACTTGTGCAGGGTCACAGATCTAGTAAGTCTCTGGGGTCATGTTTGAACTCAGTTCTTCCTGAACTAGTCCCTTTTGAAGGTTCCTCCTTTGGCTATGCAGACAATCAAAATATTTCTCCTATCCATGAGATTAGCAGACCAGATCAAAGAATGCCTTCCATCCTCAAGGCTCTCCTAGGTACTTCCATTCTGTATCTCCTTCCTAGCAGCAGGTACCCTAGGCTGTTCTACATGGGGAGATGCCAACAGTAGCACATGCCATCTGCTGATCCCCATTGCAATTATACTGACCAGATGTTTTGGTACTCTATATAGACCCAACCAACCAACCAATCAACCTCAAGGACACAGGACCCGGGACAAGGACTCTTCCAGTTGTGATACTGCATCTGGGCAAGAACTTGATGGGATCTATGTTCTGTAGAACCCATGTTACAAACCAACTTATCACAAAATCTTTTACTCTCCCCAGAGGTTACCCATCTTCCAAAGAGGGTAACAACCATCCAATGATGATGAACACAGGCTCATTTTACATTTCATTCCTTTTCAGTATCATGGTGTTCTAACCAACTGAACTAACCACTTACATGGGCTTAGTATGGGGCATCAGGACTGGAGGGAGATGTTCTATGAGAATGGTTTCCTCCCATGTCATTGAACCTTTGCTTCCAGCAAATCTTTCCATAATCTAAGTTGCTTAATGAGCCCTCTAAGGGCTCATGTTCATCTAGAATAGATCATAGAATGATGGATTTGGGTTCTTATCCTAACTCTGATACTAGCTGTGTAACCTTGGATAGGTCACCTAATCTCTGAGCCTCAGCTTCCTCAGCTGTAAAATGAAGAAGCTGAATTTCATGACCTTTTACATCTGCTCAAGTTCTAAACTTCAGATTGGATGAATTTTGAAATTCTTTGTCTTTGAATATCTTTATATTATTATTCCTGATAGTTTCTTATCCTGCCCAGGCTGTCTTCCCCTAGGATCTTGGTCCAGGAAGGTATGCTCTATTAACCTTAAAGCTCCTTATAAATGCTCATTATTATTGTCATTATATGTCCTGATAATTAAAGTCCCTCCAGGCTCACAATATGGGCTACCATATATTCAATATTTTTTTCTTTCTTTCTTTCTTCCTTCCTTCCTTTCTTTCTTTCTTTCTTTCTCTCTCTCTCTCTCTCTCTCTCTCTCTCTCTCTCTCTCTCTCTCTCTCTCTCTCTCTCTCTCTTTCTTTCTTTCTCCTGTCATTGAAAAACTGGTGGTCGTTTAAACACTATTTAAGAATGTCCAATGATGGGAAAATTACTGTAATCATCAAATTATCATGTTAGCTTATTAATATTTTAGTAGGGATTTGCGTAATTGATTAAAATCCATTCCTACCTCGTGTCCTCTGGCAGAAACTTGAGGCATTTTTATCATCATAATCATCACTCATTTCTCAGAGTATTTTAACATTTATAAGGCACTTTCTTTATCACAGTCCTATAAGATAGGTAGGTAATGCTAATATTAACTCACAAAAGTAAAAGACTTTCTCAAGGTCACATAGTTGTTAAAGCTAGAATGTGAAGCCAGTTCTTATTACTTCAAGTTGTAATTTGGGCAGCTGTATGACACCATGGATAGAGTGCCAGGCCTGGACCCAGGAAGACTCCTGAGTTCCAATCTGGCCTCAGACACTTACTAGTTGTGTGACTCTGGGCAAGTCACTTAACCCTCCTTGCCTCAGTTTCCTCATCTATAAAATGAGTTGGAGAAGGGAATGGCAAACTACCCCAGTATCTTTGCCAAGAAAGTTCCAGATGGGGTCACAAAGAATCAGACATAGTTGAAAACACTGAACTGGAATGGGCTGCTTCAAGTTGTATTGTCTTGAAACTGAGGATAGATGCTTACTAGTCTAGAACATGACATAGGATGAATTTGCTGAGATATTGGTTGAACTAAGTGGCCTCTGAAATCCATTCCTAATTAAAATTCCTGTGATTTTGTGGGGTACCACAGTGGGGCGGGGTTGATGAACTAGTAGATGATAGAACAGCCCCTAGAACATGACTAGGGTTTGGCCAATAACTTGCTATGTGACCTAGCAAAAGTCACCTGGCTTCTCTGGTCCTCCCTCTCCCCATTTATCAAATGCCATCTAGCTAAAATGGACCCTTAGATGCCATCTAATACACCCTTGTATTTTACATATGTGGAGACTGGGACAGAGAGAGTAACTTAGCCAGAGCCACACAGCTAGTAGGCATCTGAGGCTGGATTTAAGCTCAGATCTTCTTATACTTCAAGCCCATCTCATTAGCCAGTATATCACCTAGCTGACTTAAGAGAGTAGGTGAGGGGGCAGCCAGGTGGCAGAGTGGATAAAGCACCAGCCCTGGAGTCAGGAGTACCTGGGTTCAAATCTGGTCTCAGACACTTAATTACCTAGCTGTGTGGCCTTGGGTAAGCCACTTAACCCCATTTGCCTTGCAAAAAAAAAAAAAAGAGAGAGAGAGAGTAGGTGAGGGGTTAGGGAGGAACAGAGGGGCTGAAACCTGCCTAGGTCTGCTCCTGGCTTAAGACAACTGGGGAGAGAAGAAACAAGAAGCTTCGAGCATACTTTGCTATTTGAGAGAAATCTGATGACTAAATTGCTATTTGGAGGTTCAGGTCCTCTCTTAGCATGTGGACATTTGATTCTGCTTCCTTCCTCCCTCCCAGATTTTCTGTAGCTCTTTGTTTCTCCCTCTCTGCTGTTTGTCTCTTCTCTCTCACAACTCCTTTGCTTTTCACACCCGCTGGGATACTTGATTCTAGTAGTTACTAAAACTTGTGAAACAAATATTTTGGTTTTATTACAAATGTGTACCCATTTGTTTTCTTGTTTCCCTGACTGTTTATATAATGCCTGTATATTGTGTTCTACTGGGAGAGAATAGACACCTAAGGCCTCCGAGATATGGCTCTGTCAAGGATGATTTTAAGATTCTTTGTGATGCTGAAAAAAGATTGATTAAAAGGATGGGTGATTTGTGATTAAAGTATTTTCATTTTACTGAAGTTTTTCACACACTAAAGATATCTTTATTGAAGCAGATTTTTCAAGGGAGAGGAGAGGAACTTTATGGCAAATGAACAGACTAAACTTACAGTCAAAAATATCTGAGTCCAAATCTAGCCTAAGATACTTTCTAGCTATGTGACCTGGGACAAGTCACTTAAACTACTCTCTGCCTAAGTTTTCTTTTCTATAAAATGGGAATGATAGCACCCACCTCCCAGTTTTGGGAGGTTTGTTATAAAAATCAAATGAGCCATTTTCAAAGCACTTTGCAAATATCAAAGAACCCTATAAATATTAGTTGTTATTAATGTTTTCATCATCATCAAAACATATGAAGGTTTGGGGTAAATCTTTGGTGGGGAGACTTCTCAGTTTCATGAGTCATTTTTCTTATTCATATAAATGAAAAACTTCCTGTTCAGTGTTATGCCGACAGTATTCTGCCACTGTTATTAACCTTCATTTTTGAAGAAGACCAGTGTCATCATAGATAATGTCTTGACTGGTACATGAATTGAATTTAAGTGAGGCAGAGTTGTGTAAAGTTGTCAGCATTACTCTCTCTTCCAAAGTCATCAGAATCCAGTGATGAGACACAAGCCAGAACTGGCAATGGCCCAGGGTGCAGTGGATGACCTTGGCATCTTTGATATCTGACCATAGCACCTGCTCCAGCTATCTTCAGAGCTATTGAAACAAATTGTTCTCATCCACCCATTCTACCAGGAGAAGTCTTCACATGCTTAGGGTGGACACTCCTTTAATACACCAATGGGTTTGAGGTCTATTAGTTACCCTCCACCTGGTTGAACCCATCTACTGTTTTTTACCTGGACATACTACAGCTTCTTAGAGCCAAATATGAGAATTTGGTGAAGATGGACACCAAAGATGATGTGTAGCTCCAAAAAGGGCTCAGTAAGCCCTCTACTTGAAGTGGAAGTCTTCTCTAAACACCCCATATATCCTATTGTATATTACTACAATAATATGCAAAGAATGAAAGAATTCATTTTTGGATCAAAAGACAAAATAGGTAGCAATAGACTAATAGAATCATATAGACCATCTCATCTCATGTATTTCTTGGACAAGAATACCACTTGCCAATTCCTCAAATGGTCAGCCAATCTCTGCTCAAAGACCTCCAAGACTATTTCTAGAGCCACCCCATTCCACCTTGAAAGAGATCTGATTGTTTTAGAAGGCTCCTCTGACCTCATCTAAATCTGCCTCTTTCTACCTTCTATTCATTATTTCTTGTTGTGCCCATCTAGAGTCCAAGTGAACAAGTATAATCTTTCATCATCCTCTTCTCCTCTAGTCTAATCATCCTCAGGTTCATTGAATTCTCTGAAAAGTTCTAATCTTAAGGCTCATTCTCATCTTCCTATGGATGCCCTTCAGATTATCATAGGTAATGGCATGGTATGCCATACCAAGGTATGGTATGTTGAGGTCAGAGTATGCATTGCCTTTCAAAATGTCTTGTACTTTAATGTTTAGCACATGGACTTCATGGTACTCTTGTTTTATTTTATATATATATATATATATATATATATATATATATATATATATATATATGTGTGTGTGTGTGTGTGTGTGTGTGTGTGTGTGTGTGTGTGTGTGTATGTTTGAACTATGTTGATTACTTCTAGAATTGCAATGTTCCAGGGAATCTATCTCTCTTGGTAAATTTCTTACTGGGTGATATCCTAATTCATTTTGTATTGTCTGTGCTATTAATATTCATTGATCATTTACCATTTACTGGGATCTCATATACTTCCCTTCCAAGGTACTCCACTGTTACCTCATCACAGCATGGAGGTGACCCTTTGTCTTTGACCAGTCCAGACATCATCACAACTCCCTATGTCATAATTATGTTACACAAGTTCATAGGATTTAGAATTGGGAGAGAATTTGGAGATCATTTAGTCCAGTCCCTTCATTTTAGTTTATTTTTTTTTTGGTTTTTGCAAGGCACATGGGGTTAAGTGGCTAGGTCATTATTAAGTGTCTGAGACAGGATTTGAACCCAGGTACTCCTGACTCCAGGGCCGGTGCTTTATCCACTATGCCACCTAGCCGCCCCATTTTAGTTTATTTTTAATGGATATTTTATTTTATTTTTCCAGTTAAAAGCCAAGGTAGTTTTCCAACATTCATCCATTTGCAAATTTATAAGTTCTTTCTTCCACCCTTCCTTCTTTCTCTCTCTTCCCTTGGCAGATAACAGTTTGCTAAAAGCTATATATGTACATTTATGTTTAACATATTTACATATTATTTTTGTGTAAGAGGAACTAGGACTAAAGGGGAAAAATCATGAGATAGGGAGGAAAAACATTAAGAGAAGGTTTTTTTTTAAGTGAACATAGTTCACGTTCAGGTTCCATAGTGTTCCCATCTCCTCTGGATATGTGTGGCGTTGTCCATAACAGATTTCCCAGGGTTGCCCTAGTTCTCTGAACTGCTGAGAGGAGCTGCATCCATCATAGTTGATCAACTCCCAAAGTTGTTCATGTGTTCAATGTTCTCTTGGTTTTGCTCCCTTCGGGCAACATCAGTTCATGCAATTCTTTCCATGCTTCTCTAAAGACCGAGCACTCATGGTTCCTTTTAGAACTCCATAACATTCAGATACCATAACTTGTTCAGCCATTCCCCAAATGATGGGCAGTCCCTCAGTTTCCAATTCTTTGTCACTACTAAAAGAGCTGCTATAGATATTTGAACATGTACAATCCCCTCATTTTATAGGCGAGAGAGAAAAAATGAGATTCAGATTCGTTTTGATTCACCAAAGATCAAATAGCTAGGAAGGAGGAGAGTGGGAATTTCAACCCACGATTTTGAATTCCAAATCCAGGGAATTTTCATTTATATTATGTCATGCTTTGTGTAATAATAACTAACAGAGGGTTTTATATACATCATCTTGTTTTGATCCTCAACGTAGTCCTAAGTGTTAGGTACTATTTTAATTTCCCTCATTTTACAATTGAGGAAACTGAAGCAAATAGAGGTTAAGTGTATCAAGCTCCCACAACCAGTAAATGTTCAAGGCCAGATTAGAACTCGGATATTTCTGATTCCAAGACTCTCTGCCTGGGGCAGCTAGGTGGCAGGGTGGATAAAACACTGGCCCTGGAGTCAGGAGGACCTGAGTTTAAATCCAGTTTCAGAACACTTAATAATTACCTAGCTGTGTGACCTTGGGCAAGTCACTTAACCCCTTGTTAAAAACCAAAGACCAAGACTCTCTGCCATTTATCTTCACTCCATTCTTACAAAACCTCTATAACGTAGAGAAACCAAATATCACTTATTCTTCTTGAGAAGAAGCTGAAGGTCAGAGAGGCTCAGTGAGTTTCCCAAAGTCACAAAGCTGCTGTGTTCCTTTCTTCGAGTCATGGTCATTCTGGTAGGACACTCTGCCTTCTCCCTATACATTCAGTGGGAGGGAACCCTTGTTCCTCTTCAGTAAGCTAACATAAATTACTATAGAAATCAATCCAAAATATAGTAGATAAGAAAGTTGATTCCATTTTCTTTAGGTGCAGGTGGTATAAATAATATTTGCCCTATTCCACAAATGAAGAAACTAAAACTCAGATGGTACAGGGATTTGTCCAGGGTCGCACTATTAGACATTTTTAGGGACATATTAAAATTCCGGTGTTTTAACTTTCCAGACCCAACACTCTTTGAGACATGATTAAAATTCAGATGGTTTAACTCTAGGCCCAAAATTCTTTGGAGCATTTCTTAATGACCCTACTTCTGATATCTTCTGAAATTTTCCTCTGCCTTGTGCATCTGGATACAAGTAAATATTCATGAGTGAACAACAGAACTGAAGAGAGTTAAAAGGAAAAATCTCAATCTCTCCTGTTAGACAAGTTTTTCATGATCCTCTTAGTTGCAAATGGTCCTCCCATTCCTCTGAAATTACCTTGTGCATATTTTATTTTCTGACCTGTGTAAGTCATTGCTGCCTCCAGTAGAATATAAACTCCTTGAGGATAAGAGTTGTTTTGCTTTTTATCTTTGTGCTCTAATCAAATCCTAGGTCCTACAGCTTGTGTACCATACTTGATGCATAGTAGCTGTTTCCTAAATGCTTGCCAGTTGATCTATCATCAGGCAATACCATTTCTCAGTATCTCAGATAACACACAGTTCCAAATTTTCTATTTTGGTATTTATAACCTCCTCTTATAGCTTTTTCCAAATTAGCTCCCATAGAGTAATAGAATGTGTATGAGATTTGGAGTCAGGAGATAGAGGCTCAAATCTCAGTTCTCTTTTGTATAAACTTTATGACTCAGGGCAAGACAATTTTCCTACATGGAATGCATTTCTCTTATCTGTAGAAAGGGAATGTTTGGCTTATTGGTCTCTAAAATCCCATGATCCATTTAGGACCTTCTTTTCTCCTGGTTTACCCAACATTCCATGGGGTGTTTTATTCAAACCTTGTTGCCCTCTCCTCCCTACTCTCTATAGTCCTACTCGTCCTTCAAGGTCTAAACAAAGCCTCCTCTCCTTCATGGAGTCTTTTTGAACCAATGACCAGTCTTTCCTCTGAACCTGAAGCTGAATGCCCATTCTAATCACTTCAAATTGTATTCAATTTAGAAAACATTTATTTATGAGTTACCTCATATGGGCCAGTCATTATGCTAATGGTAAAACTGGGGATACACAGACTAAAATGAAAGCAGGTGCTATCTTCAAGCATTTTCCATGGGCGGGGGGAACAACACTATGTAGATACCAAAGTATAAAACATATATCATGCAAAATATAAGGTAAATTTAGGGAATGTGGGGGAAATGCTAACCATGGGATCTTCACAGGAATAGCATCAGAGAGAATAGGTACTCAAGAAGCCAAGAGAGGTGAGAAAGATGAGTATGATAAACTCGTGCAGTGACAGAGAGGTAGGAGACATAATGTGATTGTGTACAATATAGAGAACAGCAAGTTTGTTTACAATGTAGAATGCCCAAGAAGCAGTCATAGAATTAGTCTATTAGCCCTATGAAGTGCCTTCATATTTATTACAGAGATAAGAGGGAGTCACAGAAACTTCTAGACTTGGGCAAGTCACTTCAGTTGGCCTCTACAAGGCTCAGTGTCCTCCTCTGTAATATGAGAGGTTTGAACTAGATGGACTCTAAGGTCCCTTCCAGATCTAAACCTATTATCTTAATGTCATTGTCATCATATTTTCTATAAATCAGGAGTTAAAGATTAGATATCTCACTCTTTGTATGTTTGTATGTGTGTAAGAGTGTGTGTGTGTGTGTGTGTGTGTGTGTGTGTGTGTGTGTATCTATGAAGTCCCTTGCCAAGGACTCTGGACTCTTCAAAATAATGTTTTTAAATTCAAAAAGAAAATACATAGGATTATAAAGGGAACCAATTTTAATGAAATATAATTTTCTAAGTACTTAAAACCAGCCAAAACCAAGCTTACAAAATCTAGGGTAAGAATTCAGCTGCCCCCCCCCCAGACTAGACTGTCACTAAATCCCTTCCCAGTTCCATCTCTGACCCTCTGACAAGATGACATGTTATCGGCTGTTCGTTCTAACTCTCCTTAAGGTCAACTCCATTTGCAAGCTCCCTCTTGGCAAGACTGATGGTCCCAGATCATGTTTGTTGATTTAAATGGTGTTTATCTGTCAGTCTTTGTCTATCTGCTTTGGGCCTCATTTGGAATGGTTGTGGCTGGATCTAGTCCATCTTAAAAAAAAAAGAAAAAGCATTGACATCCAGTGAGCCCCTCTGTGTGTAGGCATTTATGTGTCCTGACCACAATCAACAATGGTCTCAGAGTCGTGTGTTAATGGAGGGCTTCAGACTTCCCCATGAGGAATGACCTCCACTTTATAAATATGGATGGGGAATGGTACCAAATTTGAAAAGAAACCTAATCCTGAAGAGTTTCTTGGCATTTCACTGTTTGTTTAATGCCTTTCAGATATCATGATCCCCTCCTCACACATTGACATGTATACCAAAATCCCTCAACTTGAAACCGTGACAAATCTCAAGCTTCTTTTTCCCAAACAGAGCAATAGAAATTTTTACCTTTGGCATCTCCTAGGTCTGCCATAGAGGTATAGCAACCTGATTAGCATGGCAAAATGAAGAGCCCTGGACTTCAAAGGAGAAGCCTTGATTGTGATTCCCAGTTCCTCCTAGCCAGACAATCACAATCAAAAGAGGCATCGTGATAGACATGGAACTGGACTTGTTCTCAGAAAGACCTTTTATAGATATAAATTATTTGACTAATACATAAAGTACTATGTTGTTTTTATTATTCCTTTTAAACCTAAATCTTCCTTAGTGTGAATAACGAATCTGCTGAAGAAATCATATGTATTCAATTTTTTACTATTCTAGCTTATGATTAAATAAAACATGGTAATTGGATCCA
Source organism: Macrotis lagotis (assembly GCF_037893015.1). Classification (NCBI taxonomy): domain Eukaryota; kingdom Metazoa; phylum Chordata; class Mammalia; order Peramelemorphia; family Peramelidae; genus Macrotis; species Macrotis lagotis. The sequence continues at coordinate 31,229,773 of NC_133663.1, read as the reverse complement.
GTTCAATGGAAATATGCAATGTAAATGATGCAACTACTTTTGGAGATACATTATTCATCTTAATGAGATTTGACTACATTATGGCCATACTTTAACGTGGTATAGTAGTAAAAGTGTAGCTATGGATAGACCACTGATCTTGAAATCAGGAACACTCAGGTTCATGAGTTTAAATCCAGTTTCAAAAACACCGGGCAAGTCACTTAACCCTGTTTGCCTCAATTTCCTCATCTGTAAAGGGAGCTGAAGGAGAGAATGACAAACCATTCCATTATCTTTGCCAGAAAACCTCAAATTGAGTGATGAACCTGAACTGAAATGACTCAACAATAACAGTATGAATACTAGATTCGAGAATCAGAGAAGAGTCTGGGGTTCACTTTCCTTAGATAAATTATGATGACAATTTTAATAAGAGAATAAGTTTAGAGTTGGAAGGGACCTTAGAGTTCATCTAGTTCAAACCCTTCATTTTTCAGAGTAGGAAACTGAGCCTCTGAGAGGCAAAATAATATACCTAGAATCATGAAGCTAATAAATGTGAGACATGGGATGTGAGAGAGAATCCAACCCTTCTAATACTCTATGTAAAATCTATAGAATTTTTATGAGACTCAAATGAGATAGCATATGCAAAATGCCTAGAAGAATCTCACAAAGTGGCACAGAAACATCTGTACTCTAACAGGAGAGTCTAGGTTTTGAGTCTCAGATCTCATTTAGGGTTTGTGAAGCAAGTGAAAGGAAAGCATACTTCATAGCTTGGGAAAGTAAGGCAGCAGAAAATTATACTTGGTGGCTAAACCAAGAATACAATTTGAGCCTTCCCATGGTCACAGAATCACAGTCTTAGAGCCAGAAGGGGCAGCCTCAGTGTCCATCTAACTCTATCCCTTGATTTGAAGAGTGATGAAACAGGACCTTAGGAAGACAGATTGATTAAGTCCATCATCAGTAAGTGGCAGAGTCAGAATTTAAAATCAAACCTTCTGACTTTAAATTCAAGACTTTTCTGACTGTACCACATGATTATGTCATAGTAAACTCTACCATATTTCTTTATATGTTTTCATTTGTTAATTGAGAGAAGCAACATGGAATGAGGACTGGTTTTGGAGTAAGGAAGACCTGAGTTCTTTTTTTTTTAAGATTTTATTTATTTTTAGTTTTGTAATTTCCCACCCAATCTTCCCCCCACCCCCACCAGAAGGCAGTCTGTTAGTCTTTACATTGTTTCCATGGTATACATTGATCTAAGTTGAATGTGATGAGAGAGAAATCATATCCTTAAGGAAGAAAAATATAGTATAAGAGATAGAATTACATAATAAGATAATGGGTTTTGGGTTTTTTTCTAAATTAAAGGTAATAGTTTTTGGTCTTTGGTCAAACTCCACAATTATTTCATGGCATTCTCCATTGCGGATACCCCAAAATTGTCCCTGATTGTTCCACTGATGGAATGAGCAAGTCCATCAAGGTTGGTCATCACCCCCATGTTGCTGTTGAGGTATACAATGTCTTTCTGGTTCTGCCCATCAGTTCATGCAAATCCTTCTGGGCTTCCCTGAATTCCCATCCCACATGATGTTTAATAGAACAATAGTGTTCCATGGCATACATATACCACAGTTTGCTAAGCCATTCCCCAACTGAAGGACATTTACCCAATTTCCAATTCTTTACCACCACAAACAGGGCTGCTATGAATATTTTTGTACAAGTGATGCTTTTACCCTTTTTCATCATCTCTTCAGGGTATAGACCCAGTAGTGGTATTACTGGGTCAAAAGGTATGCAACATTGAAGACCTGGGTTCTAATCCTTTGTCTGAATATACAGGATGAATGGCACTTGGCAAGTCACTTAACCTCAGTGCTTCAAACTTTTTTTCTAGAAATATGTTAAAAGGTTTATTTCCTCACTGGAAATTCTCTACACTATTGCAATCACAATTTCAGGTGTCTTCAACCTCCACCGAAAAATGTTGAATTACCCAAAGGGCAATGGGCAGGCACAAGGTAAGGATGAGTAGGCTGAAACACTTTACCCTTCAATAATGATAGGAGAGAAACAACATAAAGACAAAGACTTGTAGCTATAAAGACAGGTGGTCAAAGTACCTTGGACAGATCCAGGAAGTCTCAAGACTTCTCAAGGATGGCCTCTAGCATGATATTTGGACCCCAAAGGATTAACAGGACATGGAAAAGATTGGCAGTTTATGAGAAGATATAGATGGGTCACAATCTGTCCCATTGGAGATAGTATCTCATTGATGTGACCACAAATATAAGTAATAAAGTCTTGTTACATTTTAAAATTCTATGATAATTTGGGAATAGAAGTTTATCTTTCTTATAAACAACCATTCTATCTTTCCCTTCAAATCCAACTTTCAATGGGAAGCCTACTGGTCACCAGGTAAGATGATAATAACATAAATATTCAAATATTTAATAGTCACTTTTTGATTCAGAGGAAGCTGACTCTCCTTTCTGGCAAACCCTAGAGAGTTTAATTAGCACAAAAGAGTTGTAGCCTCTGTGCCTGGTATTTGTGTGGGCAGTCTATGTCCCCCAGCATCAAAATAAACTAGATTTGGGATGGGAAAATTGATCTCACTTTCGGTTCCTCTAGCAGGGTATCTTTTTCTTCATTTGGGTCTCCTGATCAAAATATAATGAGGGTCATGAAATCTGAAACAGAGCATGAAATGCTACATTCCTAACAGTCTTTGTCATTCATTCTTGCAGACTTTTTAGTAGTGTTGTTTGTGGGGGAATGGAGAAAGGCTCCAGAAATGGTTTAATGTGGTCATTCCCAGGAATGATGGATTTATGGCTTGTGTAGGCAAGCTATGTAATGTGCCAGTCTGAGAAGGAAAAGGCATTGTCCATGACTCATTCACAGGGTTTCACAACAATGCATATAATTGTTTTTACTGATATACCTTGGAGATAGTGCTGGGTAGGCTACAGCCCATCATGATAAAGTGGGTTACACAATTTTTTTTATTACTACTACATACAAAAATTGTGTTTATGCTATATTATATTAACTATTATGACTTCAAAATGTATATACCTTAGTTAAAATGCTTTGTGGCTTAAAAATGCTCATTATCATCTCAGGCTTCAGTAAGTCATAATCTTTTTTCCTAGTGGAGATTCTTTACCTCGATTTTGATGACTGTTGACTGAGCAGGGTGGTGATTCCTGAAGGTTGGGATAGCTGTGGGGATTTCTTAAAATGAGACAAGGGGTGGCTAGGTGGTGCAGTGGATAGAGCACCGGCCCTGGAGTCAGGAGGACCTGGGTTCAAATTCGATCTCAGACACTTAATAATTACCTAGCCATGTGGCCTTGGGCAAGCCACTTAACCCCTTTGCCTTGCAAAAATCCTAAAAAAAATGAGACAACAAAATTAGCTACATGGATTGATTGTTCCTTTCTCTTGAACATTTGCAAGTCATTGTAGGGTTATTAATTGACCTAATTCCAACATTGTTGTGTCTCAGGGAATAGGGAAAACCAAGAAGAGGGAGAGAGATGGGAGGAGGGGAGATAGTTGGGAGATTGGTCAGAAAACAAACAGCATTTACCAATTGTTTGCAGCCTTGTATGGGCGTGGTTCATGGTGTACCAAAACAATGATATTAATAACATTAAAGATCACTAATCATAGATCAGCATAACAGATATAATAATAATGATAAAGTTTGAAATATTGAAAGAATTACCAAAATGTGACACAGAGATATAATATGAGCACATAGTGTTGTGAAAATGGTGCCAATAGATTTATCAAAGCAGGATTGCCACAAACTTTCCACTTTTTTTTAAAAATGCAATTTCTGTGAAGTGCAATAAAGCAAAACCCAATAAAAGGAGATATACCTGCACTTACCTGTGAGCATATTATACTCCATACACCAGCACCTTGCTTATATTAGATTCTTAATGTGTTTGTTCAATTGAATGTAAAGAAACCACCCCCACCCCCTTCCCAGGGAAATATTATAGGTGAAAAAGGACATAATATGTAGATTTCAGTTATTTGAATCCATGTTTTGGTCCTTACAATTGGACTATTAAACATTCAGTTTAAGAAGCCTCTAGAGCCACCAAGACAAACCCGTGTGGTTAAAGAGTAATGCATTTGTGTTCATTGCTTGCTAGGGCTGTACCTTGGGAAGACAATCACAGAGATACATTTTAGGGTCTTCTTTTGTTTATGGGAAAGGAAAGATGATCAAAATATTAGTAAGATGAATTTTGTGGGAAATCAACCTAACAAACAAGCATTCTATATGGTAGGTCTTGGATATCCAAAACCAAAAATGAAGCAATCCCTGCTTTCAAGGAGTTTACAGTCTATTAGAAGAGATTATATTGAAGCAATACACACATGATACAATTTAGTTTTTTTTAAATGATGTTATCCCCAGCTTGAACCTTTTGGTCAAATCCAGCTACTTTCTCCATCTGTTTCTTTTTTTGTGCCATTTCTACTTTCTCATGTAGGACATCTGAACTATATTGTTAGGATCTAAATGTGATAACTCCACTTTCAATGATGGCAAAAAGTTTATTATGAGAATATTTGTAAAACTTTTCTAATTTTCAAGCATATGTTATTTTTCAGTTGTATAGTTAATGTCTTTGGGATGGTTTGGCTTACCAAAGCTTTTTCAAAACTTATTTTTGCATTTATTGTTTTATGAGGTGATATTGAACCATTTTTCATCAGAAGATTTTATCTGAGTTTATATTCTAAAGTGATATTGGAATAATATTATTTTTATTGCTTTTATTACTAATAAGATTGATTGTGTTTATAGTTTTCCTGATATTAAATCAACCCTGCATTCCTAATAAGAATTCAGCCTGGTCATGTGGCATGATCTTTTTTTTAATATGTTGTGTAGCTTCTTTGCTAATATTTTATTCAACATTTTGCATCAATATTCATTAGGAACATTGGTATATAGTATTCTGTCTCTGATTAATTAGAGGCTAATTAGTTAAGTGATACAGAAGATAGAGGCTGGGCCTGGAGTCAGAAAGACTTGAGTTCAGATCTAACTTCAGATATTAGTTGGGCAAGTCACATAAACTGTTTGCATCAATTTCCTCCTCTACAAATGGGGCTCATAAATGGATTTACTTCATAGGATTTTAGTGAAGATGAAATGAGATGATATTTGTAAAGTGCTTAATATAGTTTCTGACACATGATAGGTGCTTAATAAATATGTATTCCCTCTCTTTTCTTATTAATATAGGTATTAAAAACATAAATTTTGATAAATTTAATAGAATATCTTTCTTCCAATTTTTGCAGTTTATAATTGGAATTAATTGTTCTTTGACAGAATTAGCTTATAAATCCATCTGGTCTTGGGTTTTTTCTTTGGCAGTTCAAACTGATCACTCAAATATGTTAAAAAAAAATTTCCTGAAATTGGGTCATTTAAATTCTCTATTGCTTATTCAGTTATTCTGGATGTTTTACATTTTTAAAATATTCATCCATGTTATTAAATTTTCAGTTTTGTTGGCATATAATTGGGGAAATAATTTCTTTTATTCCCTCTTCATTTGTTGTGGATTCTTTTTTCTTATTTCTTAGATTGACAATTTTATTTTCACTTTCTTTTAATCAGATTCACTAATAGTTTATTAGTTTTAAAAACTTCATTTTTATTAATTTGTTCTTTCTCTCTATTGTGGATAATAATATTTAAAGATAAATTTTCCTTTAAAGATGACTTGACTCCATATCAAAAGTTTAAATATGTCATTCTATTGTCATTTTTTGGCTGAAATGATCTATTTTTTCTCTGCTATATTGTCTCACCTAACAATTCTTTAGGATTGAATTAGTCTTCATTACTTCAAAGGCCCTTTATTAATTATAATTTGTTGTTCTAGGGTCAGTAAATAATATATTTACTGCTTTTCTGCATTTGTTCATGAGGTTCTTATACCCTAGAACCTAGTAATTTTTGTAAAGGTGTCAAAAACAGTTGAAATATATACCTACATAAATATATACAAACAAATCATTTTATTTGTATTTATAGTAAAAGAAGTATATATATATATATAAACATATATATAAACATATATATGCATGTATGTATGTAAGTATGTATATGCTCCTTTTAAGTTTTCATTCAGGAATCTCCTGAGAACAATCAAATCTAACTTTTCTAAAATTCTATCCATATCCTTAACTTCTTTCTTGTTTGATCCCCTTTTGTTGTTCTTTAGTCATCTTCAGCTGTGTTCAACTCTTTGTGGCTCCTTTTGGGGGGTTTCTTTTCGAGGATACTGGAGTAGTTTGTCATTTTCTTCTCAATTTACAGATAAGGAAACTGAGACAAACTGGGACAGCTAGGTGGTTAGATAGAGCCCTGGGTTTGCAAAAAGGAAGACTCATCCATACACGTTTCAACCTGTTCTCAGACACTTACTAGCTGTGTGACCCTGGTCAAGTCACTTAACTGTCATGTTAGCTTCATCTATAGTTCCTCACATAAAAGGGAGTGGAGAAATAAATGGCAAACAACTCCAGGATTCCTTTGCCAAGAAAATCTCAAATGGAGGCATGGAGAATTGGACATGACTGAAACACCTCAAAAAGAAAAAAATTAAGCAAGCTGTGACTTCCACAGGGTCACATGGATAGTAAGTGTCTGAGGCTGGATTTGAACTCGGGTATTCCTAATTCTAAGACTGCCCTCTATTCATTGCACCATTCAGCTGCCTTTGGAGTCTCCTACTATTATCCTGATTAGATTAGTTTTTTAAGTACTTAGCTACTTAAATACATTTACTGCATAGTAACAATAAATAACAAATTATTTTATTGCCTGGAATGCCATTAGGCATAATGTAGTTTATCTCTTTTAACCAAACATATTCTTAAGTTGCCTTTTTGTGTTTTTTTAATAAGCCTTTATTAAGTACCTACTATGTACTAAGCACTCTGCTAGCACTGAAGTTTGTCTGAAGCATAATCACTTCTGCACTAGTTCCTCACTGAACCCTTTCTCAATCCAAGTATATTTCTTGTAAATAATATATTATTGGTTTCTGCTTTCTAATCCATTCTATTCCTCTGTTTTATGGCTTAATTTATTCCATAGTTATTAGTCATTTATATTTGCCTTCAGCACATCCTTATATTTTTTCTTTTCTTTGTCCCCTTCTCTTTAGATGGAAAAAGAAGGTAGTAAAAGGGAAGGAATTTGATCAGCACTGGTAATTTAAAAAAAATTGCTTCCAATAAACTATCTTTGCTTTTCTCCTACCCCATCTTGCCCAGATCTGATCCCTCTTTCATTTTCTTTCCTCACCCTTCCAGTAGTTCAAATATAATTGACCTTTCTAGGTTTCTCTGGAATTCTGTAGATATGTATTCCAAAATTTTCTACTCTTTTCTGATGTCATCATCAGGAATATTTGAAATTCATCAATTCTATTTAAAATCCATTTTTTTTGCCTCATAGGATTATGCTCAAAGTTATAGGGCAAGTCATTTTAGGTTATGTGTCTTTAATTTTTGCTTTTTGGAATATCGCATTCCAAGATTTTCTCTCTTTTCTGTAATAGTTTTCTTTATTTTTGTATAGTTTTCAAAGCCTTTTTAAAATGGTATTTTTTTTCCAATCACAAGTAAAGACAATTTTAACAATAATTTAAAAGAAATTATGAGTTCCATTATCTCTCTTCACCCCCCCTTTAAGATGGTAAGCAATTTGATATTTGCAATAAAGTAAAACATATCTTCATATTGATCATATTATAAAAGAAGAAACAGGTAGCTTCTAAGATACTAACTCTGGTTCCTTAGTACTTAAACTCTTTTTTAAATAATTGCTTATAAACTTTTCATTTTGCTTGAATTTTGGGATTTGGTTAAAAATTTTATGAGATTGTTTCTGGGAGCTTTCATTTTAGAGTTTTTTTAAGTTGTGACTGATGTATTCTTTTTTTAAAAAAAAATATTTGTTTAAGGCAATGTGTTAAGTAACTCACTCAAGGCAATTATTAAGTTCTGAATTTGAACTCAGGTCCTCCTGACTCCAGAGCCATTGTGCTATCCACTGCACCATCTAGCTACCCCTATTCTTGAAATTTCAACCATCTGGTTCTAATAGTTCTGGGAAGTTTTCATATATGATTTCTTGAAATGTGGTATACAGGTTTTGTTTTGTTTTGTTTTTTGCTTGTTAATGGTTTTTAGGAAGTCCAATTGTCTTCTTGACCTGTTTTACCCATCAGTTATCTTTGTTACAGATAATCTTTACATTTTTTTCTATTTTTCAATCTTTTGATTTTATTCTAATACCTTTTCTCATCTTATAGAATAGTTCATTTCTATTTAATCCATTCTATTTTTCAGGATATTTATTACTTGGATAAGATTTTTCTATCTTCTGTTCTAAGATATTTATTTTTCTAATTCTTTCCCACAGAGCTCTTAATTCATTTATAATTTCATTTTTTAGAAAAAAATCTCTTGCTTCATTTGCTCTAAGTACTATTCTAGATTTGTGATCATCCCCTGCTTCACTCCCAGGGCTTTGCTTGTAGTTCTTGTGGACCATATACTCTTTTTTTTCTGAATTTATGTCTTGGCTATCTCCTGTCCAATAATAGTTTTTATCATATTCTGTGTCTTCCTTTGTTCAATCATATCCGGTCATAGTTTCTGATTTGGAACTTTTCCTCCCCACTTCTGTCTAGATTCTTTTTTTATACTATTAGAAACTATTATACTATTTTTTATACTATTAGATGGTCTGGTAATTTGTGCTTGAGTTCTGTTTGGCTTCCTTATACTAGGTTCTATTTTTATTTCTGTCTATACTACTGAAGGATTTTAGCCCAACCTCTTCCCTTGCTGTAGGATCCTTCAGGGTCTTTGGCATGCTCTAGATTAGAGAGCAATTTTTAGTTCCACTGGTATATCCCAGTGTATTGAGGCCTTCTGGTCTATGATCAAAGTGCTCTGACCCCTAGAAAGCTTTTCCATTTGAAAGCTTTGGGATTTGTGTCTCTCAAGTATGGAGCACCAAAGTCTTTATGTCCCCCAAGATTCCCTCTATTCTGAAGGCTGACAAGTTCCTGTTTTGTTTGCCTGTTATTACATCAGCTTTCCTGGTCTGGCAGGACTCCCTTTCCCTGTACCTTCAGGCTTCTTTTTTGGACAGTCCTATGAAGGTAGTTACTTTTATTCCTCTTTGGATTTTTAGAATATTATTTGTCTCTTATGATTTTTTTATATTTTTGCTAAATTACCCGAGAAAGATCTAAGCTTCTCTTGGTCTGCCTTATTCACCAGAAGTTTATCTTGCTTCTTTTCGTGAAGAAAGCATTCATAGTGCTGGCCCTGGAATCAGAAGAACCTGAGTTCAAATCCAATCTCAGATCTATATGTGTGACCCTTGCTGAGTCACTTAGTCCTGATTGACTCCAAAAGGAAAAAAGGGAAAAAAGGAAAGCATTCATGGTATATAGGTGTGAGACTTCAGTGCCATCTACAAATCGTGGACTTTTCTTGCTTCTTACTCCTGAACTTTTTATTCTAATTCATCCTGCCTTGCCCACTTTTGTAGAGAAATTACTTCAGAGGAAAGTTAGTGTGGGTTTAATTTGAAGGGTCTCATAAAGTTCTTCACAGATATTCTCTACTTCATTTTCTTCAGTTGTTATTGGCACATAAGTTGCCATTATTTTCATGGCTGTCTTTTTGCAAACATTTATCATGAGCAGTGAAATATGAGATGACTAAGTGTCCCATTAAATAATATTTCTTTCCACCCATAGATACAGGATCAAAACAATTCTGTCAAGTCTCTTATTTCTTTAAGAAGAGCCCATGATCCATCTTTCCTTCCTTTTTTCTGGTTTCATTTATAGTAAAAAAACAAGTCAAGATAGACACGATTCATTTTTTTTAATAGGATGACCATTTATATGTCAAAGGATAAATATCATACATCTAGAGAACCAACTTAGAGCTAAAGTTTTATAGACAGTTGAAAAATATTATGTTTTTTGACCCCCCCTCTTCTCTTTTCCACTGTACCACATTCAACTTAGATGAAAAAAGGAACTCCACAAGACTGAAATCCATTTTGTATTTTTTCTATGCAACTGTTACCCTTATGATAACAAGTCTTTTTAACTTAGCTGAGTTAGTCCTCAGACATATCATCTACTCTTATGTCGTATGTAAAGCTTTTCCACTGTGGTAGCCTTTGAGAACCCAGAGTCATCTTCACTCTGCCATGAAGGATAGAAGTGGGACTTTGTGGAGGAAAACTTCTATCTATATATGTGGATTATTACTATTCAAAAATTACTTTTATGACCTCAGCTATTTCAGTTCACTTGACCCATTAAACATCAATCTTGCACGAGACATGGCGCTAATCAAAGACTGGTTTCAGTGAGCTTAGAATCTAATCTGGGGTGAGAGGACCCATGTATATAATAAATAAGCATAATACAGGAGAGAGTTAGAAAGAAGCAGAGATGTGAGCAAAATCCTATGAGAAATTTCAGGAAGGAAAGATTACTTTGCTTTAATGAGTTAGAGCAAAATCACTAAGAGAGACTCAGTGGAGGTGGTGACATATGAGAAAGGAGGGAGATGAAACTTAAGTGACTGCGCAACTCATTTCCCCTCTTTAAACCTTAAGTTCCTCATCTGTAAAATTGGCTAGATGGTCCCTGCAGACCCAGAAAGCTTTAGTTATATGATTCTATGAGAATCCTCTATTCAGATAGGAAATAAATACAAAGTTATTGAAGAAGGAAGAAATAATACCTGGGGGTGGTGGGAGAAAGATCAGAATGGATCTCACTAAATCTATAGGATAAAGGAAAGTTATAAGGGAATTTTGCAAAGTGGAGGAAATGTTGATTTCTTCTCCCATGGCCATTCCCTTCATATAATTCCCTTGATGGCTATGTTGTGCCAAAGCACTTGTCCTTATCTCTAGCATCCTGGTCACCAAGGAACTTCTATTCCCCGTTTTAAAGAAAGTTCTGGATATGATCCAAGAAGTCAAATTACTCAGAATAAGGGATGCAAGCTCAAGATCGTGAGAATAAAGAACCTAGCTCTTCTCATTAAGGCTATTTTTCCTAATACTAAATCCAGCTCAATAGCATGAATATGTTCAAGCTATGGAGAGCAAGTACTCTAGCCTTTGGGACCCAGTGAAGGTTCATCAAAGTTAGATAAGACAAACAGGAAGTTTTCTAAGCCTCTCTGCTTGTTATCATCAGCTAGGATTATTGTTTTTTCCAGCCTTGAATTGGCTCTAGCAAGCCTGGTATTCTACTGGGAATGGAAGTTAAACCTCTCTATCCTTGCTTTTCAGAAGGCTCTTTCATCATTTGCATAATGAGTTCATTGACTTCTTGTTTGGGTCCCAGCTGATAGATGTCTCTAGTTAAGTGAATACTTTTAGCTAGGCAAGTGGAACTACTAACACCTGGGTTATAAACTACAAACTTATAAGGATAGGGAAAGAGGGTGAGAGAAATATGACTGTGTCATTGAACCCGTGATCAGCCAATAAATCACCAAATAACTATTTGTCATCCATCATGTACTAGGCACTATGCAGAGTACTAAATCTGTGATTTTTATTATTATAAGGAATTTCTAAATAAAAAAAATTAAAAAAAAAACACCCTTCCAGCAGTATAAGTCAGAACCTCCTCCAAAAAAGAGTTGCATTGCCCAGGGCCATTTATTATGTGTCAGAGGAGGGGACTTGAACTCAGGTTTTCCTTGATCTGAGACTATTCTGTCATGCTACCTTTTGGAGTTTGGGGTAAAAAAAGATGAAAAAGGCTTCCAAGCACCTTTCTTAGATTCTCACTGAGGAGGAAACATCACCCACACTTTACACAATATTATCACAGGTCTTCCAGGTCTATGTTGCAGATGAAATTATAATGTACATAAAATGGAGTGTCCTAAGGGTTGCCCTTGGCTCTTTTCAATATATCACCAATAACTTGAATAAAGACATAGACCAATCAACTAACAAGTTTTTATTAAGTGCTTAGTTAAGGCTATGTAAGACTAGGGATACAAAGAAAGGCATAACCAGGGAACTCAAATAAATAAGGGAGAAAGAATCTCACTGAAGCACATATAAGATTTAGGAATAGGGGCAGCTAGGTGGCACAGTGGATAAAGCACCGGCCCTGGAGTCAGGAGTACCTGGGTTCAAATCTGGCCCCAGACACTTAATAAGTACCTAGCTGTGTGGCTTTGGGCAAGCCACTTAACCCCAATTGCCTTGCAAAAAAAAACCTTTAAAAAAGATTTAGGAATAGCAGAAGATAAACATAGAGGAGAAGGTACTAGCAAGTGCTGTGGCTGAATGGGGGATCAAGAAAGATCTCCAGAAAGAAGAGCATTTGACCTGAGTCTTAAAGAAAGTCAGAATTTCTAAAAGTCCAAAATTGGAAAGGAGAACATTTCAGGCTTTGGGAAATAGCCACTCAAGACGAACCCCAACAAATATGCAGGTAGATGAAGTCTCCTTATCACAGATATCATTCCTCAATACCAATGCTTTGTTAGACTTTCTGAAGTATTCAGTTTTTTCCCTATGAACACATAATTTCTATTTGCAATCCACTGATTCTCAACCATTTGCTTTCTGCCATCTTTTCCTCCTTCAGTTCCTAGACTTATTCACATAACTCTTTAATGTTATTCGAATTTCCAATTATCTCTCTTATTGCTCTTTCAAAAGGGTTCAGGAAAGGCAAGCTTAGAATGAGCTGAAGGTGATGATCTAAAGTATGGATGTTAGGAAGGACAGGAAGAAGATCAAGGAAGTGTTAGGGCCAGTCCTTGTGGTGCATAGAGGGTTCTAGTCCCATCCCTGCCTCAGTCTGGCTATAGGACCCTGGATATAGCACTTCCCTAAGCTGGTCCTTGGGTTTTTTTCCATTATAAGATGAGAAGACCATGCTCTTAGGTCCCCTCTGGTTATGATATTCAATCATAGAATCCTAGAGGTTGTTACTTGCCCCAAATCATAAGGGCAATGTCAGAGGTACCATTTGAACCCAGATCTCGAACTGTAGAGACTACTATATTGCCTCCTTATTTAAAGATATGACTCACATTTTTAATCTTCATCTCTACAATGAAAGAAATAGATTGTACTATCGGCAGAGGAGAAAACTGAGATTTAATGACTGCCATTTTGAATAAACCTAAATTTTCTACTGTTGTCACCTCATGCAATACATCATTGGTGAAAGAGCATATTGCTTGGAATTGTTTTCTTTTCCCCAGTAGCAATGATGAATTCCTGCTAATTCCCTTTGTGAATGAGAAGAATGACATTCCTTTCAATATAAGTAGTTGCGGTATTTGAAGTTCAATTAGCGCAGTAGAATTAACCGGTATGTGAAGGGTTGAGATAGTTGTTTTCTCAGTATTCTGGTGGGGAAATTCCTAACTTCACTGTTTTTTCCCCTAACTTGACTTTCCTGATGAAGGAAACAAAGTGCAGAGACAGTTTATAAAGTGTTTGCCTCACAACAGCTCCGTATAGCAAGTGGTATTATTCTATTTGAAATATATGTCTTCCACCCTTTTCTTCATTCATCACATTCATTATTGCTTATACCACAGTAATTCTCTCTCTCATTCATATACCACAATTTGTTTAACCATTCCCCAATTGCTGGCATCTACTTTGTTTATTGTTCTTTGCTACAAGGAGGTATTATTTAGAATTATTTTGGCATCTATGGGGACTTTCTTTTTTTTAAAAATGAACTTTTCAGGGTGTATACCTAGTAATGAAATCTCTGGGTCCAAAAGTATGGATACTTTAGTTACTTAACTCACAGAGTTCCAAATTACTTTCCAAAATTCTTTTTTTTAACTAATAATTATTTACTAATTAATTGATCTTTTTTTTTTTACTAATTTACCGACAATGCAAGATTGTACTCATCTTCCCATAGTCCTAACGTTTTTTGTTTTCTTTTGTAAGGCAATGGAGTTAGCTTGCTCAAAGTCACACAGCTAAGCAATTATTAAGTGTCTGAGGCCAGATTTGAACTTGGGTCCTCCTGACTCCAGGGCCGGGGCTCTATGCACTGTGCCACCTAGCTGCCCTCTTAACTTTTTTAATCTTTGCCAATTTTCTGAATGTGAGGTACAACCTTAGAATGTTTTGATTTTCGTTTCTCTTATTCTTAGTGATTTATAACATTCTTTTATATGAATAATAATTTGCAGTTTTTTCTTTTGAGACTGGCCTGTACATATCTTTTGATCACATATATTGGGTAATGGTTTTTATTCCTATACATGCATATGTGAATACATATATCTATCTATTAGTTGTTATTAAATGAATTAAATACTAGAAACTTATCTGAGGAACTTGATACAAAGATTTTGCTCCAAATTGGATACTTTCTTCTCATCATCTTTTTTCCTTTGTAAAAATCATTCCTTTTTATGTCTATGCCCTGGATTTCATTCTTTCCTATCTCAGTTCTTTGTTCTAGTTTTCAGTCCTTCTCCCTAATCCTCTACCTCCTTTTCCTCAACCTACAAGCATCTCCGGGTCTCATTAAAACTTATCCAATATTCCACCTTTGATACCTTGACATTCTCTTTGGGTCCTGTCTCACCCCACACTTTTTCATATACAACTGATTACTAAGTCACATTGAAACTAATTCAGATCTTCATTACCACCAAACTGGATTATTGTAGTTGTCTTCTGGCAGGCAGACGGCACATTCTCTCTTCTCCAGTTTGTCCACAATCATCACCATTATCATCAATGACTGGACAACCAAAGACTGGAAGCAAGGAATCTGAGAGAAAGGTTACAGTGGTCCCAAGCAAATGATGCTCAAGGCTTGAAGTGGGGAATTTGTCACTGGGGATAGAGATGAAGAAAGAGCACCTATAAGGTATTGTGTAGAAAGAAGCATTAGGTATATCACCTGAGGAAGCAGTAATGGCTTCTAGATTCTACACTGGGAGAAATGATGCTTTGATCATAGGAATAATCCATTTATTGTTTATCAAAAGTGACTGCACCAGCCTGAGATTAGATGAAAGAATCCTTTCAACTCTGTGATATCTCCATGTTAATAAGGATAACTACATATCCTGCCAGATACTCTATTCTTTGATAGGGCTACAACCTCCTCCTTCAACTATGACCATGTCAATTCATTCTATGTGGCTCTTATTGAGATGTGTTCCTTTTTTAATCTCAAGAGAATGTACAGTTGCCAATAAGGTACAAAGACGATAGTGGATAGTGACTAACTTGGAGTCAGAAAGACCATCCTCAGATACTTATTACCTCTGTGATCCTAGATAAGTCATCTAACCCTATTTACCTTAGTTGCCTCATCTGAAAAATGAACCAGAGAAGGAAACGGCAAACCACTCCAGTATCTTTGCCAAGAAAACCCCAAATGGGGTCACAAAGAGTTAGACTTGACTGAAAACAACAAAGCAACAACCACAAAAAGATGTAAAGAAAGGCATCCTGGAATAGTGAGTATATACTAGGCTTCAAAGCCAAGGAGATCTGGCATCCAGCTCCACTAGTTGTATAATTCTGACCTCTCTCTAAGACTAAGTTGTAGAGAAGGTGCCAATCTACTTTGGTAGAGAGAGTTTCTCTTCTTAGTTTCCCCATATCAATGAAAACATAGACCTAATCTGTATCCCAAATAAATAATAATGCTTGAAATCTCTCCCTGTGGAATGACAAGTGACAAGAAGTATGACCTTTACTGTTCTAGTGGTGGAAGTCATGTCCAGATTGGGTAAGTAATTAATTTGATCACATAGCACATTGCCAGTCCACTTAGGGCAATAACTTATTATTCCAAACAAATTTTCTCTCCTTCTTGTCCTTTCCTCTTACCTACCATTAAATCTAAGTGCCTATGTGGTGTCTGTCTATGGCTAAGATGTTCCTGTTGTATGGTTTCTGCTTATTTTGTTCAGGATTTATGCATCTCAGGGGTACTCAAAATTCAACCTTGCAGCCAACCTGGCCTCTGGCCATCGACTATCTTGTTCCCAGGGGAAGAGAACACAGTCAAGCAGCTGAAGGATTTTATTCCTGTTGAATTTAAATAGAAAACAATCCTTATTCATCAGGGAAAAAATAAACAGAGGCTAATTAGAATGTATTAGTTTATCACTTATACAATAGTCTATGGTATATTCTATCTGAAATCTTGTCTTCAGAGTCAAGCTTTGTGATTTTTAGTGAATCAGCAAAGTTACTCTTGCTGAAGCATTGTTGAGGTTTTAATAGTATTAAGAGTACAAGGCTAAGACTCTGTTGTTTGGCCCATCATCATCATCCCTCAATCATAAGGCATCCCAAAGTGAGGAAAGGACAGAGTTGAAAGAACAGGTCATTTGAGGTGAATCTTTGAGCTCCTTTGCTTCTTGCCATATATCAATAGCCTTTTTACTTGGTTGGAAGATGTCTAAGATTTTCTGTTCACTCATTTGCATCATGAAAGTTGGTCCTCAGGAGTGGAGATCTCCAACCATCCAAAGAAAAAGCGCTTAATGAAAGATGCCAGGGCTCCCAGAGTGTGCCCAAGGACTTTGAGTCTAGCTTTCTCCTTTGGGTGTCTGTGAGAATCAGAAAGGCTTGTATTTGAGTTCTTAGTGACACAGCACTTAGTGACTGTGGCTCCTGTTAACTCATCTGAAGTCTTTGAGGCTCCATTTCCTTGTCAATAAAATGAAGATAATCCTTGAAGATAATATTGTAAAATACTTTGCAAAATTTGAAATGTTATATAAATGCTAACTATTGTTCTCTTTTTTGGCCCTTTCCACAACCCTGTGAGAGAGGTACTGTTAGCAGCCCCTCAATAAAGAGTATCTCCATTTTACAGATGAGGAAAATTGAGACCGAGAGGGTTAAGGGTCTTGCCTGAGATCACATAACTACTAAGTAACTGAGGCAGCATTCCACGTTCAGTGTTCTATCCACTGTGTCACCAGTTGCTCCTCAAATACCTAAATTCAATATCATTCAACATAAATTTATTGATTACTACTCAGAGTCAATCAGTATATGCTATATTAATCAAAATGGCTGCATCTTATAGCCATGAACTAGGATCAGAAACTTGTTTTTTTCAGGTCTAGACTTTTCCCATCCTCTTTTCCTTACCAAGCATGGCTTCCAGCATAGGCTTCTACTGGTATCTACTGGTGTGGCCTGAGTACCAATCATAGATCGGCATTCTATTCTTTTCCATGATAATAAATATACTAGCTTATTTTCAAACTATGACATGATGGTTAGAGAGTAGTCCTAGAAATCTGAGAAGATAAAGAAGGGAAAAAGTTACATAATTTTATTATTTATTTAAAAGGAATAGCAAGTTGTACATAATGGATTAGAAGTTTCATGAACAATCATCTTCCCCCTTCTCCCCCCAACCATTCTAATGTGTTATGGAAATGCTTGTTTTATTTTTTAAGTTCAGAGTGAAATAAAATTTGAAAAAAAAGAAGAGCTGATACATACTGATGAGGTGACCCTGGGCATGTCACTTACCTGTCAGAGCACCAAGTATCTAAGTTTCAGGGAAGGTGCCTACTTGAACTGGTGGACAGATGTCTCCCATCTGAAAATTCTCTAGCCAAGAAATGTAAGACCTAGTCCCTATCTCTATCATGCCTTACTTTTACCCCTGCTATTCCCTCTGTCCCTTCCCTGTTGCCTATATCTAATTGTTATATCCCAATATCTAATCACCCCATCCCTATCTCTAGCTTTTTTCTAAGATGAGCCCTAGACTTCTCTTCTCCCAAACCTAATCAGGGGCAGCTAGGCGGCACAACAGATAGAGCATTGGCCCTGGAATTGGGAGGACTTGAGTTCAAATGTGACCTCAGCTACTTAATAATTACCTGACTGTGTGACCTTGGGCAAGTCACTCAACTCCAATGTCTTGTTAAAAAAAAGCTAATTAGACCATCCCTCTTCCATTTTCAAGTAGTTCCTGAATTGTCTCCATGTAGTTCATTAGAGAACTAGACTACAAGGGGTGATGTCTCCAGCGCCATGCTGTCTAAACATGATACCTCCTCTCACTGCTCATAAGTGCTTTCATCTTTGGCTTATGTGCAGTAGAAATATTTATTCTGATCTCATTATGTTTTTGTTCAATATTTGCACCTCAACTATCTGCAATTTCTCTTTGTGAGTCTTGATGTTCTAATTTGTGAAGCCCAAAGGGCAGGGACACTAATTGTGTGATTTGTTCCATACCCTACCTAGCATGGTGCCTTGAGCAAATAAAGTCCATTTTTGGAAGAAGAAACTGATAATATTCATTCAAGAACTGGATTTTTTTGTGTGAGTAGGGACAGTAGGTGGGGAGGGGAGGGAACAGGTGAGGAATTAGTGGAGAAAAAGCCCACACCCATAGG
The DNA here is from genome assembly GCF_037893015.1 of Macrotis lagotis. Lineage (NCBI taxonomy): Eukaryota > Metazoa > Chordata > Mammalia > Peramelemorphia > Peramelidae > Macrotis > Macrotis lagotis. Next base: position 31,211,254 of record NC_133663.1, on the reverse strand, counting down.
TCCAAGCTTCACTTGGTTTTCTTCCTTTCTTCCAATTAATTTTCTGAATTACTATTTTTAAAACATATAGTGACTGTATTGTTGTTCAGTCATTTCAGTCGTGTTTGATTTTTCATTTGATGTTTTCTTGACAGTGACATTGGAATGATTTGCTTTTCCTTCTCCATCTTATATGGACGAAGAAACTGAGGTAAGCAGGGTTCAATGAGAATATATGTGCATGTTTAAGAGTAGGCTTTGCAGAGGTGGTAAGAATACTAGCTGAACAATGGCTGTTGACCCTGTCCCTTCTGTCAGTGTTCCTCGGACCTGCCAGAATTAACAGGTAAGAAGAAATCAGGTTGATCCGTAATTTGAAAACTGTCTGACTTTTTTTTTGCAAGGCAAATGGGGTTAAGTGGCTTGCCCAAGGCCACACAGCTAGGTAATTATTAAGTGTCTGAGGTCGGATTTGAACCCAGGTGCTCCTGACTCCAGGGCCGGTGCTTTATCCACTGTACCACCTAGCCGCCCCCAAACTGGCTGACTTTCAATAGTTTTCAATGATTCTGAGCTTCTTGAAAACAAACAACAAAAAATTGTAAGCACCAGTACTTCTGGTGAGAAGTGGGATATAATAGGTTAGGTGACTGAATGAATCAGGAAGAGAAATAATACTCAAAACCTATCTCAAATATTTTCTAGGTGAGATCCTGGGCAAGCCCTTTAACCTGTCTATACTTCAGTTTCCTCATTTCCAATATAAGGGGAGGTTGGAACATTTTTTTTTTGCAAGACAATGGGGTTAAGTGACTTGCCCAAGGCCACACATCTAGGTAATTATTAAGTGTCTGAGGCTGGATTTGAACTCAGGTCCTCCCGACTCCATGGCCAGTACTTCATCCACTGTGCCACCTAACTGCCCTGGCTCAATAACTTCTAAGGTGCCTTCTAGCTCCGAATTCAACTTTCTTTGTCCCAGAGGTGGCGTCATATGTCACAATTAATAACACAGTTTCCAAAGAGTCATCATTATGGGTCACCTTAAGTCACATGGTAAGCATAACTAAGCAGTAAATATTAATAATGAAGTGTTATATTGACAAGATGTGGAATGGGAAAACCAGTCTTCTTGACTTCAGGTTCAGCACTTTACTCACTACCTCAGTCATCATCATCATCCTTGTTGAAGTCATTGTTATCATCATCATTATCATAATTCTGATGTTAATGATACATAGCTAACACATACACATACATACACATTTCTGATATTAGGTGAATAGTAAATGTTTGTTGATTTGTATTGATTCACTTTTTTTATTTAAGGTAACAAGGTTAAGTGACTTGTCCAAAGTCACACAGCTAGGCAATTGTTAAGTGTCAGGGCTCAAATTTGAACTCAGGTCCTCCTGATTCCAGGGCCGGTGCTCTAGCCACTGTGCCACGTTGATTCATTCTTAAGGACACATGATGGATTGGAGTTACTACATGATGACAGACCCAGGGATTAGTAGAAATCAACTCTTGCAAAGACCCAATTCCAATAAAGATCAGAAAAGAGGTCTTAAAGAAATGCAATGTAGTCAGTACTTCTACTTTGGCTTCAGTTTCCATAGAAATGAGAGGCATCTCAGTGTAGTGGATAGAGGACTGGCTTTAGCATTGAGAAGGTCTGGGTTCTAGTCAAAAGACGGGTTGAACTCAAGAGAAATGTATTGTTAAATTTCCACTGGGGGGGCGGCTAGGTGTGGCTAGAGCATGGGCCCTGGAGTCAGGAGGACCTGAGTTCAAATTCGAGCTCAGACACTTAATAATTACCTAGCTGTGTGACCTTGGGCAAGCCACTTAACCCCATTTGCCTTGCAAAAAAAAACATTAAAAAAATTTCCACTGGGAGCATCTTCGCCTCAAAAATTGGCAAACACTATGAATCAGGTCTTGATTCCTTGTTCTATTGATTGTCTAGCCTTAGGAACATGATGGAGTATTCAGATTGAATTCAGAAATGCCTTCTATGTCCTTTGCTTTCCTCCAAAATGGAGAATCTATAAACGTTTACCAGCACATCATGAGTTCAAATCTTTCCTCTGACATTTCCTGATTGTGTGATGGGCAAATCACTTAATGGTTCAATGCTCTAAGCAACTCTAAGAGTAGAAGTTGCAGAGAAGATTCTACCTGCATTGTTTAGGAATGTTCCACATCTAAGAGGTCCTCCTATCAATGAATCTACAGGTCCAGTCTCCATCATCTATCTTTCTCTTTACATAAAAATGAGGCTCTATTGAGAAATCCTGAACGTGTAGGGATTCAGATTCTAAGAACATCAGAATTTTTGTGCTCTCCTAACTTAGAGGACTCTAAAATGTGGAGAGATCTGGGGAGAAATAAATGAGAAATAAAAGGTGTTTTTTCCTTTTATTGATCTGAGAGGGTGATATTGGTAAAGGCACTTGAGAGAGAGGAAGGAAAGACAGGCTTGCAGACTGGACAGAATTGTGGACCAGTAATCCCTGGAGACAATTTGCCGTGATTTTATCTCTTGACATTAGTGAGTTTATTCCTTTCTTAGAGGAGGAAAGTAAAACGGGGAAGCAAAGAGGTATTTCAAGGTACTTCTAGCAAGATGACATCTCCAGATCCAACTTATGTTCTTTCAAGAAGGTTGAGTAGACCAGATTGCCATTATGGCAGACTCCAAAGGCAGAAACTCAGTCAACTAGAGGTTAAATGATTTGCCTAGGTTCTCATAACTAGGAAGCATCTGATGCAGAATTTGGCTCCAAGTCCAGGGTCCTCTGCAGTATATCTCATCACCTTTTCATACTGCTGTTTCCTCCTAGGGGTAAGTGAGGTTTAGAGCTTTTCCCTGAGAACTGATATTTTTTTTAAATGTCAGAGCATTTATTTTATGACATAATTGGGAGAGAGAATAGAAAGTGTAGCAGTTTGTTCTATTCCTCCCACTCTTGGGAAAAAAACACTAAATGTTAATGTCCTTTGACTTCCTCTTGCCACATTCCTCCTCCTTTCCCAATTATTTTAACTTTCCTTTAAAAAATATTGCTTTTCCATATCAAATTGCTGGCCTTCCTAGTGAGGGGGTGGAGAGAGAGGGAGGGAATTTGGACTCAGTTTTAAAAATCAGTTGAAAATTGTTTTAACATATAATTGGGGGAAAATGAAATTCTTAATAAAAAATGTTGTTTTCTACATTGTCTATTTTTTAAAAAGCAACCCTTCTCCCTATTTATCTCAAGAGAATCATCCTTTCTAGAAAAGAATTTTTAAAAAAAAGTTCCTTAAAACTACAAATATATTTATAAAGTTTTGCATTCCATTCCTAACTCCACATACATAAGCCACCATCTTTGCAAGAATCAGAGGCCATACCTTGTTCTGTCTTTTTTGAAACTGAACTCTAACTGGGATTAATTAGGGCTTTCACATTTGCAAACTGCTTGCACATGGGATCTTCTCCGAGCCTCACAATAAGCCCATCAAGTAGTCACCATAGTCATTATTTATTAAAAGAGGGATCTATTTTGCAGGTGAACAAATGAAGTCTCAGGTTGAATGAATGAGATCAGAAAGCTTGACATTTCCTCAGTGCCTAATGTGGCCAGGCACTTTACAATTCTTATTTCACTTGATCCTCATAACAATCCTTCAAGATAGGTGTTATTATTATCCCCATTTTACAAGTGAGAAAACTGAGGCACATTGTGACTTGCCCAGGGTTAGCAGGTAAGTGTCTGAACTAGATATGAATTCATGACTCTAGTGTTCCATCCACTGAGCCACCATCACAAACTATAAAGAGGAGACAAAGACGCTTTTGCAAACTTCTCCAGTTTCCATGCCAGATGCATAGAGTTAACAGGATCATGGAATTTGGAGTGAAAATTGAGACCCAGAGAAGGAAGTGACTTGCCCAAGGTCACACAACTAATTTGTGTCAGAATCCAAGCTAGGATCCAGGTGTCCCGACTCCTAGAGATACGCTCTGGTTTTGAAGCAAGGGCTGTGGGCATCAGATACCCTTTCCTCTGATCTTAGCAATGAACAGGCTTTTTGCTCCTCAGGAAAGAGTCACAGTTGTTCTGTAAAGACTGTTTGGAATCAAGTGGGCGGACATCATAACCACAAGTAGGAAAGAACATAAAAAAGGAGGCTTGTTGAATCACTACCTAACAAAGAGCCTCTTTCAGCAGCTTTTAAAAGTGGCGACAATCATCTCCAGAGAATGAAAGATTCAAGGCTGAAAAAAGAAAATTTAATTCAAACTTACTTGGATTTTTTTAAGAAGTTTAATTTCTAAGCTATTGATGAAAGAGTTTAACATGGAACTACATAACAAAAAAAACAACCCTCTAGGATTAATCTTGGAAGATAGTGTAATTTCTAAACCTGAGGATATCTCTTAAATAGTAGCAAAAATACATTTTTTAATAGTCAGACAACCATTGTAACAGAGTGCATTAGAAAGAGCACTGGACTGGGAGTCAGAAAAACTGGCTTCAAATCTTAACTTTGTTCATGATCTGAAGCAATTTTTTTGTCTACTCTGGTCCCAAGTTTCCTAAAATATATGTAAGAGGGACTTATTTTTTGTGGTCAGGCAAGAATAAAGTCTGCCCACTCTACAGGATGCCTTTTATTGCTGTTGAGTCTTTTCTTTAGGACTGGGAGCTTGAAGAGAATTTTCAGGAACTAGTTATCAGAATCTTTTGTAGAAACTGAAAAAAATGTAGTCCTTCTAATCTGTCAAGATGATTTTAAGAGTTCCTGTAGAAGGGCTGGGTCCAAGGGAACTCTTTCAAAAAACTGAGAGGTCTTTTGTATTCCAGTTGGGCATGACCATAGTTTTGAGAGACAAAAGAGAATGTGTTGATTAGCCCCTGGGCATGCTGACCTGAGAAGTCTCACAAAAGAGCATAACATTCCCTTTAGGGAAGATGCTGTAGAAGCCTCTTATTCTAGAAGATAGCATCCAGAGCTTGGAAGAGAAGTACCAGAATACATGGCAGCTTCAGAAGCAAAAAAGTAGCCGTGAAGACAAAGGGATAGGGGCAGCTAGGTGGAGTGGCGGATAGAGCACCAGCCCTGGAGTCAGGAGGCCCTGAGTTCAAATCAGACCTCAGACACTTAATAATTACCTAGCTGTGTGGCCTTGGGCAAGCCACTTAACCCCACAGCCTTGCAAAAATCTAAAAAAAAAAAAAAAGACAAAGGGATAGCTTTAGACACAACCAACTGTTAACTCCCTTCTAACTTAGAGATTCTGTGAACTTTATCTTCCTTTGTATAAAAGGGCCTTTATTCTTAAGTACTGATTTTCAGATATTGGAATAGCAAGGTGAATTATGACTTTCCTGATGTCTGCTAGAAGTTCACCAAAATACCTCTCTCTCTCTCGAAGAAGAAGAAGAAGAAGAAGAAGAAGAAGAAGAAGAAGAATTAGGTGACCTATCTTGCAAAGTATCCTTGAAGGTTTAGCTATTGCAACACCTGAAGGGCTTTTCAGAGATGGTGTTACTGGAAGGTAGGCTCACACATGACCTCTGAGAACAGCTTTGGAGTAGGGATCCAGTGACATCGTAAACAGTGAATCTCATCTCCAGATTTACAGCATAGCCTACAAGTTGGAAAGGAAACCAAAGCAGCACATCAGAGCGTCCCTTTGATTTGCTAGTTATCCTTTGGTGGAATAAGAGAATAAGTGAGAGGGGCTCATTATCAGAGTTAAGTGGAATAACGTATATAAAGCATTTCAAAAATCATAAAAATACATGTACATATATATATCATACGTGTATACATCTGATATATATGTATGTATTCACTAGCTATGGTGATTATTATTCTTCAGGACTAGTCTAGTTGTAAAATTGGATCCCTGTTTCATAGCCACAAACCTTTTCATTCAATCCTATGCTGAGGTAGTTGGTTCCCTAACTGTACTGATGCTTCAGGGTAAATTAATATTGCTAGAGGGAGAGAACATGCCTCTCTGAGAGGAATAGGACTAAAGGGTCAAGCTGTAATGGAAAAGGTAACCTGAAGGCTGTGGGGGTGTGGGGGCATATTAGCATTTACATACCACTTTAAGGTTTGTAAAGTACTTTGATTATATTATCCCATTTGATTCTCCCAGCTACCCTGTGACAGAAGGGCTATTATTATTCCCACTTTATAGATGAGGAAACTGAGGCAAAGAACAATTAGGTGACTTACCCAGAGTCACACAGCCAGTGAGTATCTGATTTGAATTTAGGTCTTCCTGGCTCTAAGTCTGATTCCACTCTACCATAAAGATCTTTCAGAGTTCTTTATCATAAACAAGGGCAGAGGTCTAGACAATTGAGAGAAATTATCTTCTTACTAGGGTCAACATAACCTCTAGAAGGGTCGGGCTTTGGATTTCAAAGAGGAAAATTCTGGATGTTAGCCTTTCTTATCAACTAGTGAAATGTAGAAACTCAAAATAATAATGGAAACTGATATTCTTTTGTTTCTTTAAAATCTCCATCTTTTAAGACTTGATGATTTCTGAGGTGCCTTCCAGTTCTAGATTTGAGATCCTATCAAATGGTTCTAGCACATGACTCTACTCTGCTGTAGCTGGGACTTCTAAAGTTCATGCTTATGTGCGCAAGTGAATGGCTTCACTGGTGAGATGCTCAACATAAAATTTTCATTTACTAGTTCTTTAGTTGCCAGAGAAGGCTGCTAGGTGGCACAGTGGATAGAGTACTGGCCTTGGATTCAGGAGGATGAAAATCTGGCTTCAGACACTTAACTCTTACTAGCTGTGTGACCTTGGGCAAGTCACTTAACCATGATTGCTTTGTATCCAGGGTCATCTCCAGTCATTCTGATTCATATCTGGCCACTGGACTCAGATGATTCTGGAGAACAAAGTAAGGCTGGTGATCTAGCCAAATATCCTCTCACTCAAATTCAATTCATGCGCTTGTCATAACATCACTTCCCCGATGTCATGGTCTTCTTCGAAAATGAAGGACAAACATAAAAGAGAGTATATATGTTATGGAAATTATTGATTCGAAGTGGTTTCTGCTTCTACAACAGAATAGCTGTAGAAGGAAGCCACTTAACTTGGGCAGTGGCTAGCCATGGGACAATGATCCAGTGCATAGATATAGTTGTGATTGGTGTGGGTGTAACAGTGTATTGGTGATGAGCATTCTCATAAATGTATAGGAGAAGCTAACTTACAAAATGGATTTGGATTCAAGGAAACCTAGGTTTGCATTTCATGTCCCATAAGAAGCTGTGCAAATCATTTGACCTATAGATGTCATGACTGTGGACTAATGGACTCCATCAGAGATAGATTATAAAACATTATAACTGCTTTTATGGAGGGCATTCTCCTATGCTAACAACATGTGTTCATCAAATTAATGCCTCACCAAGTGATTAGAAACAGCCCTTGGATGAGGGATCCAATGACTATGGACCTTCAGATGGGAAAATAAACGAATCCCTAGATGAGGTCATGAAAAAGGTGACCCATGCAGCCTCCTCAATTAATCAGTAGGTAGACTAGCCTGTATCTGTATAGAACTTTAAGGTTTGTTTGCAAATTAGTTTACAAATATCTCATTTGATCTTTGCAAAAACCCAGAGGATGTAAATGCTCTTTTGTCCCCACTTTACAAATGAAGAAACTGAGGCTGAGAGGTAAATGACTTGTCTAGCATCACACAACTACTAAGTGTATGAAGCAGGTTTTGGACTCAGGTGTTCCTGATCTAAGGCCAACATTCTATCCACTTTGCCGACTAGCTGCCTCAAGCAACTCAATATCCACAAACATTTAGGAAACATATGTTGTACTTCATACAGGTACTAGGGATTTCTCTGGCTTTCATTCTCATTCAATGCAATCCAAAAAGGCACTGTGCTAAGAACTGGGCATGTCAATAAGGAAATGATATAGTTAATAGCTCAAGGAACTTAACCATTGATAATTAGGAATGCTGGGACAAAGGGTGGAAGCAAGAGGACAGGTGCTTCTGATGGCAGCAGAAGATTTAGACCTCTAAGACATGGTGAGCAAGGCAAAAAGACCTGAAAGTGGAGAAGGCGGCTTTGGGATCCATAAAGAGGGCAAATTCCATCTCCCTGTGACTTTGGAGATTCAGAATTGATTTCCCTCAATCTTGATCAGTGAATTAAAGATATAGTGACCCAAATGGCCAAGCTAGGGGAAGGAAGGGAAGAGTAGAAATAGTAGAAAGGGAATCACTGCTTAACTTCAAAATGGTGTTGGCCACGGCTAGGGCTACGAGAGGAACCGATTCTGGAGGAATGTGAGGGGAAGCTCCAGTCATCTAAGACCATAAAACGGGACTTGAGTTAACATCAAGAATTCAGTTAATAAGAAGATTCTAAGGGTAAGAAGTTAAGCAGGACCAGTAAGGAGACTTCAATGACACTCTAAGGACCATGAATTGTTGCTAACCTTTTCACCCTGTTACTCTATGCATGAGACCATAGAATGGAAAAGAAATTTAGAGATTACTAATATAAGCCCTTCATTTTACATATGAAGACACTGAGACCCAGAAAGAAACTTGTTCTAGATCACATGGGTAGGTGGTGGACCAGTGGAATAGACTAGGTGCAAAAGCAGGAGACGATGACAGTAATCTGCTGTTTGATAAACCCAAAGAGTCCAGCTATTGGGATAAAAACTCTGTCTTTGATAAAAACCGCTGGGAAAATTGGAAGTTAGTATGGAAGAAACTTAGATTAGACTAACAACTGACACCCTTTACCAAGATAGGATCCAAATGGTTACAGGATTTAGACATAGATCACATTGGTAGTAAGTGGGAGAACCAATAGTTAAACCCAGACTACCATTCTGCAAAGTCAGAGTTCTTTATACTGGACCCTGGTGCCTTTCTTCCTCTCCCTTCTCCACAGAATAATTTTTTTCAATTTTCCACAATAAATCTTTATGCACTTTGTATGCTTTTTCCAGAGAATAGAAAATCATGGGGTTGTCTGAGGTTTGAGGACTCTGGTAATCAAAGAAAAGTAATGCTAACTTCAAAACATGAAAGGGGTAGCAGGGAGCTTAGACCTGGGCTGATTGGTGGAAACTGAAGTGAGACGATCATGAACGCTATCAGAAACTCCATGTCCTTCAATTTTATTATGTCATCAAGAGAGATAGCCTGGTTTAGTGAATAGTATAATGAACTTGGCATCACAGGACCTAAATTCAAATTCTGAATTCAAATTCAGGCCCTTCTCCATGTATGACTGGGTAAGTCATGTAACCTTGGTCCTTGATTTTCTCATGTGGAAAATGAGGAGGTTGAACTGGGGGCCCCTTCCAACTTGAAATCTATGATACATTGATGTTAAGATGATACTCATTTATCACTGAAGATACATACTGATGACTTCCCACTTTCTTCTTCACCTCTCCCCATTAAGAGCTGGCTAAATAGACTTTTCCAGATTTTTTTTTTCCTAAAACTGGATTCAACAAGGAAATTGAGACCAACCTGAGAAGAACAAGTTTCCTTCTGGGTCTCAATTTCTGGTTGGTTTCAAGGAGGCTTCTTCAGCAGGTTGGCAGCATCCTCTGTAAGAGACAGGAGCTGGCCTGCTTAGGAGGAGGGCTGGGGCCATCCTATGAATACAGGGGACTCAGGCTGTCTAAACCTTTCATAAACAGAAAGTAGGATCTGGGGATCATTAGCAAAGCTTACACTACCTGCTTGCTCCTATTTCATGCATTTGCCTAACCAGTTTGTTTCCTTCAAGGGACATAAGGTGAAGTCTCCATCAAATGTCCTTTGAGCAACATTATTTTTGATATTTTAATGATGTATTCATCCTTGCAGGATGTAACCTAGCAACAGGAAGTAAGGTGATGGGGTGAACCAATTAAATGGTGGAGACATAGACCTACAACTTCAGCCTAACATGTACGAGACACAAATTTTGGCTTTCAATGTACAATGTGATATATCACACACAATATATGATATGTAATGTTTAATATATAATTTATATAATACATATATATTTAGAGAAGACATATATAATAATTTATGAACACACATGCACACATATTTTATGAATACACATATAACTTATGAACACATAATTTATGGACATGCATATGTATAATTTATGAATATATATAATTTGTGAAAACACACATTAAATATAACTGATAGAGACAATTTAATTTGTGGACATGTATATATAATTTATGAATACTCGCATGTGGTTTGTGAACACATCTGTGAATAATTTATGAACATACATATATACATTATTTATGAACATATACATGTGTGTTCATGAATTATATATATTACAAATGCATGAGAGGCAGTGTGGTACAGTACATAAAGTACTAGGAAGATCTGGGTTCAAGTCCTATCCATCTCCATTCACTCTTAACCTCCAAATGCCCCAGGAGATTCCAGAAATTGCAGAAATTGTTTAAGGAAGGTCCTCTCCAAGAGCTTCCTTCCCCATGAAATCATAGACCCCATTAAAACAAAATGATCATATCTCTTGAGCAAGAGCTTATCAAGGTCATCTATGGTACTCAACTCCATTCTCTTGCAGATGAAGAAACTGAGGCCAGGAGAGGTTATATGATTTTGCAAAAGTTTTACAGATACTAAGTGTCAGAGGTGGGGTTTGAACTGTCTTCTGATTCTACATCTAAGGTTAATGGACTTGGAGTTAAAGGGATGAGTCCAAATGAGTAAAGTATTAAATATTTACTACATGTAAAGCATTGTGCTAAAATACAGTCTCTGAACCAATTCCCTCTCTATGATGCACATGTGCCAAAAGCTAGATAATGATGATGATGATGATGATGATGATGATAGTTGTCCTTTGATTCAAAGAAGACCATACCAACCAAGTTAATGATGGCATGACTTCCACATAATATTTATTATAGTGAGGAGTATGTTGTGAAAAAATATCATTCTCACTAGCCTTTTCCAGAACCACTTCATCCCTTGGCTTGATCTGATAGGAAACAGGATTTCTCATGATGCTGTGGGATGCTGAAGGAGTCTCTTGAATATGGTTTTCTCTTCCACATCAGTGAGACCCTCAGCTTCCTACACAGCCCGGAAAAGCTTCAGGATATGGGTTCTGGTGACAGAATGGTGATGCCATATTATATCCAAGCTCGTTTCTCCATGGACTAATTGTCAGTATAATGTCCTATATCATTGAGGCACCATGATGCTTCTGGTTGGTGAAACTGGGCGAGTGGAGTTAGTTCCCACATCAGAGTTTCCCACTCCTCAGAGATCCCATCTGTCTGTGTTTGTGAATCTTTTGGGGGAAAGAAATCGGTGACTTTTTAAGTGTATTACAACTCCCAACATTTTTTTTGGCCTAAAATGAGCCCAGTAGTAGCTGTTTCTAGTGTCTTCTCTCCAATATTGCCTTCCAAATAAATAGCACAATGTAACTTGTATGTACATGAATGTTTGCATAGCAGAGCCTATGCTTTTTGCCTTTATTTGCATCATGGTGCTTAGCACAGTTCTTGGGGGCAATAATAAATAGCATCTTCTTCCTAATGTTAAGAGAATCAAATGAAATAATAATTTTAAGTGTCTACTATATAGTGAGTGGAGGAAAATGTTATCATTATTATAACTGACATATTTTATATAATACAAGTATATCTTTTTGCATCTGGGACTCAGTTTCCTCACCTGGAAAATTAAGAGGCTAAACGAGATGCCCTTCATGTCTCCTTCCAGTTGATCTTTCTCTGAGTACATGAACAGAACTAGTCAAGTATAAAAATAGGTGATGATTGGGGTGAGATGGGGGCAAAATCAAGAAGAATCTCGCTGTGTGGGTAATAGGGTTTATATTGTATTCAAATTAAAAGGATTTAAAATTAGTTCCTTTGCCAGATGTTCATTTAAATTTCCCTCAGTGTTATTTTAGGAAATGAACCAAAGCTTCTCTGTTTCAGCCCTTTAAGATCTCACCTAAGGATCTCTTCTTCCTTCCATGAGGATAATTCAGATTTGTAGTATCAACCAGCAAATCAAAACCCTCCTCTCAGTGGCTAGGGAATCAGACTGTTGATTTCTTTCTATGTACAAATACCACACTGACATTACTGCTGTCTTCTAGTTTCTAAACCAGCTGTGTTTTCTTTTTTTCCTAGAATCTCTCTGAGAGAAAAGGAGGCATCTCCAATAATTTTAATGATCTTTAAGCTCACTATGTGATATTCCAGAAATGAAATGAAAGTGAATGAAAAGGTTGAATTAAGAGAACCATAACTAGGAGAAACAAGAAGATGATGACTCATGACCTGCCAGGTAGCTTTTGGGAAAGCCAAGTCTTTGACTTACAGGAGAATATGGTTGCAGGCCTGAGAGGGAGAGGCCTTGGTGATGACCAGACCATTGAGAGACAAGTTTGGATCCATCAAGAGACAGGTTAGGATAGACCAAGTAGTCATCAATTTGTTGCCAGAAAATCAAACATTGTAGATTTTCCTGGCATTGCTAGAGTGTGGTGTCTCGCCAAAATAAGAGGAAACCATATCTATAAGACCAAGGACTCCAACAGCTTCCAGACCATCATTGGAAATCCTGTTTCCTATCAGATCAGGCCATGGGGTGAAATGAATCTGGAAAAGGCAGTGAGAACTCCTTTATACAACATTCCCCTCATTGTAATAAACATAACATGCAAATCATGTCATCATTCATATGATGTTATGGTCATCTTCGATTACTACTTTGATTTACTACTATTACTACTGCTAGTGCTACTGCTATTACTTCCCTCCTCCTCCTCCTCCAACTATTCTCCAACTCAATTCCTGTTTCTCCTACTCCCGTTCCTACGTCTACTCCTATTTCTCCTCCTCCTCCTCCTCTTCCTACTTTCTTCTTTCTACTTCTATTCCTCCTCCTCCTCCGACTTCTCCTCCTCCTAATCTTACTTTTGCTTCTCCTTTTACTACTCCTACTCCCACTTCTACTACTATTACTACTACTACTACTACTACTACTACTACTACTCTTATTCCTACTTCTCCTCCTCCTTCTGCTTCTCTTTCTCCTACTGCTCCCCCTCCTCTTCCCCTTCTACTTCAATTTCTTCTCCTCCTCTTAATCCTACTCTTATTGTCTTCTTCTCCTACTCCTACTATTACTTTTACTACCACTCCTATTCTTCCTCCTCCTCTTCTTTCTCCTCCTTCTCCTTCTCCTCCATTCTTCCTCTTCCTCTTTCTCCTCCTTCTCCTTCTCCTCCACTCTTCCTCCCCCTTTTCTTTCTCCTCCTTCTCCCTCTCCTCCACTCTTCCTCCTCCTCTTTCTCCTCCTTCTCCTTCTCCTCCACTCTTCCTCCCCCTTTTCTTTCTCCTCCTTCTCCTTCTCCTCCACTCTTCCTCCTTTTCTTTCTCCTCCTTCTCCTTCTCCTCCACTCTTCCTCCCCTTTTCTTTCTCCTCCTTCTCCCTCTCCTCCACTCTTCCTCCTCCTCTTTCTCCTCCTTCTCCTTCTCCTCCACTCTTCCTCTTCCTCTTTCTCCTCCTTCTCCTTCTCCTCCACTCTTCCTCCCCCTTTTCTTTCTCCTTCTCCTTCTCTTCCACTCTTCCTCTTCCTCTTTCTCCTCCTTCTACTTCTTTTTCTCCTCCTCCTTCTGTTTCTATTTCTTCCTACTGCTCCTACTTCTTTTCCTACTCTTCCTTCTCCTACTTCTCCTACATCTACTACTACTACTACTACTACTACTACTACTACTACTACTACTACTACTACTACCACCACCACTACTGCCCTGATCAGACGACATCTGGAATACTGCTCTCAATCCCATTTAGGCTTACTGGGTAAGCTGGAGAATATCCATAAAATGGTAACCAAATAAAGAGACTGGATTTTATACTATATGAGGGTATGTTCAAGAAACTGTGGAAGAGATGGAGATGTGGGGGAAATATGAAAGCTATCTTCAACTATTTGAGGGCCATCAGTTGGAAGATGTGTTCTATTGGTCCTGAGGGTAGAATCAGGAGCAAAAGAAATAAGATGGCAAGAAGCAAATTTAGGCCTGAGGTCAGGAAAACTTTCTGACCATTTGTCCTGTCTAAGAGCCACTTCTTGGGAGGCAGTGGGGGCTCCCTGTCCTAGAGGGCTTCAGCAAAGCCTAGAAGTCCACTTGCTGACTTCGGGTTAGACTACATGACCATTGAGGTCTCTTTCCACTACACAATTCTGTGATTCTGTGAATTTGCCTTTCCTTGGCATGTGTAACTCAATTTTCCTTAGACTGTCTGATTCACATCATGTTCAAGCACAAATAATGACAAATTATGGAAGAATTTACACATGTTCTGGAAATTTCTCCTGAGAGCAAGTTTATAGACAGCACTGGCTTGCCTTACATCATCTTTCCAAAAAGTGTATGAGGGGGAAAATGACTGGAAGGATCACTATTAACTTTTTGAGACCATCAACATAGCATTTAAGTACCTTGGAACATGTATTCCTAAATGGATGGATGGATGGAAAAATGAGTGCTACCCAAGTGTCCTGAAGTGTTAATAATGTGACCAGAAGAACTCAATACCTGGAGAAGCTTGTTGTGTCTCAAAGCAGAGTGGTATAATGAAGAATACTGGTCAAGAAGGCCTGAGTTCAAGTCCTAACTCTCATACTTATTTGCTAAGTGACCATGAACAACTCGTTCAACCTGTCTTGGCTTTAGTTTCTTCACCATTAAAATAACAATAATAATGCCAGTAGTTATATACCTCGTGGGCTGCTTTGGAGGTTCAGGTGAGATGACATTATGTGAAAAAGGGCCTTCCAGATTTTAAAACACTAGCTAACACTAGTTTAAGAACTAATAATATGTATTATTATTATTACTACTACTACTATTACCCAGAAAACATATCCATTAACTGGGATAATCTAGAATATAAAGAGGGCAAGAAGGTGGTGCAGGGAAAAGAGTACCAGGCTTGGACTTTAAAAAGTCTCATCTTCCTGATTTCATTCTCAGAAACTTAATAGCTCTGTGTCCCTAGGCAAGTCTCTTAATCCTATTTGCCTCAGTTTTCTCATCTGTAAAATGAACCGGAGAAGGAAAAGGCAAACCCCTCTAGTATCTTTACCAAGAAAAAGTCAAAATGGAATCATGAAGAGTCAGATATGACTGAAATAACCCAACAACAACAAAAGAATAAAAAGAGGCAGAGCCTACAAAGTTTGTAGGTCATCTCCTTTAGGATGGTCGCCTATTCTGAATTTCTGGTCATACCATCAGGAAGCAAATTTAGGGTCTTGGTGAATATCAAAGATGCCTTAATATTCATAGCCTAGATTATGAATAGTGTTCACTCTTTGGTAAAGCCAATGTATGTATAAGCATATGCATCCCAAAAGAGTTTATTCAATTTTGAGCTTAATGAGAGGCAGAGAGCAAGTAAAAGAGAAAAGAGGAAGAGGGAAAGTGAGAGAGAGGGAGAGATAAAGAAAGAGAGGATAAGAGAGAAAGAAAAGAGCAAAAAAGAGAGGGTAGATAAGGGAGAAGAAAGCGGGAGGAAGTGAGAGTCTCACAGAACAGAGGTTCTCAAGTTTTTTGATATCATCCTCAGTTCATAAGATTTAGAATTGATTCTCTATAGACTATCTAGGCCAACCTTCTAATTACAATTGAGGAAACTGAGCCCCGTAGAGTTAAGGGTCTTGGTCAAGATCACATGGGTACTATGTAATGAGGTGGGATTGGAATAGAGATCTTCAGATTACAAATTCACTTCTCTTTCCACTAAAATACAATGTGCTCTATTAGCAGGACAAAAGTCTCCAAGGACCACTTACCAATTCAGTTCAGATATTAAATTCAATGTTCAGATAGATCCATGGTCTCAACAGTTCAGAAGTCTCTTCTTGTGATGCTGATCATGATCCATCTATGCCTGACCATTCTTAATGAAGCCAATCCATATCCTCACAGAAGTTCATTAAAGGAGGTCTTCCCCTGGAGACTTTCCTTGTAGAACCTATGGGAGATACCAAGGAGTACTCGAATTGTTTATCACTCCCCACTGCCCACCACAGATTATATTCTCTTCCTAGCCCACATTTCTCTGATGACATCTGAGGTCAAGCATATGAAATATGTTTACAAATTTTATAGGACAAGAAGTAAATCCCTTAAGAGTTGGGGCTGTTTTGGCACTTTTCGTATCTCTAATTCTTAGACTTTTACCTTGTCTATAGTAGGCATTTAATGAATGCATGCTGATTGATGGATGTTAACAATTCAGATGCCCTTTCTTTTTTGGGGTGAGGAACAAAGACAAAAGGAAAAAATTAAAAAATTTTAAATTGTAAAAATCTGACAGTTCAAAGATTTAAAAAAATCAATAAAATTTCATTCCATCTGTTCATATAAAGGGGTAGAGGGAGATATACAAAGGGAATAGGTTCCATCCACTTAAGGATGCAATGAAAAGAGAGTAAATGAGATGACTACAGTAGCAAAGGTGGACGAGAAAGAAAATGAAAAGCCAAGAGAGAAAAGAGCTGGCTCATGGTTGCTTAGCAACTAGTTGTGGGTAGGGGTGAGAGAGAGATACATCAGTTGGACTAAAAGGACTTCTCAATAGGCAAAGATTTCAGAGAATTTTTATGATGCCCAAGAGACTGCCTTTCTAGGTCATTCCTGTCTTGATTAAAGCTCTTGATTACTTATATTAGAGATGGCTGTCACTATTACTTGAATTCATCATCGATTATCAGAGAGCTATTAGTGGATTTCCAAGGAACTGTAAGAACCTTTAAGAATTCTCTTGGACTAACAATTAGTGCTTATATGTTCTATGGATAGCAAGAATGTTTTTCCCTTTTGCTATGAACTCTAAAGAGATTTCATTCAATAGGGAGTAAAAGTGCTGGGCTTGGAACCAGAAAAACTTTGGTTTAAATCTCTCCTCTAATATTTACTATCTCTTAATCCTGGATCAAGTCATATAATCTCTCAGTGTCCCAGGCAACTTTCTAAGACTACAAATTGCAAACCCAGTTACCAGTCTGAATTGGTAAAGGGAATTTCAATAAATTCTAAAATAAGCTGCGTGGCAAGTTCGACAGATTTTGTTTTACAAATGAAGAAATAGAGGTACAGAGGTTCAGAGAGATTAAATGCTTCATTACTACTAAATGGTAGGAGACAAGATTCAAAGGCAAATCTTTCTTATTTCCAGGATCTGAGATCCTTAGGTAGTACAGCAAATAGATCACTGAATATGGAGTTAGAAAGACCCAAGTTCAGTTCCTGATTCAGACATCTGTTAGAACCTCAGTTTCCCCATATATAAAATGCAATAACAATAATATCCACTTTACAGGATTGCTTAAAAAATCCATATACCATGCTTTGCCAGCTTTACATGATATAGAAATATTAATTAGTATTCTTTTCATGCTCTATCTCCCTCACAAACCTTAGGAAACCCAAGTAGAACGTCTTGAGAGGAGAGTAAAAAGAATCTATTTCCTCTTTTCTTGATTTATCATGTTGCCTGTGTTCTAAAGGCACCTATGAGGGGATTTCTATCTATCTCATAGAATTCATAGAATCTTGGAATTAGAAGAAGCTTCCAACATCATCTAATCTATCCCAAGCTTCAGTACAAATCACCTCCTTGTCATCTCCAGTTAGTACTTATACAATCATCATTTAAAGACTTCCAATAATAGTAATCTATTCTGCTTTGGAATGATTCCACTTGTAACCAAGTCTTTCTTTAAATCAAGATGATTGCTGTTTCCATTCATTGTTCTTTATACTAGTATTTTGGACAAAGCAGAACAAATCAAATTCCTCTTCCTCAGAGTAGTTCTGAAAATATTTGAAGAGACCTCAGTCTCCTCCAAGGTAAACATTCATAAACAGATCTCTCTTGCAACTTCCACTCATTGCTCATGGGAGCAAGGCTCTTCCTTCTTCTATGTTACAGTCATTCAGATCCTGGAAAATCATTGCCAAGTCTTCTCTTCTCCCCACTAAATAAATCCAGTTCCTTCCAGTAATTTTCATATGGCACTTTTTTAATTCTATCACCATGTTGGTTTATCTAGCCTCTGATGTGAGGGTTTGTGGAGCCCTTTTCAGAGACACTCATCTCCTTTTGGTATTTACCCATTTCTCAATTATCACCCGTGAATCCAAGAACCTGTAGCATGAACAGTGGCCACACTATGGTAAAAATATCTCAGTAGATGAACTAACCCTGGGTGAGGATAACCAAAAGGCCTCAAATTAGTGAATTAGGGTTATATCTGTCCTAATAATGAGAAGACTTCCCCCAGCAGAATGGGTAGATGAGGACAATTTGCTCCAAAGGCCCTGAAAGTGGCTGAAGCAAGTATTGTGGAACACTTAAACTTGGTCAGACTTTGAAGATACCAAAGTCATCTTGATTTTTGTCTTAGCACTCACTGGACTTTGGTGATTCTGGAAGAGAGAGTAAGGCTGACAATTTTGTTCAACTCTGCCTTACTTAAATCCAAAGACATCACCCCATGGGGTCATTGGTTTTTTCAAAAATGAAGGACAAACAACAGCTATCCTGTCCAAATTGAACTGGTTGTTCAATCTGTTGGTAGAAAATACATTGCATGGGGGTTCAAGATAAATTTACAAAAGGATGCCCACCCTAAATCTCTTTATATTGAATTTAGGGTAGCAAAATATTCCAAAACTAAGGGGGGCTTCTGTTTGGGATTCCTATATTTCTCTCAGTATAGTCTAGAATCATATTAGGTACTTTGGCTCCCTCATAAATTTGTGAAGTAGCTCAATATCATATTCACACATGGAGACCTCCCAAATCAAACTAGCATGAAGAAATAAGGGTCACATTGAGCATGCACTTGGTCTCTATACCTTTGATGACATGCAGACCAACTGATTGACGAGGATCTAGTGGAAAACAATGTTCTAAGTCAGTGGTTTTCAAACTTTTTCAATATTAGGACCCTTTTTGTGCCAAAATTTTCAAAAGTTATCAACTGCCCTATATGATGATAGTTGTAGAGGAAGAATATTTCCTTAGAATTAAAAAATGCATAACAAAGGTTACTATCAATTCAGAACCATATTTAAAGTTTGTATTTTATTAATTGCAATACCATTTACATGCTTCAGTGGGAAGGGAAAAAAAGAATCTATAAAGTAAGTACCTAATATTTTCCAGGCTCTGTGCTAAGTGCTTTATAAACATTATCTCACTACAATCCTGGAAGGGAGGTACTATATTATCTACCTTTTATGGGTGAGGAAACTGAGGCAAACAGAGGTTAAGTGACTTACAAGAGTCATTACAGCTAGTAAACATCAGAGTTTAGATGTGAATTGAGTTCTTCCTGACTCCACACTCTATTCAATGGACCACTGTGTTCTCACCATATGGGGCACTCCTTGACATGATATGAATCATGATGTGTCTCCTATCCCTTCTCAAGGTTGTGAGATGTTTTGTTGTAAATCCTTCACTAGACTTGATGATAGCAACAGAACTAGATAGCAACAGAACAAACAAAGGCTTTTCGTGATTCTTTACTTTTGCTGTATCATCAACCCATGCCTTTTATGGTGCTTAATTCATTCAAATCTTCATTGGTAGCAAATTGTTGGTTACTCATATCCATCATAGCCTCCTTCAACAATCTTGGGATATTCCCCAATTTATTTTTTAAGACTGGGTCTCCCTTTCATACCCACACTGGAAGTGCAGCTGCTAATCATTAGCCAGTCCCCCTGCTGATTAGTACAGAAGACTTGGTCTAGTTTAGTTTTCCTTTCCGTAGGCATCCTGGTAGCTCCTCAATTCCAGGGGCCCTCCATCTTGGTGCCAGTTACCCTACTGCAACTCAAAACTCTCTAACTCAAGGAATATATGAGTCTCAGGCTCCCCAGTAGCAAGGAGTATTTGTGGATGTGAGGACACTGGCCCAACTCATCTTCTTCAGAGCCCATAGTATTCCCTACTGTCATATAATATTACCATAAGGACTTGATGGTAAATGCTGGGCCTTTATTTCACAAAGAAGTGTGAGATCATCCAATGGTCTGTGCAAATTTCCAGTGGTGATCCAATCCACTTTCCTTTTTCTATTCAGTCGCAGGCCCTATAGCCCTTCCATTCTAATACATCTGCACAGAATTCACAAATAGAAATATATATTTATATATACATATGCACATGTGTATTTGTGTATATGTTATATATATCACATATGTGCATGTATGCATGTGAAAAGCAGTTTGGCATAATGGCCAGAGAGCCTTCCTTGGAGTCAGAAAGACTCTGGAATGGACTCTCTGTATAGCCCTAAGCATTCATTCCCCTCTCAGCACCCCAGTCAACTTGCTAAGAAGAGTTATCAGTATCATTGGGTGGGAGTCTATAACCTATACTTCATTTCAACCAGTGAAATCACAAGTATGGACAACAACGACAGCAAGCCTATATATACATGTGGGATATATTTATTCTAGTCTATAGAAGCATATTGGTTTATTTCTTTGTTTATTATACTGAGGCATTTGGTGACATTGTGGATTTATGGACCCTTGTAATGACTCTCTAGGGTCTAGAATAGGTGGGTTAGAAATAATTGCTCCAAGCTAAGCATCTCTCCA
This sequence comes from Macrotis lagotis, assembly GCF_037893015.1. Lineage (NCBI taxonomy): Eukaryota > Metazoa > Chordata > Mammalia > Peramelemorphia > Peramelidae > Macrotis > Macrotis lagotis. The sequence goes on along the minus strand of NC_133663.1, from coordinate 31,190,541 downwards.
GTAGTTTCATATGTATTCAATGCTTTGGTTGCATTTGGAGTCATTGTCAGTGGGTCCCTGCCAACCAAATGGAACATGACATGAGGTTGTGTAGGTGGGTGGTGGAGAAGGTGGAGGCGGGCCACATAAGTCAGCCCATTTATGAATTGTCCTGCTTCTGCAAACTTAATGAGAATACTTTATATATATATGTGTGTGTGTTCCAAATTCCTTAGTGACAATCTAAGTCAAGAGAAAAAAATGAGAATAAGAATAAGGAACTTTAAAAGTACTTTGAAATCCTTGGAGAAAAGTAAGGTGACACAGTAGAGTGTAATAACTCTGTAGGTGGAAATGAGCCAATGATTCAGCTGAACAATTGAGATGAACATTTCATTCTAGTTTTTTTGTTTTGTTTTATTTTTTCATCTCACTTCTGATAGTTCTTCCATTGACCTAACATTTTGCCCAAAGTGAATACTTTACCTACTGAAATCTTATCAGGCTGTTTACTGTAAGAAAGTTCAGTCTTGAGACATTTCTCCCACTCCTTTGATTCTCAATAACCAAGGGTAATAATGAGGAGTAGTGGGGAGAGAAGGTTGGATGAGGTGATCTTCAAGGTTCCTTTCAGATATACTAAATCCTCGGTTTTCTCATCCATAGAATGAGGGGTTGGACTAGATGATCCTAGAGGGCCCTTCCTACTTTATGATTCTAAGTTAAAGAATGCTTAATATTGTTCTATGTTACCTGTATTTCTCCAACTTCGTTTTTCCCTTTAAGTCACTAAGCTCTCATCAAGGCCTTGTTAATGTGGTCACATCTCTAATCCAGACATCCGTATAAGACTGAAAAGCAGATATATGTCCTCTTAGCATTTCTTCTTTCCCAATCCTACTGAGGATGCTGGAATTGTGACTTTCTTTGCCATTAATTCTCTTACATTTTCTACTTTATTGTAAATATATTTGTATACATACCTCACTGGTGTTTCAGCGATTTTTCTGGCCACATTCTTTTCCTTCATAGTTATCTGAGTGTAATCATAGCCTATTGCCATGTGGGGTGGCTCTAAAATCCTCCAAAGACAAAAGAATTCAGAGTGGGGTCACCCAAAATAAAGATGGCATTTCTGACTGACTAAAGGTTTGATGGGGTAGTTTTTACATGTATCGATTATTCTTTTTTTAAGTTTGAGCTGGGACAGAGTGTGGTAGAGTGGAGATAGAAAGAAGGAGGCCATATTCCCACAAAAAAACAGAAAAGATTGAGAAAAAAGTATTCTCTTATATGTATTCACTTTTCAAGATGTTCTAATGCTGTAGAGAAAAGTTGTAAATTTTTGTAAGCAATAGAGGTAATGATGGATAGATGGGGTGGAAAACCAGTCTCCCTTTTAAACGATCAATCCATCAACCAATAAATATTTGTTGAGGCAGCTGGTGGCTCATTGCACAGAGCATTGAGCCTAGAACTTGAAATTTGCCTTAGATACTTGTGGGGAGACCCTGGGCAAGTTCCTATTTGTAAATAAAATAATATAATACACGAAAAGAATATTGTAAAATAAAGATAATAGCGCCCACTTCACAGGGTTATTGGGAAGATGAAATGATATGACATATGTGAATTGATTTGGGAACTTTAAAGAGCTCTGTAAGCACTAGCCATCATCATCATCATCATCATCATCATCATCATCATCATCATCATTATTGAGTTTCTATTGTACTATGCTAACCATTCCGGGGAATAGACACATTAAACACAACCTCACCCTAGAGGAGCTGGAGGGATCTCTATGTACCAGCTCTATTGTTTTTCCTACAATTTGGGTAAGATAGTGTAATGGATTTGAAGTCAGGAGAGCCTTGGGTTCAAGTCCTTTCACCTATCTCAGCTTCAAATTGGGCACTATCCAAGGCCATCCTTCAGTCTTCTAGGTTGCTGAGTAGAAATTCTGAAGAAGTGCTAAGTTCTCTGGTTCTCAGAGAATGTTGGCTCTATCCTGCTCTTAGACAAATTCATCAGTATAGGGAGTGTGATTAGAATTGATTTCTTTCAACAACCAGCTCTGAGCACCCTCCTACTAGCAAAAACCCTTCTGTTCTGTGAACTTGCTCTCTTTTCCTGAGCCCCAGTCACGTAGGAACATGCTTAGTCATATGTGATGTTTTCCTTTTGGCAAAGGAAACAAATTAGAAACGAATCACACATAATAAGCTATCTCCTGCCTAGCTGCAAACCCAAAATCTCTCCCAGGAAGTACATAAACTTTTCTAAACCCCAAGAATTCCAAGCAACACAAACATGGTCTTATTTGTTTAATTCCTCAAGGCTGCTCTTTTGGTGATCCAGCCAAGAAAAAGGAAACACAACATGGTTACCGATTGATGTTTGATTCCTGCGTCCAACAGGGCTTGTCTATAAAGGAAGATTCAGGAATTTTGGAACTGCATATGGACTCTTACAACCCAGAACCTAGTGTTGATTATAGCACAGGTTCTGTGTTCTGTACTGATATTGACTTTATCATTTGGGAAGCAGGGAGGAGGTGATGGCCTAACAGGGAAGATGCCATCCTCTTTCCCCTCCTCCCATTCTTAAATTTCTACTTCCTCTCCATCTCTAAGGTTCTGACATTGTACACAGCATGCCTCCCTTACTGCCACATCTTATTATTTCCATTCACCTCCCTCCTCGCATCCATCCTTCCCAGCAGCCAAAATCCCACACATGGGGAAAAGCAGACAGATAAAGGAGATGCTGTAATAGTATGTGCCAAGAAAACAATCCTTTCAAAATAAACAACTCAATTTTTCTCATCTTTTTCCTTCATCTAGGATGTTTACAGTGTGGGAAGCAGCATGACTGTTGCTTTGGTAATAGACTGAAAAATTCAGGAGACATCAACAATCTTATGAGAAAGAATGTTCCAAATCACTGATAATAAAAGAAATGAAAATTAAAATTTCTCTGAAGCTTTATTTCACATCATAAAATTGTCAAAGATGATGAAAAAGAAAAATGACAATGGTTGGAAGTGGGAGCCCAGGAGTGCTGTATACTTTTGATGGGCTTGTAGTATAACCATTCTGGAAGTCAGTTTGTACCTGAAAAGTCATTTAATTAGGGCAGCTAGTTGGTACAAGGGATAGAGCACTGGCTCTGGAGTCAGGAGTACCTGAGTTCAAATCTGGCCTCAGACACTTAATAATTACCTAGCAGTGTGACCTTGGACAAGTCGTTTAACCCTATTGCCTTGCCAAAAACAAAATGGCACTTAATTCTACATACTCTTTGAACTAGGAATACCCCTACTAGACTTACCCAAAAGAGATCAGAGTAAAAGGAGAAGAACCAGTAGGTAAAGAAATATTGATAGCATCTCTTTTTGATGTGGCAAAGAAGTAGGAATAAAATGAGTACTCATCAATTGAAGAATGCTGAAAATAGTATAGTATGTGCATGGATGGGTCTGGCCCAGTAAGGAATGATGAGAGGGGTGAATTCAGAAAAGCCTTAGAAGCATTCTAAAAATTGATTAAGAGTAAAGTGAAAAGAATTTGAACATTTTAAACACGAATTATTGAAGAGAAAAACAACTTTGGAACTGTTAAAGGTAATCACTAGCCATGATTGTAGAAGAATGCTGATGAAATAGCCTTCCCACTTCTTGGCAGAGAAATGGTGGACTACAGGTGCAGAGGGAGACATATGCTTTCAGACACAGTCAATGAATGGATTTGGTTTTTCTTTACTTTTAATGATGAAGGACTTATTTTGGGGGTTACTAGTAGTGAGGAGTAGGGAGGTGATGATAATGATTCAAAAAAAGAAAGAAAAGAAACACATATCAATGAAATTACACAGAAGAAAGCAAAAGGAAATTTCAGTAGGGACATGGGCAAGCATGCTTATGCCTTGGTATAAGCATAAAATCTTTATCTAAAAGAGATTTGTATAAAAGCATCTTTTTTTCTATTCTCCATATAAGGAAATTCTTGTAATTCTTAAGTTCATAATAATTATTTTTAAAGGTAAAAATTATTTTTAAAGGTAAAAAATCAGTTCACTCATTGCTTGACTTTTGATTGTTGTTGGCCTCTGCTTGGCTAGGGCATTTAGACAACCTCAGAAGTCTATTGTGGAATACCACTGATTCAAATGATCAAAAGGCATTTGTATGCTTACTCCATTAATGAAACATTAAATATCAAAAGTCTACTATTATTCAGAAATGGTCTACTACATATTTAGAAATGATGTTTGGGTAACAATAATGAGGGGTAACCCGTCATATTATTGTCTTTCCTACTCCTTAACTGGGTGATCATGAAGAAATCACTTTATCTCTCTTAGATTCCTCGGGGATGACTGCTTAACCTCTGAGGACCTCAGTTTCTTCAACTGTACCATGAAGGGAGTTGAGGATATGATCTCTGAGAGTCTTTTCACCTCTTATCTCTAATTCCATGATCTATGAGCTTCAGTTTCCTTACCTATAAAAGAAGACATTGCAAATGAGGAATGTCAAATGAAATCACATATATAGAATCCTTGAAACCCATATGGCAATATAGAAATGTTAGACATTTAATACTGTTACTATTATTACTGTTCCTATTGTTTTTGTTATTATTGGATTGGTCAAACAATCTTTAAAAATCACTCTAGATCCCCATGTTCAAGTCATTTCCAGATCTAAAGAGTCATATGCCTTTATTTGTATTCCTATCATTTAGCAAAAGCGCATATAGAAAGCACTAAATAAATATTGATGGCAGTTGACTGAACTTATTGGACAGAAGTCACTACACTAAAGTGATGTGGTCATAGGTGCTTGCTGGGTTCATCCTTTTGACTGGGACTTCTTCTGTGAAAAGAAATTAAAGTTATTTGGTCAGGGAAGGGAAAAATAGGTCAGGGAGCAAGGGGGGGGTATTACTACTCAAAGACCAAGAAAAATATTGGACATAAGTTGAAATGATGAACTAAATCCAAACTGTCCCATTTCAAATTCAGACATACCAGTCTTTATTTTCATTCTAAACAGCCCCCAGAGGAGAAGTGCCTGCTTGCTATTCTGGTTCCGTAAACTCAGATTAAACTATTCTTTTTCTTTCTCTTCTCTCCTCCCCTCCTATTCCCCGGTTCTCTCCTCTTTTTTCTCCCCATTCATCTTTTCCTCTAACTACCCTTCCCTTCCTCTCCCTTCCTCTCTCCTCTCCTTTACTTTCTACTCTTTTCCCTTCTATCTTTTCCTCTTCTTTTTCTTTATTCTGTGTCTGTGTGTGTGCGTGTGTGTGTGTGTGTGTGTGTGTGTGTGTGTGCACCTAGTGATTCCCTGAATTAATAGAAACAAAATTCTTTGATCAAAAACTTTCAGCTCCATCAGGAAGCACTTTGACCAAGCCCTTCATTACCCGGCAGGATCAACTCACTGAGGAGAGAAGCTGTGTTGACTCACCTCATTCAAACACCCCCAGGATGCAGCCTGCTGGGCTCCTTCCCCCTTCCCACTGTTGGAGCGCCTTGGACTTCACTTTATTATTAGAGGTCCATCATGATCTAAAAACAGCTCCTTTCCTTTGTGTGATGAGAGATTTTTCCTCTCCCCTGAACTGGAACATAAACATAAGCTAAGATATTGCTGAGATGGAGTCATGAATGAGATGCATGAGAGCCATGTCTATTGGTGGTAACCAGTGTGGTGTGTGTGTGTGTGTGTGTGTGTGTGTGTGTGTGTGTGTGTTGGGGTGGGGGTGGGGGTTCTACAGTTTAGAAAAACCAGACTTCATTGATCGTGGAGCTAGAAGGCATTTAAAGGAATCAATGAGTCCAGCCCCTGCTGTTTCACCAATGAGAAAAATGAAATTCACAGCATGGAAGCAACTTGCTAAAGGCCATTTGACTAGGAAGCAACAGAATTGATTTTTGAACTCAGGTTCTTGGGCTCAAAATCTGGGTTGAGGACAACCTATCATATACTCTTTCTTGTCATTTAGAATTGATTTTGACTTTTGCTCTAACCAGCTGATGATCTGATTCTCACACCACTCTGATAGAGGTAGACTACTACATTTCATTAAGATAGAGTCACTTTCATTTCTTCTTGATGTTTACTGCTGATGTTTTCAGCATCTTCTAATGTCCTTTTTTTTTGCAAGGCAATGGGGTTAAGTGACTTGCCCAAGGCCACACAGGTCATTATTAAGTGTCTGAGGCTGGATTTGAACTCAGGTACTTCTGACTCCAGGGCCGGTGCTCTATCTACTGTGCCACCTAGCCACCCCTTCTAATGCCCTTCTTAAAGAATGTATTGATGGTGGATAGGGTGCCGTTCCTAAAGATCCTAATAATGGTTTGCTTCTCGTTTCTGTGTAAAGAACACTGGGATTAAAGTCAAAGGACCTGCAGTGAAATCCTGACTTAGCTGCCAACTACTGATGTGTCCTTGGGCAAGTCACCCAACTCCTCTGAGTTAGCCTTTACTCCAATCAGCAAGACTTTATTATGTGTCGTGCTCTGTGGAATGAAGTGGTTCCATGAGATGAGCAGCTATGTGGCAGTGAATAGTGACTGGGTGGATTCAGGAAGACCTCAGGTGAAATCTGGCTGCAGGCACTTAACATCAGTTTCCTCATCTGTAAAATCATCTGGAGAAGGAAATGGCAAACCACTCCAGTATCTTTGTCAAAAAAACCCCAAATGGGATCTAGAGCTGAAATGCCAGAATAATGAAAGTCCCTCCCAGTTCCAAATCCATGATTCAATATTTCTTTATCCTGAGGCACATATTCCATTTCTTCCCTCCTGCCCTCATCTGTGTCCACCTTCATGCCAAGGCCACAGAGCACCACTGTATACTTTAATTCCATTTGGAGGATCTTGCCCCATTGTTCTGAGAATGCCTCTACTTCATTCTTTGCAGCAAATTCATAGAGTTCAGAAAAGAGCCACAGTTAATTGCTTAAAAGTCCTTTTCCACCCCACTGTCACGAATGAGACTAGGAGATTTTTCCAAGAGGCAGTCCTCTTCTGCCTAATGGCCCAAGTTCTAAAATAAAACATATAAAGATCAATAGCTATTTTCCAGAGCCTGTAACAGAGTAATTCTTATAGGCTGCCATATTGAATTCATTTTCATTGGGCAATTAATTAATTCACAAGCATTTATAAGGCTATTTTGCAGCAGGGAGAAATAGTAAAACCATTAATATTAAATCAGGGAATCTGAGCTGAATCTTTGCTCTGCTACTAACAAACCTGGATGACCTGGGTGAGGGTCATTACCTCTTCAGCTATAAATGAGCCATTGTATGAAATGATCCCAAAGTTCCCTTCTAACTCTGAAAATTATCCTACAAACTACCTCAAAAAATCAAGCATTTGTTTGATAGTCTGTGGGTAGATACCACTTTTAATCCTTTTCTGGGATTAAAGAGGCAAGGGATGGCAATCAGGTCAAGATGAGGGCCAGACTGTGAAGGAATCTATTGCTCTTTTTTTCTGAATCTCCTCTTCCTCCAGTACTTTCATCATACCTTGTCTCTCCTGTCTGAGAGGAAATTGGTCTAATGAAATAATCACACTGAAGTGCTAGGAATACTGGTTTTATATTCTAGAGGCATTAGGCAGAGAAAAAGCAATACCTGATTATAGAATGTAAGCTCTCTGAAGGCAGGGACTTGTGTATTTTTACCCTTATAAACTCTGAGTTGGGCACATAGTAAATGATCAGTAAAAACTTGTTTTGTTAATTCACTAAAATGATTGAATTGATACTTGTGAAATTTTAGGCATCAATGGGGGAGATCATTTCGAACAAGACTGGGGGTGGATTTATGGCATTCTTCGAAGCCTACAGACTGGATAAATGGCTGTCTGGAATCACAGATGTGCAATGAAAGGGAATCTTAGTGGTGATCTGGTACAACTGTCATTGTATAGATGAGAAAATTAAGTGTCAAAGAGGGTAGGTGACTTGCTCATTTTTCACACAAATGGTCAGTGGCAGAGCTGGGATCCATCTTCAGGTCTTCTGATTTTTGGGGGGGAAAGAGGAAATAAGAGATGTTGGATGGTCCCTGAATGTTTTATCTAGACCTCTGGAATCATGACAATATGCCTAGAAGGCAGCCCTCCCGTTTCTTTTTGCCTTAAAGTTCTGAGTTAAGAATTGGTCCAACTGTTCTTATGTGAATCTCTGCCTCACTTTAGCCAATGGTCTTTAAGAGATGCCTCTATTTGTCAAATGAGGGCAATCTTTTTAGCTTCTTGAAGGATCTACTAAGTAAGGTTATTGCTATTCAGTCATTTCAGTTGTGTCTGATTCTCTGTGCCACCCTTTGGGGTTTTCTTGCAGAGATACTAGACCGGTTTGCCACTTTCTGTTTCAAGTCATTTTAAAGATCAGATAAACAGGGTGAAGTGACTTCCCCAAGGTCACATAGCTAGGAAACATCTGAGGTCAGATTTGAACTCAAGTTGTCCCAATTCCAGTCGCAGTATTCTATTCCTGTCACCAACTGACTAAAAACTTCAAATTTAATATTATTCAAATACAAAGCATATAATGGGTATGCAATTATCCTCTCTATTCATGAAGGTTGTAGCGGATAAAGAGTCAACCAGGAAGACCTGAGTTCAAGGTTTCCCTCTGAAGGAGTGTGACTGTGGTCAGAGAGATGTCACTTAACCTCTCAGGGACCTGGAAAACTAAGACCAAATTGTTGTTAGACAGGTGTCTCTCTGAATCAGTGAGCAGAGTTTTCTCATGGGGAGTTCCCTATCCCCCCCCCCAAAATCACAGGACCAGTTTAGCTTTAAATCAATTATTTTGTTTGAAATCGATCTTTGATTATTACTTTTATTTTTCAATCATCTTTTGTCCCACAGAGTTATATTTTGTAACTTTGGGGGAACATATTAAAATCTCTTTAGAAAAATTGACTTGCCCAAGTCATCATGGTCCTTTTTTGGTATATAAGTTTAAATTTTTTAAAAAATGATAACTCTCATTCATAGAGTTCTCTCAGGTACACAAAATATTTGTGAGATCGGTAGAGGTAGTATTGTCATTTTACAGAAGAGGAAGTTGAGGTTACAAGGAGAGTAGTGACTTGGCTAAGGACCTACAATTTCAAAGTGTAGAATGTAAAGTGCAGAGACTATTTATCTTCTGTCTTTGTATTCTTAGGAACTGGCAAAGGGACTAGTAGGAGTTTAATAGATGCTGGTTGACTAGTTAAAGATAATGTTCTTTAAACTATGCCCTTGATCCTCATCTCTTACCTTTTGTTGGTCATCCCTCACAGAGACATGTGGCAGGTGATAATGAAGACAACTATTGCTATTTTGGCCTTAGGATCATAGATTCAGGGCTGGAGGGGATCTCAGATGTCATCTAATTGAACTCTTATTTTCTAGATTAGGACAAAAAAACCTACAGAGGTTAAGTTACTTGTCTGGGATCCTACAGCTCCTAAGTGCCTGAGATACCATCCAAACTCATGCCTTTCTTCTTCAAATTCCAGAACTCCATCCACAATGTTTTCCATATCATGATGGTTGTTCAATCATCCCCAACTCCTCATGACTCCATGGACCATAGCATACCACATCCTTCTATCTTCTACTCTCTCCTGAAATCTATTCAGGTACATATTCATTGTTTCCACGACATTATCTAGCCATCTCTGCCATCCTTTTTTTTCATTTACCTTCCATCTTTACCAAATCAAGGTATTTTCCAATAAGTTTCATTATCTTGCATTGTGGTCAAAGTATTTAAGCCCCAGCTTCAGTTATTTGATCTTCCAGTGTGCATAATCTGAATTAATTCCTTTAATTTGATTTGCTCTCTTTGCTGTCCAAGGAATTCTCAAAAGTCTTCTCCAGCACCACCATTTGAAAGTGGAAATTCTGAACTGTCCAGCTTCCTTATAGTCTACAACAATTAAAGCCAATGAAGGAAATCACAGCAGGAGTAAAGGATGCCAAAAGAAGGACTGGTCTGACAGGTTCTGATGGGCAAGGGATCAAACTACTGTTTGGGGCTAACAAGAATAGGAAGTTTGGATGGGAAATGATAGCTTGTCAACATGTCTGCAGAGTGGGTTGGATATTTGCCTTCATTAAATCAGCATTAGCTTAGGAATTTAGCAAAATATTTATTTCACTGCTAAAATGCTTGGAACACAACCTTCATTCAATTTCATCTTCTTCTGGAGAGTTCTGTTTGAGGCAAGTTTTGCCTCCTAGAGGAAAGGAGAGAACAAGCATTTTTATCGTACCCTTCATGGATCAAGTATTGTGCTTGATAAAATAAATATTATCTTATTTGGTCCATTTCATACAAGACAAACAGGGACTGAAATAGCAAGTGAGTTTAAGAATGCCATATTTCCTTTTGACATTGGATCTCAATTTCCTTGCCTTGGTAATTAAACATAGGCATTGCATGGGTGGAAGAACACTTAAATTATTAACAAATTCCAAGTTTTTGCATGGTTGTATGACAGCATCAAATTTGCATGCCACAAGAGAAAATAGCAAATTGACTAGGCAAATATTTTCAGAAAGATTTGCCTTATATGTCTGTTTTCTGAGATTATCACCCAAGTGGTTTTTCAGGTGGCATTCCAGTCAAGAGTATGGCATGCCCTTGTCCCTCCTTTAGAATATATTCAGATACCCTATAATTGCTTCTCTTTGTCCATAATAAGTTACAGTCATAATGAGTGTGATAATTTAAAAAAGTCTTTTAACCAGTGGCTGAGCCAGAACTCCACGGACCTACTCAAGGGATCACCAACTAAGTAGAAGGCATTTTGCTAGGTGCTAAATATATTCCAACGATTCTGTGATCTCATTGAGCTGTATGTTCTCTTCGATGACACAATTGCAATGCATCATGCCTGCCCACTTCAGCTACTCTAGTTCATGGTCATATGTTGAATACAATCCTAATTATCTGCCCACTGAGGCAGGGACTTTCCTCAATGTATTCAATACGTTCTTGTTGACTTGTCCAGTGGTTAGCCCATCTTTTTCCCATCACATTTTTAAATGGCATTATCCTTTTCCTAACTCCCTTTGGGTTATGTGTTTCAGTCCTGCCCCAAATCCCACTGGGGAATACCTGGAGACTCCCATCCAGATCTGGATCCACCCAAGAGCTCTTAAAGTGCTGCATCATGAGAGATTGTCGCTGTTTCTACCAAGAACTGAGATAGTCTGCCTTTGGCTACCCTTTCTCTGTGTTTTTCAGGTTCCTCTAAGAAAGAAAACATTAAATGGACCTTTCATCCATATCACCTCATGTGAACCTCATCACCTCACTGTAAGGTCATTAAGGGTCCTCTACATTACTGCCATACTACCACTCTTGCTCAAGATGTGGGAGAAGCTCAGACCTCATAATTTCACTCTGACTTTATTAACTTGTCAGGGTAATGTTTTCGAAACCCATCATTATTTCATTAGGTCTAATGAGAAGAACACGGTTTGCTTCCTGAATTTGTCTTGGGCTATTAACTCTAATGATGAGGCATTCCATGATGACTGCACATTGATTACAAGATTTCACATGTAACAAGTAACTTGGTCGTTAAACCAGAGAACCTAAAAATGACGTCCTTTTTGTTTACTTGCAGCTATATTCTTCCATGGGAGCATAGAGGATCCCAACTGAGGATCTTAATGAGTTACTAGGGGGGTCAAGGGCAGCCTGCCACCTGCAAGTAGATACCAGATATAGAGACACAAACTTGTGTATATACATATATATTTATGAACATATGTTTTTGTATGTAAATATGTGTCTTTGTGTAATGTGTATATATTATATGTTAACAGATACACACACCCACACATAATGCACAAACACACCGGCTCATATGACACACGTGTGTGCATGTACACACTCATGTGTGTAAATGTATCCACACAACACACACACATAGCCCAAGTTGAGCTGAAATGGAATTGAGGAATAGTAGTTCTGACCTAGTCCCTGATCTATCTGGTAGTATTCAGGTGTTTCTGTGGATACATACACTTCCTCCCGGGGCAGCTAGGTGGTTCATGGATAAAGCACTGGCCTTGGAGTCAGGATAGGAGTTTAAATCCGGCCTCAGACACTGGACATTAGAAGCTGCGTGACCTCGGCCATGTCACTTCACCCTGATTGCCTCTCATACAGGTCCATCTCTTATCATCCTGGTTCATATCTGGCCCCTGGATCCAGATGACTCCAGAGGAGAAAGTGAGGATGGCAACTTAGCATGGGACTCCCCTCACTCAAATCCCATTCATATCCTTCTCATGGCATCACCTCTCTGATGTCATGACATCAAAAATACTTCCTTCTGAAGTTGGAGGGGAGCACTTCCACTTTGCCTCTCTGTCCAGTGCAATTGGTTTGGGACGATTAGCCCCTTTATTCCCAGAATTTAGTCACTAGGCACCTTCAGAGGGAAACCTTGAACTCAGGTGTTCCTGGCTGACTCCTAGGCTGAGCTCCCTCTAGGGTACCGCACCCGAAGTTGAATCACCCTCCATGATATTTTTTTTTCTGGCAAGGCAATGGGGTTTAGTGACTTGCCCAAGATCACACAGCTAGGTAATTATTAAATGTCTGAGACTAGATTTGAGCACAGGTCCTCTGTTTTATCCACTGAGCCACCTAGTTGCCCCACACTCCATAATAATTAACACTATCCTTTCCTTCCCACCACCCTCTCCCTTACTCCAGCTAAAAGAATTCTTGATTAGGACCCTACTGAGGGAGTAAAGTTCCTAAGGTAGGTGGGAAAATCTGAAATCAGATAAAAGATCTTGTGAAATGCTTCCACTTTGACCTTGGGAAGGAAGAAAAGATAGCAGCCTGGTGAGAAACTAGGGAATTCATCCAACAGGGTCAATTCAGTGATAAAGTTACAGGGTAAGTGAAAACACAAACTCAGATGTGGGCTCCTAGGATCTTAGATTTAGAGCTGAAAGGGACATAAGACTCCATACTCCTTTCTCCTCCTTCCCATCCCCCCATGAAAATATCTCCCAGAATGTTGGAAATGAGCCATATTCTATACTGAGTCTTTGATGAGCCGGCCTCCCCTCCCCCACTGCCAAATGACTTGCGTGTATGTGTGTGTGTGTGTGTGTGTGTGTGTGTGTGTGTGTGTGTGTGTAGATTTGTTTTCTCCTTGATGGGCTGTAAGCTCCTGGAGGGCAGGCACAGCTTCATCTTTATCTTTGGATTCCAATGCCTAGCAAATAGAAGACAGTTAATAAAAACTTGCCAATTGATTGATGACCTTCAAGTATCTATAGGGTTTTTCCTGCAATCCAGAGATTGGTTTGTTTTCTTGACTCCACAGGCCAAAACTAGGGTAAAAGTTGAATAAGGCTATGATTCCATTTAGAAGGGAAACCTCCTCATTGTGGAACAGGGCTCCCTTAAGAGGGGAGAAGGTTCTCCCTTTTCGGAGGTCTGCAAACAACAGTTGGATGACTCCTATCAGGAAGAAAGAACCTAGCTTTAGGTTGAACTAGATGCCATTGGGGTTTCTTCTAAAATAAAGATTTTGGGATCTTGTGTAAAGGAATTATTTCCAGGAAATGCTTTACATGATTGCACATGTACAACCTATATTAAATTGTTTGCTGTCTTGGGGAAGCTAGGTGGAGCAGTGCATAGAGCTCTAGCTGAAGTCATGGGGACCTGAATTCAAATTTGGCCTCAGACACTTGCCACTTACTAGCCGTGTGATCTTGGATAAGTCACTTTATCTTGATTCCCTCACATCCAGGGTCATCTCCAGATATCCTGATCCGTTTCTGGGCCCTGGACCTAGATAATTCCAAAGGAGAAAGAGAGACTGGTGACTTCACTCGAATCCACTGCCATGCTTTTCATGGCATCACTTCCCTGATGTCATGGTCGTCTTCAAGAATGAAAGATGAACAACAGCTGTATCAGAGAAGGGGAAAAGAGGGGAGGGAGAGAAAGAGAAAGGAATAGAATCCGGAATTCAAAACTTAAAAAACCCAAAATATTAAAAAATTGCTTACTCATATAAATGGGGAAAAATAAAATATTATTTTAAAATTTCAGAGTTCAATGTAAATTCCTGTAGTGACCCCAGGGTACTGGTATGATTTTTTATTGTATTTATGGAACTCTGTGGAAAATAACAAGGTAGGTCTATCCATAAATTCAGTGATATGACATATACCTGAACAGCCCCTGCACTTCCATCCATCATAATCGGGCAAACAGTAGGCCTGGAATCCTCCACTGTAATTTCCTTGCTAAAAAATTCCCTTTCCAGGTGTTTCAGTCACTCAAGCCTGAACCCTGAGGTAGCAAAGTCAACAGCTGTTATTCCTGGTGTAGTTTCATGCTGGATCCCGTCATTTCACTGACACATGGCTAATTGTCCCAATTATAGGGTGGCATGCCAAGACCCTGCATCTGACATGGGATCAGTTTTGTGATGCTGATGGGAAGCAAAATGAAGCAAAGGCTTCCATGGGATTCCCAACCTTTGACACAGCTTGAACAGCCTAGATACTGTGGTAAATTGCTTCCATTGCATCTGAGGAGAAAGCAGGGAAATGGTTCTGAGCAAAGTGGAGTCTAGGCTCACAGAATCCATTCCCAGGGTTCACCTTGGGGCTTGGCCTGGATGTGGTAAGCAGCAAGGTCAAGAGCTTCCTCCACCATGTATGTGTGGCTTGTGTACCCTTTTGAGGCTCTATTTTCAATTTGGTTCCATTATGTTGAGTTCAGTTCCATTCAACAAACATTTATAAAATGAAGAGCACTTGCCAGGTGCTAACCACTAGTGAATCATCATTGTACAGGGACTCAGATATGCCAAAGGACTCAGATATACCATGTTCTCCAATGTTGTAGATTGGAATCTATCCATGACTGCCTGTTATGTATAGCTCACATCCATATTCCTCCATAACTTTGCCATAGGGAGCTCACCAACATGCTGGGGTCCTTCCTTGCTTTCTATAATCAAGGAGGCAGCATAGTGTTGGGGGAAAAGGAATAACTTTCAAGTTCCAATCTGATATTTACCTGTGTGATTTGGGGCAAATTATTTAATCATCTTGGGTTAGAATTTATTACCTGTAAAAAAAGAGGATAATAACATCTACTTCTCACAGTTGTGAAGATAAAATAAGATGTGCAAGCACTTTGCAAACCTTAAAGTATTACAGAAATGCTAGTTGCAGTTGTTACCTTGAAGCAGGGGAAGACAACACATAAGAGAGTTCTTCAAAGGGGAGGTGGCATTTTGTGGAGAAGGCTGGGAAGTGATGGTGGAAACAACATGGAAGCCAGTCAGAGTCCAAGGTCCTAGGGATGGAGTACAAGGTTCCAATATGGGGCAATGATGGAGATGGCCAGTAGGCCTGGTATGGCATGGAGGTGATGCGGAGATCTATTTTAGAGTAATTTGAGTTGAAAGTTCCCAGAATTCAGAAAGAACAAGGAAGACACTGAATTCTCTGCTCTTCCTTGTATAAGAAGTCTAACTCCTCAAAGAAAAGGAAAATCAAGACCAATGATGGTCTAACACCCAAAACTTCTATCTTAGTTTTCCATTTTTCACTTATGTTAATTATTTTTTAGGTTTTTGCAAGGCAAATGGGGTTAAGTGGCTTGCCCAAGGCCACACAGCTAGGCAATTATTAAGTGTCTGAGGGAGGATTTGAACTCAGATACTCCTGACTCCAGGGCAAGTGCTCTATCCACTGCACCACCTAGCTGCCCCCAGTTATGTTCACTGACATATACTTTACACGTAATCCATGCTAATTAATGGTGCTTTTTATATTTTCATTTCTGGGGACATCAGAGACCAGCTAGGAGGAAGTAGAACAATGGGAGGGAAGCCAGTTCTAAATCCCACCATTTAGGAAAGGGAGAAAAATATGAACAACAAAAGAAGGAAAGGAATGAATTAGAGAAAGAATCCAAATTTAAGTTAGGAGATAGGAGAACATTTTAGAAGTTAAAAGAAGAAAGAAGAGCAAGGAGCTCCTGTATGTGAGCATCTGAAAACTCAACAGTCTGGAGGAGTTAGGAAGCTTCTCTGGGATTTCCATTTAGCCTGAACTTGTGGGCTATGCATAGGGAACCAAACAGGAGGGATTTGCTTTCCCTGGATCTGGGGGAGCTAGTTTAGATGTTGAAAACTAATCTCAGGGAGCCAGGAAAAAGAATGACCTGCCCTGGGTCAGAATCTGTTTGGAAGTCAAGGAAAAAAGGATGCCAAACTGGAAAAGGCCTTGTGGTTAGACATCTAAACTGAACAAGTTGGAGTCTTTATTTTGCTGTAATGCCTATAATCCGCTTCCCTAAATATAGCTTGTGGCCTGACAGTTTCTTCAACTTTTAGACGGTGACTGATCTATTATTTTCCTTCTCCCATATCCTGAAAGATTTTTTAATTCATTTTTTCTGGATTGCGCTGAATAAAACTTTTACACACATAGAGCATCCCACTCTGAAGTATCCCCTCAACTTGACTTCCCACTTGTAGGTTGGTTCTTCAGCAGGCTGACTGCTGATCCCATGGATTCAAAGATAAAAGTCTAAGAGACATCCATAAAATTAGGCCTCTTGAGACCCCATGTGTTCTTCTCTTTTATAGTTAGCATCCAAACCAGTAAAATAGCAATTATAAAAATAAACCAATTATGTTCTCTTTCTAATATACCACAAATGTGAGGTGCACTAGCCCACTAGTACACAAAGCACTGGTGGGAAAAATGGGGTGGGAAAAATGTTGAGGCCAATGGTTATGAGGCACACATGTAGGAAAAACACATGGTCAAACATTGCTCATTCTTCTGGTATTACTGGATCTCAAGAGCCTTTTTCTCCTGTGGCGTCCTTACAAAGATCATCCCAAGGTACGGCATCCCTATTGGCTAGATTGCTTAGCTGCAAGGCTAATTTCTGCTTTTTCTAAGGCTCACTGACCCTCATGGATCTTCTTCTCTGCCTCCAGAATAATGAAGAGGATGAAGTTTGTCTTTTGTTCTCAAAAAGGACCATGATGTCAGGGAGGTGATGTCATGAAAAGTACATGACTTGGATGAGTGGGGGAAGGGGGGGTTGCTTTACTAAGTCACCAGCTTCACTTTCTCTTTGCAGAGTTATCTGAATCCATTGGTCAGGACAATTGGATATGGCTCTGGGTGCAAAGCAATCAGAGTTAGTGATTTGCTCAAGGTCACAAACCTAATAAGTATCAAATGGCTAAAGTCAGATTTGAATTCAGGTCCTCCTGACTCCAGGGCTGGTGCTCTATCCACTGTGTCACCTAGCAGGTGCTTCCAGGATACCTACTCCGTGAAGCTTCTTCCTCTCTAACTACCCATTGGTATCCATGTCTGGACCTCTGCTCTCTCAGATTCAATAGAGTTTTTTTAAATTTATGGCAATAGGGTTAAGTGACTTGCCCAAGGTCACACAACTAGGTAATTATTAAATGTCTGAGGCCGGATTTGAACTAGAGTTTTGTGTCAAACTCTACTGAATTGATTTTCCAACTTCTGGAGGGTTCTTTCCTTCTGGGTTATACTGCCAGAGACCATGACTGATATTAGGGAGGGATATATAGGGAAGAATAGAAAATCCCTTCCCCCAAAAAAGATGAAAAGTTGAGTTCTCTCTGGTAACTCTTTTTCTGACTACTCAAATCAAATTTTTGACCTCTGCCAGCTATTGTCTCTCTATCTCTAGAGCTTAGTTGTTTAAAGTTCCTGGGGAATGTACAAATTTTGCTGTATGTTGCTCTCCTACGGGCTCCCTTTAATTTATCAGAGCATGTGAAGTAGTTATGGTGCATGACTGTGACAGGATGCTATTATGCTGTAAGAAATGAAGGAGATGCGGGGCAGCTAGGTGGTGAAGTGGATAAAGCACCAGCCCTGGGGTCAGGAGTACCTGGGTTCAAATCCGGTCTCAGACACTTAATAATTGCCTAGATGTATGGCCTTGGGCAAGCCACTTAATCCCATTGCCTTGCAAAAACCTTTAAAAAAATGAAGGAGATGATTTTAAAAAAATCTTAGAATGACATATGAACTGATGGAAAATGAAATGAGCAGAACCAAAAGAACATTGTATATAATGACACCAACATTGTAGAGATTATCAATTGTGCATGATTTGGTAACTGATCAATACAGTGATCCACATGCTATCCACTGCAAGATAGAGAAATAATGGTCTCTGAGTGAAGACTGAAGCCTATTTTTTATATTCTTTATTTTCCTTGCTTATTATTTGAAACATACCTAATGAAGAAATATTTTTGAAACATACCTAGAGAAGAAATATATTTTCCTTGCTTATTTTTTGAAACATACCTAATGAAAAATATATTTTGTGTAACTTTACGTGCATAATGGGTATTGTATTTCTTGCCTTGAAAGCTCTAGAAAAACATCTATTTCTGCTTCATTGATTACACATTGCCTTTGACTGTGAGGATCACCACAAAATGTGCTAAGTTCTCAAGGAGATGGAGTATGAGATTTTATTTTTATTTTTCTCCTGAGCAACCTGTATGCAGATTAAGAAGCACCAGTTAGAACCAACAGGGAACAACGAATTGTTGGGAGACTTTGGAAAATGAGTACAATATTGTCAACTTGTTTAACTTCTATGTAGAATGTTGCATATGAAACGCCAGACTGAATAACCAAAATCCAGAATTAGGGTAGGGAAGAATATCAACAATCTCAACTATACAGATGATATCATTTTTAAAGGCAGAAAAGGAAATAGAATTAAGAAGCTTCTTATTGAGAATGAGAGAGGAGAGAGTAAAAGCTGACTTGAATCTTAAAAGAACTAAGTTCATGGCAACAGGTCCCATCTCTTCCTGGCAAATAAAGGGAGAAGAAATGGAAGCAGTGTCAGCGTTTATATTCTTGGGCTTAAAGATCATCGCTGATGGTAACTGCAGTCATGAAATTAAAAGATTGCTTGCTCCTTAGGGGGCGGCTAGGTGGTGCAGTGGATAGAGCACCGGCCTTGGAGTCAGGAGTCCCTGGGTTCAAATCCGACCTCAGACACTTAATAATTAACCTAGCTGTGTGGCCTTGGGCAAGCCACTTAACCCCATTGCCTTGCAAAAAAAAAAACCCAAAAAAACAAAGATTGCTTGCTCCTTAGGAAGAAAACTAATGCAAATCTGGACAGTCTACTAGAAAGCAGACGGACAAAGGTTCATGTAATCAAAGGTGTGATTTTTCCGGTATTAATGTGTTTCCACCTCAAAGCTTCCCTTCAAATTGTGATGCTACAGTAAACTTTGGAGAGCAGCAAGGACATCAGCTCAGTTGATACCTAAAGAAATAAACTCAAACTATTCACTCAAAGGTCAGCAGCTGGAACTGAAGCTTAAATACCTTGACCACCTAATGAGAAGATAGAACTCACTGGAAAGAAAGATGGAAGGTGGGGCATTTGGTGGCACAGTGGACAGAGCATGGGCGACCTGAATTCAAATTCATCCTCAGACACTTCATAATTGCCCAGCTGTGTAACCTTGGGCAAGTCATTTAAATAACTAAAATTTATTGCCATACATAAAATGAAAATATTATCAAATTAATGACATAATAAATAATATTGCATTAAAATTTAAAATAATACTATTTAAATTAATATTTAAAAATAGATAATTTATTAAAAAAAGAAATATTGAAGGCAAAAGGAGAAGGGAATACAGAGGATGAGATGGATACATAGTGTCACAGGAGCAACATAGATAAGCCTGGACAGAGTTTGGATAAAATGAAAGATAGAAGGGTCTAGTTGGCTATGGTCCATGGGAGAGTCAGACGTGATTGAATGAATGTATAATAATTTCTTGTCTTCTCCATTGGGGTGAGGGGTGGCATAAAGGAAAGGGGGAAATTTAGAACTAAAAATAAAAATTTATTTTTATTTTAAAATTTTATCAGAGCAAAGTATGCACAATTCAAGAAGAGATCACTGGGTATTAATACCTAATTACCACATTAACCCATAACCCAATTTATCTCTGATTATATATACTCTGACCACATCAAATGACCTGAGAGTGAAGTGAATTAAATTTTCCTCTTTTACATGTAAAATAAAATAAAATACAAAACTGGATAATCCTGATATTGAGGACTCATCGTGGGGGAAAGTAAATGAAAATTAAGAACTGCTCCCTATTTCAAAATTATTCACAAAATAGTATCTGAGCAGAAATAATGACCAACAGAGAGACTATTAAGTTGGTCACAGCATTTATTGAATAATGTGGAGGCCCTTGGAGCATTTCTATGATTTTTATTGTGCTGCCTTTGTCAGTTCTAGCATTTTCCCCTTGGAATCCATGTGGGGCCCAGAGGGAGGTATAATCTTGGTTTCTTGGGAGAAGCACAGTATTTGTTGCAGTAATTGATCTTTGAGTTGAAGTGATACTTTAAGACATCATTATGTAAATTCAATAAAACAACCTAAAAATAATTATTCCTGTTGGAATGTGGACCATCTCTCCTTATTGTTTTCTTTTTGGAAAATCCCTCTTCCTTGCATCAGCTCTCTACAGAGTCTGGCCCCAAACCAAAGACAAGCCATTGAGAGAATAGAGGAGCCAGCAGAGGCTAACTGTGCCAAAGTATCACAATGACGTACTGGGAGAGAGCATGGTTCAGTGGAGAAGCCTTGGCCTCCGAGGACATCCTGTCCTAGCGTCTCTGTAGTGAGATAAGATGCACCCTGAGTCACAGGGCACTGACTTGGTCTGATTTCTTTTGCCAAGACTGGCACCTCATCAAAGTTTCATTGGTCTTGATTTTCAGTTCTAATACTTTTGACTTTGTGACAATGGGCAACTTCTCTGAGCCTCAGTTTCCTCATCTGTAAAATGAGGGATTATAATGGAATTTATGGAATAAAGGATGTAGGAGATCTTGGAAAGTAGGGATTGCTTCATTCTCTGTTTTCTTATTTCTAGCACTTCACCTAGCACGTAGGTACTTAATCAATGAGTGTTGCTTGACTGATCTGTCTAATAGGGTTTTGTAAGAAAAGTGTTTTATGTGTATACTTTAAAGGGCCATATAAAATATTCTCTGAACAGAAGAGAACATTCTCTTCTGTTCAGAGAATATTTTAGGGAGAATGATTATCTGTCACCTGGAAGAATAAAGACAAGTAAGGAAAGAATGGAAGGGAATTAAGGTTTGTAACTATTAGAGCAATTTCTAAAAGGACTAAGCTGCCTCAGATGGGAGTGAGCTCGGCCTCAATGACCATTGTTAACAGGTTGAATGATCACTCCTTGGGGATGCCGAAATGCATATGGTTTAGATTAGTTTAGAGCCTCTATGATTCTGCACTTTGGTCAATGGGTCTCATATTATGTAAAAACAAGTTCTTACTCTTGAAGTTAAAAAAGTTTTGTTGAATAAAAAGTCTTCAATTATGTCCACTTATATCAGAAAATAACCAGTTATTCACTAAAGACCTGGGCGGAGTGAATACTCAGTGCAAAGTCTAGAAAATTTTTATACACTGATAGAAAGATGGGGGGAAAAAGGAAGGGGGACTTGAATTAATAAAGGGATTCCAGAGTCAACCTATTAAGGGAGAGTTAAGGAGAAGGTGGGTATCTTGATGGACACATATCTGTGATCCTTTGCTTGTTATTTCTTAGTATTTGGATAGTTAGCTGCTCTAAAAATGTCAGGAGGCTATGACTTGGATAAAACTATGACCTGGCTGCACTCGGAGTATATTTCATCTTTCTGAAAAAAATGCTAGGGCAGCCAGTTCTCACAGAAGAATACAAAGATCAGAGGTGGACAAAATGCAAAGAGAGAAAATATCAGAATGATGAGTCATCATCTATTTTTGCTATTATTTATCATGGATAAGGAAATACAAGGGAAAATTGTAAAACATTGTCTCCAAAATGCTGGGGGAAACTATCTGGGTAGATGTGGCTTACGGAGATGGGGTGGGGAAGGAATAATCTTTGGTGCTGATTTGAATTGTCCCTTCAGCCTAACAAAAGGTCACCTTTCCTATCAATTTTCTTATAAAAGTTGAGGGATATTTTCCTACTTTTGAATTCTTCATGGAGACAGATGTCATCATCTTTGGAGCCCAAACTTTTGTTACATTGATTTTTTTAACAAAGCATTTTCTCTGGATTATAGGGGGGAAATGGTTTTGACCAAATGTATTTTTCCTTGTAGGTCCATTATCTCAGTAAATAAATTATCCTTTATTAATTGCCTCCTATGATGAGTAAAGGGCAGCCAGGTGCTGCAGTTAGACTGGTCTTGGAGTAGAAAGGACAGGAGTTCAAATCCAGTCTCAGACATTTGACACTTACTATCTGGATGACCTTGAGTAAGTCTTGTAACCCTGATTGCCTCACATCCAGGGCCATCTCCAGTCATCCTGATTCACATCTGGCCACTGGACCCAGATGGCTCTGGAGGAGAAAGTGAGGCTGGGGACTTAGCATAGTCCCCTCTTATTCAAATCCAATTCATGTACTTGTCATGGCGCCACCTCCCTGGAGTCATGATCTTCTTCAGGGACAAAGGACGAACATCATCTCATGGTCATGCTGAGCTCTTCACAAATATTATCATTCAATCCTCAGCAATAATTATTGTCCCCATTTTACAGCTGAAGAAACTAAGGTAACAATGAAATCACTTATATGAAGTCACACATTTAGTAAACATCAGAGATTGGATTTGAACTCAAACTCCACATCCCGTACACAGTGCAATCAGAAGGTCGTTATGAGGGACAGCAAGTAATAGAGAATTAATGAATTGTAGATTGCAGATGAGTAAAAGGAAGCAATGTCTGATATATCTGAATAGACAGGTTAGAATCAGATCTATTAAAGGCTTTAAATGACAATGAAAGAAGGCACTTAATTCTAGAGGCAATAGGGAAACATGGCAGCTTCTTGAGCAAAGGTGGGGAATGATCAGCTGTGGGCTTTAAGAATATAACTTTGGGGCAGCTAGGTGGTGCCATGGATGGAGCACCAGCGCTGGAGTCAGGAGGACCTGAATTCAAATCTGACCTTAGACAATAATTGCCCAGCTGTGTGACCCTGGGAAAGTCACTCAACCCCATTGCCTTAAATAAAAATAAAAAAAAGAATGTAACTTTGGAAGTTGCATGGTAAATGGTAAATGGATTTGACAGGGGAGACCTAAGGCAGGGAAATCAATTGGGAGGGTATTAGAATAGTCCAAATGATACATCCTGAACTAGACTGGTGACTGTATGAGTGGAGAGGAGATGGATGTAAGAGATGTTGTGAAGGTAGAAATGACAATATTTAGCAACTGATTGGATAAGGGACATGAAGGGAAGTTAGGAGCAAAAGGTAAGTTTGAGTGTGAGGAAAACAGTTGTATCCTACACAGAAACAGAAAAAGTAGTTCTGTGCCCAAAACTCAAGGCAGAGTAGGGGGTAGATAAAGACCCTTAGTCATCTGCAAAGAGCTAATAATTGACTTCTCAGTGTGTCATTCTCACATCTGGCATGCTCGTTCGTAGCCTTCTTTATTAAGGATCTCATACACCTTTGCTTCTACAGACAGATTCTGCATATAGACTTAATTGAATTAATGTAGTAGATGTACATTCCGTGGGCACAAATCTCTAGGGCAATAGAGCTTTCTTATCAAACATGAATCACCAGTTATACCATCCCTGAGGAAAGAGAGATACCTAATTACCTTGCCAAGGTTTCTCTCCAGTAACTCTAAAATAACAGAGGCAGTCTCAATGCAAAGCTAATGCACTGTATCTCCTTAGTAAGCTAGATTTGGTTTTAATCTCCTTTCCATCCCAAAGCCCTCCCCACCTCCAGCATTGATAGCAAGCTATGGAGTCCTTCCTGTCAGTGAGACTATTGCTTCAAAAGGTCACATGAGTATACCTGAGTATTTTGTTCTTTCTGTCCTTTACTGATCCTAGATCTTTCCCTCCTTCCCTCTCCCAAAGCCTCCTTGTCTCCATGGAAAAAATACTGGTGATGGATTGTGATGTTGATGCTTCCTCTCTTTTAAAAAGGACCAATGGCCAACATTCCTTTTCTTCGATACTTATGATGATGAGGGATTTCTGTAATGGGGGAATTCCAGAAGGTCATCCCTGGAAAGAGTTTGAAATCTAATTGAAAGCTGGGTCATTCTGATGTCATAGAAAATCATAGTATGAATATCTATTAGGTATCTTAAAGATTTGTTTCCCCAATCCTTTACTTTACAGATAAGGTTACTGAGAAACAGAATGGGAAATGACTTTCTGGCATGGATAGCTGTCACAACATGTAGAACCTAGGAGGCATTCAATATGTTTTTGGAATGGAAGGAAGGGAAGAAAGAATGAAGGAAGGAAGGAAGGAAGGAAGGAAGGAAGGAAGGAAGGAAGGAAGGAAGGAAGGAAGGAAGGAAAGAGAGAGGGAAGGAGGGAGGGAGGGAGGGAGGAAGGAATTTTATACCACCAATTATCACAAAAAAAGAGAAAGATACTTTTGAAGGAATGGGACATTAATGATTAATCACAATATAAACTTGAATTTGTTTTGAATTTGAAATTTGAATTGTTCATTGCTGCTTCTGTGTTCTCATCTTCTATCCCCTGCTAGTTTATAAACTTATGAGCTTATAAGGATGTAAGAATTTTCACATTTTAAGTTCTTCTCTTATTACTTGCAAAAATGCCTTCCAAGGACTAAAGTAATAGACCTATTTGAAACCTCTCCTTTGTACTAATTCTATTTCTATATTCTTTTTTATTCTTTTTTTGCAAGGCAATGGGGTTAAGTGACTTGACTGTGACAAGTGACTTGTCACACAGCTAGGTAATTATTAAATGTCTGAGGCTGTATTTGAACTCAGGTCCTCCTCACTCCAGGACAGGTGGTGCTTTATCCACTGCACCACCTAGCTGCCCCAATTTCTATAGAACTATTTTCTTCTCTATTTGCCTGTAAGCTCCCTGAGGGCAGGAACTGAGTCATTTATCTGTATAAGCATCAATGGACCCTGTCCTCATTTGTCCTCTGAAAAGCTATCTGCTGTACTAGGTACTTGAAGAGGCAAGACTCACTCCCTACAGTAGCTCACCAGCACCCTCCAATGTGTTTTGTTAGCTCAACCAAAGGGCAGAGCTCAAAGTAAAATGTCTTCAACAAGTAACAAAGCAAGACAAGGAACAAGAAAGATTCCCTAAACAAACAGTGGATGTATAGGTAGGTAGTTAGACGATAGATAGATAGATAGAGAGAGAGAGAGAGAGAGAGAGAGAGAGAGAGAGAGAGAGAGAGAGAGAGAGATGATATATAGCTATAGATGATATTGAGATAGAGATAGATGATATAGATTAGATATAGATATATAGATATAGGTAGAGATATAGGTAGAGGTAGAGGTAGAGATAGAGATATAGGAGATAGAGACAGAGATAGATATAGATAAAGACATAGAGCTAGAAATGAAATAAAGACAGAGATAGATATAGATAAATATATACATATACATATACATATACAGATATATACACACACACACACACACACACACACACACACACACTCCCATGGAGCACCACACACCAGTGGGGCAGGGGACATGAATGACTAGGGAATGTGCATGGAAGAATACATGTACAGGGAGCATGGCCAATCAGGGAACATGTCTTTATATGTAGGGCACCTATTTTGTCAGGGACAACACGTGGACATCACACATGTGTGTGTGGCACAATTCATCATCCTGAATCTGTAGGACCACTTCTGGCCTCAGGTGAGGTCTTCTCCCCTGATCTGGTGGAGTGATGCCCTGTCCTCTCCACTATACCATTTTCTCTGCTTGTTACCTTCTTTGCTACTACATACTCCATTATCACATCTATATGCATTAATCATTTGTTGTCATCTAACTACCATCAGAATGCTGCATAGTCCTAGTTCATGATAATATTTGACTATGTTCAATAAATTAATTTGTTTCCTTTTCCTTTCAAACTCAAGCAACTACCTTTCCCTATTCTCCTCTACCCAAGACTTTTCATCTCCTTTAATCCTAATCTTGTGCCTAATAAAGTTAGTATTTTATTTTCCCCTCCAGATTATTTTGAGAGTTGTTCAGATGACCAACTCTTCAGTAAATACAGCAAAAGTGAACTTATTGGTGGATAACAGAACAAAACCTCTCCTGATATTCTGAATGGGAGTGAATACCTATTCAAGGTGCTCTATTCTACTTATGTTTCTACTGTATTTTGCAATAGGCAATTTTTAAAATGTTTTATTTAAGGCAATGGGTTAAGTGACTTGCCCAAGGTCACACAGCTATGTAATTATTAAACAACAGAAGCTAAATTTGAACTCAGGTTCTCCTGACTCTAGGGTCAGTGCTTTATCCACTACGCCACCTACCTGCCCTCTTGCAATAGTAATATTTACTAAATACTAGATTTTTCTGAATGTAAAAGAATGGAACCCCAGTTCTTTGACACAGTAAAAAGAGCTGCTAGAAATATTTTCATATTTCTGGGTCATTTTTCTTTCTTTAATCTCTTTGGAATATATGACTGGTCTTGGTATTCCTGGGTCAAAAAAGCATAAACAGTTTGTTAATTTTTTAGGTCTAGTTCTAAAGTACTTTCCAGAATAGCTGGACCAGTTCAAAGCTCAACCAACAGTGCATTGGTATGTCTATTTTCCTGAAATCCTTCCAACATTTATCATGTTCCTTTTTTTGTCAAATTGTCAATTCATTGCGTATGAGGTGGGACCTCAGAGTTGCTGTTATTTGTATTTCTTTACTTAGTAGTGATTTAGAACATTTTTTCAAAAGACTATTGATAGCTTGGATTTTTTCCTTTGAAAACTGCTTGTTTATACATACTTTTTTTTGCCATTTGTCCTTTGAGGAATGGTTCTTGTTCTTATAAGCTTGAATTATTTATATATCTTGGAAGTAAGACTTTTATCAGAGAAAAATACTGGCAAATCACATTATTTAGGCAGAAAAGAAGAGAATTTTCATTTCAGTCACTTAAACCTCAGTTTCCTCATTTGTAAAATGTAAAAAATCTACCTCCCAGGGTTGTTGGGAGGGTCAAAGGAGATAAAAAAATTGTAAAGTCAGCTTTGACAGTGCTAATAAAAGCCTAGTGTGGGACTAGAAAACTGTTGGATGAGACTGTTGAAAGAAGACACATCTAGTGACTTTTCTGCTGTCACAACTGGAGTTCCTGTTTCATGTCAAGGCTTTGATTCTTCCTTCTCCCAGGTGGCCTCCAATGGGGTACAGAGAGTCATAACTGGTGTCCTTGAACCAAAAGAGACTTTCTTGGTCAGCACCAAATGGCATTGTGGGTGATAAGGAAGTTGCAACATTTCTCTATTCTGCAGCATCTTGCCCAAAGATGACTGCCTCATTGTCCCCTCTGTACTGAGAAAATAGCAAAGCTTTTCCCTAGATAAGCTGTCCTAAGAATTTATGTAGCACAATGCCACAGAATTTCACTTCTTCTGTTCATGATATCAAATCATTCCTTGTATTCCTGATAATCTCTGTCCCAGTCACTTTACCAGGTTTTCACATCCATTATGGGAGCCCAAGGTCTCCCACTACTTACAAGGCCATCCCCAGTCATCCTGATC
Source organism: Macrotis lagotis (assembly GCF_037893015.1). Classification (NCBI taxonomy): domain Eukaryota; kingdom Metazoa; phylum Chordata; class Mammalia; order Peramelemorphia; family Peramelidae; genus Macrotis; species Macrotis lagotis. The sequence goes on along the minus strand of NC_133663.1, from coordinate 31,162,813 downwards.
CATATCTGGTCACTGGACCCAGATGGCTCCAGAGGAGAGAGTGAGTCTGGGGACTTTGCAGAGCCCCCCTCACTTAAAACTAATTCACATCACCTTCCTGATGTTAAGGTCTTCTTTGAGAACGAAGGACAAACATTAAGGCTAGAGCAAAAGACCTAGAGTCAGAAAGACCAGAATTCAAATCCAATCTCAGAAATTTACTAGCTATGTGACCCTGAGTAAGTGACTTAACTTCTGTTTGCCTCAGTTTCCTCATTTATAAAATGTAAAAAAATCTATCTCCCAGGGTTGTTTGGGAGGGTCAACTGAGATAAAAAATTGTAAAGTACTTAAATTAATTCTTAGTTCACAGTAGGCACTAGATAAATATTTATGCCTCCCCTATCTTTGTTATACTCAAATGGTACCTTGCAAATTTGCCAATTTGCATTGGTCAGGCCAAATTTGGAGTGACGTATTCAACTCGGAGCATTACATTTTGGAAAGGAGGGTCAGCTAGGTGGCATCATGGATAGAGTACTACCCCCGGAGTCAGGGGAATCTGAGTTCAAATCCAGCCTCAGACACCTAATAATTATATAGCTGTGTGACCTTGGGCAAGTCACTTAAACCCATTACTTTGCAAAAAGAAATATTTTTAGAAAGGATATGGATCAACTAGGAAATGCCCAGTGAATAGTGCCACCGATGGTAAGGGACATAATGAAAATTAACTGAAGAGGCTGGGCTGGTGAAAACAGAGTAGGGATAGGGGAAAAGGCAGGGGTGTTGACTTGCCCAAAGTCACATCTATTAAGTGATAGAGTTGGGATTGGAATTCAGGTCCTCTACCTCAAACTTTAGTCTTCTTTCTTCTCTCTGTCCTCTAAGGTTACACAAGAAAGACCATTATATATCCTGCAGAATCGAAAGATGAGAAATTGGACTGAAAGTGATTTTTCAGTCATATTGTTGTAAGGATTTATCAATACTTTACTTCAATTAATGATGAAATTCTTCCATTCATGAGTAGGTGTGTTTTCCTGCACCAATTGACTGAATTAGATTCCATAGTCTCTCTATTGATTTTCTAATAAGGCAAATGATCAGGTACAGGCAGGAGAGCCTTCAGTGTCTCAGTTTTCATGTGCCTGACCTTGGGTCACATGTTATTAGATAAAATATGGATCTTCTATTAGAGTCTGTTGGATCAAAAGGAATTCTGACTCTGGTTCTTACACTTGCTGACTGTGTGACCTTGGGCGACTCACTTCTCTTGTTTTGGTTTCAATTTCCTTTGTAAAAATAAAAGACTGAATGAGATGACCTCTGGGCCATCTCTATGAGGCTATGGCTTTCCAGCTATAACTGCTTCAGCACCAGTAGGATGGAAATGAACCCTTCAGGGGCAGGATTGGTTTCATCTTTTCCCTGTTTCCCCAGTTTCTACTCTAGTGTCTGGCACCTGGGAGCTAATTAATAATTTTTTTTTTCATTCTAATCAAACCCAGCTGTAATAGGGGCTGAACTTCAGGGTATCGAGTTTGTGTTGTCTTCTTATTCTCTGGGACCCCTTTTGATGTTTTCTGGGCAAAGATCTCAGAGTGGTTTGCCATTTCATTCTTCAGCTCACTTCATAGATGAGGAGACTGAGAAAACCAGAGAGAAATGACTTGCCCACAGTCACACAGTCAGGCAGCATGTGAGGCCAGATCTGAACTTGTCTTCCTGACTCAAGTGTTCTGCCCACTGAACCGTCCAAGTGCCTCATTGTCTTCCTTTAACGGGGGGAAAACAGTGAATGCAAGATTTCCCTCTAGGACTTTGAGTCAATCTCAATTTGACAACCATGAAAATGTGAAGGCCAGTGGGTCAAGCATGGGCACGCTGCAATCTCATGAACAACAATGAATTATAAATGAATAGTCATGATTCCTTTGGAAAGTATTGATACATTTATGATATGACTGTGCTGTTGTCCATGTACTTTTTTTAGGTTTTTTAGGGGGTTTTTTTGGCAAGGCAATGGGGTTAAGTGGCTTGCCACAGGCTACACAGCTAGGTAATTATTAAGTGTCTGAGGCTGGATTTGAACTCAGGTACTCCTGACTCCAGGGTCGGTGCTCTATCCATTTTGCCACCTAGCTACTTCTCCCCCAAGCTTTAAAATCTGAATTTAGACATCTGAAGTCATTACTTGTTTTGTTCCCTATGAACTTCTGGATATTGAGACATCCAAAATGATCTTTCTTCATTGAAGCTACTTTCTATGGTATAAATTTTGATGAAAATAGGCATTTTTCTCACCTATCCCTCCTTCCATTTCAAGTCATTTTGATTAGAAGCACAGAGCTAAAACTGAATATATCTTCAACATCCTTATAGGGTGCACTTCATCTCTGATCAGGAACCGTTCTTCTGTCCTCACCCTACTTCCCCAGTTTAGAAAGCTAAATTTCTTTTGGAGATCCTATTTTCTTAAGAAGCCATTTTCTTAAGAAACCATTTAATTCCCCAAATCAACTTTCTCTCCTTAATCCTTTTATGATAAAAAGCAGTGATGGGGGCCCTATGTTTCCAAGGTCTTCAGCTTAGTGCCTCAGGTTCATAATGATGAACTAAAGTTGAATGGGATCCTTTGCCACAGGACTATGACAAAACAGCCAACAATGTTGGGGCTTTTGGTCCTTTATTCTTGAAGAAGACCATGACATCAGGGAGGTGATACCATGGCATGCATGTGAATTGGATTGGAGTGAGGGGGGGGCTGTACTGTCACCAGCCTCACTTTCTCCTCCAGGGTCATCTGGGTCCAGTGGCCAGATATGAACCAGGATGACTGGACAAGGTCCTGGATGTGAGGCAGAGTTAAGTGACTTGCCCAAGATCACACAGCTAGAGTCAAGTGTCTGAGGCTGGCCAGATTTGAACTCCTGTCCCCCTGGCTCCAAGGCCAGTGCTCTGTCCATTATACCACCTAGCTGCCCCAGTGAACTATGTTTAGGGAGGAAACAGAAGTGCCCTGGATCCAAGTTTACCAGAAATTAAAGCAATTTGAAAATCAATTTAACTATTTAAAATAAGGGAAGTAAATAAAGTGACCCAGTGGATCAAAGAACTATCATAAGAATCTGATGTAAAAATATCACCATCCTCACATTTACTGAGTAACTGAGTTCCACATTTCATGTGTTTTCCTTGAGACTGGATTTCACTCTGATGAGACAAGCTTGTCTGCTATTCAACTGATGCTCCATGGGGGATCTCAGCCTTGCTACTTACAGGCCTTAGGGGGTGGGTCATGAAACCTCTAAATGAGATCAGGGTTCAAACAACCAGCATTTTGAAAAGGAATCAGTCAAAGCATTTTGCTTTTCCCAGTGGAAGGTTAGGCCTCACACTAAGAACAGATCCATGGACTAACTTGAAAGGGTTTATAAATTTTTAGCATCCCACCAATGTCTTCTTTCTCCACAGGGACTGCCCTTGACCCAAGGGTTTATTCTTTCTTCTTTTACAACTAGTTCTTTATCTGACAAATGAGGCAGTCGATATGGTCTGTTTATATGTTCTCCTTTTGCCATTGAATGAGTAAAACTATCATGTCTAAGGGGCGGCTAGGTGGTGCAGTGGATAGAGCACCAGCCCTGGAGGTAGGAGGACCTAAGTTCAAATCTGACTTCAGAAACTTAATAATGACCTAGATGTGTGGCCTTGGGCAAGTCACTTAACCCCATTTGCCTTGCAAAAACCTAAAACATACTAAAACAAAAAACCTATCATGTCTAAGTTTGCTATTTTAGTCAGCCCTTCTTGACTTCCAGGTCCTCCCTCTCATCTTTTGGTATTCATCCCAAGACCCTTCTCCTTCCTTCCCTGAATATGCTAACTCCCACATATACTTACCAATCTCTCACTCTTCTTACCACCCTGTCTCACACCAAGGATTCCTGATCCCATACTTCCTCACATTTCAGTTTCACTTAAGTCCCCACACTTATTTCTCGATGTGGGAATATTACAGGATCATAGATCTGAAAGACCTCTTGGTCCCTACACTTTAATTGTTCGGGGGGAGGCAGGGGAAGAAGATCCTAGATAAGAAGGTAGAAGGAACTTTGAGATAGGCGACTAGTCCAAATTGCTTCTTCTACATTAAAGTTAACTAAGGCTCAGAGAGTCTGTGACATCCCCCAAACTGCCTGCCCCCTCTCCATCTTATCAGTTAATGCTTTGACTATTGCAATTTTGATGGCTTTCCCTTCCTCAAGTCTCTCTACTGCAGCCCATCTATCTTCCACCCAACTGCCAATTCTTAAAGTCCATCTGATGATGCCATCCCTCCCCTGTTTAATAATGACTCTCCATTAAATGCAAGATAAAATAGAAAATCCTCCACTTAGCATCCAAAGCCCTTCTCAGTTTGGCCCCCTCCTACCTTTTCAGTCTTCTTATATTTGATTCTCTCTGGCATGTTCTGTGAGACAATGAGATTTGGACATTCCCACAATAAGATAAAATGGTGCCACTTAATGTAAGCTTGTTTCCTTCAAGGTTGGAGTCCTTAAGCAAATCTAATCTTTGAAATTTGATTACCTGCATTTCAATATAATTGGTTTCCTTCTCAATAGAACTTTCCTTGTAATCTGATGTATTTTATTCTATCCACATAAAAACATGATTCTGAGAAGAATCCCTAGTTTTCACCAGCCCACCGAAAGGGGTCTAGGTTACAAAAAAGTCTAAAACCCCTGATCTGATATCAGATTAAGGATTACAGTAACAAGCTGAAGACAAAATAAAGAGTTCATGTATCCTTAACACTTACATGGTATTTTAACCTGATAGGAATCTTAGAGATTACCCATTCCACCCTCATTTGACTAAGAAACTGAGCCCCAGGAAGGTTGCCCAAGGTCAAAGCGCCAGATCAGAGATTCTAGCCCACATCCTTTGATTCCAAGGCTGGGGTTCTTCCCACCAAAAGAGAAAGCTTTGCTTACAAGTTCCTACGAGCAGAAGGGGCCCAGTGATCTCCCATTCACACTTCCTCCTCCTCCTCCTCCTACTGGTAACCAGCTTGTACAAAGACTAAAGGAAGCGGCTTCTTCATTGAGTGTAGAAAGCATTTGATTTATAGGCAGAAAAATAAATAATGGAAATTCATTGACTCTAGGAGAGATGACTAAAAAGGTTCAGGGTCTAGCAAAGCTTCTTTGTGTTTCAGAGATGAGCCTAGAATGAACAGACTAATTTATGAAGTCTTTAAAAAATAACTCACAAAGGGAAAGCAGGAGGTGGGGGAGATGGTAGGGAATATTAACTAGCTTTTGTTTTGTTTTTTTTCCCCTGAAAATTTATATGAAAATGGAGATGGTTGAAGCCATGGATGAGAACTATCAGCCCTGGGGATTTCCTGCATGTTTGCTACCTCCGCTCCTATTTGGAAGAGAGGGAGATATTGTCAATAAATTATTACAAGAGGGAAACATAACCAATAATGTGAGAATCTCAATAGATCTTTCCTATACTGAGGGTATTTGGAAAAAAGGAGGAAATACTCTTGCTGCTTGGGCAGCTGTCCAGGGACTATATTTAGGAAGACTTGTATCCAAATCCTGTCACTTTACCTTCTGAGCCTCCATGTTCTTATCTGCAAAATGGGGATGATTAAAAACACCTATCTCACAAGGTTGAAAGGAGACTCATGTTAAATGAATTAATGTGTATAAGCTACTTTGCAAACTCAATTGTGTTCCCTGATGGTTAGCTATCATTATAATATCATGCCTGACTTCATGGTCCTGGAGCCAAATTTCCTCATCTATAAGATAATATGCCTCCTCATCAATCTGATAGGGTTATTGTGAAGGTCAACTATCATAATGGATGTGAGTCACGCTGCAAACTTTAGAGTGTTAACTTTCAATTATTAGGATGAAATAAGTTTAGAGAGACAATGGAATGAGCACTGGCACGAAGTCAGGGGATTTGAGTTCAAATCTCTCTACTGAACTACCATTGACACTTGGACAAACCACTTAATTTCTGCCTCAGTTTCTTCATCTGTAAAATGAGGATGAGGAAGCTAAGTGATGCCATAGAGCATAGAGCTTGAGATTTGAATCAGGAACACTAATTTTCCTAAGTTCAAATCCAGTATCACTTACTAGCTGTGTGAATCTGAGCAAGTCACTTAACCCTATTTGCCTCAGTTTCCTCATTGGTCTAATGAACTGGAGAAGGAAATGGTATGCCACTCCAGTGTCTCCGACAAATGGAGACACAAAGAGTTGGACTGATTGAAAAATGACTGAACAACAAAAAAGAAGTATAATACCACCTACCTCCCAGAATTGTTGTGAAGATCAAATGAGATTCAATATGTGAAACATTGTACAGTCCTTTAGGGTCTAGCTACTTAATGTCCCTTTGCCTCAGTTTCCTCATCTGTCAAACAAAAGGGTTCCAAAAGATTTTTTTAAAGTGTTTTAAGACTTACTGTTGAAGTCAGATGAGAAGCCCAACCCTGAACTTATCAAAGTATGAAAAAGGGCATCATTATTATCATCATCATCACATTGGGTCTCATTCAGCTCCATTCAGGAGAAGGAAGGAGGAAAGATTGAGACTATATAAGAAGGCCTGGGGTCTTGGGTACTCCTAATGGGCCTCATTTTCTTCATGTCAAAAGTCTCTAAGGTCCCTTCTGGCTCTAGCATTCTTTGGATTTATTCCTTTCAGTGGATTAATTAAGAAGAATCCATTAAAGGACCATTATGACTCTCCCATTCTGACCTAGGGAGAACAAAAACAAAGACAAAAATGAAACTGTCCCTACCCTTGGAAAGCTTATACCTTAATGGGGAAAACAGCTTATACCTTTGAAAGTATATTACAGGGGGAGCTAGGTGGCTTGGTGGATAGAACACCGGCCTTGGAGTCAGGAGGACCTGAGTTCAAATTTGACCTCAGACACTTAATAATTACCTAGCTGTGTGGCCTTGGGCAAGCCACTTAACCCCATTGCCTTACCAAAAAAAAGTATATTTCAAGGGGAAGCTAGGTGGTGCAGTGGCACTGGCTCTGGAGTCAGGAGGACCTGAGTTCAAACTTCACCTCAGACACTTAATATTGACTTAAGTGTGTCACCTTGGGCAAGTCACTTAACCCCAATGCCCTGCCCCCCCAAAAGTATATAAGAATATACATAATAAGGTAAGTAGTGGCAAATGGGAAATCAGTAAGCAGCAGAGGTGTTTGAACAATAGCTCCATGATATCACAGAAATCTAAGTGTAAAGCTAACCTTGGCCTTCTTTATAAAACTGGGCAAGCCTCTTAACTGCTTTCTTTCTCAGTTTCCTTCTCTATAAAATGGAAATAATAACAGCACTTTTCCCCCAAATTGTTGTGAGGGTACATGGGATAATATTTAGAAAGTGATTTGCAAGCTTTAAACCACCATATTTTTGTTATTAACCTCGGGACTGTGAACTTGCTTTTTAAACTATTTTGAAATTTCCACATTAGCCATGCAACATGCATTTATGAAATCCCTTTTGTATGCAGAGAAAAAAATTCTGAGGAGAGACAAAATTTAGGTGGTGGTAATAATAAGAATAAGAATATTAGAAAATCTACAATGACTACAGAATGAATATTGGAATATATTTGAAAAATAAACTATTTTGATAACTGCATTATAATATATATCATATAATTATATATAAAATAATATATCCTTATATATATATTTATAATATATAACATAATATAGCATAACTTAACATAATATAATACATATAATATAACATAAATTATATAATATAATGCAATATAATAAATATAGTATAACACAATATAACAATATAATATAATATAATTAATATAATTGGTTTCTTTGGTAAATTGATGTGTCCTATACATTTATAGAAACATTCTGAGATGGGGATCCATAGACTTTGTCAGATTACTGTGTCCATAGGCTTTGCCTTATATGAAAATAGTTAAGAAGCCCTCCTACAGCCAATGGTATTTGAACTAAGTTTTGAAGGAAAGCAAGAAATCCAAGCAGTGGTGAGGAGGGAGAGCCTATCGGGAATGGGGAACTGTTAGTGCAAAAACCCAGAGATAGGAGATGGAGGGAAGTGATAAATAATGAGACTGGAAAGGTAGTTTGGGAGTAGGTTGAGAGGGGCTTTAATTGCCAGACAAGGACATCTTTCTGTGAGGTATCAAGGAAACATAAAACTATTGAGAGTTTGGTCCCAGGGTGGCTAGGTGGCACAGTGGATAGAGCACCAGCCCTGGAGTCAGGAGTGCCTGGGTTCAAATCCGGCCTCAGACACTTAATAATTACCCAGCTGTGTGGCCTTGGGCAAGCCACTTAACCCCATTTGCCTTGAAAAAAAAAAGAGTTTGGTCCCTCTACTGTCTCCTTAGAGGACCCTCAGATTGCCTTTCCAGAGCCACCAGGAGCGTATGAAAAACAGCAAATTCCAAGTTGGGCCTGTGGTTATACAATGAAGGAAGTGTTGTTTACTTTTTGTCCACTAAGTGGCACTGAGAATCCTCCCACCAAGACTCTAGAAGGTCAGAACCTTCCAATGATCTTTCCAATCAAAATTCCTTTGGAATAAATTAAGACAGATATCTCAAGAAAAGACATTACTCTGATCTATGGGAGATAGGAAAGGTGCCCAAGAAGGAGAATATCTCCTGGACACAGGATAGATTCATTCATTCATTCAATAAACAGTTATTAAGTAGCTACTACTGTGCTAAATGTTGCTAAGATATTTATTGGACAACACTGATAAGAGGCAAGAAACTATGATAAACACTGAAAAGAAATGCAAAGATAAAATAGATGGGTTCTGGCCCTCATCAATTAACCAGTTACCAAGTGTTTCTTATGAACTTTACTAATCAAGTAATTTCAGCACAAGGACCTCTTTTTAGCTCTGCCATCTTGGGAAAATTTATTAATCTCTCTCAGCCTCAATTTCCTCATCTGTAAAAGGTGCATAGCTGTTTGTATGTGGTTGCCCCCATTAGATGCTGAGCTCCTTGAGAGTAGGGTCTACATTTTTTTTTGGTGTTTCTGTGTAACCCCAGCTCATAGCACAGTGCTTGATTCATAGTAGGGGTTTATTGATTGACTAACTGAACTCATTTCAAGTTTCTTTCTATGACTCACACAAATGTTCTAAAAGGGAGATCCAAACACTGTCCTGCCTCATGGACTGGATACATGTCTGAAGAGGCAGAATTAGAACTATTTGGTCCTTTTCTGATTGCATCAATGACAAGATTGATTATTTTTATAGCATTATACAATTGATAAAAATCTTCATATCAATTGTGTAAAGGAGGAAATGCAGGAGTGACTATCTCCAATTTATAGATGAGGGAACCGGGGATCCACAAGGTGAATTAAGCAATAAGCATTTTTTGAGTGCCTACTATTTTCCAGACACTGCTGAAAAATCACTGTCCTCAAATCCCTGCTTACATTTCAAGAAATAATAGGCCTGCATAAATAGGTACGTATAAAATATTATTGCTGTTGGTCAGTCTTTGTGATCTGGGGGTTTTCTTTAGCAAAGTTACTAGAGTGGTTTGCCATTTCCTTTTCCATATCATTTTACAGATGAGCAAAGTGAGGCAAATAGAGTTAAGCGACTTGTCCAGGGTCACACAGCTAGTACTTAAGGCTGGATCTGAACTCAGGAAGGTGAGTCTTCCATACTCTAGGTTTGACATATCGTCACATACCCAGAGACTAAATGTTGCCCAGGATTGCATGACTGAGTGTCAGAAGCTAGATTCAAATACAGCTCTTTCCAAGTAATCCTCTGATGTCATTACTTAAGTACTGAAAGGAAACAGAAGAGCTAAGAGGTATGTAATCATTCTTTAAGGTTACAAAGCAGTTAGCATAAATTTTCTCATTTGATTCTCATAACTTTGGGATACCACTGGCCAAATTTTAGAGGTGAGACAGGTGAGGCTCAGAGAGAAACAAAAGGCTAGTGCCCAAAGTTCCAAAACTAATGAGTAAGAGAAGTAGGTAATAAAGCTCAAAGCAAACCCTTTGTCTCTAAGTTCAAGTTTTTCTCCATTGTCCCGTGATGCCAATGATTCAGAGCTCTTGCAGCCTACATGATGGGAGAACAAACCATGCTGCCAACTCAACTGCTGTTTGAGCTGTTCTAATAGGCGTTGGCTTCTGCCATACTAAAATGGAACTCTTTATGAAGTTGTCTGCTCTCACACTGATCTCCAGACATGGGTTGTGAACCACAAATGAGTCAACAATGCTCGTTGGGAGCCTTTGTACAGAGCCACGAGGAGGACAATCAGGAAGATATCATCAAAACTATCATTGATATCACTTAACAGAGTGTAATTTATATGCATTATTTTATTGAATCCTCACAGTAGCTCTGTGAAGTAGGTATAATTTCTACCACCCCCATTTTTACAGATGGGGAAACTGAGAGTCAAGAGGATTAAATGATTGGTTCAGAGTCACGCAGTCAATAACTATCTGAGACAGTCTTCAAACTTGCAGACGCGAAGCTCAGCTCATTATGCCCTACACCATGCTGCTAGGATGCTCCTTGAGGCATTTACAATTCATTTTTAGAAGATGTGAAAAGAAATTATGAAAACTTGAAAAGCAAAACAAAAAAAACTGTTTATTTATTTATTAAACTTACCTGTTGTTTTCCTCATTGGAATGTGAACTCCCTGAGAATAAGGATAATTTTTATTTTTCTTTGTCTCCCCCCAAAATCCATAGTAAGTGCTTGAAGTATTTTTTGGATTGATTGATGCATGATTAAAAGTGGCGTTGGTCTTGGCAAGGATTAGAATCTGATAATAGTGGTTGTTCAGTAAAACTTATCAGTAGAGCCAGGAGGAACTGAAGCTGGCCAGGGAAGTTAAGGGCTGAATTGATTCTAGAAAAAAGTGAATCCAGTGAAGGGATGGCAAAGTCCTACCTTCTCATCTCCTTTATACTCCTGAATTTTTTTTTCACTCTCTTTAAAATCTATCCTTTCACCAGATTCCCAGAATCCTTAAGTGGGGGGGGGCCCTCTAAGTAAATGACAACCTCTTCAAGACTCACTCTTTTCATCTGTACACTGAGACAGGTCTCTGAAGATTTCAGTGGTCTCTGATGACAAGGGTCTCATCCTCTAGTCCAGAAATTTCTGAAAGAAAATCAGGAAGAACTCAGAAATCATCAAGGAGGAAGCTGCCACTGACCCCGCAACACACTGCCATTATTTCTGGGACTTTGGGCCCATGTAATGCCTATAGACCTTGAGCAGCTCGAGATGGGTACAGGTCACTGTCCCAGACTCTCCCCAAGAGGACCCTCAGCCCAAGTGACATTCAAGGAGAGTGATTCAGGTAGCCAGATCCTCCATGGTGCTACCAGCCAGAGGTCTTATCTTACTGTCTTGTTCCCTTTCCAACGAGCAATTCAAGACCATTTTAGGAAAACTGGACCAGAACCATACAGAAACATTTTGCCTAATAGTTTGATTATTAGTAGCCTCAGCTACAGAAAATGTCTTGAAGTCCCTGTCAGGGTTACTGATGATAGTAAGAACAGATGGGTGGCATGGGAGATAGAAATCTGGGCCTAAAGTCCAGAAGTCATGAGTTCAAATTTGCCTTCAGACTAGCTATGTGGCCCTAAACAAATCATTTAATCTCTGTCTGCCTCAGTTTCCTTAACCTTAAAATGGAGATAATAATAGTACCTACCACATAGGCTATGAGAATAAAATGAGATAGTATTTGTACTCTTTTTTTTAAGGTTTTTTTTTTTTGCAAGGCAATAGGGTTAAGTGGCTTGCCCAAGGCCACATAGCTAGGTAATTATCAAGTGTCTGAGGCTGGATTTGAACTCAGGTACTCCTGACTCCAGGGCTGGTGCCCTATCCACTGCACCACCCAGCCGCCCCTTAGATAATATTTGTAAGATGCTTTTTCCCTTCCCCTCCTTCATAGATCCATCAGACTGTAGACTCCTTGAGGGTAGGGACTATCTTTTGCCTTTCTTTGAATCTGGCTCAAAATAGGGGCTTCCCAAATGCTTATTGTCCAATTTGAATGTAGTAAGTAATCTACAGAACCAAATCCATATGCTCAAATGCTCTATATGATGCATAGGGTCAGCAGCTTAGAGAATGACCCCCTCCCAAGAATATTCTCATTTGAAAAGAGGTCTAGATTGAGAGAAAGATCCCAAACATTGGCCAATAGGATAATTGGGATTATGTTTGCTATCCGGGCATTTTTGCACATCTTAAGAGGTAGAGAAATGAGACCTATTATGAGGATAGGAGCCATTTGTCACTTTGGTTTGGGTAGAGATGATTCCAGCTTCCCTCCCCTTGAAATGAGCAGCAGGTTGGTGGAAGTATTAAAACTGGCAAGAGATTGGGTTGCAGCCCCCTTCCCTCCTCGCCCCTGTCACCCCCATCTCCTGCAGGGTCAGGAATTTCTGTTGAGAACAAACACCTCATCTGAATTCCAGACCTTCCTTTTACAAGATGAAAACTCTTCTGAGGGAGAGGAATGACTAGCAGCTCTTCAAACATGCGGATCCTGGTAGTTCTGATAAGAGCCTTGTGGGTGTTCCACACTTTTTAGTTGATGGCCACCACCACCCTCCAGATTAGATGGCAGAATTCAAAGTCAGACTTGAAGCCTCATTCCAAAGAGTGAAAGATCACATTTCATCCATATTGGAGAGAGTAAATGGACCATGTTTCCCATGGAGATGACCCCTCAGGGGACGACTCAATCGTTTGGCTGTGGTAACATTAAAAAGTGAAACTTTTTTCTGTCTCAGAGATTATTTATCCCACCATTGACTGAATGGATCAGCAATGAATTTGTGCATTGGAATTAGGTTCCCAGAACCTTGCTTAGGTTTTCCCAGTTCTTAGGATCACAGATTGAAAAGTGGAAGGAGCTTCAGAAAACAGCAATTCCAATTCCTTCCATTCTACAATTGAGACAACGTGGCTAGAGTTAAAAAAAAAAGGTTAAATGATTTGACCCAGGTCACCCCTCAAATCTACAGCACTCTGGACCCCCATTACATGTGGACATACTGAAAGCTAAATCAAGTTTGAGGCCCCCAGTAAGTCAACACCCTTGAAAATCATTGTTTACAAGCCCCCACTAATAGGTCTACTTTTATCAGCCATCCTCAGAGCATAAATTAATTAGAAATGAAAATCAAACACCATAGCCATTTAAATGGTGAGAAAATAATTCCTTCATGTACATCTTCCATAAATTACTCCAACACCAGTGAAGATATGGGTATACACACAAAGAATACATATGATGATGATGATGAAGATGAAGAAACATGCATGGGGGACATATGTGGCTAGAGTGCCATATGTGCCTAAGACAATTTACAACTCCAATGTTACAGAGTCACTGTTATTCTCTATGATTCATCATGCTGCTCTCCCCATGTGTTGACTTTTACTGTGCCAGGATGCCTATCTGTCTGTCTGTCTTTGTCTCTGACTGTCTGTCTTATCTCTATGTTGATCTGTCTCTCTTTGTGTGTCTATCTGACTCTCTGTTTCTATCTCTGTCTCTCTCTCCTGGGTGTCTCCATGGATCTTGTGGTCAATGTGCTGCCCTGTTGGTCTTCAGGGCCATTTGCCCCTTTCTGTTGTCTTCGGCTGAATAAATCGATTTCATCATTAATTTTTAGTACACAAAGAAAGATAATAACCATTATCTACTCTTGTGGTCTCTCTTCTCTGTATACCATCTCAAGATCCCTGGTCTAAGTCAATCATCTGACTTGGAGGAAGGAGTTTCCTATTAATTCCTATTAAATCTCTGGTTGTTCATCTGAATCCTACAAGTAAATTTTAGAGTTTTCACCCAACAGGAGCTGTGTGGAGTGACTAGAATCCCCTTAGTACCCATATCCATGACTTGACAAGTCAATAAATGTGTAGGAAAGAGCAAAAGAACTAGGAAAAATAGAGAAAAAAACCCTTTCCACATATCATGCAATTGTTTTACTCACAAAATCAATGACTTTTGTTTATTATCAATTCAAACTTAACTGATCTCTGGACATTATTATTTTTGAATCATTCCTATTGGAATTTAATCCTATATTGTGTGTTGTCCCTTATCTCTTTCATGTTCGTATGTTTTCTCTCCTAATGACTTGAGGACAAGGACCATGTATGAAACTTCTTTGAATTTTTCTTGGCACTTTCCACACTTCATGTATCTGTACAGGAACTAAACTGCCCATTATTGAACAAAAAGAACTTAGGCCTTCACTTTTCCTTTTCAGATACTTGAAAACTATGACTGTGGACAAGTCACTAAACTTCTCTGTGCCTCAGTTTTTTCATCTGTCAAATGAGGGTACTGGACTCAATGGGCTCTAGAATACCTCCTAGCTCTAAATTTATGATTCTATGATCTTAATTTAAAGACCACAAGAAAATCTGTGTCACGCTTATGAGTTACTCAATCTGATGGCTTTTCCTATGCTTGGGGATTTCAACTTGCCAAATGCACAAGGTTGAGTCACTAACACAGAGTAATCATTTTTCTTTAGTTCAAAAATCATAAGATGCTAGATTGCTGAACATATTACAGTCTCCCATGCCATGATTTGCATTTCAGCGCCACTATTAAATATTCTGTTCCCAAAGAACAACTCCAGGAGAATATTACTCAAACCCATGCTGCAGAAGAAGGGAGGAAATTTGGAAGTAAACCAAAAGAGGAAACAAACGTCATATGGAATTTGCTGCATCACCCAGCAATGGAGGCATAATTGGGTGACTGTTTCTCATATTCATTAGTCCAATCAGATCAAATAGCAACTCTGCCAAGAATTAGAGCTAATGTTTCAGCACAGGAGTCAGACTTTGGATGAATCCTCTTAGGATTCAGCATTAAACCCTTTGCATATTAAGAATGTCCAGCTGAAATAGTCATCTGAGCAATTCCTATTTGTCCAAATTTACTTGCAAATCCATCTTAGGCAGGGCTACTGTTTTACTGGATTCCCACTGAATAAAAATATTCCATGGGGAAGGTTTGATTTCCCTTTCTGAGACTTGTTCTCTCATCCACCCACCTTGGTATTGTTTTCTATAGTCTACCCTTTCATTGTCAGCAAAATATTCCAAAGCTTTATCATTTCACATCTGCTAGCACTGACAGAGAGTTGTTTGCGAAGAAACGTGGGTATTGTCAACTCAACCAGGTGGAGCTGGGAACTTTAGTTCCGTGGTCCAGCTAATGAGAAATGGGCAGAGGGCAGGTATAGTGATGGAGGATAATTTGTTATTTATAGGTAGATGATTATAAGCTCTTAATAAATGCTTACTGTTTGGTGTTATAATTGAAAGTTAAAGCCAAGGAAGTCTCAGCTCTGGGAATGGTGAAATGAGCTAAATTCCTGGATAACAGCAAGGAACCAGGTGATTGGATAGGGTTGCCACAGAATATGACCTGCATGACCAGTAGGAAGCAAATTAGTAGGGGGAGGATGAGGTATATATATAGAACAAAATATGGAAACTCTCCAATGATAGCAAGTTCTACTGATGGAATCTCTGTCAAGTATACCCAATCTCACTCCTCAAGAGGACCCTTTAGGGGCCCATGTATCTCAAAGATTATACATTATAATCAGACTGGATTTATACCAAGAAAGTGGGATTGGTTCAAGGGCTAGGAAAATTGCAATACAATTGACCACAGAAATAACAAGAACCACAAAAGTCATACAAAAATATCAATAGATACAGAAAAGACTTTTGACAAGATACAATGCTCATTCCTATTAAAAATACTAGAAAGCATAGGAATAAGTAGATTTTTTCCTTAATTGATAAGTAATAACTTTTTAAAACTAATAGCCAAAATTATCTACAATGAGCATAAATTAGAAGCCTTTCTAATAAGATCATGGATAAAGATTTCTATTAACACCAATGCTATTTGATATAGTGCTAGAAATTCTAGCTATTATAATAAAACAAGAAAAGAAAAATGAGGGGAAAAAAGCTAGGCAAAGAGGACACCAAATTATTGCTTTTTACAGTTTGATATGATGGTTTACTTGGAGAATCCTAGAAAGGCAACATTAAGTCCATTTTTATGACATGTGTGTATGGAGGTGTGGGTTGAGAGGGCAATGTTAAAATTCCATTAACGTAATATCTTCAACTTTCTTGCCCTCCAAAGATCTATGAACATGAAGGCTGATAATGTTTTGGGACCAAATAAAGAGCTTTCTATAGCCATGATCTTTCCTTCCCACCATGCCCATAGGATCCCAGAACAGGTCCTGGAGTCAGTATAAGGCTCCCAGAAATAGATAATATGTAGACAACTTCAGTTCTATCTTTTGGGGGAGGGGTTGAAAGGCAATAACATTAAGTGACTTGCCCAAGGTCACATAACTAGGTAATTATTTAAGTGTCTGAGGTTGGATTTGAACTCAAGTCCTCCTGACTGCAGGGCTGGTGCTCTATCCCCTATGCTACCTAGCTGCCCCTCAGTTCTCTTTTAACTGTCTTCCCTGCCTCCAATATCTTCCGACCTCAACCTCACACATCACTACCATATCAATCTTCCCAAGATACTAATTTCACCATGTTACTCTGCTATTCAAAAACCTTCGACATCTCTCTAGCGACTTCAGAACCAAGTCTAGAATCAACTCCACAGGTGGACATTCTTTTCAAACATTTTCTGCTGCGTCCTCAGACAAACCCATGGTTTTAGACAAAGTATGTTCCTAGATTTAAGACATTGCTCACGCTAGTCTTCCTACTTGGAATTCCTCCCTCTCCGATTGCCTGAATCCTTTGAAATTCAGTCTTCTGGGGCAGCTAGGTGGCACAGTGGATACAGCACCGGCCCTAGAGTCTGGAGTACCTGAGTTCGAATCTGACCTCAGATACTTAATAATTACCTAGTTGCGTGGCCTTGGGCAAGCCACTGAACCCCATTGCCTTGCAAAAACCTTTCTAAAAAAAGAAACTCAGACTTCTGAGAAACCTCCCATGATTTGCTCAGAGCAGAGTGACTTTCCCCTCTTCTACTCTCTTGTAGATCTTTTCCCCTTTACTATCACTTAGATGCATTTATCACACACTTCTCCATACTTTTAGCTCATGTGCTGTCTTCCCACCTAAAGGATAAACTCCTTTTCAAGAGCACAGAGGGCAGCAGAGGCAGTCAGTCAACAAACATGTACTAAGCTCTCTTGCATCTTTGTCTTCCTCAAATGGCTTAGCATAGTGTTGACCTAAAGTACTGTGGGTGCTCAATTAAGAATGAATAATTTATCAGTTAAGATACTCAAGGGAATCCTAATCCCAAAGTAAGCAAAGTATATAAATATAGAAATACTTTGCTTACTTTGGGGTTAATATATATGTGTCTGTATGTATATAGACTATGGAATGGGTGGGGGGAACAAATAGAGGTTATCATAATCTTTTTAAATAACTACTTTATGGAATTATATGCAGGAGCGATAAAATTATGCATACCCTTTGGTACAACAATACCACTACTAGAGTTATATCCCAAAGAGATAACAAAAAAGGGCAAAAAAGCTTACATATATAAAAATATTTTAGCAGCTCTTTTTGTAGTAGCAAAGAATTGGAATTCAAAGAGATGCCTATCAGTTGGGGAATGACTGAATGATTTGTGGTATATGAATGTGATGGAACACAATAGTTCCATAAGAAACCATAAGGGATGAGGACAGCTAGATGGCACAGTGGATAGAGCACTGGAGTCAGGAAGACCTGAGTTCAAATTCAATCTCAGACATTTAATACTTGCTTAGTTGTGTGACCTTGGGCAAGTCACTTAACCTCATTTACAAAAAAATAAAACAAGCAAACAAACATAACAGATGGGACTACAGAATAGCATGAAAAGACTTGCAGGAATTGATGTTGAATGAAGTGAGAAGAAGCAGAAGAACATTATATACACTAACAGCAACATTGGGTGATGATCAACTAAGATGGACTTGATCATTTCTACAGTACAATAATCAAAGACAATTCTAAAAGACTTGTGATGGAGAATACCATCCATAACCAGGGGAGGAACTATGAAATTTAAATGCAGACCAAAGTTTACTATCTTCAATTTTTTTTTAAAAGTTGTCTTATGAATTGTCATTTTTTCTCTCATTTTTCCTTCCATTTGAATATGATTCTTCTTTCTCAACATGATTAATATGGATCCATGTTTAACATGATTATTGATATAGAGCCTATATTATATTGTTTTCTGTCAGGGGATAGGGAAGGGACAGGAAGGAAGGGAGAAAAATGTAAAAAAAAATGATTGTTGAAAACTACCATTACATGCCATTGGAAAAATAAATAAATAAGAAACTTTGACTTGCAAGAAAAAAATTTTATTTATGTGTTTGACTTCACAAAACCTACTCCTTGAAAATGTCAGGGGAAGTAAATCTCTTTCTGATTAACTTATTTTATTATAAGCAATAACTACAAACAAAAATAAAGAGTAAAAGTAACATTTTTCAAAAGTATACATAAAACTCTGAACTCTGAACTATTTACAATACTGTTAAAGACTACAAATTATTTCTAACTTTTAACAAAATTAAAATATATTTACTTCTGTGACCTCCTTTAGTCTCTTTCTTTTGTCTAAATTATGATATTGCTGCTATTTGTTGTCATAATGAATTGTATACTGTCCTAATACAGTTTTCTTTACATCACTTTATATATTTCTTTGTATTCTTGTTTGTCTCTTCTTATAGTTCAACAATATTACATCCTTTCTCCTCCTGCTCCCCAATCTCCATCAGTCATGGCAGTTTGAAACAAAGCTACTGGGTCAATAGATACCCCAAAAGGGAACCAAAATACACATTCCGCAACAAAAACACCAACTCCAAAAATCTTTGGTAGGAAGGTCTCTAAGATACGAAGCAGCCTCAAAATGTGGAACCCCTGGCAGCGGAGGAGATAGCTAACCATAAATATAAGGAAGAATTCACTTTGGTAATTAAAAAATCAAACTATGGAAGAGCAGCCCATGAGAGCCCAGGTAAGTGATTTGAACAAAAGAAACCCTGAGTCCAGGAAAGGAAAAGCTTGAAAAGTCTTTGAGGAGAAAAAAGGACATTGAATCCCTGAAAAACTGGAGGAGTAAGTCATCTTGGCCATATATGCTCCATCCACTTGTGTGTCGATATCTTTCTTCTCTAAGTGTGTGATTCTTAAAAACTTACAGAAAAACTCTGTGTTTGTGTAAAAGATCCAAGGTTTAGGAATGGAAAGAATAGTTTGTAGCTACTATTCTTAGGTCATATTCATAAATACTTTTTTTAGGATTTTGCAAGGCAAATGGGGTTGCCCAAGGCCACACAGCTAGGTAATTATTAAGTGTCTGAGGCCAGATTTGAACTCAGGTACTCCTGACTCCAGGGCCGGTGCTTTATCCACTGAGCCACCTAGCCACCCCCATAAATACTTTTTACATTGAGTTAATTGTTTTTACTATTACAGGAAGGCTCAGCAGTAGGGTAACTTGAACTATAGTTTTAGAAATATAGAACTGCTCTCTAGTACCTGTGAAAGCAACCGTCTTGAAGGGAGATGGTACACAAAAAAATACTACAAATTTATGACAGGGGCCTCAAGAAACACTGGAAAATAGCGGAAAATAAATCTTGATAGAACTATTGGTTTGAAGAGAGAAAGAAAAATCTTCCAGGGATCCACCAATAGAATAAGGAAGGGTTTATTTAGTAGTCACTGATGAAGCAGCATTTCTGCAGAGAATCCCTTGTAAAAAAAAAACAGGGAACCAGGGCTCCAAGTGTCCAAAGAATAATACCTGAGAATGATAAATTCCACCTTCCACTTGTAGATAACTGGTTCTAATTTTGTCATAAGCAATAGAAAGTCATTACCAGCTAGCACCTTAGAGGCCATGCAAAATGAAGCCACAAGCCTAACAACCATATCTCTTGGCTTCCATCCCCAAACTTCCCGGTAATCTTGGCAGCCTCTAAGGAACAACCTCTCTTCTCCAGTGACCTGATGGCAAGCTGCCTCCTCTTCTGAGGTGTTCCCATTACAGAAATGGGGGGCAGGGATGGATTTCCACAGCTTCATAGCTACAAACAGAAACCGAGGCTCCTTAAAGATCTTGTTCCAACTTGCATTTAAAATAATTGAAAGTTTTTATTCAAAGTACTGGAAAAAGCCCAGGCTAATTTTATATCTATTACATCATTGGTCACCACCAACAGTCATCCTTAAGTTTCTAATCTTACATTCAGTTTGTTGGTTTGGTGAGGTAGAGTCTGTTTTTAGATAGAGACAGAAGTTCGAGGAGAGAGTATTCCCATTACTACTAATGTATAGGACTCTTAGAAACAGTAGGAGAGAGTAGGTTTCAGAGTCAGAAGACTTGAATTTAAATGACTACCACAGTGGATCCTGAGAAAGTAAGTCCCTTTCCTAGGCAGACTCCCTAAGACTCAAGTTACAGTATGAACTTCATTGACAAAGGATAAATGTTCTCTATACCAATGAAATCACGGGTCTAGGTGCCCCCTTCTTATCCCCACCAAGTGAGTTTTTTTAAGATTTATTAAGCACTTTGTCAACAACCATCTTATGAAATGGGTCATTCAGTTATATTTCAGGATTATTTCTTCTTGGGATCCTTGTTCCCCTAAGTTCAGTGAGGAACAAACATTAATGGAAAGGGGCAAGACTATGTTGGGGGAAAGATGTGCAACCTGATCCCTTCCCTTCCCCCTCACTTCCTAAATCAGCTCAAAGTAGTTCTTCCTCCCTCATAGCCACAGTAGAAAAAGGATGAAGATGAGTCTAGGATACTTTAGCATTTTCCCCATTTCTGGTTCAATGATTACTAAGTCATCAATTCTTCCAACTCAACACTCAGAAAATTAAGAAATAGACACTTCCAACTTTCCTGTTTTCCCCTTTGCTTAGGTAGGAACCAAGTAAGGGAGTATTTGTACATGTTCTATGGACTGAACTTCCATTAGCCAGTCTATTTCCCATCTCCTCCTTACAATAAGATCATAGATCTGAAACTGGAAGTAAACTTAGAGGCCCTCATTTTACAAATTAGATCAATAAGGTAAAAAATGATGAGGGCATGAACTAATAATAACATCTGACTTTTATTTAAATTTTTAGACTTCTGCTCAAACCTAGGCTGCTTTCATAGAGGGATGCCAAAAGGAGATTATGCCCACTGATTGTGATGGCTTCCATTAGGGACTTAATTAAGTTGATATCAAAAATTCTTTGAGGGACCATATAGAGAAAGGAACTCCTGGGAGACTGGAAAGAGAGATTTTGAATGGAGAACTGGCCTTTCTACATATAAGGGAGTTGATCCCATCATGGTCATGACTTTGAGGGACAACAATTCAAGAGATGACTGAGAGATGACCTCCCTTGGGTGAGATGATTCTCTCTCTGGTTTCAAGTTGAGACTCTTTTTTCATTCTCAGATGAAGAGATTGTTTATTTTTCAATATTTCCTGATAGAGTCCAATATGTGAAATTTCTCTGATTTCTGTTTCTTGGATAAATGGATTTATTCAATATTCACTCTTTGGGATGATCTTTTATGCGACTAGTTTTGGGGGAGAGAAGCTAATTTGAACAAGCAATTATAAAGTACACTGTAGAAACTTTCTCTGAAATATTAGTGTTATTTCAATCTTCAAAATGGAGTTTTTAGGTAGGTGGGAGCAGAACGTTGACTGTGCTTATGAATGAGTGATAGTCATTGAGAAGAATCCCGTCCTTACGTTTCATGTACATCACTGTGGCAGACCCATCAAATTATACAGCGTTCATAGATCTAATTATGAAGATGTGTGCATGTCTGGTGCAATAAACACATCCTACTGACTGAGCTTTTGGAAACATTGACAGAGAGCAAATACATGAGTGTTTACTGCAAATATGACATTACATTAAAGGAAATTTCCATCTCTAGAAATTCCTGAGGGAGAGAAATCTTATTCAAGATGAGTTGCTGCCTCCTCCTAGGGGTCTTCCCAGAGTCAGAAAAATCTGAGTTCAATGAAGTGTGAGACACGTAATGGTACCATTAGTACCATTCCTCTAATTTATCCTGTCCATATTTCCTTTGTACATAGTTTGCTTGTTGTCTCTCCTATAATCCTAGGAAATCAAGTTATAGAAGGATTTTGAATATTTTGTAGGATCCTATGCCTGGAGCTAGAAGCACCTGGAGAGACCCTTTACTTCAATGCTGTTATTTAATGTGAATAAATGAAAAAGTTTTTACTCTTCACCAAGCACTAAGGATATAAAAGAGGATAGTCCCTCCTCTCAAGGAGCTCACAGCCTAATTGGCAATATATATATATATAGATATAGATATAGATATAGATATGTGTGTGTGTGTATATATATATATATACATATATGTATATATATGTATATATATATATATATATATATATATATATATATATGTTGGAGGGTTTAACTGAAGAAGCTGAATGGAAAGGCATCCAATGACAAAGCAGGAAAGCAGGTGGAAAGTCTCTTAGCATATTTCCAGATATCTGCCCTGAGAGTGGTGTGCCACCTGCAGGAAGGGTCAAAAGTTTTAGGTCATGAATTAGAGGAAATTGATTACCATGGTTTCAATTCAATTCAATTAAATATTCATGAGGCAACTACTCTGTACCAAAAACCTGGCTTGGTGCTGAGGACACAAAACGAAAACCCAAGTTTTGCTTATCATCTAAGGTAGGGAATGGGAGGATACAACTTATCCACAAGAAATTTAAAATATTATTTACAAAGTAATTTCAAATAGGAGACAGTCTAGGAAAAGGAGATCAGGAAAGACTTTGTATAGGATATGGCACCCAAATTGTGCCTTGGAGAAAAATAAGGGTTCTGTTAGGTAGAGATGAGCAATTAGGTGGCTCAGGTGGGCCAGAGTCAGAAAAATCTGAGTTCAATGAAGTGTCAGACACTTACTGACTTGAGCAAGTCACTTAACCTGCTTTCCATGATCTTTTGGAAAAGGAAATGATAAACCACTCCAGGATCTCTGCCAGGAAAACCTCAAGGTCCATGGGGGCAGGGGGAGACAATAACAGCAAAAATGAGACTGAATACATTACAGATACAAAGAACCACTTGCACAAAAGTATTGGGGTGAGGAATAGGTAACAAGCCAGTTGGACGAGAGAAAGTGTAAAGGGGAATAAGATAACGAGATAAATAGAACATAGGTAGAGATAAAGTATTTATTAAGCTTAATAATGATGTGCTAATAGTGTGTAGAATAATACAGGCAACAGCACAGTTTCTACCCTCAAGGAGATGCTATTCTAATGGGAGAAGATGATATATAAGAGGGGGCAGAAAAGTTGCAATGAGTTGGGGAAGCAGCTGTCTATACCAAAGGCAAAGCATGAAGTGAGCATGGATGGCATGGGCATTTCCTCAAATGGAGATAAATATACTAAGAATATAAATATTTATGTAATGTTAAATAAATATATGGATAGGAATATTCATATACTCTACGAATAGATGGCATGAATATTTATAGAATATATACATAAATAAGAATCAGATTGGAAGGGGAGTTTGGAGACAGACAGCAAGAGCTTTTAATACCAGGCAAAGGATTTGTATTTTATCCTAGAGGCAAATGGGAGCCACGAAAGGTTTGGGGGATTTCTTTTGGATAAGGTTTGTTTATGGTTCAGAAAGATCAGTTTAACAGCTTAGAAAATGGATTGGAGATCAAAGCTACTCAAGGAAGGAAAACCAATTAGGAAACTATCCTGATAGGGCAGATGAGAGGTGATGAAGGGCTCTAAATCTGAGTAGAGGCTGTGTGGATGAAGAAGAGAGAGGAGAGATGTGCAAGAAGGTTGGATAAGACTGAGCGACTGGATGGGCTATGGAGAATAAGGTAGAGAGAACTTGATTGTTATAGATAGAGCAGTATGCCTGTAAACTCAACTCCTATTGATAACATAAAGGAAGCATTTGTTTTTAAATATTATAAAATCAATCAGCAAATATCTAAAATAGAAGAGGTCTGTAAAGAACAAATCATGCCTGAAAGATGGTATAGAAAAAGATCAAGGCCAACCCTGGAGTCAGGATGGCCCTAGAGCTGAGTCAATCCTGACTTCATTTTCATTTCTTTATTCTGTAGATTAGGAATTCTATTTTCACTTTATTTATTTCTAGTACAGGTAGATGCCTAAGCTTCCCACCTCCCCCCAGCTTTCCAGGTGCCACACATCTTACTCTCCTCCTATTGAACAATCCAGTGACACTGATCATTCTAGCCCCCCATGCCTGTTTTCTCCATCTTCATCTTCTTCCTTCGATTCTTTCAAGTTTCAGCTAAAATCTCTCCTTCTACAGGAAGCCTTTCCCCAATTCCACCTTAATGTTAGTACCATTCCTCCTATTTATCCTATCTACATTTCCTTTGCACATAGTTTGCTTCTTGTCTTTCCCTTTAGAAGGGAGTGGGACATGGTTTTTTGTTTTTGTTTTTGATCTTTTTGGTGTTCCTAGAACTTAGCATAGTGATTGGACCATTGTAGACACTCAAGAAATGCTTCATTTGACTTACTTGTTGATATTGCAATGATAATACTTTCATTAACTGACTACCTTCTTTTCTCTTCCCTATCTTAACCCCTTGGTGAATCAATTCAACTCTCCACTATCCTGGGCTCTCAGATCCCTTATCCCCTTATCTTATGGCCAATCACAGCTTGCCAAACTTTAAATTGTGATTACTACTTCCTCATCTGCCTCCTTATGTCCTATACACATGCTAATGAAAGGAGATGGAGAAAATAATGAAATCATGCTAATTGTGTCCATTAAAATTTATGCTATCTAACCTCAATCATTCTATTTCTCCCTAATTGATTTACTGTTCTAGTTTCCACAGCAGCTGTTCCAAATCTTCTCATCAGTGGCACCCCCTAAGTTCACCACTCAGCTGGGGATCCAGTCTCATACTTTATTGAAAAAAATTAGTCATTCATTAAGATCTTCCTCTTCTCAAATCATCCAGTCATGGTTTTTGACAATCTATTTCATCAATCTTGTCTTGGATGACAACAGGTGCCAAGGACAAACCTGACCATCTACCCTCCCATCTTTTCCAAAACACGGCTCCCACTCTCATTCCTCCTCTCTCCTTAATTTTTAAGCTCTCCTGTTCTCCTTTCATGCTCCCTCAAATCACACTCAAGTGTCTCCCTCCTTAAAAGTCTCATTTCACATGACCGTGCCTACGGTCCTATAGCTCTCGCTTTCTTTTTAGCTAAAGTCCATGAAAAATTCATCTATCCCAGATGCCTCTACTTCCTCTACTCTTCTTTCCAAATCCTCTTCAAAATGGCAAACAACTCCAATAGTTTCCAAATAGTCTTACAAAGCTGGGCACAACTGAAAAATGATGTAATGAATGGTTTCCACCTTCGCTGTTCAACTGAAACTGCTCTCTACAAAATTGCCAATGATCTTTTAATGGTCATACCTAATAATCTCTTCCCAAACCTCATCCTTTTTGAATTCTTTACTATCTTTGACAATGTTGATAACCACATACTCCTGGATACTCTCTTCCCTTGAGGTGATCATGCTACTCCATTCTATTGATTCTCCTATTATTTGAGCTCTTACTTCTCAGTCTCCCTTCCTGGACCTTCATCTATTATCATGACCACTAACCATGGTGCTCCCTTAGGCTCTGTCCTGAGTCCTCCTTTTTTTCTCTCTATATTGTCTCACTTGGTGATATCATTAGCTTCTATTGGTTCAGTGGAGATCATTACAGATGGATGAATTATCCAACCTTAGTCTCTCATAATCTTCAGTCCCTCACTTCCAACTGCATTTTGGACATATCAAACTGGATATTCTTTTAAGCATCTCGAACCCCACATGTCCAAACCAGATCTCATCTTCCCTTCACTCCCAAAGCTCCTTTTTTCACAGCTTTCCTTTTATTATTATTAACATGGGCACCACCATGGGTGAGCATCTATATTAGCTATATTAGTTATATTATATTTATTATATTGTTTTCACTTCCTACTTTCATTCACCTCAGATCTAATTCATTGTCAAATCTTATTTCTACCTTAACAAAAATCCATCATATATGTTCTCTTCTCCTCTCACATAGCCAGAATCTTATTAGACCCTGGTCACCACTACACTTCCTTCTCTCCAGAGACACTGCTATCACTCTGGGGCAAGTCCTAATCATCTCACACCTGAACTGTTGCAATAACCTCCTAATTGGTCACATTGTCTGTCTCTCCCCATCCCAATCCATCTTCTTCTCAGTCAACAAAGTGATTTTCCTAATGCATAGTTGTATTTTTTGTATCCCCAGGGCCTAGCATATTATCTTTTAACTTAAAATGGTAAGTGCTTAAAAATGATAATTGATTGATTGACAAACTAGATCCCAGGGTGATTAATAAAGTCTTTTAAAATGTTAAAATGCTATAGAAAAATGAAATGTTTTATCATAAGCAGATTTCTCTCAAATGTCTTAGAGTCTCTCAAGTTAATTTCAAATAAAGAAATCTTTCAAGTCCTACCACTGATGCATGATAGCTCTAAGAAGGAGGCAAATTGTTTAATCTCTCAGTGGCCCAGGCAAGTCTTGAAGACTATTATGAGGAAGTTACCGAGATCTACAGAATTTCCACCCAGGGAGTTACATTGATGAAATCACAGGTTCAAATTCTGTTAAGTCCCATATTTATGTAGCCCTTTATGATTTTTTATATTTGTAAATGGATATTCTTCCTCCCTTCCTTCCCTTTATATTTATATATAACATTTTATATTTGCTGTTTTTCTTGACCCTCTTAAAAAATCTGTGAGGCAGATATAACTGGTGTTGTTATACCTAGATTTTTAGCAAAGTGAGAGTTGGAGAGGCTCACTGACTCCTTGTCCATGGTCACATAGCTAGTGGCAGCATAGAATGTTGGAATTAGGAAGATCTGAATTCAAATCTTCCCTTAGATGCTTCTTTGCTGAGTAATCCTGGGAAGACTTTTAATCACTCTGTGCCCCAGCATCCTCAAATGAAAAATGAAAAAGTTAAACTAGACAACCTCTTAGGTCCCTTCTAGCTCCAAATCTATAATCCAGTGGTCGGTCTGTCAAAAGATGGCCTTGAATCCAGGTTTAGTATTCTAAACAGAGAAAGGAAAGAAAATAAGAATTCATTTTATATATATATAAAATATATACATATATAGATAAGCATTTGTTATTAGATACTGTGTTAAACACTTTCTACAATTATCTTATTTGATAACCTGAGAGGAAGGTGCTATTATTATCTTAATTTTAGAATTGAGGAAACTGAGGCAGAAAAAGGTGAAGTGACTTGCCTACTGTCACACAGCTGATGTCTGAGGTCAGATTTGAACTAGGTCTTACTGACTCCAGGTTTGGTGCTCTATAACCTATGCCAACTGACTTCCCAAAATGCTGAATAGGGAGTCCATCTGAGAGAAGGAATTGAGTGGAATTCTCATGTCAATATACCTTCTTCTCCTCCTCTTTCATAAGATGAACCAGGCCTGGTTCATCCTCCACAGAGAGAGAAAAGCAATTTAGCATTGATGGTGGAAAGGGATAATGAATTTCAAGAGCCAGGAAGGGAGCTTACTATCTTCTTTTTAAAAATATATCCTTTTAAAATTGTGAACTTAATAATAATCACCAAACAAAAATCTTTTGAAATATATGTTTTCATCTTCTCCAAAGCTATTGAATTCTCTGCCAAAGGTTCCCTCTCTCTTAGGAAAGGATGAGTCGATGAACTGTTCTCTGGATCTACTGGCCATCTCCATGATTATCCATACCAAAGCATCTAAAGCCAACATTTGCCCATCTGCTTTATCTTCCTCTGTTCCAGAAGTTCTCAACCTGGGGTCCCTGAACTTGGTGGGCTCTTTAAAAATATTTTGATAATTGTATTTCAGTGCAGTTGGTTTCCTTTGTTATTCTAGATATTTTATTTATTTAAAAATATTCTAAGAAGGAGTACATAGTCTTCAACAGGCCCATAATACACAGAAAGAGTTAAGAACTCCTTCCCTATTCAAATGAAATGTCTTTGAGGGGAGGGACTTACCAACTTTTGTATTTATATTCTCCAGAGTTTAACATAGTGTTTGTCATAGAGGAAGGTTCTAAGAAATGCTCATTTTTCCATTCATTCACCCATTTCATTCCTTCTCATAGCAGGGTATAAGACATGAAGATTAGTCATTAGTTTCTTAATCCTTGCAGATGGTTGGCACCAACTGTCTGACTGAAATGAAGTTCCAAAGGGGAAAGATTTAGAGAGAAGGCCCCGGGGTAGAGCTCACTGTGAATGGGAGCTCTTACCAAGTTATCTCTAAACCAGGGTTTGTTTCTGTTGTTTGTTTTTTGTCCCTTTTGAAGTGGACCAAGACATCACATAAAAACCTGCTGTAGGATCCATTCTGAGCCCACCCCTTGTAGACTCACACAAAACCAAGTTCAACCTCTAATGAGAAGAGAGCTAGATTCCCCTTTTCTCATACTACTCTGATTGTTAAGGAATCCCAGGGACTAAATCTAGAATTCTAGCATTCTATGATCCTGGGTAACTGAATTAGCCCCTCTGACCCCTAAGTTGTTCTTCTTTGAAGTGAGAGGGTAGGTTTATTTTTTTGAGTTCTTAATTGATTCATGTAGTTTTAAACTTTAAATATTTTAATTTTTTACAAGGTTTTGAGTTTTACAATTTTCTTCCTTCCTTCCCTTCCCCCTCCCCAATAGAAGTCAATCTAATATAGGATATATATATATATATATATATATATATATATATATATATATATATATAACTTTGCCACACAGATCCATAATAATCATGTTGTGAAAGAAGAAGCAATTCCAAATGGAAAATAATTAGAGAGAAAGAAAGATATAATACATATGACAACTTTTAAAAATTGAAGATAGTAAGCTTTGTTCTGCATTTAAATTGCACAGTTCTGAGAAGGTAGGTTTCTAATGTATTTTCTAGCTCTAATTTTCTTTAAAGCTATGATTCTTTGATGAGGAATACAAAGAGATGTATTTAGCTAAGTTGTTCTATTCTGGAAAGTTGATTAAGGACCAAATGTTTAAGGAAATTCATCCTTATAACATAGAAATCCATATAGCATATGGAACAATCATATTTAAGTGGCTTCCAGGTATGGTTGCCATAGCAATGAGATTTATTTCCTAGGAGATCTGCCAACTCAGAACAGCAGCACTTCCTTGAATTAAAGCAAATAAACCAAAAGGTTCATCATTATTTGTTTTTCCATTATCCATGGATCAAAATATTTGGGTATGACAGGATAATAATTCCTGTGACAGAACAAATGCAAAATAAAGCCCTTCGTATTTATCTGGGACTAAATGAATACTAGGTCCGACTGAATGAAGATGTATGTCGTTAGAGGATGCCCAGTTCCCAACAGGTAGTACACTAAGATAAGACTGCTGAACTGTCAACCTCCAGATTTACATTTGGACTCAGTACTCTATTGTGGAAAATAATGGTTGTTTCCCCAAGTGAGGAAAGCATAATGGTGGCAGAAAAAATGGTAGAGCCACGCACTTGGGGAAGAGACCATTCTCTTCTCATTGAGTCTGGTTAAGAGTTGAATGGAAAGACTCCAACAAA
The DNA here is from genome assembly GCF_037893015.1 of Macrotis lagotis. Classification (NCBI taxonomy): domain Eukaryota; kingdom Metazoa; phylum Chordata; class Mammalia; order Peramelemorphia; family Peramelidae; genus Macrotis; species Macrotis lagotis. The sequence continues at coordinate 31,132,958 of NC_133663.1, read as the reverse complement.
CAAGGGAAGACTTCTAGGATATTGGATGGGTCCTCTAGGGAGGGGTCCCTCTCAAAGGATAAGAGGGTATGAAGGGAAGGCAATATGTGTCAGGGGAGGAAATACCTATCGAGATGAGATCACAGATACATTGAAGCACTGAAAAAGGTTCTAGGGATGTTAGAGCTGATAGGAATTCAGAGGGCTTCTCAAAGGGTATTCTGACCCTTCTTCATGCTAAGGTAAAATCCTCATACTCATGTGTCCTCATTTCATCTCATCTTCTCCTGCAGATTGTCTCCTCTAACGTCCTCACTCTCTTATTTATCTTCACCACATCTTGTTTTCTACCTATGTAGAAACTCTATTTTTTTAGTTTTTTGCAAGGCAAATAGGGTTAAGTGGCTTGCCCAAGGCCTCACAGCTAGGTAATTATTAAGTGTCTGAGGTCAGATTTGAACTCAGGTCCTCCTGACTCCAGGGCCGGCGCTCTATCCACTGAACCACCTAACCACTCCTTGTTGAATGATTACCATGATCTCTTAGTAGATCTAGCTTCCTCAAATTGATCCTCTCTACTCAGTTGTCAAATTAATCTTCCTAAAATATACAATTGATGATACTACCCCCCCACCCCTCTTTAATAAACTCCAGTGATTTCTCATCATCTCTAGAATGAAAAATAAAATCTTGTTTGGCTTCTAAAGTTCTCTACAAACTGACTCCTTCATTCCTTTCCAATATTTTTATACACACACACACACACACACACACACACACACATACCCCACATACAAAAGTCCATGTACCCTGACGTTCAGTGACAATGGGTTTCTTGCTCTCCCAGAGAAAGTGGTTGAAGTCAGGAAACTCTGAATTCCAATACTGCCTTAGACATTTATTAGCTGTGAGACCCTGGGCAAGTCATTTAATCTCTTTCAACCTCAGTTTCCTTATCCATGACATGAAGGGATTGGGCTAAAATGACCTCTAAGGTCTCTTCCAGCTATAAATTTATTGGTACAGTGGATGGAGTACTGGCCTTGGAGTCAGGGGGTGGGAATTTAAATTCAGCCTCAGATCCTTGATACTTACTTAGCTGGGTGACCTTGGGCAAGTCACTTAACCCTGATTGCCTCACATCCAGGTCTGTCTCCAGTCATCCTGACTCATTTCTAGTCACTGGACCCAGATGACTCTGGAAGGAAAAGTGAGACTGATGACTTAGCAAAACATCCTCCTCATTCAAATCTAATTCATGTGCTTGTCATGGCATCACATCCCTGATGACATGCTCTTTGAGAATGAAGGACAAACATCATCATTATGGTACCATGACTGCCCAAATTTTTGGTTAGATGAGAAATAAATTTTGTAAAAATTACTGGTAAAAATGAGTTAAGCTAAGTGCCTTAAGCCTAGAAATCTTATATTGTTATAGAGCTAGTAGTCATATAATGGGATGTGACAGAAATAACTCTCTCAAAACAAATGCTACTAGCTTAAAAATGGAAGCTCTGACTCCATGGATTGTAGCAGATTAATGCCTTAGTTCAAAATAAGGACATGAGCAGTAATCTGATGAGGTTGGAGCCTAGGAGAAGTCAATCAAAAGGATTGCTTATTAACTTCACTATCAAGTCCCAGCCCTAGGGAGAAGGAGGCAATGTTCACTGGTGATTAGGCACAATTAACAGAGCCCAAGGGAAAGACAAACACATCCTTGAGAAAGAAGCTGGCATTCTGTGATCTGGAAGTAGGGCAGAGTGTGAGATTCTAGGCTTCTGACTGCAACAAACATGGGGTAGTTGCATCTAAAGGGATGGCCAGGAGGCAGCAACACATCTGGTTGTCATAGTTCAAAGCGGGTGAAGTCTACAAGACGTCAATCATTCAACAAGAATTTATTAAGTGTGTCCCATGTACTAGACTTCATGAGACTTGGAACATCTGATTTCTAATAATGATTTCTTCATCTTCTTCCATGAAAATGATGTTTTTGGTACCCAAGCATAAGACTTTACATTTCCCCCTATTGAATTTCTTCTTACTGCATTAACACCAATTCTCTAAGATGTAAAGGTTATTTTGGATTCTGACTCTGTTAGCCAATATGTTCCTAGCTATCCTTCCTAGTATTGTATCACCTACAAATTTAATAAAGATGCCAACTATATCTCTATCCGAGTTATTAATAAAAATGGCAGGCAGTGCAAATCTAAAAACAGATCCTTCTCGAGACTTCCTGTCACATTGACATTGAACCAATAATAGTTGCTTTTTAAGTCTGTCAATCCAACCACTTGTGAATACATTTAATTATACTATCATCTAATCTACATCTCTCCATCTTCTCCACCAAAAAAGTATGACATACCTTTTCAAAAGTCTTGCTAAAATTGAAATAAATTATATTATGTCCACAATACTCTCTTCATCTATGGTTTAATAATTTTGTCAAAAATGTTTTCAATGCGCATTAGGAATATCTCTAGAAGTCTTTAAAATCATTGTATGGGAACTTCAACCAATGACTATGCCCTGGAAGTTTATGTTGCAGCTAAGGTGTTGGCAACAAGCAGAAAGGAAGAAGAGTCAGAGCTGAATGGGTGGATGGCTATTTAAGTCAGATTTGCATCTGTGCTAGTGCACCCTTGTCAAACCAGCCCAGGCAGGAGGCAATATTGTTGCTGCTGTTCAGTTCTATCCAACTCTTCGTGATCCTATTTGAGGTTTTTTGGGCAGAGATACTGGAGTGGTTTTGCCATTTCCTTCTCCAGTTCATTTTACAGATAAGGCAACTGAGGCAAACAGGGTAAAATGACTTACCCAGAGTCACAAAGTTAGTAAGTGTCCGAGGTGGATTTGAACTCAAGAAGAGGAGTCTTTCTGATAGCAGGTCCAGCACTCTATTCACAGTACCACCTAGTACCTAATGATTATTTCAAATAAGATTTCTTATGGGTATCTCAAATTGAACTCATTATCTTTCCTACAAGACTTACTTTCCTTCTAAATGTCCCTATTTCTGTCCAGGGGACTGTTATTCTTCTGGTCACCAAAATTTCTAACCTTGGAATTATTCTGGACTCTACATTTCTTCTTCATCCAAATCTTATCCTTCCTTTCTCAGTGATACCTCTCACACCTAGCCTCTCTACTCTCGTGACCTCATCTCTAGTTCAGGTCTTCACTACCTCCCACCTGGACTACCTCCATGGCCTCTCATTTGGTTCCCCTTTCCAGGCCATCCTGCACAGGGATGCCTGCGCCACCAAAGGGATTTTCTTAAGGACAAGTCTGACCGTGTCACTCCTTTACTCCATCTTATTCAATAAACTCTAATAGACCCCTACTGCCTCCAAGATCAAATAAAAGCTGCTCTATTTAACTGTGAAAATCCTCCGTGGCCACCTACCCTTCGAAGCTTATTATTTTAGGTAACTCTCCTGCATCCTATAATCCAGCATATAGTGCTGCATCCCTCATCATCATGCATTTCTATTGATCATATATAACCCACACTCGGGAGAAACTCTCACCTCACCATCTCTTCAAATCCCTTGTTCCCTTCCAAACTCTTCTCTACAGGTGCTTTTTTTTATATGAAGCCCTTCTTCCCAACTCTCTTCCACCCCCTAAATCTAGGCAAATTGCTAGTTCCTCTCCTCGTGAAATTTCCCTTGTATTTAATCTGCATGTGTTTTGTATACACTTACTATGCCCATTGCCTCCCTAGATCAAATGTAAGCTTTTTCAAAACAAGAATTATTTCATTTTAGCCTAAATATCTGGAATGGTACCTGATACAGAATAGATGCTCAATTGATTACCATTCTTATTATCTGCAAGATACTTAGCAAGGGGTGGCTAGGTGGCATAGTGGATAGAGCACTGGCCCTGGAGTCAGGAGGACCTGAGTTCAAATGCGACCTCAGATGCTTAATAATTGCCTAGTTATGTGGCCTTGGGCAAGCCACTTAACCCCATTTGCCTTACAAAAAAACTAAATAAAATTTTTAAAAAAGATACTTAGCAAGTCATGGGACTCTCTAAACCTCAGTTCTCTCATTTGCCAAATGCAGATGGTAATATACTTGCCATCTCACAAGGCTGTCATCAGGAACCCTGAAAGTCCTATATCAAAGCTAGTCAACTTTTCTTCTTAAATGGGAGTATGCATATATAGAAATTTGTGGGCAGTCCAAAGAGTTATCAAACTGCCTATACCCCTTGACCCAGTAATATCACTCCTAGGTTTATAGCCAAAGAGGATAAGGGAAAAGATTTTTTAAAAACTCTGTATATTCTATAATATTTATATCAGCTGTCTTTATGGTGACAAAGTACTAGAAATTACAGGTATGCCCATTAATTGGGGAATGGCTAAATAAGTGGCGGTATTTGATTGTGATGCGAAACTATCATGTTCTAAGAAATGATGAGCTCAATGGTCGTAGAAAAACAGGGAAGGATTTGTATGCAACAATTAAGAGTGAAATAAGCAGATCTAAGAGAACATTGTATTGGGTAACAGACGTATTGTTTTAAGAACAACTTTTGGGGGGCAGCTAAGTGGCACAGTGGATAGAGTACTGTCCCTGAAGTCAGGAGATCCTAAACTCAAATCTGACCTCAGACATTTCATAATTACCTAGCTGTGTGACCTTGGGCAAGTCACTTAACCCCATTGCTTTGCAAAAAAAAAAACTTTGAGTGAATAAGTCATTTTGACTTGTACAGATATTCAAATTAATTATAAAGGACATATCAGAAAGATGCTATCTGCATCCAGAGAGTGAATTGGTAAATAGAAGCATATAAATAATAATTTAAATATTATGTAGGTACACATAAATATATATGTGTATGTGTATACACACACACACACACACACACATAAACAAATGGAAGCCATCTCTGAGGAGGGACAAGGGGGAGGGATGAAAAAAGGAATAAAGAAATTTATATGGTAATTTTATTTTATATTTAAAAGGAAGAGAAAGATGTAAATATTGATTTGCAGTTTCATGTGCAATCATTTTTATTAAAGTATGTTATAAAATTACATGTTTTATTCCATAAATTAAAAACAAAAGAAATTTTTTTTAAAAAGAAATTCATGGACAGAAACATTGTGTTTTGCAGACCATGGAGGACAATTTAAGGTAGTTTCTTGGCTCACGGTCAAGGATGTTCTTATATTCTGGATAATATAGTATGCTTGTTCAGAACTGTGTCATCTGGGGTCAATGGCAGAGCACCGTATTATTTGCTACATTTATGACCTTGGCTTCGTCCAAGCCAGACAGCTGGCTGTGGCTCTCAGAAAGAGATGTTGCCATGTGTGACAATACTGGGTGGTAGAAAAGACAAATCCCCCAACAAAACCAAATCCTTTTGTCCCCCTACTAACTAAGCACATTCTCAGTGAGAGCACCATTCCTCTGAATTATTGCTGGCCCAGTTTATAGAGAAACTACACTGGAGGGCAGGGTTGAGGCTTTCATGTCCTATACAGCAGCAGCAGGTCTATTGTCAGTACCTGATAAATAATTAAAAAGAACAAGATGGGAGCAGGGTACCCCTGGGAGTGTGCATGACTTGATAAGCCAGACTCAACTCTAGGGCTATCGACCTGCCTTCCGCACAGGTGTTCTGTCTCCATTCATCCCTTCCCACCCCGACTTTTGGCCCTCCCAGGAAGACCTTGGAAAGGGTCAGAGAAGAGAGGAGGCGACGTCATCTCTGTCACAGAAAGAATCCACGCCTTGGAACCAGAAAGCTTGCATTTAAGCTATAGTGCAGCAAGCATTTAAACTCATTTCTGGTCATCATCGCCTAGGAATATGTTCACAGAGGGTGACCAGGTTGGACAAAAACCTCACATTAATGTCATATGAGGATACATAGAGAAACTAGAAAAAATTTTAAATGTTTTTAAAAGAGCCAACATTGAACATCAATACAAACAAATACTTTCTTAGTCACGATTTACAATGAAATTTATTGATGTCAACACCTAATCAATCAGTTAATAACATTGATTAAATACTGTTGTGTTAAGTTCTGAAGTTTAATTATCATTCCTATCAAGACATTTAAGGATTCTTTGCCCATTCATTCTTAGTCACCATTTCTCTCTCTTTTTTTAGGTTTTTTTTTTTTTGCAAGGCAATGGGGTTAAGTGGCTTGCCCAAGACCACACAGCTGGTAATTATGAAGTGTCTGAGAACAGATTTGAACTCAGGTACTCCTGACTCCAGGGCTGGTGCTCTATCCAGTCACCATTTCTCTTAATGTTTATCTCATTCTTCTAGTCCTAAATAAATATTGTGGTTTTCATAGAATTTGTTTCCCTGTTTATTTGTACTCCTCATATTTGTGGGTTTAAATTAATTATTCTATTACATTGATTTTCCACAGTTTATTGAACCATTCCCCTATTGTTGGATCTTCAGTTTCTTCCAAATTTGTTTAAACTACCCATAACATCTCTATGAAAATTTTTGACCTGATCAACTTTTGTGGGTAGGTGAAGGCATGTTGAGTGTATTCTCTGAGTATATTCCCAAGGAAAGAATAATTGGTTCAAAAAGTATTATTGTCTTTATAATATTTATTATATACTTCAAAGTTGTTCTTTAAAAGGATTCTCTATGTTTGCAATTCCCACCAGTGATGAACAAGGGTACCTATTTCTTGATAGGTCTTCAGGATTGAATTTGGTTTCTTTTTGCCTCTTCAGTGGATATGAGTTGATAACTCAAAATTTGCTTCTCTTTGATTATTAGTGAGGTTGAATTTTTTCAAATGATTACTAATAGTTTGTTGTTTTCTCCTTTGAAAAATTGGCTGATTGAACCAGTTAATATTTGTGAAGTAATTAGCACATATCATAATATATTAACAAACATACTAATAAATGCTTATTCCCCTTTATATCCTTTCATCATTTTTCCTATTATATATATTGGATATTAATTATATGACTCTTTAATATAGGGAACTAGGGATTGTTTTTAGCCTGGAAAGGACTGAGAGGGTCTATATGGGAATGAGTGGCGGTAGGGTGGAGAACTATTTTCAAGTATCTTCAACAGTCATGAAATTTGTTTTCTTGGCTCCAAGAGGGCAAATAGGTAGAGACAAAAAGTCAAACTTCAACTTGTTATAAGGGAAAACTTAATCCAAAATCGCAATAGGTTGACTTTGAAGGTAATGAGATCATACTCACTACTCATAAAACTAGACAAAATCTTCTTAGATATATAGCTGAAGGGATCTTTTTTCACATTTCCTATTCTGAAATTCTGTGATTTTATGATTTTGCTTTCTGGGAGGTGGAGTGACAGATATTAGAGAGTATTGCTTTCAACTAATGTTGAAAATAGTTGGGATTTTTTTTTTAATGTGGGAACCAGTAAGAATCAACTTGGTCATGAAATTTTCATTAATTTCCTATATGATCCCATATACTTTTATATTTCCTATGAGATCTTGGGCCATTAACTGAGGATGAGTGGGGGTAGGGTGAGAACTGGATGCCCAGAAGCTACAGAAGGAAAATCACAAGTGATTTATGGACATAGAGCCTCAGTTGAGGAGGAAGCTTACTCTTGTGCTCTCTTAAACCCTGGTCCACATTTCTATCATGGATCCCCATCTTTTGGAGAAGTGTGACACTATAACACAAGGGACCCCGTTTCCTAAACCCAACTCTGGAGCAGCCATTCTGGGATTTGAGAGGATGGGGATGATGGAAGGGAAGATAGCAAAAAGTCACAAGAGTCCTGAAGGAACTGGAGAATGAGAAAGTCTTCCCACCACCAAACAAAGGTCAATCGCTATCCTGTGGACTTCTGGTCTATAGGCAAGTAGGCTTATTGTCATGACTTCCTTGAGTCTTGCTATTGGCTACTTTAAAAAGGTTTCTAGAGACTTTACTATTAACATTTCATTAATTCAATGAAATCAATTATAATGTATATCATGAAAGGAATCATGGCATAGTTTACAGAACGTAGGATTTTGAGTGGTAAGACCTGCATTTGAATCCCACCTTAAGTAATCACTGTCTTGTGAGTGAGAGAGTAAAAGTTGGCTTGAAGCTTAACATAAAAAAAACTAGGATCTTGGCCATTGAACCTATCTCTTCTTAGTAAATAAAGGAAAAAGAAATGGAAACAGTGTCAGAGTCTATATTCTTGGGTTCAAAGGTCACCATAAACAGTAGCTATAGCTATGAAATTATAAAATAATCACTTCTTGGAAGAAAAGCTATGAGAAATCTGGATAACATCCCGAAAAGCAGAGATATCACCTTGCTGACAAAGGTCCATATAATCAAACCTATGATTTTTCCAGTAGCAATGTATGTCTGTGAGATCTGGACTCTAAAGAAAACTGAGCACTAAAGAATCAATGCTTTCAAATTGTAATTCTGGAGAAGACTTTTGAGATGCCCTTGAACAACAAAGAGGTCAAATCAATTCAGACGATTCACTGAAAGGTCAAATATTGAAGCTGGAGCTTAAATACTTTGGTCACATTAATGAGCAAGCATTGCAAAGACCCTCATGTTAGGAAAGATTGATGGCAAAAGGAAAAGAAAATGGCAGGTGATGAGATATATAGATAGTGTCATGGACACTTACACAGAACAAAATACAACCTTGACAAGAGAGGAACTCATATTCTAAAGAGATGCACATAGGAGTGCCTGTAATATCAGTACTGAGAACCTAAGATTTTAGAAGTCCTTAAATGCACCAAAATATTTACAGCATCATTATGTAACTATACACACCATAGCAAACTATTTAAAAACTATCTAGTGATTGGAAGAAGCTGGACAGGAATGTAATGGAATATTATTGGGCCAAATGGAAGTCATTTTCATTACTTTGGAAAGAGTGCTGACTCTTGGGTTAGAAGATCTAAGTTCAAATTCTGTCTCTGATCCTTATTACATGGGAGACCTGGGAAATTCACTGTAGTTCTCTCAGATTCCGTGTCCTTACCTGTAAAATGTAGGTTACAAATTCCTAAAGTTAAAACACATCCTTCCTTCTTAATAGATGATCCTTATTTTGAAGAAGACCACAACATAAAGGAGGCGATGCCATGACATGCAGATAAATTGGATTTGAGTGAGGGGATGCTATGCTGAGTCACCAGCCTCACTTTCTTCTCCAGACTCACTTGAGGCCAGTAGCCAGATATAAATCAGGATGACTGGAGATGGCCTTGGATGCCAGGTAATCAGGATTAAGTGACTTGCCCAAGGTTACACAAAGAGAGGGAGAGAGAATAAACAGGGGGAAATGGGATTCTTGAAAATTCATAACTGTGAAAAATTATGCCAAGTTTGTCTGATAAAGGCTCATTTCTCAAAAATAAGGGGAGCTGAGTCAAATTCATAAGAATACAAGTCATCCCCAACTGGTAAAGGGTCAAAGGATTCGAACAGGCAGTTTTCAGATAAAGAAACCAAAGCTATCTATTGCCATAAAAATATTCTAAATCAGTACTGATTACAGAAATGTACGTTAAAAGAAATCTGGGGTGATACCTCACATCTCTCAGATTGGCTAATATGATAAAAAGAGAAAATGATAAACATTGGAGGGCATATGGGAAAGCTGGGACACTAATGCACTGTTGGTGGAATTGTGAACTGATCCATTGAAGAAAAGTTTGGAACTGTGAACAAAGGATTCAAAAACTGGTTACCTTTTGATCCAACAATACAACTGCTAGGTCTATGCCCAAAGAGATTTTTCAAAAGAAGGAAAAAAGACAGAGAGAGAGACAGAGAGAGAGACAGAGGCAGACAGACAGACAGCAGCTTTCTGTGGTAGCAAAGAATTGGAAATTAAGGGGATATACATCAATTAGGAAATTATTGAACAAATTGTGTTGTATGGTTATGATGGAATAAGAAATGAAGAGCAGGAAAATCTGGAAAGACTTCTATGAACAGATGCAAAGTTAAGTGAGTAGAATTATAAAAACACTGTACATGGGGCAGCTAGGTGGTGCAGTGTATAGAGCACCGGCCCTGGAGTCAGGAGTACCTGGGTTCAAATCTGGTCTCAGACACTTAATAATTACCTAGCTGTGTGGCCTTGGGTAAGCCACTTAACCCCATTTGCCTTGCAAAAAACCTTAAAAAACCAGTGTACCTAATATCAGCAATATTGAATGATGATCAACTGTGAATGACAAAGATCTAAGACACTCCTGAAGGACTTATGATGAAAGATGCTCTCCACCTCTAGAGAGAGAATTGATGAAGTCTGAATGCAGCTTGAAACATACTTTTTAAACTTTATTTTTCTTGGATTTTTGTCTATTTTCTTATATATGACTAACATGTATATTTTGTATGACTGCATATGTCTAACCTGTATCATATTTCTTGATTTCTCAATGAGAGAAGAAAAGAAGAAAGGTAGAGAATTTGGAACTCAAAAATAGTTTTTACATGTAATTAGAAAAAAATAAAATATTTAAAATATAAAAAAATTTAAGCAAAAAAAGACCAAAAAGCCCTCAGCATCTAAGAAAGTAAACAAAAGTTAATACAACAAACCAATTGGACAGTAATAATCCTGTGCTCACTGCAAAATGACTTTAGTAAACATCTTTCGACCCTGAGGCTTCTGGATATCAACCAAAGTATATTGTCATGAAAACACATTAAGTCTTAGTTTAAAATCCTTCTCAGTTTTCTGCTTAAGTGTTGTTTTTTTTTTTTAAAAAAATTCTTGCCTGTAGAAATACAAGCTCTTTAAAAGAAAATAAGCAGGAAAAAAACTTTTTCAAGAACAATCTGTATCTCCAAAATTATACTTAGGTATTTACTTCCTTAAAATTTGCTCTACAGGTATGACCTCTTATACATATTGTTCTCAAATTTTCTATATTTAATTGTGTTACTAAAAATTTACATGTTAAGACAATAAAATGGGTGATTTTAACTTTTGAGTTAACCAAGCCTAGAAGTCTTTCATTTGATCATGCATAACCAAAGCTAACTGATGTCAATGTACTGTTTTTGATTTGTTGGGGATTTTTGGTGGGTCAATGAGGTTAAGTGACTTGCCCAAGGTCACACAGGTAGTAAGTATCAAGTGTCTGAGACTAGATATGAACTCAGATCTTCCTGACTTCAGGGTTGGTGCTCTATCACATCACCTAGCTACCCCTAATGTACCCTTAATTATACTAAATTTTGCAAACCCTTTAACCCAGGAATACCACTACTCCAAGTTATGTGCCCTAACAAAGGTCAGAGAGAAAGAACTCATATATACAAAAATATTTAAAACAACTCTTGTTTAAATGGCAAAAAACAGAACCAAAGAAGTGCCCATAATTGGAAAATGGCTAAATCAATTGTGGTATATGAATATAATGGAATACTATCATACCATAATATATGATTTAAAAAATGGTTTCAGAGAAATCTAAGCATACTTGTATGAATCATTTAAGAGTGAAGTGAGTAACACCCAAAGAACAAAGAACAATGCCATAAAAATAAACTTGGAAAGACCTAAGAACTCTGATCAATACTATGACCAGGTGTAATGCCAAAAGAACTAAATTCCACATACTTCCTAACAGAAGTAAAGAACTCAAGAAGCAAAAAAACAAACACAAAATTAAAAAAACATACATTTTTGAGCATGGCCAATGTGAAAGTTTGTTTTACTCAATTATGTATATACTCTCTCTCTCTCTCTCTCTCTCTCTCTCTCTCTCTCTCTCTCTCTCGTGCATGCACGCAAAAGGAGATGAAAGGGAAAGAAAATAATTGTTTGTTCATTGAAAAAAATTAATTTAAAATTATATGCAAAGTGGCAATCAGAAATTAAGCAACTGTGAACTTGGAAGTCCAAATATAAAGTGATAGACATCATTTCACACAGTAACCAACAGCCAGGATATTCTCCCAATCTAATTAGAGTTTAAAGTGAATTCACCCAGCAGGAAACCATTATAATAGAAGATAACAAAAGATCGTAAACATCAAAATGGAGTCTCAAGTTAGATGAACGGTCTGAGCTAGAAAGAGGATCACACAGATTCTACAAATTCTTGATCTTAACAGGGAAAGGGAACTATTTTCAATGAGAAATGGCAGACCATTATCCATTATCCATTACATACCATCAGTTCATATTTATTAGCACAAAAATTATCTAATGACACCTTTGAAAATTTGATTCCAAGGGACATGTAAACATGTACTTCTGGAGGAAAAAAATGAGACATAACAGTTGCCTTCCTTGGGGAGAAAAGCCAGGTTTTAAGGATCTTGGACGCTGGAATGAGGTATTCAAGCCTATCATTCTCTCCTATCATTCTCTGTCTTCCCTACCCCTTACAATTACCTCAATTCTGCAATTACTTCCCATGTAATATCGTTTTGAAGGTTGCCTTTTTTCTTATTTCATCACCATCATTACATTATTTTAATCATTATCCCCCAAATGGTATAAATTATTTGAACACCTGTGTACCCCATCACATTGTTGCTTGACTAATTCTCTCTCTTTCAATCCATAAGCCTCCATTTCCATTGAATGTTCTCCTCAATCAAGTCAGAGTAAATTTTATAACTTAGTAAAGCAAAGGATATTTACTTCATATTGAATTGAAGGTAAATAAGACATGTAAAACCAAGTTCTCTCATCAGCCATTTGCCAATATTGCCACCTGCCAGGGAGCACTGGCCTCTTGTTTGATCCTCTAGGCGTATACTGCCAACTCTATTATACAAGAAAAGGAAAATGCATACAGTCACTCATGGAAATGTATGTTAGATTTGCAGCCATAGCAGCAACTTTGAGTGAGTGCACCGATTTCCCAGCCTGCCCCTGAAGACTAAGGATGCTAATAGCAAGATTTTGACTTGGGAATAGGGTACAACCATAGAAAGTGTTTCTGGGGGTGGCTAGGTGGTGCAGTGGGGTCAGAAGTACCTGAGTTCAAATCTGGCCTCAGACACTTAATAATTACCTAGCTGTGTGGCCTTGGGCAAGTCACTTAACCCTATTGCCTTGCAAAAACTAAAAAAAAAAGAATTAAAGGAGTTTATAGCTTCTTAATGCAACAACTAGCTGAACAGGAAATTGGAATCAGTTCTTGGCAACTGTTTCCTCCCATCCCTACCTTTGAAGCTCCCCTAATCTCTTAGCCTACATTTCATCCTTCTGTTAGCTTCTCACATCTTTAAAACTGGGCAGAGTCAAGTTGTTAAGCTCCTCACAGCCTTTGGGAAGATATAGTTCCAGAATAATTGTGATGTCCAGATCTGCTCCCTCCTGCCTAATATAAATAATAAACAAGTCATAGATGAACTAGAATAAATATTTATGTTATTTATAAATGAGTAGTTAATGCATATCAATGAATTGCTATAAGAAGAAAAATCAACAGAGTTTTAAATCTAAGCAAGAAATAAATTGGGAGAAATTATCCCCTCTTATTTTTTTAAAATTTAGATTTGCCCCTTAAAAGACTAGCTGTCTAGACTCAATTAACCCAATAGCTATCAATGGTTATCTTCCAAAACACATCCTCTCAAAATTTAAACTCTGTTATAGTAATGGTCCAGACTTCTTAATATTTGAGACTTCCTTCCAAGCAATTCATTTTATTTATTATGCCCCAGTGATGGAAAAAGGGCAACTAGGTGGTGCAGTGGATCAAGCCCCGGGCTAGGATAAAGAAGACTCATGTTCCTGAGTTCAAATTTGACCCCAGACGCTTACTAACTGGGCAAGTCACTTAACCCTGTTGGCCTCGGTTTCTCTTCTACCAGAAATGAGTTGGAGAAGAAAATGGCAAACCACTCCAATATCTCTGCCAAAACCCCAAATAGAGTCATGAAGAGTCAGATGTGACTAAAATGACTGAACAACACCAACAAAACACCAACAAGAATGATGTGTAAGGTAGCATTTGCAGGACTAGGAAGAGAAAAAGAAAAGGAAAGCTAAATGTATTTACTTGAGTGTGCCAATGGCTCTGCATTCTCCATATTCTCCTCCTAATCCACTTTTGTCCATATTTTCCTATAAATTCTATATGGTAGGGGGTGAGTGGGGAATGGAATATGCTAGAAATCTTTCCTTCCCTTTTTTTTCTTGCTATGCTGCAAATGGTGAAGGGATTAGATTGGGGGGGAGTTATCAGAAGCACCCCAAGTTCAAATCTGATATCAGGTACTAGGCTATATGAAACCTAGACAAGTCATGAAATATCTCTCTGCTTTGTTTTCTTCAACTGCAAAATGGGCATAATAATAGCACCTGCCTCACAGTACTTCAGAGGACAGCACAGTGGTGAAGCTGAACACATTGTTATTGCCATTTCCTCACTTCCTTTTCTGGTCATACATCTCTCTGAAGGTCACTTTTCTGAATAATTTTTCACTGACAATTTTAAGTACAATCTCCTCACACCCTCTAGAACGCTCTCCCTCGTGCCTGCCTCTTGGAGTTTCCAATTTCCTTCAAAACTTAGCTCAGGTTCCATCTCCTACACATAAAGACCTTTTCTCAGTTCTCACCTTTCTTGACTTCATACAGAGGTCAACACTGTCATTAAACTTCTCCTTGATATTCTCTTCTCCCTAGGCTTTTGAGTTCATTAACCTTACCTCTTCCTTCTACCTATCTGATTGTCCCTTGTGATTCTTCCCTTCAGAATCTTTATCCAGCTCACTTCCACTAAACATGGACATCCCCCAAAGCTCGTCCTGGGCTCTCTTCTCCTTTCCCTCTATACTGGGTGATCTCATCTATTTACATGAAGCTAATTATCATCTTTGGTGATGATTCTCAAATTTATTTATCCAGAAGGAACCTCCAATCTTGCATCTCCTACTGCCTATTCGATATCTTGAACTAAAGATCCCATAGACATCTTAAATTCAAGATGTCCAAATCTGAAATCAGTATCTTTCTCCCATTTCCACTCCCAGTGTTCTCCTCTTGGTGACTTCTCATCAAAGGTCCCACCAGCATCCCGTCACTCATTCGTGCTCACAACCTTGGTTAATCCTCAACTGCTCATTCTCTCCTTACTATCCCCATCCAATCTCTGTCCCATTGATTCTGTATTCCTAGACTCTCTCCTATCCATCCTCCCTTGTCCTCTTAAATAGCCATTACTCTGATTCAGGCCGGAATCACCTCATAGATGGATTACTGCAAAACCCTTTTGGGGAATCTCCCTGCTTCAAGTCTCTCCCCACTTCGGTCCATCCTCCATTCAGCTACCAAATTAATCTTCCTAAAACACGCTTCTGACCACGTCATCCCCTCCCTACCAATTCAATCAACTCATTGACCTTCCATTTACTCTAATATAGATCAAATATGAAATGCTTGTTTTGGTGTTTGAAGCCTTTCTCTACTTCTCCCATCATCATCTTCCTAGTATTTGTGCACCTCTCCTCTGTGTGTTCTTGTGACATTGGCCTCCTTGCTATTCCTTGCTCAAAATACCCAATGTTCTAAACTCCACATATTTTCATTGTCTGTCCCCAGGAATTCCCTCCCTCTTCATATCTCTGGTTTCCCTGAGGTCTTTCAAATCCCAAACAAAATCTCACCTTCCACAAGAAGTCTTTCCTGCTCCCTCTTAATGCCAGTCTTCCCTCTGTTGACCACCCCCACTTTTTTCTAATTATATCTTATTTATGCCTTCTTGTTTGTCTCCCTCATTCAACTGTGAAGAGCAAGGGCTGTGTTTTGCCTTTCTTTGCAGGTCCACTCATTCCACACAGGGTGAGTTATACAGTGGGCCCTTAATATGTGCTTAATGACTTGATTTGACTACAGGAAGCTTTTCCTGAGTCCTCAGTTCTCTCTTCTCTTGAAATTGCTTCATCCAACTTTAGACTTGGACTGGGGTTGCCTCATACAGCTTTGTATTTAATTATTTGGGTACTCCTTAAGTACAGAGATTGTTTTGTTCCTTTTTTGTCTTTGTTATCACAACATAGTCCTGATCCCTATCTGGCCACTGGACCCAGATGACTCTGGAGGAGAAAATGAGACTGGTGACCTTGCCCAGCCCCCCTCACTCCAACCCAGTTCATGTGCTTATCAAGGCATCACCTCTCTGATGCTGTGGTCTTGTCTACGAAGGACAAACGACAACAGTAGACCCTTAACAAATGTTTACTGAATTTAATCAACGTGGAATTCCCTAGCTAGGTTTTGAGCACTAAACCTGAAGTCAGAAAAATCTGCTTTCAAATCCGTCCTCAGACACTAGCTCTGTGATGCTCAGCAAGATAGTTAACCTCTGTTTACCTCAATTTCCTCAACTGTAAAAGTAGACATAATAAGATCACCTGCCTTCCCAGGGTTGTTGTGTGGGCCAAATGAGAAAACAGCTTTGCAAACATTAAAAAAATCTATATAAATGTCAACTATCGTTATTGTTATCATTATTATTCCCTGTCTCCCAGCCATGTTTTATTCACTGAACTAGTAGGGCACTTACAAAAAAGTACTTTGAGGAAGGAGAGAGCCCTTGGAAGCTACAGGAGGGGTACAGCTTAATCGAGGGCTTGTTTCCTGGGCCAGAAGCCCAAACAGAAGCCCCCACACAATGCATCAGACAGCAGGTGGAGCCCCATCGTGGAGTATCCTCAAAATTCTTGGCAGGGACCATTTCTAAAAGTGACTTTCACTTCATCTAACAACAGGGGCTTTGTTGATTCTAACTCCCAGCATCAAGTGTTTGCTTTAACTCTTAGAAAGGAAGGGACTGAAACTGGAAAGGTCTCCAGCTGAGATAAAAGCCCAACCAGGAAAGCAGAGCATTTCCCAAACAAACCATTGGTGTTGCAGGGTACTAGAGGGCAGGTCGGAGAGCCCCCAAGCCCAGCCTGGCCTTCAGGTCAGCAAGAGACAGGAGGCTGCCAGGGCGCATCACAGATGTGTCTTTCCAACTGTTTCCCTGAGAAGCCACCCTTCAAAACTGTCCCTCCCTTCCTGTTTTCCATCTCCTTTTTTCCAGTTTGACCAGCAGGTGCCTGCAGAGGATCCAGGTTCGGTCATCATTCTGGGTAAGCAATGTGGTGGATCACAGGATTCAGCGTAGGAAGGACTATGGGATCATAAGATCCTGGTTTGACATTTAATCCAACTGCCTCCATTTACACATGACTCATCTGAGGTCTCAAGAAAAAAGGGTTTTATCCAAGATCACACAGGTACTAAAGAGAATAATTGAGATCTGAACCCAAGCCTTTAGTCCATTGTTCTGTGTTGTCCCATTTGAGAAAGTCATCCTTTGGAGATGCACCACTTTCTGATCAGACTGTGGTTTTGGAGCCTCATCATTTTATCTGGCAAAAAGAATTATGGGAAATGAGGGTCAAATCCAATGTACTAAAATAGATAGATAGAACATACCGGCAAATATGTATACATATATTTTCATGTATACATGTATGTAAATGTAAATATATAACACATTATGTCATATCATATCATATCATATCAAATCATGTATCAATCCTATCCTATCCAATCCTGTCAAATCATCATATATTTGTAAACAAACACACACACACACACACACATTCAAATACTCCACTGAACCCATGATTTCATCAATGTGAGTCTTCCCTCAGAGAACCCATCCTCCCCCCGAGGATACACCGAGGATTGGAGGGGGCACCCAATAAGCCTTCCTTGCTATTGGTGACAGGGCGAGTTATTGCCAGCACTCCATTAGATCAGATTTGATTTGGGAATAAATGAGACTCTCACAGATCATTGAGCAGTTGAGAAAAGGAGATTTCCTTTGTCCTGTCACAGCAAGGAGCACAATAAGGATAAAGTAACATCCAGCTTCCATAGATGATGACCCCATTATCTCCATTTGGAAACAAGCAGCTAAGTGATGCAGTGAATAGAGTTCTAGACTTGGGCTTCAGGAACACCTGAGATGGACAAACATTTACTAGCTGAACAAGTCACTTAATTCTTCTCTTTACCTCAGTTTTCTCTTCTTATTTTTTTGTTTTTGCAAGGCAATGGGGTTAAGTGACTTACCCAAGGCCACACAGCTAGGTAATTATTAAGTGTCTGAGGCTGGATTTGAACTCAGTCTGTGCACTATCCACTGTGCCACCTAGCTGCTCCTCTCATTTTACTCTCCTATAAAATGAGTATGAAAATAGCATCTACCTCCCAGAGGATCAAAATATGCCAAATAAATAATGCCAATTATAATGATTATTATTATCTCCCTGCATGCAATATCCATTGATTCATTCACTCACCCAACAGAGTTTTTGTGTGAAGGTAAGGCAGTGGCTTTGTGGTATGAAGAGCCTCGAGTTTGAATTCTAGCGCATCTGCTTCAACCTGTGTTATTTGGAGCCTCAGTTTCCCTTTGAGGCCCAGATCTTTTGTGGAAAATATAGGGCAACAATATTTACTGAGTACCAGCCAACATATAGAGGAGGAGAAAGATTCCCCAACTTCAGAATTCTCTAGCCCAATTGCACCATTTCCTTCTAGAATCCCAACAATGACTTCCCCTAGTTCCTTCCTGCTTTGGGCTCTGCATTCACATCAAAAGAGGATCAAACTCATTAAATCAAGCTTGGTTTGGAGCCATAACTTCTACAAATGCTTCCTGCTCTCACACCTCTGAGGGAAGCTCTGGGCCGGCAGGCAGAGAATCTCCACCAAAGCCGGCCCAGCAGCCAGGATGAGGACAGGCCTGAATTAAAGTAATTGTGAGAGGTTGCAGATGATTTATTTAAGGACCTGCCTTATCATTAATTATGTAAAATCTCCCCTAAGGTTTTCAAACTCTGATTCTGTGGGTCAGCCGGAAGGCCGCTGGGCATTTTCCATGAAGTGGTTTTAATAAACAGTTCATATCACTTGGCTTCAAAATCCATTCATCATCAACCATAAATGGGGCCCTAGAATTAGTAATATTCTCTCCTCATCCTGACCAAGTAATGAAATCTGCAGAGGCTCTTCTAACCTTTCCTTCCTCTCCTCATCTCTCTTTCCCCTCTTCTTTCTCTCTCCTGTCCACTGAGATTGCCTCAATGACACTGAACAATGGACCTTGTTCAATGTTCCTCTTTGCCATAAGTCTATGGGGACCCCACAAATCTTCTGTTGTCCTAAGCTTCCCTTGCCCATCTGTTTATTCTTTTTTCTCTTCCAGGCCAACATTTTGAGGCCCCTCTCCTGGTTCTCATGTGGCATGAGCTGGAGGTTCTAGGCCTCCTCTGGTCCAGTAGTCCTCCGAGCTGGGCTGCTCTGAATGGCCCTAGAGTGGCAATGGCTTGCATAGGGACAGTTGCTATGGCTATGTTCACAATAGTATTCTCAGTGTGGATGGCACCACTATTTCAGGGGCCTGGCAGAGGAAGGAATTTATTGCCAATTCTACCTGTTGGGCTGTAGCTCAGAATTTCTGATAGGTGTGAGAAGCAAAAGGATTTATCCCCACTAAGGAAGTAAAGGCAGAAGTAACCCAGAGGACAAACACTTTCTGAGGATTCTGGGACTCACAATCAATAGGAGTGAAGTTCGTTTCCTATCAAAAATCCTCAAAAGGAAAAGGAATTTGATATTTTTCCTGTTTATTCTTTGATGACCCTAAGGATTGATTCTTCTGTTTATTTGTAAAACTTTAAATACTATATAAATATGAATGATTCTAACTATACAATGTTTATTAGGAAGCAGGATTTTCTAGTTCTGGGTTTCATCAGTATAGGGCTCCCCTATATGGAATCTTGCTCTCCTGATACAGCTTGATGGTGATCTGTAATTAATTGTCTTCCAGAAGGACCTGGGTCATTGAGAAGTTGTCAGTCAATAAACATATATTAATGGCCTACTATGTGCTGGGGGTATAAAGAAAGTTTTAGGAATCTCTTCTCAAGAAACTCATGTTCTAATGAGACAACAACGCAATCATGTACATCAAAATATGCCTAGAAGAAAATGGAAGTAATCAATCAAGGGGAGACACCAACAAAAAAGTGGATCAAAAAAGACTTACCACAGTAGGTAGGATTTAAGAAGAACCTTCCATGCGTAGTGGGACAGCCAATGAAAACGCTCAGAGTGGGGAGATGGATTCTCCCTTGGGAGAAACACGATGGGGGGGGGGGGCTACTTCCCTTTGACATTCCATTCACACAAGCCCTCCAGGCATGGATGGTCCTTCATCCTCATCTCTATTTCTCACAATCTGCACAGTGTAGAGTGCTGGACTTGGATTCAGGAAGATGAGTTCAAACTGATTACAAAATCTTCCCTGATCTCAGTAACTGTTGGAACCCTCTTCCTTCTCAGGTTCATTGATCAATATTTATCGGTTTATATGGGCATCTCTCCCCCTTTGGGAATATAAGCTGAGGCAGTTACATTTTTGTCTTCACAATCCTTCTCAAGCCCATAGTAGACTGAATATTTGCAGAATCTGGCTACTTTTTCATTATACCGTAGTAAATAAAGGCTCTCTCAAAGTATAAATAATGGAGAACAAAGGAGGCTAGTGATGGGCAGAGGGTTAGGGCTAGGTTTCCTATGGAGGTGAGTAATACCAGTGACCTATGGGATTGGTAAACCACATTTCCTGTGGATAGATAACCTGATCCAATGTGGGTTGATTGCAACCAGTGTGAGATGGATGCCCAAAACAGGTTGGTATTTTCTCCAAGGGAAAGGATGAAGACCATAGCATGCCCCTATGCACACTAGTGTAAAGGGTCCCTGGGAGCACGAGCAAGGAGTCACATGGCTGCCTCATGTTCCTTGGATTGTTGGTATTTGAACTACAGCCCCAGTCCCCTTGGACTAATGCCATTTCTGTCTCACGATTCTGCAAAGGAGTGAACCTGCTTTGTTTCTTTGGAGTAAACCAAGGACCCAAATCTCTTGGAATTTTCCAGAAGTGTTTCCAAAAACTGATACCATTAAGATACATCAAACTCTTTTCTTTGGCTTGCATATCTGAGATGGAGATGGGATTTCAGCTTCATTCAAAGTTTTTTACATTTTCCCTCTATTCTCTGACTACTAATTCCCTGCTGCTTAACACATCACCCAGGGATCAGACACCTCCTTTCCCACTGGAATGCCCTCCTGCTTTCAGATTATTTAAGTCACAGAGAAGAGCAATTAAAAATTGCTGGAAGGCTGCATTGCTCTCTTCTTGTTCCTCAGTCCTACTAATAGAGAGAAATGCTATAAATGCAATGTATTTAAGTAGTTTAAAATAAATTCCAACTCCTCACTTCACTGATCATAAAAATCAAATGAAAACAACCATCCTATTGTAGCTTCCCCAGTCAAGAACAAAGCAGATTATATTGACTTAGCTCTCCTAACAGCAGGAGGGCTTCTGCAAAACAGTTGGGACCAGCCATCATGAATGAATGATGAGACATGTGGCTCCCTTATTAGACACCGCCTGCCCTCAAAATTCCAGGAAAGCATTTGTGATATTTGGTATTAAAGGGATTCAAAGGAGGAACCAAGTTTCCTTATGGTAGAATGATAGCTGTTGTCCAGGCCCTAGAAGACAAGCATAGCATAAATGGCATAGAGTTCAAATCCTAACTCAGACATCATTAATTTTACTATAAGATGATGGACAAAGTCATTTCAACCTTCTGAACCATGAATTTCTTGTTTGTAAAATGAAGGAATTGGGCTCAATTACCTCTAGGATCTCTTCCAAATTCAATCAGGAAGGAAGGGAGGGAGGGAGAAAGCAGGAAGGGAAAGATGGGAGATAAGGAGAAGGAAAGGAGGAAATAAGGAAGGAAGGAAAGGAGGGAGAGAGGGAGGAAGGAAGGAAGGAAGGAAGGAAGGAAGGAAGGAAGGAAGGAAGGAAGGAAGGAAGGAAGGAAGGGAGGGAGGGAGGGAGGAAGGAAGGAAAGAAATTAGCAGTTTATCTCTTCTTTGCAGGAAGGCAATTTACAGATGAGGAAATCAAAACAATCCATAGTCATATGAAGAATTGCTCTAAATGATTACATATTAGAGAAATGCAAATTAAAGCACCTCTGAGGTACCACTCAGACTAACCAATATGACCAGAAAGGACAGTGATCAATGTTGGAAGGGATGTGGGAAATCTGGGACACTAATACTTTGTTGGTGGAGCTATGAACTCATCCAAATCTTTCTGGGGAGCAATTTGGAATTATACCCAAAGGGCACAAAAATGTACATACCCTTTGATCCAGCAGTACCACTACTGGGTTTATACCCTGAAGAGATGATGAAAATGGGTAAAAACATCACTTGTACAAAAATATTCACAGCAACCCTGTTTGTGGTGGCAAAGAACTGGAAATTAAGTGAATGTCCTTCATTTGGGGAATGGCTTAATAAACTGTGGTATTTGTATGTCATGGAACACTATTGTTCTATTAGAAACCAGGAGGGATGGGAATTCAGAGAAGCCTGGAAGGATTTGCATGAACTGATGCTGAGCAAGATGAGCAGAACCAGAAAAACATTGTACACCCTAACTGCAACATGGGGGTGATGATCAACCTTGATGGACTTGTTCATTCCATCAGTGCAACAATCAGGGACAGTTTTGAGCTATCTGCAATGGAGAGTACCATCTGTATCCAGAGAAAGAATTGTGGAGTTTAAACAAAGACCAAAGACTATTACCTTTTATTTAGAAAAAAAAAGTTATCTTATTTTTGTAATTTTTCTATCTCTTGTATTTTATTTTTCTTCTTAAGGATATGACTTCTCTCTCATCACATTCAACTTAGAGCAATGTATACCATGAAAACAATGGAAGGACTAGCAGACTGCCTTCTGTAGGGGGTAGGGGGGAGGGAAGCAAGATCAGGGAAAAAAATTGTTAAACTCAAAATAAATAAAATCTGTCTTAAAAATAAGTCTTTATAGGTCCAGTTTGGAAAACTGTGTGATTGAAGAGTAGAAAATGAATAGTCTGAAGAAATCTGATGCCAGGGAGTTCAGAATTCCTAACAGGAAAATCTTGTTAATGATATCTTTTGGTTAACCAAATGATATCAATTTTATCTTCACAATAGTATTCTTAGTGTGGATGGCACCGTTATTTCAGGGGCCTGGCACAGGATTTTATTTATTTCCAATTCCACCTGTCATGAGGCTAATCACTTAAACTGTAGATATGTTTGGGTATTAACTCTTTAAATGAATGCAGGTGCCATTATCTTTCACTGAAGTCATACTCTGATATCTCACAATAGCAGGCAAATGGCTCTGGGTTTGCCAAGGTCATGCTAGTGAATCACAAATTCTAGCAGATGCCAGAAGGTCTTTCAGTTGGGGCCAGCACCATAACATCAATGGAATCAATGGAGAACTTTAAAACGTTCTAGACTTAGAATATTCAGAAAGTCTGTGTTCAAAGTATTGACCATGAAGTGATGGATTTGGGCCCAGAGTAGTCCATAAAGGCTGTCTCTGGAGATGTGAATCTGTTGCAATGTACCAACAGAGGGAGAATTCACACTGATGGAATCACAGGTCTTTGGAAGTTTGAAGTGGAAGACATGTGAATGGTATAACATGTTAGAACTAAATGGAATCTTAGGGACCTTCAAGTCAAATCACCACTGATGTTTTGTCCTTCATTCTAGAAGATCATGGCAACAGGGAGGTGATGTCATGACAAGCACATGAGGGGCTGTTCTAAGTCACCAGCCTCAATTTCTCTTACAGAGCCATCTGGATCAAGGAGGCAAATATGAGTCAGGATAACTAGAGATAGCCCTGGATGTGAGACAATCAGGTTTAAGTGACTTGTCTAAGGTCACATAGCTAGTAAGTGGCAAGTAACTGAGACCATATTCAAACTCCTGTCCCTCTGACTCCAAGGCCATTGTTCTATCCACTGCACTATCTAGCTGCCTATAATCACTAGCATTTAAGTGTTTACTATATATATATTAAGCACTATGGTAAGCACTGAGAATAGAAAGGCAAAAATTAAATTTTAAAAACTCTGAGACCAAAAAAAACCAAGCCCAAAAAACCCAATTTCTGGTCTCGAGGAGTTTTAATGGGAATTACAACATGCCAACAATTAAATACAAGCATGTTATAGGGGTAGCTAGGTGGTGAATAAGAGGGAGAGCAATAGGATTAAGGGAGACCAGGACAGTCTATTTGATCACATCAACTGGCTTTTCAATCAATTGCTGTAGCTCCCTATCACCTTCATGATCAAATATAAAATTTTCTGCTTGGTCTCAAAATCTTTCATAACCTGACCTTATCCTACCTGAACTGTCATTTTACACTTTTTTCTCCATCCCTGCCACCCACATCCTCATTAATCCAGTATCAGAGGCTTTTCTTCTTATAAGACACTATCTGCAGACTCCAGAAATTATCCCCATTCCTGTAATTCTCTCCCTTCTCCTCTCTCCCTTCTGAGACTTCCTTCAAATATCCAGAAATATCTTGCCTTCCTCCTTGATTCTAATGGATTTGTCCATTTGTTAGGGGCATGGTTGTTAGGGATTACTCTTCAGTAATTTGAGGACCTCTGGGGTTCCTTCTGGTGCAGAGACTATGGATGGTAGAGAAAAGGATGGTAGGGATATAGCTTTCTTTCCTCTAGCTCTGACACTTTTATTTCCTGTTTTCCCCACCTCTGGTCTATTCTAAGTACAGCCAAATATTCCCTGATCTTTAGAGTCGAGACAAAAATAAAGACATTCATTGGCATCCTTTCAGCTCACCTGGATGACTATCATGTTGGTGGCACAAAAACTGACCTGATAATGGCAAAGGCAAGTTCTCCAGACTTAATCCAATGTCAATAGGCCTATAATAATTTCTTCCTTTGGATGCTATTAATGCATTCCTGGCACAGGTAAAAATCGATATAAAAATAGCTTACTGTGCATGTTTGCTACCTAAGCCATTTCCCTATCTTAAAAACAACTCCAGGCAGTAATTTGCACTCAAGATATAAATGTTTAAGAAAGCTTTTAAAATTAAATTAAATTAAATTCTTGATCATTTTTATAATGCTGATTATAACCCTGATTCTCAAACATTGTAGTATTTTTCATTTGCACAGGGTTCTTTGTATGGGGATATGAAAGTCTTCTTACAAATGGAATAATTGCTGTGGATCTTTTAGTTTATCCTTGACTCTAGGAGAGGGAAATCCGAGGAATGCAAAAGCAAGGCCAAATTGATGCTAGATTTCTTTATTTCCAAGATGCTACTATGCCCTAGTTCTGTTGAGCTGACCACTGGTTTTTCCCTTTTGTATTTAAAAAACAAAAGCAAATTGTAGGCTATGTGAAAATGAGAAAAAGAAAACAGATAACATTCCCTGTCTCTACAGACTTGAATAGAAGAATTATTTGAAAGGGCAAAAAAAATGGAATGTGGGGATTGGTGAATGAAAAATAAGACAGGCATCATTTGCAATCATGTTCCAAGACTGTTTTTTTTTAATATAAGGTGGCATTTGCTCTTTATTAATGGAAGGTTGAAAAACATGCCATTTTCTGCTTGGTTGGAGATATGTCAATATTTCCCTTCCAAAGGTTTGCTACTTTCAACTTTCCCTTTTACCCCAAAGAAAACACTTCCGTGATTAGGTTGGCATAATGGAGGGCAGTCACACAGTGTAGGAAATGATTCCCATTGAGCTAATTATAGCAGGTTGCAGAGAACGCATTTATTATTTGGTAAAGGGGAGCTTCTCAAAGCTGACCAAATCCTACGCTGTTGGGAAAACCTGGAATGTGGTCCCTTTACTGGTAGGGTAAGAACTTGGAATAGAAATAATGCCCACCTCAGACCTGGACAGGGCTGTTTTCCAAAGGATGAAGAATCACCACATTCAACTTCCTTCACATCTCATGGTAGTTTCTTGGCACTGACATCGCAGTCCAGTGAGGAACAAGTTGCCTAAAGGCTTCCAGAATCAAAGCACAAATACCTCAGTTTTATTTGTGCAGTAGGTATGGGAAAATTAGATAATAGTAACTAATCAATCAATAAACATGTATTAATCAGGATCAGCTGGGTGCCACAGTGTATAGAGCACGGATAGTCAAGAAGACTTACCTTTCTGAGTGCAAATCTGGCCTCAGACACTCAATAACTGTGACCCTGGGAAGTTACTTAATCCTGTATGCCTCAGTTTCCTCAGCCGTAAAATGAACTAGAGAAAGAAATGGTAAATCACTCCAGTATCTTTGCCAAGAGAATCCCAAATGGGGTCATGAAGAGATTTCTGTCATCCAAAATAACTGAACAATAGCAACAATGTCCCAGACACTGAAGATACAAGGACTAAAATGAAATGGCCCCTAATTCTCAAGAAGCCTAGGGAGAAAAAAAATAAGCCTATGAAGTATATATAAGATATGAATAGTATAAAATAGAAGATAATGCAAGTAGAAAGGGAGATAGGCATTAACATGTAAAATATAGGTGATTCAATAAACAGGAGCTAGATTTATCTATCTATCTATCATCTAGATCTATTTATTTAATCATATAAATGCAACTCAACCATATCCCCTAGACTACCAATATTTAAGGGAGTAGGTAAATGGACTTCTTGCCCTAGTTCCCCATCTCTCTGAGAAGAGCAGCATGATCTCCAGCCCCAACTTTCTGTTTTCCATCCTGGTAGGAATGAAAGTCTCCCTTGGAGAATGACCTAGAGATGTTTATTCTGCTTCCCTTCAAACCACCCAGTTGGCACTCTCCATGCATGGCAGGCCCATTTACTTATGCAGTATATAGCTTTATCCCAACCAAAAGAAGCACAAAAGACACACAAACATCACAAAATAATTCAGATATAAATGTTTCAAAAAACTAATATGTCAAAGACCAAATGTCTGTATGTCTTTCAGGACACCTCACCTGGCTTCCTCATTTTCCTTCAGGAAGCAACTCTAGTAGCTCCTCCTCCAGGAAAGTCTTCCTTAATCCCCACTTCTCCTTCCTACTCTCAAGTACTCTCTCCTTCCCCAGAGACTGAATTTCAGACAAAGTTTCTTGTTCCTTTACTTCTTTACTTATTTTCTCACTTTCCCATACCCAACACTCCATCTCCAGTCTCCAGGCAGAAATGTTGGCTCTTTTCACCTCCTGCTCTTATTCATTTCCTAGCTTCCTCCACAGCAAAGATCAGATACCCCCTCCAGAAGAAGGCCTTTCCTGATGCTCCCACCCTTCCTCTGGTTTTTATTGCTCTTTGTCCACCCAAATGACTATATATATATATATGTATATATATACATATATATATATATATATTATTTGCATACATATATCATCACCCTTTACCCCAATACAAGATAGGATCCTCAAAGGGCAGGACTTTCCCATTTTTTAAATTTTTGTCTCCTTAGCATCCAGTACAGTCGCAGCTGAATGGAAGGAGCTCAATTAATGATTGTTAAATTGCATTGAATTAATATTACACTTAGGTGTATACATGGTGTGTTCCCCACCATTCATCAAAAGGATGCAAGTTTAGCAAGGTTAAACATCATTTCATCAGTTATATATTCCAACATCTTGAATCAAATGTGACATAAGGGCTAGAGAGCTGGCATCAGAGCCAGAAATGACATGGGTTCAAATTCTGTCTAACACATATTGATTAACTAGCTTTGGACAAGTCTCTTAGTCTCTGCCTGCTCTAGAATATTCTCCAACACAATATTGTTCTATTAGAAACCAGGAGGGATGGGATTTCAGAGAAGCCTAGAAAGACTTGCATGAACTGATGCTGAGCGAGATGAGCAGAACCTTTAGAACACTGTACACCCTTAGCAGCAACATGGGGGTGATGATTAACCTTAATGGACTTGCTCACTCCATCAGTGCAACAATCAGGGACCATTTGGGGGTATCCGAAATGGAGAATACCATCTGTATCCAAAGAAAGAATTGTGGAGTTTACACTAGACCGAAGACTACTACCTTCAATTTCAAAAAAAAAAAGTTACCTTATATACTACATAATTTTGCTATCTCTAATATTTTATTTTTTCCTCAAGGATATGATTTTGCTCTCAACACTTTCAATTTTGATCAATGTATAGCAGCATGGAAACAATGTAAAGATTCCCAGACTGCCTTCTGTGGGGGGGCAGTGGGGGCAGGGAAGGGAAGGGAGAGTGGGGGGGGGAATTGTAAAATTCAAAACCTTACAAAAATGATTGGTAGAAATTACTATTGTATATAATTGGAAAACAAAATATTTATTTAAAAAAAAGAAAATTCTCCATGAAATTAAGTATCAGGGGGTCTCTAGGTCAATGGTTTAACAACCCTAGTTCTCCAAAAAGGGCTAACAGACTTTTAAGTTCTGCATTACTCCAACTCTTTGTAGCTTTTGCTGTTTACAATCAGCTCTCATTAGGCCTAAGGGGCTTCCCCAGAGTTCAACACTTAGCACCAGGTGGCCACAATTAGTCACTTAGCAAGCCCCAGAATTAGCTCAGGCAGAGCCCTAGGTAAGCCAGGTGGTAACCCAAATAAGTGACCCTATCCATGTGAATTAGGAGTGACTCAGTGCTACTAAAATCCAGCTGGACTGACCTTGTTGGGAGTGTGTCTCAATAAAGTTTATTTTTTCCCATTATCTCTGTGATGAACCTCTGCACTTATTTTCAGTATCAAACTTATTTCAAAAACCTGGCCTTTGTTGGTAGAGGGAGTTTCTTTAACAAGTGTCCCCCTATTCCATTAATCCCTATTCTAGTATCTTGAATGCAGAAAGCACACTTCATAGGAGTTTACTGCAGTTGTAGAGGACATGCTTAATAAAGGCTTATTAATTGTTGTTGATTTTTCATAAAATAGTAGAGGCCTGATAAATACTGGATTAATTTTCATTACTCCCATTTTATTGCTATGCATTTTTAGCAACGTTGCAAAGAGTAGAGTCAGAAGCAATGAACCAAGCAGATTGTCCTTCCCACTATGCTGAGCCACCCCAGGAGCAAGATGAACAGAAAACAGAGTTAGCATCTTCTGGGGCACCCAAGACCTCAGGGTCATGGGCAGAAAAAAGATTACCTTGAATTTTCACTCTTTCTAATTTATAGAAGGGTAATGGGGAGAGGAATGATATGGTGGTTCCATTTGTAGCCTTCAACAAAAGAGTAGATCTTTATCTAGCATCTCAATAGAAAGATATATCATAATGTTCCAGTACTTTTGTCTCTGATAAGCTCAAGGTGGAAAAGGAGACATGATTCCACCTCTGAGACAGATAAGAAGTCTGAGAGCTCTTGATTAAATTTCTCAGATGAGGCCACATTAAGTGTCCTGAATAAAAGGAGAGTCCTTCCTCTGGGAATGATTGGGGAAGAGGTTTGAAAGGAAGGGTGACCTCAAGATCCAGGCAGGAGGCAGTCATACTTCCAACTCAGGAGCTAATTTCCCTTTCTCATCTATTCATGTTGGGGTTTCCATAAAATGGGAATAAACTCCTAGGGAAAAGTCTTAATGAAGAGCTCTCAATCACCTACCACCCCTCTGTTATCCTTTCTGTTTTGCTAAAGGAGAAATTGAACTATTAAGGGTTCTTCTAATTAGCTCCAATCACTGACAAAGTCCTTGTCTGGGTAGAGAGAGACCCTAGCTTTGTATCACTTTCTGAAAAATCTTCATCTTGGTTCCTGGGCGGAATATATGAGACTTGTTAAGTCATCCTTTCCCCCTAGGAAAGGATGGTCATTTAAGAACAAAGACTAAAATCAATAACCTCAGGAAGGAAGGGGAAAAAACCCCAGGCCTTTACAACAAGTTTATGAAACTCTTGCTTACATCCCATGCACAGCAAAACTGGAGAAATCAAACCATGGAAGTCAATACTTTTCCATCTCATCTTGTTTTTTCCCCTTCATCTCTGTCATTAGATTTCTTAGCAGTCTTCAATCCCCTGTGGTCTCTCAAGCTGAAGGGCAGAAAGATCAGATCCTCCTAGACCTAGGGATTTAGTGAAAAGAGGAACTTGAGGAAAAATAATTTCTAAAATGATTTTCTTCAAATCTCCTCCTATGATTTGTTAGGTTTTCTGGGGGTTGGGAGTGAAAGTAAGGAATTAACTTGAAACCGATGCTGAGCGAATGGAGCAGAACCAAGACAACACTGTACACATCAACAACAGCATTGTGAATTTAATCAACCTTGTTGGAAGCAGCTCCTCTCAACAGTTCAGAGAGCTAGGACAACCTATTAGACTGGTTATGGACAATGCTATCCCCATCCAGAAGAAGAAAAACAAAACAAAACCAAAGAAAAAGCCCTTCAGAATCTGAATGAACACTACATTCACTTTTTAAAATTTTCCCATGTATTTCTTTTCCTATCTCATGATTTTCTTTCTTTTCCCTTAATCCTAATTCCTCATACTGAAAATGAATAATCTGTAAACATGTTAAACACAAATGGGCATCTACAATATGCACCTGACTGTTCACAAGTGAGGGGAGGGTGGAAAATATGCATATGGATGGGGATGAATGTTGAAAAACTATCATATCATGTAATTGGAAAAATAAAATATCAATTGGGGGCTCAGATTTGTGTGAGTTTTTAAAAAAAGGAATTTACCTGAGAAGGACCAACATGAGGTAGGGACCCAGGAAAATATCAGGCAGCATTACAAATAGATTTCTGAAATCATATAGCCACCCACATTCTATTTGATTATGAAATGTTTGTTTTATTTAATTGAATTTTACATCAATCCTTTGCCTGACTTATTTACCTTTCACTTTTACCTCTTTCTCCTCCACATATACCCACTCCCTTTCAGTTCTCATCAGTATATCCTCCTTAGAAGTTCTTTGATGTAGTCTGATAAATCATTGAATATGGGCATCTAGTGGGTGCATCAAAGGGAAGGAATGCATTGGAAGCTATAAACATTCAAGTCATCTATACTAAGTCAGAAGTTAGAAGATAGGGACTATCAAGGGGTTAACTGTCTAACTCAACTTGTCCTCTCAAAGCTTCAACCTCTAATGGTGAATGGCCTTAAGGCCATGAGATGACTTGCTGGAACCCCCATCTGATTCAGTCATGTTCACTTCTGGGTGATATATTTTAGGAAGGTATAAATAAGTTTAGGATGTCCAGAGGAAGGCAGGCTTTATGAATCTTAATCAATAGAAGTTATAATCATCATTGCAAGGAGAGGTAGAAGAGTTATCTTCAGATCTTTGAAAATCCACCAGGGTTAGTTCTTATTCATCTATAGTCCCAGAGAATTGAGCAAACCTTTGTTTTATGGAATGTTGGAAAGGGAAGAGATCTAGGAAGAGAGACCA
Source organism: Macrotis lagotis (assembly GCF_037893015.1). Classification (NCBI taxonomy): domain Eukaryota; kingdom Metazoa; phylum Chordata; class Mammalia; order Peramelemorphia; family Peramelidae; genus Macrotis; species Macrotis lagotis. The sequence continues at coordinate 31,101,601 of NC_133663.1, read as the reverse complement.
AGAAAGGGGTTAATGAAAGTGTATTGACAAGAGGTGATGGGACCCTGAATTAGAATCAGTTATATGAATAGAGATGAGTTAGATGTAAGAGATGTTGTGGAACTGGGTCTGGCAAACTTTGGAAACTAATTGAAAATGGAGACTGAGGTAAATGAAAGAAGAAAGGATGACTCCAAGGTTGTAAGTTCAGGTAATGGGAAAAATGGTGGTGGCCAGTGGAAGAAGGACCCACCTCCACAAATAAAACTATAACTCCCAGAAGGATTAAGAAAAATTTTTAAATTCTTTCACCTTCCCCATGCCAAACAATCCTTAAAACTACTCTGTGAGGTAGACAGGATAAATATTATCTCAGTTTTACAAGCAAGTAAACTGAGATTCTGAGACACAGACCCATAGATAACATTATCACAGATTTAAAGCTGAAAGGGAATTTAAGGGTAATCTTGCCCAATCCCTTCATATCACAAATAAAGAACCTGAAACACAGGTGAAATTCTAATTTAGGTTTTCTGACTCCAAATTCAGTGTTCTTTCCATTGCATCATCCCACCTCTCTTATTCTTAGATATTTAGAGCCAGATGAGATTCTTGTAGATGCCTATATCACCTCTCTTCTTGTATCATAGATGAGGAAACTGAGGTCCAAAGAACAGCAACCATTTTGTACCCAGAGTCACATGGCTTTTAAATATCAGAACTACCTTCAACCCCATAACTTTTCATTTCTTTCATTACACCATACTGGCTCTTAGACTGAACTCACATATCTTACTGGCACTTTTTTGCCTACAGTTCTTAGGAGCTGCTCATTTGGCCACTTTGGAGCTCATAAATCATGAGTCTGAAATAAGCAAAAATTGGCTAGACAAACAGAGTGGTTTATTGGTGTCTAGACTGACAAATAGCCACCAGACCTTGGACAGGTTACTAAGTGTTCAGTGCCTTCATCTCCTTGTCTAGAAGACGGTGGAGGGGTGATGGGAAATCATGGATCATAAAGTTTAAGGAGACACTGCCCTGTCATTACTGGCGACAGTCAAATAAAAAAAAATGCTCCCTGTTTGCTCCCAGCATATTTTTTCACAAGAAAGAGGAAATAAACAGAGGTTGATTTGACCTGATCTTTCTAGCTACAGTTGGAAAGGTTGAGGGGAATGACCAATTCAAAGAGCAACGTCAGAGGAAATCACTCCATTATAAGTGTGGCGCCTGGCTCTGAGGAGTCATTTTTTGAAAGTCATTCTCAAGTTAAATCAAGATTAAAAATGTTAATTATTGAATTCTTACAAATTTTTTTCAACTTCCCTATTTTGATGGAGTTCATAGGAAAGGTCAGGATTCAAGTTCCCAATATAAAATCCACAAAGGTCTATACCAAATGTCATAATGTTTTAGGTCATCAAATATTAGACCTTTCAGTGGCCCTGAGAGATTTGCCTTCTACTGGTGTAGCAGACTTAGATCTATAGTTCCACCTTAATCTTTCCCAGAACTCCAACTGTACTCCCAATGACCTTCTGAAGGATATGACATAGGGATTTGGGTACTGGACTTTGAATCAGAACCCTACCTCAGATACTTTTAAGTTTTATGACCTTAGGTAATATACTCTGCTTCTGTATGCCTCAGTTTGCTCCTCTGTAAAATGAAAAGGTTGAACCTGCTGGTTTTTCTGGTTTCTTTCAGCTTTAGAGCTAATACCTTCTGATCTCAATGTGGATTTCCTACTAACATCTCAAATTAAACAAATCTGAAACTTAATTCATCATCCCTCTTCCTAAACATAGTTTTCCTCTCCAACTTCTTCTTTTTTACTATTCTTTATGTTTCTGATGCTCTATTTACTTCCCATCTTATAATCTTAGAAATTATCTTTGATTCATTCTTCTTGTTCACGTTGTACCTGTAATCAGTAGCCAGGTCCTAATGTTTTTAACTAGCCAGTATCTCTTGCGTCCAACCCCTCTTCTGAGGAGCAATCAGTCAACAAAGTGCCTATCCCTAGGATACAAGGACAGTAGTAAAATAGTCCCTAGCCCCCAAGGAGCTTACAGTTCAAGCCAGTTAGAAACAACATATGCACACAAAGATGTATACAAAAGAAACCAGAGAAGTAAAGAAAGGTATTGGGGGTAGGAGGGAAGGAGGGAAGGAGGGGAGTAATACAGTAGTATCTGGGGATATGGGAAAAGAAATCTTGAAAGAAATTAGGGATTCTGAGATGTGTAAACAAAAAGACAGGACCTTCCAGGCACAAGATCCAGTCAGTACAAAAGCTGATGGATGGGAGATGGAGTATCTAAGTTCAGACCCTCACCTCTTTTCATTAAGACTGTTGTAAATATCTCCTAATCTGCCAGCCTTCAGTCTAACCCCTCCTGCACTGGCCCTTCCTCACTGTTTCCCAAATAATCTTTCTAATGCACTGATATTATTGTCTCATACCCCTATTCAAAAATGTTTTATGTCTTCCCATGACTTATATAATCTCTCTTTGACATACCTGTCACATGATTACACAGACCCTTGGAAGATGAAAAGCAAGGGGGTGATTTCTCTTGGGGAAGAAGTGTGCCTCACTCCAAAAATGTCAGTATCATGGGACAAAGCCCTAATGGTTCTACACTCATTTTTAAAATTTTCCTTTTTCCTATAAGCTTAAGCTATAAATCATGAACCTAGAATGGTTCCATCATTTACTTCTAATTTCTGGGTATTCTAACAAGCCAGCAACTTTTTGAAAGATTAAAACATTGAAAAAATGCTAACTCTGAAAAAAACCGTAACCATCTTTATTAATTGCTCCAAGCTCTACTCTGATGGCTGTAACAGAGAGGGGATTTTGGCTCATCCTCTATAATATTTCAAGTCCAACGACTGGAAAAGTACAGTGCAGTCTGACATTAAGGGATACACCAAGTTCTCTGTTTACAGTTAACATGGAAAATACAGCCCACTGAAAAAAAGAGATGAAGATCAATACATAGGAATAAATCCATCTAGACGGTAATTCAATAAGACCTTGATTATAGCTGTCATTTTTACCAATGGTCAAACTCCAGGGACAGATATGTCTTTAACTTGGTAACCAATCATAATCCTAGAGCCAAGTGATCAGGTGTCCAAAGTCATATCAGCCTGGGATTAAATCACAATCTCTTCAGAGCTGCCATTCCCTGATCTTGCTGAATGGCAACCAATATGTCATGCTCACAGCACTACAATTCACAATAGTGAGTTTGCATGTGTTGGGTTTTTTAGTCTTAGAAGGCAGAATATAAGTTTGCAAGCTTAAAAAGAATCAAATCAGAGTTAAACTTTTTTTTCCCCCACTAACCCGCCTTTTTGACATCATCAAATTATCTGATTCTTTATGACCTCATTTGGGATTCTCTTAGCAAAGATAAAGGGAGTGGTTTACTTTTCTTCTTCTGCTCATTTTATAGATGAGGAAACTAAGGAAAACAGTCATTCTGTCCTGTGTCTTGACCATGGTCACAAAACTAGTATGTATCTGAGTCTAGATTTGAATTCAGGTCTTCCTGACTTTAGGCTCTCTGGTCTATTCAGTGCTCTACTTCATTTATTAAATTTACCCACCTAAATTATCCTCAGACTCACACTTTGGGGAATCTCAGGATCCCATGATTCTAGGAGTAATGCTGAGAGGTATTGATTCTATGTTGCTCACAAGCCCCCATCTGTGTGCTGCTCATCATTGATTACCAGCTAGTATTCTTAGTTAGCTTTTAACAAATATATTTACTAAGATGATTCAGTAAGTTATTACAAAGTATTGCTCCCAAAATTTTAGACACACTTTCCTATAAGTACAAATAGAGTACAAAGGAAATGGAGATTATTGTGACATATACACACAAAGAACATTTATGTCCAAGAGAAAAAAAAAACCACATTCCTGATTAATAAATGTCCTTTCTCAAGCCCCTAGTTATCATTCTTCTGTAGGGCAAGGGATTGAAGCTATTTCCTCCTAATTTTGTCTCTGTCCTTTATATGTCCTTTGGAAGCATTATCTGCTACTGGTCTAGCCTCTCCAAATGATGTGATCAGTAGTAGAAGGAGAGAAAAAAGAGGCCTCTTTCAAAGGCTTCCCTTCCTTCCCAGAGTCATCCAAACTCCTTAGTCTAATATTTGACTAAACAATTGTTGACATTTCCCCCCTCTATTAAAAACTTTTAAGGGCATAATTATCTTGCTTGGTTAGCTGGCATTCTTTTCATCTTGATCCAGTGAAAGAGAATTAAAGGATCACAGTATGTAGATAATCTTTTTTTAAACATTATTTTAACACATAATGGTGTCTGTTGATTGATCGATTGAAGTATAGGTGTCAAATCCCCCTCTTACAATAATTTTCCTAAAAATAATTTTTAATAAGAAAGAATCTAGATGAGTATTCCTTGTAACCAAGGCTTAAATTGGAAGTGCTTAATTTCAGCATCGGTTCATGGTAATGTCAAAGAAGATAGAAAGAAAAATAACTGACATCATATGGTTCTTTAAAGTTTGAAATCATTTTTATCTCAGACTCATGGGCCAGAACTTCAAGGAGTCAGGCCAGATGGTATAAAGAACTCATTTTACAAATGAGAAAACTTAAGGTTTGGGAGATTAAGGAGAATGATCGAAGTTACAGTTAGTAATTACAAGAAGAGGGATTTGAACAGAGGTATTTTGCCTCCAAAAACCAGTATTCTTTCTACCATACCATATCACCTTCCATGTGAATCTTCAAATAGCCCTTATTAGTTCTGCAGGTATTATTATCCCCATTTTACAGGTGAAGAAACTGATGCAAATAAAGATTAACTGACTTGCAAGGATCAAAAAGTTTATGTGTCAGAGTTCAAATTATGGAGGCACCAGATAATGAGATTTGCAGAGTGCCCATTGCTCTGAGCTAGCCAGTGTCCAGACGAAGAACCAAAACAAAGCTTAGGGACAATTTCTATAAAACAGTCCTTCAGAACCTGCTCAAAAATAATCCCAGATTACAAACATTCTCAACAAAAATGAATAGACAAGTTTATTGTGATTCTTGGCAACAAAGTTCTAGAGGAGATTGCCCCAGAATCCCCCCTCCACATTGAGGACATGATATTTCTGTGGACATATCTAAGCTAACGCGTTGCTTCCTTACCCAAGGTCCAACATGACCTCCTGTGAATCTTTCACTTTGTGGCAGCCTCTGACAGGCCTAATTCCAGCTTTGCTCTGGGCAAGAATTCCTGATGAGACAGGCATTTATTGTTTCCAATTTTCTAAATGTACCTCCTTACAAAGGTGAGGGTAGGATAAAAAGAAGAAAAGAGCATTGTGGGACATTGTGTCCTCACTACTTCGTGCTTATTAAAAACATTTTATTTTTTTTTAAAAAATTGAACAGAAAGCATCATTGCAACCAAATGAACTTGTCATTTCTTTGGAGGAGGGGTGAAGGAGAGAAGATCCAGATCTGGTAAGGGGAAAAAAAGAACTTTTATCATTGCAAATTAGCAAGCATACTTTAATATATACTATTAGTAAGTTATCTCTAAATGGATGCATTTTAATACATAAATTATTTTAATTTTCAGTCTCTCTCTCTCTCTCTCTCTCTCTCCCATACTCAACTGGGATTTTTGGTCATTCACTCTTATCCACTTTTCTTCTGTCTTCAGTTCTGCATTTTTCACTTTGAATTATTGTTTAAAATCTTCCTAGATTTCTTTGTAAATTTGTTGGTCCTAATTATATCCTTGTCATTAATAATCAACAGAAAACATATTGACAAGATGTGGCAAGCCCTTTGCTGAGCACTAGACATAACAAATACAAAAATACTGAACAATTCCTACTCATGAGGCAGTTATCTGCTAGCAAGAGACAAGCACACACTTAGCACCCCTTCTGAGACACTCTCCCAATCCTTCAGACAAAGGTTAGGCCCCTGGAAAACAGCTGCTACTTTGAGGATTCCAGGGGTAGCCTATGGGACCCTGCCCCCCCCCACCGGGAGAGTTCCCATTAGCTCTTGTAAAGGATATTTTTTTAGCAAAGGTTTAATAAAAAAATAATTACACTCTTAAAATCTGGGGTGTAGTCACCCACAAATACATACAGCATTCATTTAAGGGATCATTGAATTGTGGGACTGTTCACTAAACTCAGAATATCTGGTTGGCTTGGTTTCTACAGGCTATTTCTCTCAATTCCAACCATCAACAGGGCCCAGGAGATTCTGATTCATTAATAATTGCAGAGCCCCTGGCCCTGGAACGAGCACAATTGAAGGAGATTTCAGATGAGTTATAAATCTTGCTCTTGTCTTTGTGGCAGTAAAAAAGAAGGCAGCAAAGGAAAAGCCTTAATCCCATATTATAAATTCCTCTTTGTAGGCAGGTTAAGCCTGGATCCATTGAATTTCCTTGGACAAAATCATTCCAGGTGCAGCAAATTCTGGGCAAGAGTTGCCTCCTTATGACTGGGTTGGTGGAGGTGGTGGAAATCAAAGGTGGGGAAGTGGTTCTGCCCCCCCCCTTAGTTATAGGTTATTTGAGGGACAACATGGCTTCTGTCTAGATAAAGCAAACCCAATATACTACAAGTCATAGGACCTAATTAACTGAAAATGAGAGGTGTGGAGCCATGTTCCTCATTGCCCATAGGACCATTCAACCTATAATCATTCATTAAACACCTACCCTGAGTAGGGACTCAGAGACCACAATGAGCATCACAAGAGGTCGGGTAAAGAAACCTCAGCAAAAACGGATAGACAAGAAATGTCTATCAAAAGAACTAGCTTGTTCAACCCCATAATTTTACAAATGAAGGGATTGAGGCCTGAAGATATTAAGAGACTTTCCCCAAAGTCACATAGGAGTAAATTACAGGAATAAAAGTCCCTTGATTGTAAATAAAATAGTCTTTCCACTACAACATGTAATATTCTTACTCCAATATAAGTAATTCTATGGGTGAAGTTTCTGATCACAGAATATGCATCTGGAATGAATGTGTCCTCTTCATTTGTAGAGATATTTTTATACTAAAATAATGTCCAGGACATCATCTTCTCTAATCTGTCCTCCACAGTTTGCTAAAACCTGACTCTGACCACAACACTCCACTACTCGAGAAGTGTCTGGGGCTCCATGTTACCTCTCTGCTTGGCACCTCTCTGTCTTTCCAGGAAGATTGCATATTACTTCCCTTTATCCACTATGCCCTCTGGCCATATATCTGGCCATAGTCCCTTCATATAGCATTAAATTTCCTCTGCCTTTGAAAGGCTCTATCCCATCCCTCTCCTCTCTTCTGCCTCCCAGAATTCCTAGTTTTTAATAAAATCTCAATCTTACTACTTCTGACCTACTACGAAAGATCTTCCATGATTTCCCCAGTCATTGGTCCCCAATTAATGTAATCCCTAACAGCTCAGGCACTGATATTGAATCAAGCAAGCAAGACTGAACTAGGCTTGAATAAATCTTTAGTCAATTTGAAAGGATCACAGGAACTTGGATCATTGGATGAAGGCTCCTGTAAGCAAATAACTTGTGATTCATTGAAAGTCTCTACACACAGCAAGTCAGTTGAGAATGATGGAGATGATTGAATCAATTGGTTTCCTGAAGGACTCCTGAAAGGGATTTGCCTTTGGGCAGAGATGGAAAAAAACCTGAGTTTCTCTTCTTCCTTCCACCAATGACACAGTGTCGACCAAAGACAAAAGAACTGAATGTTCACCGACACATTTATCCATATATCCCTGGAGCAACAGTGACTCATAGCAGCATCTATATTGGGAACTGAGAGACACAAATTAGATATCTAGAGGAAAGGAACCCTTCCTTGGACTTATAAAAATGAAGCTGTTGGATGATATCGTCTTCTCTGTGGTTGGCAACAGCCACTTGGATTCTATGCGAGCTTTCAGATTCTACTGATCACTCAAAACAGCCCCAATCTGGAAGATCCTAAGGACTCACTCAGCCCTGGCCTTCCATTGGAATCTCCAGGACTCTTCAATTCAGATGCATAATCCTGGGTCTGAATATAAATTCATTTGGCCTAGAGAGTGAAGAGGTCAAGTGCCGTTCATCTTTTAGATCTTGACACTGTCGGTCCCCGGAAGATTCTAGTTTCTTATGGCTTATAGGAGTGTGAGAAATCCACTACTTCTTATTCCCATCTGTATATAAAATTTAAGCCTTCTTTGAGAAAACAATTTAATTTAACTCAGTTCAATAAACATTTATTAATCACCTATACTGCCCAACATACTGCTAGTTGCAAAAACAAACAGGTTCAAGTCTTTATCCCAAAGAGATCATTAAAAAGGGGTAAAAAATCCACATAAGTATGAAAATATTTATAACAGCTCTTTTGATAGTGGCAAAGAATTGGAGACTGAGGGGATGCCCACCAATTCTGAACAAATTGTGATATATGTATATGATGAAGTACTATTTTTCTATAAAAAAATATCATGGATGGGCAGATTTCAGAAAAAACTGAAAAGATTTGCCTGACCTGATGCTGAGTGAAGTGAGTAGAATCAGAAGAACATTTTACATACTAACAACAGCATTGTGTGATGATCAGCTATGATGGACTCATTCATGTCAGCAGCACAATAATCGAAGACTTTTGATGGAAGAAAAAAACATTTGTGTCCAGGGAATGAATTAAGGAGTTTAAATGCAGACAAAAACTTTATATCTTCATTTTTTAAAAGTTCTTTTACGTATTATGGGTTTTTCTCTCTGATTTTTTTTCATTTTGATTTGATTCTTCTTTCACAACATGATTAACATGAATTCATGGTTAGCATAGTTATACTGTGGAATCTATATTAAATTGCTTTCTGTCAGGGAAGGGAAGAGGGAAGGGAAGGAGGATGAAAAATGTTAAACTCAAAATCTGGCCCCCAAAAATGACCATTGAAAACTACTGTTGCATGTAGTTGGGAAAAATAAATGAAAATAAATAAAAGTTTCTGTTCTCAAAGAAGCATGTATTCTAATGGATGGGAGGGGGAAATGACAATTGCCTAACCATAGCTATTAGCCTATCTTCCCTACATTCACTCAGTCTGACTTGAATTCAGGCCCTCATTATCTAGGAAAAAATAGTCTCCATATTATTTTCTCCATGTCAAGCCTCTTTCTCCTCCAGTGGTCTAAACATTAATCATTTGATTTATCCTAAGGCACTTTTCTGTTCAATCAGTCTGCAAGCATTTGTTGACTTTCATAGTCAACACAGGTTTTCTATGTGTTTCTTGATGTTCTAGGTGCTGATGAAAAACATAAACAAAGAAGAAACGATTCCTACTTACAAGAAGCCTCCTTTCTTAGTGGATAGAGCACCACACCTGGAGTCAGTGGATAGAGTACCAGCTCTGAAGCCAGGAAGACCTGAGTTCAAATCCAGGCTCAGACACTTAATAATTTTCTTAGCTGTGTGACCTTGGACAAGTTACTTAACCCCATTGCCTTGCAAAAACCAAAAAAAGAAGTTTCCTTCAAATGGAAAGCCAGGGCTGAGTGAGCCCTTGGAATCTTCTAGAATGGAATTACCTTGGGTGATCAGGAGTGGAATCTGAGAGACAAGAGGCACATGATAATTGATATTAGATAATTTGGGAGGAAAGATACTGGGCAGCTAGAGAGATAAGAAGCAGTACATCTGGAAGAAAGAGAGAAAGAGGGAAGGAGAGAGTACATTCCAGACATGGGGAAAAGCAGAGTACAAAAATACAGAAATGGGGAATGGACTGGAACATGTGAGGAAAAAGGAGAAGACCAGTTAGGAAACCAGCATATCATAAAGTTGTCATGATAGGCTGGGACTAGATTATAAAGGTCTTTAAAAAGATAACAGAAGACAAAGCCAATATGGCAACATGAAGGCAGGAGTTTCCAGAAGCTCTCTTCCAAAATACTCCAAAAACCTTAAAATGATGACTCTAACTAAACTTTAGAGAAACAGAAAGACCAAGTGAAACAATTCTCCAGGTCAAAGTAACTTGTAAGATTTGTAAGGAGATTCTATTCAGTCTGGGTTGGAGGGAACCACAATGCAACTAGGGTCATGTCTGCCAGAGTTTCTGCCTTCCAGGATCAGCCTGGGTCCCTGGGGTGCCTGGGTTTGTGGCAGCAAAAGGGTTTCCAGACCTCCCAACCCAGGGATCACCAAACACAACTTGGAGATACACCAGTAAACTCTGCCAGAGTGAGTGTAGAGCCCAGGCCAGTAAAGACTTGGTCTGAGAAAACAGAAGCCACCCGTAGGGAGCTGCTCAGCAGCTGCTCCCAGAGCACTCAGCCCATGGAAGATAAGGAGGTGGGAGGAGGCTATCTAGGTCTTGCCACTATCCCTGGGGTAGGCCTCTTGTGCTATGACCACATTCAGACTCTGCTCGAAGTCTGGGGCCTCCCCCATTACCAAAGAGCAGGGACCCTCCTCACAGCAACAGGGCAGAGGGGTATGCTTGTGGTCATCCACAAGACAAAGCACAAACTAGGATGACAGTCAGAGCCTCTCATAAGAACTTGAAGGGACTGAGGTCCTTGCAGGGACGTTCCAATAACACTCAAAAGCTTGGGAAGCACCTCAAAACCAGGGCATAGGCTGGGGAAATGAGTAAACAGAAAAAAAAAACAACCTGATCATAGAAAATTACGTTGGCTCCATGGAGGATCAAAACACACCTTCAGAAGATGACAAAGTCCAAGTTTCTGTATCCAGAGCCTCCAAGAAAAATAGAAATTGGACTCAGGCTATGGAAAAACTCAAAAAAGGAAGTAGAGGGAAAATTGGGAAGAGAAATGAGAGCTATAAAATCATGAAAACCATGTCAGCAGCTTGGTGAAGGAGATGCAAAAAAATACCAAAGAAAATAACTTGTTAAAAAGTAGTTTAGAGGGGTGGCTAGGTGGTATAGTGGATAAAGCACTGGCCTTGGAGTCAGGAGTACCTGGGTTCAAATCCGGCCTCAGACACTTAATAATTACCTAGCTGTGTGGCCTTGAGCAAGCCACTTAACCCCATTTTGCCTTGAAAAAAAACCTTAAAAAAAAGTAGTTTAGATCAAATGAAAAGGTTAATGAGAAGAAGAAAACAACTCATTCAAATACAGAATGGAGCTAAAGGAAGCTGATAACTTTATGAGGAACCAAGAAACAATAAAATACAGCCAAAAGAATGAAAAACTAGAAGAAAATGTGAAATATCTCATTGGAAAAGCAACTGATCTGGAAAACAGATCCAGAAGAGGCTATTTAAAAATTACTGGGCTACTATAAAGTCATGGCCAGGAAAAGAGCCTTGACTACATTTTAAAGAATTTCTATAGGAAAATTTCCGTGATATCTTAGAAGCAGAGGATAAAACAGAAATTCACCTCCTGAAAGAGATCCCAAAAACTAACTCCCAGGAATATTATAGCTAAATTTCAGAACTCCCAAGTCAAAGAGAAAATATTACAAGCAGCCGGAAAGAAATAACTCAAATATTATGGTGCTACAGTTAGGATTACACAGGACTTTTCAGCATCCATATTAAGGCCTCATAGGCCTTGGAATACGATATTCTGGAAAGTAAAAGAGCTTGGATTATAACTGAGAATTAACTACCCAGAAAAACTGAACATCCTCTTGCATGGGAAAATATGGACATTCAAGGAAATAAGGAAATTTCAAACTCTCATTGAAATGACCGGAGTTGAACAGAAGTTTGATCTCCAAGTACAGGACTCAGGCTAAGGATAGAGAGGGTGGATAGAAGGGGCAGAATATGAGGGATTTAATGATGTTGAACTACTGATAACTCAAATGAACCATCTCAATTAATAGAACAGAAGACATAGGAGAGAACTGAATATGAAAATCTAATATACTATAAAGATGGAGTCAATAGGTAAAAAAAAGAATATACTGGTAGAAAGGGAAATGAGAGGTAGAGTGGACTAAAATATTTAATGTAAAAGAATCAAGAAAAAACTTTTTCAATGGAGTAGAAGGGGGAAGGTGAAGGGGAATGAGTGAGCTTTAATTCTCATTGGAAATGGTTCAGAGAGGAAAAAAACATATACACTTAAAAGGGCATAGAAATCTTTTACCCTAGAGGAAAAAGGAGAGGAAGGGGATGGGGGGAGCTGAGTAGGGATGTAGGTGATAGAGGAGAGAGAAGATAATTGGAAAGGGTAGTCAGATACAACACATTTTTTTTGTTTTTGCAAGAAGTGGGGTAGGATGGCATGCCTGAGACTGGGTGGCTGGGTGGTTGTTGGGTGTCTGGGCAGGATTTGGGCTCCGGTCCTTCTAGCTCCAGGACCAGTTCTCTGCCTGTTATGCCACTCTACTGCCCACAATACACTTTTAAGGAGGGATTAAGTGAAAGAACAGAGAAAGAATAGAAGAAATGGGAGTGGGAGTGGGAAGGAATAGATAGAGGAAAATACAATTAGCACCAGCAACTGTGAGGGCAAAATATTGAAGCAACTTCTCTGAAGGATTATGATAAAGAATGCAATTCATCCCAGAGCTGATGGTATCTGAACACAGACTGGAAAACAATTTTTTTCTTTTTCCTCTCACTTTACTTTTCATGAGGTTTCTCTATTTTTGTGGGGGGAGGGGGATTATGTTCACTTTTACAACAAGACTATTTTAGTAATATGCAAATAAATAAATAACAGAAGTTTATAGGAAAGTTAAGGAAAGGAGCAAGTTTTGAGGGAAAGATAATAAATTAAATGTTGGGCATATTGTGTATGGGTGCCTTGGATATCTAGCTGGAAATGTCCAATAGATAGCTGATGATTCTTCACTGGAGTCCAATAAGAGAGATTATGACTATATATAGAGACTGTATTTCCTTCCATCCTCCTTACAGTATCTCAAGTTTCTCAAAATTCTATCTCTTTCACAGGTCATCTCCTGATGTTTCCCATTCAATAATACTCCTCCCCTCCTGTGGAAATAAGGGAAAGGGGCTGCATATTGATATCCGGCTGGTTAATAATCAGTTCTCTTTGCAATTGGCCAACCCAAGACACAATTTCATTAGGAAAGGCAGACCTCACTTTAATTTAATAATGATATTAGAAGCCTCTTTGTTGATCCAGCCTCTCCAAATCCCTCATTCTCCAAGCACAGACATCTGTTAAGTTTTGGCTTGAGAGTCAAAACTGCATCAGTCCTAAATAGCAAAGAAGTTATTCCCTGACCAATCTGTTGGATTAAATTGTGCTTGCTCACTCTATATTTTTTCCTGAATGAAAACATAGGCAGCTTATAATTACTATACTCCATGGATTACCATCAGATTTCAGTATCTTTAATTATATGCAATAAAAATATCTCATTTTTACACCAAGAGGCACGTTGAGGCTCCATTGATCTAACATAACATTCAACTTCTTAAGTCAGTAGTTTGCAAGCAGGACAACCAAGCTTCATGATTCTTCTAGATTAGGAGACCATAGACACTGTTGGGAAAGAAAAATTCATTCTGTTTCCAAGGCTGCCATTCTCTTATGTATCTGTGGCTTAACAAGATGTTCATCATGTCAAACTATTTCTTAGAGGGCAAATATGAAGACCAAAGCTTACTGGAGAGCTGTTTGCCTTTTTTTTAAGGGAAAAGGGTTAACCCCTGACTATTTCAACTTAAATTATGCCCAATGAGAATTAGTTAACAGAATATGGAAATGGAGGAGTCAAACCTAATGGCTTTTATTTCCTCTATTTAAACTGCTATTTGAACTGCAAATAAATGTTTGAAAATTCACCTAAATAAACTATTTTAGAGCTCAGAGAGCAGAAGAAAAGTTGTAGTACTATGCTGTGAGGTGATTTGTCACAGAAAGAGAGAACTTTTTTCTTTTTTTAATTTTTTTCTTAGGGCAATGAAGTTAAATAACTTACCCAAAGTTACATAGCTAGGCAGTTATTAAATATTTGAGGCTGAATTTGAATTCAGGTTCTCCTGACACTCTCTCTCCCTCTTTCTGCAATGCAATGGGGTTAAGTGACTTGCTCAAGGTCACACAGTTTGATAATTATTGAGTGTCTGAGACCAGATTTGAATTCAGGTCCTCCTGATTCTAGAATCAGTGCTCCATCCACTGTACCTCTTAGCTGCCCCAGAATTTTTTCTTGTGACTGCTAATAGTACAGACAAATGTCCAAGGATCACCTAGGTAAGGTGGATGATGTGGGATTCTGGGGTTAAGACCAAAAGTGAATAAGCCCCTCCCTCTCTCTGATTGAGTTGGAATCAAGAGTCTGAGTCCCCAGAACAGCCAAAGATGGGTAAGTATTTTATTATAGCATTCCTGATTAGGAAATTATAACAGAGGCTATCCAATCCACCAGTATCTAAACAAAAGTATCCTTTACAGTAGAGCCCAAGCTGATAGTGGTTCTATTAAGAAATAATTCGGGGGAGGCTAGGTGGTGCAATAGATAGACTCCTGACCCTAGAGTCAGGAGGACCTGAGTTCAAATACGGCCTCAGACATTTAATAATTACCTAGCTGTGTGGCCTTGGGCAAGCCACTTAACCCCATTGCATTGGGGGGGGGGAAGAAGTAAGTGGAATTTTGATCAATGTATAGCATGGAAACAATGTAAAGATTATTATACTGCCTTCTGTGGTGGGGGGGGAGGGAAGCAAGATTGGGGGGAAAATTATAAAATTAAAAAAAAAATTTAAAAAGTAATTGGGAAATGCTTACCAAAATAAATAAAAATACAATAAAATATAGATAATGTCAAGTTATGGTTTTCCTAAGTCAATATGTGACCTAAGGGATTCAGTTCTATTTGAATTTCATACCACTGTTCTCACAATCATAAAGAAATGGTGATCCAATCTTATCTCAGAAAAGTTCAATGAGGGGAAACCCACTTACTAGATGAATGTCTAGATAATCTCCAAACTACAAAAGACAATTTAGCCAAGCAATTGAACTGATGGAGAGATGGAGAGATGGAGAGGAACAATTTAAAGGAGAGGAAACACATCAATACTAATCATCATACTCCTGAAGCGAAGTCCCAGGGCCATGCTGGAAATGTTAATGAGTAGGTCTAATACGAGTGAGACCAGCTTCAAGTCTGAGCTGATTTTCTTTGCTGATCTGGGGTATAAATCTAACTGTAGCTCCATGTCAGAAAGAGGAATGACTCAACAACTAAATCATTAAGTTGAACAGATTCAATGTTCAAAATCATTCACCCTTGAAATGCACTCAGGTATTATTCAACCGAATGAAAGAGATTCCTTTTTGAAAGTCTTTTTCCTGAACATTAATGTGCCAAAGTAAAAAGTTTACAGAGGATAGGGAGGGGGATACTTTTTCGTATTAGCTTTTTAAACATTTAACTTGAAACCACAAAAACCAAATAAAGATAAACTCACAATTATTGGTATTTAAAAATGTATTTCTACTTACAATATACCTTTGTCTCAATATTCTCAGTGCTCAAGATAACTTCCAGAGACTATGGTTTCAGAGAAGGTGCTCACCTGTATAGGTAAAGGGATTTTTTTTTCAGCCTAAAATGAATTATGCTCATTCATACTATGCTCAGTATGACTTGCTAGTTAGTTCTTTTGTAGATTATTCCACTCCATTTATTTGTCTCTGAGAGAACCATCTGAATCTAAAGGAAATGATCTTGTAATAATATATGACATATAAGAAATACCAAGAACTTATTACTAATGCCTTTGATCAGTATGAGAAAATTTATGAAGAAAAAGATATATTAATATTGTATTTATTTTGTTTTCTTTTCTTTAGACATATTTTTATTTATTTCATTCAATATTTCCCAATTACATATGTAAAAAATTTTAACAACCTTCAGGATCGTTTTTAACACCAAGAGTTAGCCACCTAAAACAGAGATCAAAGATTTAGAGATAGAAGAGATCTTACAGGTCACTAAGTGATTGATTTTACAGATGAGGAAGCTGAAGCTCAGAGAGGTTAAGTAATTTGCTTAGTCATACTGGTAATGAATGCCAGAATTCTTGCCAATGTCTCTTGAATCTAAATTCAGCACCCTTTCTACCATGCTACCATGCCATTCTCCCTTAAAAAACTCTCAAAGAAAGTCATGCAGTAAAACACTCTTCTAAATTCCATGAATCTGATGAAGATAAAAACTTTATTTTATCTTAGTGGATCCTGACATGATTCTGTATCTCTATAAATATATAGCTTTGTGTAATTTGATTACTATATTCCCTTGTGAAATTGCTTTGTGTGGACTTTATAAAACTGAAGCCACATCAAGTCATGCATGTCTGTGTGGAGAAGCAGCCTGGCGAAATGCACAGGTACATCTGCAGGTTGGCCAGAGTTATGAATATTGTGACCGCTGAACTCTTGAAGTTCTCTACTAACTTATAGAAGAGTTGGAACTTAAGTTACTAAAGAAAGGAGCCCATTTCGAAGTATCAGGCTTACACTGTAGACCTTAAAGGCATTGGGAGGACCCATGGGAGAGCAAATAGTTCTGGTCAAAAGAGAGAACACTTAGGTTCTAATCTTGCCTCTACTATGAATGAAATTTTATTAGTCTTTATCTCACCTATTCCTCAAATGATAGAATTGAACTAAATGAGAAACTCTTAGCCTTTTTGATATCCTGATCTCCTTTGTCAGGCTGATAAAATTGATGAAATCATTCTCAGAATCATTTATTTAAATTCATAAAATAAAATACACAGGATAACAAAGATGTAATTTAACAAGATGTAATTTTTTTCTCTGTCCTGGTTAATGGAATGGAATTTATCTCTGTTAAAACTGTAGCTTGTTATAGTCCCTCAATTACCCTCTCCTCTTCTAGCCAATGTTTTTGTAGGAAATAAGATTATAAAGGAGAAACTGGAAGACATGTAAAAACCATCCCGAAAATCAAAGGAGCATCATTTACAAATTGTTATCATATAGTAACTAAAATTTACATCCTGGTAATATGAGCTAAACCAGGAGAAACCACCTAGACATTGCTTGGGCCTATGTTATGGAAAATGCATATAGATTCCATTGGTCTGATGTCCACAAATCCAGACCAAATACAACATCAAAAAAAAGTGCTGATAATTTTTCGATAATGATTTTGAAGTTTCACTGATAACTTTGAGACAAGGTAAGCTAATGGGCTAACCCCAACAAATGGATGTTGGTCTATTTCCAAGAAAAAAAAGGGGAAAAAAAACTATAAAAATGAGAACTCTAAGTGCCTCCCCTCCAAGCAGTCTTCATCTCCATTTAGAGTGCCAAACACTCCCCACTTTCATCCATGGTCCCATGAGTGATTCTTTTAGCCTCTACCCCTCCCCATCCTATTTCCTTCCTCATCCCATTCCTTGGCCCCTTTTGCCTTTGTGCCATTTTTGCCACTTGTTTCTATGCCTTATTAAATGGGATTGTTGCCATTTCCTGCTGCCAATGGTAATCTTTCCTGGAGATTGCCCAAAACACTGGATGTACCTGTCCTTATTTCATAATTGAATAATTTCATAAATTAATCAATTCACTATCACAGATTCCTTGGAAGACTATGGGCCTCTCTGCTAAGAACACCTGTTCTAGATGATCTCATCCAGTCCTCAAATTTTGTCCTCTACTTTTAGAAAAGTCTGATAGAAACAGAACAGCTATTTGAAAAATGAAAGAACTGGTCAATCAAACAGTCATGTTGCCTTCAGGATACAAACAATTATTTAGTGATTTTTCTTTCTGGTACTGGTTGTCTAATCACCATATGGAGTCAGATGAGATCTGAGTCTGGAGTTGGACATTATTACAAAGTAATGTTGATCCAGGAAACAAAGGAGATTCATTGATATATAGACACCCTCACTACTAAAATAATCCATAAATTTCTCTCTCAATTCTGCTTCTTTAACTGTCTTCATAAGTTGCTGTGACAAAAAAAAAAATAAAGGTATCACCAAGTGATTAATATTCTACTGATAACATCTCTGAATTTAGCAAGGCTGATACCTGAATGAGAGACATAGTCCATTGCTGAGCCCATAATCAAACATTTTCGTTAGATCCTACCAAAAAGGTGGTTCTTACTGACAGATGACCTCCGAGAATTCAGGATAATCTCTTTCACTGATTCAGTGAAAAAATCAGACCAGAACTTCAATAGAATGGCAGTTTCACATCAAATAAAAAATATCAATATTAATGAACAAAATTATTAAATTCTTGAGTGTGTGCTAAGAAGAGGGCAAAGATTTGGAGATTCAAATACAAGCAAGCAATACAATCCCTTCCATCAAGGAATTTACATACTAATGAGAATGCACTAGACAGGGGATCTTACAAAGACCTCTATTGGAGAGGCAAGTAGCATTTGAAATTCTGATGGGTGAGAGATAAGAAGAATTGCCAGAGTGTATGGCAACAATATGAGTTTACATTCTGCTGATTTGGTCAGTTAGGATGGTGGCAATTGCCTCTCAGAAAATATTTGTGACTTTTGGAAGTAGTCTCTCCCACAGGAAGCCAGACAAGGAAGTCCAGAAGGATCAGAGAATTCTTGGAGTAGTCCCTCTACCTTTTTTCATTAAAATTAGTAAACCATACCCATTAATGTCCCTTAAAACTCAATAACCCAGCAATAATTTCTACTGTATAGAAATGGTCATTAATTTTGTGGTCAGGAAATTAGCAGGTAGAAACAGAGAAGAAGGAAATCATTTTATCTTCTTCCAGCTCTGAATCCTATAATTTTATGTCAATAGTCATAATGAGAACTAGCAATCTATCTTACTCGAGGTTTCCAATAAAGCCCCAAAATACTGGGGAGTACATGGAGCAATGTGCAAGTGTGTGGGTTGGCATATTGTACTTCAGATAGAGAGGCCTATGTATTGGAAGGAGGAAGAATAAAGGCCCTTGCTGAGTCTTCTTCATAGCAGAAGGATGGGGTTCTGGGAGGAACTGGCCATTTTTAGGAAATTTCCCTCATGGTTTCGGTGCCTGTGACCATCTGGGTTGTATATTCCTAGGAAAATCTTGGGTCTTGCAATGTTGGAAAGCTACTTGACCTCTTGAACAGAGAGTCCCTGAGGGCTTCCTGCTTCTGACTCTGCACACAGCCTACCTTGTCGAGTCCTTTCCCCTTTTACTCCCCATCATTCCTTCTATGATCCACCCAGATACAATCCTTGTTGTGTCTCTGAGCCATGCCTTTTCATTAGCTGTCATCCTGGTCTGGAAAATGGTCCTTCCTTGTCTTTGGATTCCAGCTTCACTAGTCTCCCTTAAGAGTCAGCTCAAATCTTACCCTCTAAAAGAGGTTTTTTTCTGGTCTGCCATTTTTGTCTCAGTACTAGAACCTTTCCTCTGAAATGACCTCCCTACATTTATCCTACATCTATCTCATGTATTTGTTCATGTTGGTATATATGTAAAAACATATCTATACATGTATATATGTCTATATACATATATGTCTATATATAAATGTATGTGTAAATATGCATAACCATATCATTGTTTATAAGTTGTTTCCTCCATTAACTTTTAAATTCCTTGGGGATAGGAACCGTGTTTTTGCCTTTCTTTTTTATTCTTACCACTTAGCAGAGAGCCTAATAAAAGTTTGTTAACTAAATGACCTTGTTAGCCTTTTTCTGTTCTCTCAGATATATCTATGCCAAAGGACTCAAGATCGGCAAAGATGAGTCAGTGAGTCAAAATCAAGTAAGCTATGAGGGTCAAGAAATAAAGGAGAGGTCAGCTACCAAAGTTAATAATAGAAAAAAACAAAGACACATTTTGTCTTAATAATGAAATTCATTATAGCCACTGACTGGTATTCCAGAGCATGTCCAGCCAAAGGCTTGGCATCTTGGAATTCTGCTACACTGAACCTGAACCTGACAGATCCTGGCATTGACACAACTTTTTTTGCTACTGATTCCCTTACACCAACAGTGCATTATCAGATTAGCTAAAAGAATAGAAGGGCAAAATGACAAATAAAGGAGGGATTGTGGAAAAACTGGGACATATTGGGGTTTTTTGTTTTGTTTTTGCAAGGCAATGGGGTTAAGTGACTTGCCCAAGGTGAAACAGTTAGGTAATTATTAAGTATCTGAGGCTGGATTTGAACTTGGGTCCTCCTGACTCCAGGGCTGGTGCTCTATCCACTGCTCTACCTAGCTTCCCCCAGACATATTGTTGATGGAGCTGAGAGCTGATCCAACCATTTTGGAAAGCAATCTAGAATTATGCCCAAAGACTTATAAAACTGTGTATCTCCCCTCTGACCCCAAAAGATCACTATTAGGTCTATTTCCCAAGGTGATTAGGGGAAAATAAGGAACCTATATATTCTAAAATATTTGTAGCAGTTCTTTTTGTAATGGAAAAGAGCTGAGGATTGAGAGGCTGCCCACCAATTGGGTAATGACTAAACAAGTTGTGGTCTATTTTAATGATATTATAATACTGTTTTATAAAAATGGTGAGCTAGTTGATTATAGAAAAACATGGAAAGACAAGCATGAAATAATGAAAAATGAAGTGAGCATAACCAAACCAATATTGTCTAAGACTAATTGTGGCAATGAAATTATTTTGCATATTATAATAAATACTCAAATCAATTACAAATCCTTCCTATGAAGGAAGGATCTGCAAAGGACCACCTCCAGAGAAAGAACTGAAAAACAGAAGCACACAAAGTATGGTTTTATATATATAATGTATTTTATATATGTGATATATGATATATTAATATTTTATATATATTATATATTTTAAAATATATGTCAAATGGAGGCCCTCTTTGATATATAGTGGGGAAGAAAGGAGGGAAACGGTTCAGAATTTAAGATGTAACCAAAATAAATAAATAATTTCAAAAGAAATATTTTACAATAAATCACATCTTTGTCATGGGGAAGGGGTCGGAGGAACTTTGAATTAGTGTCTCAGTTTTCCTACATTGCTTACAATATTCATAATTTTCCTTTTCTTCCATATTCGTCAATCTGATACATGTGACAGAATACCTCAGAGTTGTTTGAATTTGCATTTCTCTAATCATTTGTGATTTGCAACATTACTTGACTGTAGTTTTTGATGGATTCTCACTTCTATTGAGTGCCAGAGTCAGGATGGAAACCCATAGCTCAGTTGACTGACTTCACGTCCAGGGTGCTTTCGTCCTTGAATAAATCAATTATTGAATGGTTGCCAGTAAGGCTGCTTGTCTATCTCCAAGTCTTTGGTTATCTCCCATGCCTGGAATGTCCTCCCCTCCTTATCTTTTCCTCTTGGAATGGCCATTTTATTCAAAACCAAGACCAAGAACCACTTCTATATGACGACCTTTACAGATCACCTCTAGATGCTACTCTCTCTCTCTCTCTTGCAAAATTTCTTGGCATTCACTTTGTATTTCTTATATGGTCACTCATTGCTCCCTACTAGAATGTAAGGTCCTAGAGGGCAGGAATTTTTCTGCTGCTTTCCTGAGCTTAGCACAATGCCTTAGCATATAGAAAACTCTTAATCAAGACTTATTATTTAGTCAATTGATTGTCACTTCATTCAAAGTAAGGGAACTGAGTTCACAAAAAGGATTACCATTCAGATAGATCTCAGGGCTTTTCAGCAACCTGCTCATCATCTCAAAATGGAAAATAACAGCTGCCTAATAATCAATTCAGTGAATATAGATGATAGGGTGGAAAATAGAGAAAGGCTAAGGGAAGAGCCAAGGGGGTTGTTTGGCAATTTAAATAAAATGCCCCATAGCAGAGTCCTCACACAAGGGTCAGTGCCAAGTTATCCGGCATTTTAAAATGATACTGTATTTTTATTCAGAGTAGAAAAGCAATATTCTTTTGTTTTCCTCTTCAGTTTTAAATACACCAGGATCTCAGGTTGATGTATTTCCTCAGCATCTTCTCTCCCTCCCCAGGGACCTAGAATTCTGTTATTAAATATGTGGCAGTCCCCCAACCCCCATGGAGTAGTGACTTACAATGAATATCCTGTGATATTCCCCCACTGTCTGAATCTCATTGGTGCACCACAAAACACAGCTTGCTGCAGGTGGAAATAAAGAAAACCAGAATGATTGACCCCGGAGGGAGAAACAAGATGGAGTTGCAGCAAAGATGACAGCAACAAGAAATTACAGGAGGGATCAAGAATCCATGGCAGAACCTGCCTGTCAGTGAGGAGTGTCCTCATCTTCCAGTTAGTCATCTCAGTGGGAGCCTGAGAAAGGAAATTGAATTCATGGAGAAATAATTAGTGAGACTCAAAGGCCCTGAAAACACAAAATCATTAAAATTTACCTTTGCTGCTAAAGTCTTCATGGTCTTGGTCCTACCCAGAGCAGTCAGCAGAAACAGAAATCATTTTTTAAAATGCTGCTGAAGCAAGTGTTCTTGACCCTTTTTGTGTCCTGGACTCCTTTGGCAAACCAGAAATCTATAAAATAATGTTTTTAAATGTATAAAATAAAATATGTAGAACTACAAATGAAAATAATTCTATCAAAATAAAGATGTATTTTTCAATCCAACCCTGAAATATATCTAAGGCCCCACATGGGTGTCCATTCAAAACAAGAGTAAAGAACCTTGTTAGAGTCTAGTCCCCAAACCCCATGATTTGAATCTTTTTTAAGAAGAAATTTGTGTGGGGCAGTTAGGTAGCACAGTGGATAGAGCACCAGCCCTGGAGTCAGGAGGACCTGGGTTCAAATCTGACCTCAGACATTAATAATTACCTAATTGTGTGACCTCTGACAAGTCACTTAACCCCATTGCCTTATCATTAAAAAAGAAGAAGAAGAAGAAGAAGAAGAAGAAGAAGAAGAACCTTGTGTAAACAGCTGGAGAATCAAAAGGTCAGAT
This sequence comes from Macrotis lagotis, assembly GCF_037893015.1. Taxonomy (NCBI): domain Eukaryota; kingdom Metazoa; phylum Chordata; class Mammalia; order Peramelemorphia; family Peramelidae; genus Macrotis; species Macrotis lagotis. The sequence continues at coordinate 31,078,660 of NC_133663.1, read as the reverse complement.
GGTATCCAAAGCTTTTCAATCAATGATGTTGAAAAAGGAGAATATTTCTTCCAGGGAAAGTGCCAACATGGCAAAGCAGAGAAAGCATTCAGCTGAGCTCTCCGAACATTCTCCTCCAAACAATTTTAAAAAACATGTCAAATTAAATTCTTAAGTAGTAGAGCCAATCAGAGTGAGACATTCTTCCAAAACAAAAGAGAAATCTGTGACATGGGTGAGAAAGTTGACTTAGAGCTCATATGGATGAAACATCAGCAGTGGGACTCGGTGGTGATGACAGAAGTAACAATAACTTTGGGAGTTCTCAAGGTAGAGATGGTAAAGTGACCTGGAAACTATTCAGAAAGAGGTAACAGAGAACCCCTATTTTAGCACTGACACAAGACTGTTTGGCAACTTCATTGCCTATAACTATAACTGAGTCATAGTTCAAAGAGGAACACTTTCAGAAAAGTGGGAGTAAAAATCCTGAGGGAGCCCCAAGTGATGAGAGGCCCTGAAGATGTGTATAGATTACAATCCCATGAAATCAGGGACCCTTCCCTAGTAAGAACCAGCAACCAAGAGAGCAATGACCATATCTCTCCCCAGATCATATCACTTTAGAGAAACAAACATTTTCAACCCCCAGAACTTTTCTGAAAACAGAAAATGCAAAAAAAAAAAACCCTGAAGCTTGATACAGTACCCTTTTTCTGCCCCACACATTAACAAAAAGTTCCAAATTGAGAAATAGGGTGGGGAAAATGAGCAAATAATATTAAAGAAGAATCCAACCATAAAAACTTACTGTCATGACAGGGAAGACCAAGGTACAAGCTAAAAAGAGGTACAAACAAAAAAAATCTAAATTGGTCAAAAGACCAACAAGAATTGCTTTAAGAACTTTAAAAAAATATTTTCAAAATCAAATAATAGTAGTATTAAAATTTGGTAAAAAATAAAGACAAAGATTAAATTATGAAAAGATAATTAATAGTTTGGTAAAAAAAAAAGGCACACAAGGAAAATATCTTCAAAAATAGAACTGGTCAAATGGGGGGAGGGGGAGCCCACTGAAGAAAATAATCCCTTAAAAATTAGAATTGGGCAAGTGGAAATTAATGACTTCATAAAGTATCAAGAAACAATTAAAAAAATCAAAAAGCTGAAAATTTGAAGAAAACATGAAATATACCAGAGGGAAAAACAACTGACCTGCAAAATAAATTGGGAAGAGATAATCTAAGAATTATTGACCTACCTAAAAAGTATGATTAAAAAAGAACCTAGACATCATATTTCAAGAAATTATCAAAGAAAACATTTTCTGATATCCTAGAAAAAGAGGGCAAAATAGACATAGAAAAAATTCACCAATGACTATCTAAAGGAGATCCCAAAATGAAAATTCCAAATTCCAGCCAAATTCCAGGGTCTCCATGTCAGAGAAAATACTTTAAGCAACCAGAAAGAAATCATCAAAAACAATTCAACCTGATTGTGAAGTCACTGTCAAGATCACACAAGATCTAACAGCTACTATATTAAAAAAGTAGAAGACTAGATATATGATATCCAGAAAGCAAAACTGCTGGGATTAAAACCCAAAAAAACTTACCTAGTAAAAATGGGTATAATTCTTTTGTGAGGGGGAAAATGGATATTTAACAAAATAAGGCACTTTAAAGTATTCCTGATGAAAAGACTAGAGCTGAATAGAAAATTTGACTTTCAAGCATAAGACTTAAGAAAAGCACAAAAAGTAGGGGTGGCTAGGTGGCGTAGTGGATAAAGCACCAGCCTTGGAGTCAGTAGTACCTGGGTTCAAATCTGGTCTCAGACACTTAATAATTACCTAGCTGTATGGCCTTGTGCAAGGCTCACTTAACCCCATTTGCCTTGTAAAAACCTAAAAAAAAAAAGCATAAAGAGGTAAAAATGAAAGAGAAATCACAAAGGACTATATAATGTTAAACTATTTACTTATCTTTATGAGAAAATGATTCATGTATCTTTTTTCTTTTTTTTATTTTTTTGTAAGGCAATGGGGGTTAAGTGAAGTGACTAGCCCAAGAGCACACATCTATGAAATTATTAAATGTCTGAAGTCAGATTTGAACTTAGGTCCTCCCGGCTCCAGGGCCAGTGCTCTATTCCTTGCACCACCTAGCTCTCCCTGATTCATCTATCTTCTAAGAACTTTAATATTATTAGAATCTTTAGAAGGATTCCACATAGAAATAAGGTACAGAATTGAGTTGAATATATTAGAATGGCATTTAAAAAAATGAGTAGGTGAGAAAGAGGAATGCTCTGGGGAAGGGGAGAGAAAGAATACAAATGGGGGGATTTAACTCATAAAAGAGGTACCCAAGAAAGAACCTTTACAGTGAAAGGGAAAATGGAGGAGTGGGAGCTACACTTGAGCTCACTCACATCTAAATTGGTTCAAAGAGGGAAAGTATAAATGCATTTGGTAATAGAAATCTATTTTACTCATCAGGGAAGTAGAAGGGAAGGAATTCAAAATGGGGGAGGGGTGACAAAAGGTAAGGTAAATAAAAGAAGACAGTGATCAGAAGCAAAATAGACAGAGGAGGGACAGGATAGAGAGAAAAAAGATAAATAGAAGAAACTGAGATGGAAAGAAATGCACATTTAGTCATTGTAAGTGGGAATGTGAAAGGGTTTACTCCTAAAATGGAAGTAGATAATTGATAAAAGACTAAAGTCCAACAATATGCTTCTCACAAGAAATACCTTTGAAACAAAAAAGACACATGGAAAGTTAAAATAAGGAGTTGCAGCAGAATCTATTATATTGTATTGTATATATTGTGTATATATTATATTGTATTATATTCTATCAAAGAAGATAAAGGTAGGAATCATTATCTCAGAAAAAGAAAAAGCAAAAATAAGCATAGTAAGGTCTTCAACTTTCCCTCTTAGAGTTAGATAAATCTAACCAGTATGGTTTTGCTGTCTAATTTCTACTGTAATTCATTTAACTTTTCTTTTGAGAATTTGATGCATATATTTATTATTGATAGTACTTCATTGCCTATAATGCCTTTTGGCAAGATTTTTTTCCTTGTCTGGAGAAAATTGAATGGAAACAAAAAGGAATACACCTTTTTTTCTCAGCTGCACATGGCATCATAAAAAAAAATTAGTCATGCATTAGCACATTATAAACATCACAACCAAATGTAGAAAAATAGGATTATTAAATGCACCTTTTTCAGATCACAGTGCAATAAAAAAATACAAATGGTAAATGGTTGTAAAAGCACAGATTAATAATCGATTGGAAACTAAATAAACAAGTCCTAAAGAATGAGTGGATCAAAGAATAAATCATAGAAACAGTCAATAATTTCATTAAAGAAAATGAAAACAATGAGATGATTTGCCAAAGTTTGTGGGATGGTGTCAAAGAAGTTTCTGTCATTGATCACTTGTTGTAGTCATGTCTGACTCACTGTGACACCATTCAGGGTTTTCTTAGCAAAGATACTGGAGTGATTTGCCATTTCCGTCTCCATATGATGAAACTGAGATAAACAGGGTTAAGTGACTTTTCCAGGGTCACACAGTTAATTGTTTGAGGCTGAATTTGAACTCAGGTCATTATGATTCCATAACCAGTGCTCTATTCTCTGCACTATCTCCTGCACTAACAACAAATATGTCTGTCACTAAAAAAGAGAAAGAGCAGGGAAATTAATTGAGCATGCAACTAAAATAGGAAAAGAATAAATTTTAAAACCCCAATTAAACATCAAAATGGAAACACTGAAAAATAAAGGAGAGATTAATAAAATTGAATTTTAAAATTAAATTAATAAATAAAGCTAGGAGAGGTTTCTATGGGAAAAAGTAAAATAGTGAAACCATTGTATAATTGAACTTTTTTAAAAAAAGAAAAAAAAACCAAATTACTAGTATCAAATGTGAAATAGTAAATGCACCACAAATAAAGATGAAATTAAAGAAATTACTAGGAGTCATTTGCCCAACTATATGCCAGTAAAATTGATAATCTAAATGAAAAGGAAGAATATTTACAAAAATATAAATTGCCCAAATGAACAGAAAAGGAAATTGAATATTTAAGTTACCCTATCTTAAGAAAAAGAAATTGAAGAAACCATCAGTGAGCTCCATAAGAAAACATCCCCAAACATTTAGGAAACAATCTCAATAGTTCATAAGATGCTTGAAAACATAAGTAAAGGAGTCTTATCAAATTCCTTTTATAACACCAACATGGTTTTGATACCTAAACCATGGAGAGTACAAATAGAGAAAGAAAACTCTGTACCAATTTCCTTAATGAATTTCAATGCAAAAATTCTTAGATACTTTTTTCTCGCTTCCAAGCCAACTTAGTGGCAGGTCTCTGACTAAGGGTCTTTCCCCACAGCAGGCAAGAAGATGGTGGCCACAAAGAAGATGAAAAAGTTACCAGAATCCATCACCTTCAGGCTCCAGCTGGTCATGAAAAGCAGCAATTATGTGCTAGGCCACAAATAGATCCTGAAAATGGTCAGACAAGGCAAAGCCAAATTGGTCATCTTAACCAACAACTTCCCAGCCTTGAGGTAATCAGAGATTGAATATTATGCTATATGGGCCCAAACTGGGCACAACTGAATCGGGTACAGTGTATGGGAAATACTACAGAGTATGTATGTTGGCTACCATGGATCCAGGTGATTCTGATATCATTTGAAGGATCACAGAACAGACCAGTAAAAAGTAAACTGTACAGAAGTATTCTTTAATAAACTGGCCAGCAATAGTTTTTTTAAAAATTCTTAGATAACATATCTGCATAATGATTACAGCAATATCTCATAAAGATCATAAACCATGATTAGATGGGAGTTATACCAGGAATGTAGCTGGACCAATATTAGGAAAAGTACTAATAGAATTGACTATAACAACAATAATAATAAAAACAAAAATCTTATGATTATATCAATAGATGTAGAAAATGATCTTTGAAAAATTATAGCACCCATTTCTATTTTAAAAAACACTAAAAAGTATTGAAATCAACAATTCCTTTCTTAAAATGATTATTGTCAATCTAAAACCAAAAGCAAACATTTTCTCTAATGGAGATAAACTTGAAGCCTTCTCAATAAGATCAGGAGTAAAGCAAGGATGTCCATTATCACTACTATAATTCGTTATTGTACTATAAATGCTAGTTATACTGATATGAAAAGAAAAAGAAATTAAAGAACTAAAAATAGACAATGAGAAAACAAAACTAGTCTTTGCAGATGAGTTTTTATAATTGAGGAAACTGAGACAAAGAGAGGTTAAGTAACTTGTCCAAGGTCATTTAGTATCATCCTACTGTCTTAATGTGTCCAAAGGAACACTATATTAAGTCAGGACACCTGAGTTTGAGTCTGGATCTGTGTTGTACTGTTGTGTGTGGGAGTACTGTAAACTTTTATCACCTGGTGTCCTCAAGCACCAGTGCCTTATTTTACTGGTTGATACAATAGTGCCATGGGAGTAGGAGTGGACCAGGGACTGGGGAGGATATTTAAGCATTTGTATTTGGGTTAATAAATGGAGAACTTGAAGAGCTTTCCATCCTCTTCACAGTTCGTCTGGGTAAGGATAAGCTAGTCTGGCAGGAACATAACACTTAAGCAAGTCAACTGAGCTTCGGTTTCCTGATTTATAAAATGAGGTTATACTAGGTAGAACCTAGTGTCCCAAACAGGGACACAAAAGACAAGAAAAAAAGTTGATTTAGGAGCTATCTGATTGGAGTCCAGGATAAGAACCAGCAGATACAAGCAAGGAAAAATTTCAGGCAACATCCTGGAGGAAAAGACTTTAGAGAAGGTAGCAAGTTTACCATGGAGCTGACATTAAGGGAGTTAGAACAAAGAAGTGTAGAGGAAACAGAAAGTAAGAAGAAACAAATGAGTACTCAGTATTGAGGAGCCAGGAGGAAGTGGAGTCTTCAAGGCAGTGCTGCAGGGGGGCAGAACTTCTTCCTCAGCAGCAGTCTATGGACACCTCCTTTTGGCCATGCTATGCATGCTAAGCACAACCCAAACCCCTAAACCCATGGACCACTTCAGAGACTCCTCATGGTACCACCAACCCTGACATCCACTCTGAGGCTATGATGAATTCCACTCCTGAAGCCACAACAAATTTCACTCTCCAGCCGACAACCAAGCACCCCACGACTCTTGCTACGGTACCAGAAAGCCATGAAGCACACCAACTGCACTTCCTATGTTGAGAGCAAAAATGTCACCTGCTATTGGACAATTGGTAATAGTGCTGGCTACTGTTCAGAAAATGCAATAAATCCAAATTGTACTGTTGTTAACAACTGAAGTAATTTTGAATGCTCTTTCTCATTCTCTGCAACCCTCATCTTCTGCAGAGGGCGGGGGAAGGGAGAAGGGAAATCTCCCTTCTTAGAACTTTGAAATTCAAACTTATCACACAGAAGATTTGCATGCTTCACTGCAGGAAGGGCAAGACCCCCAAAAAGACTTATTTTAGAAATCAAGAGACCCCCGTGCCTTCTTCCTGGTTTGGGGAGGCAGGGTTGGGCAATGAACACATTTTCCTTAAGCTATTGATTGCAAAGCTTCATGGTCAATTAGTTAAGATAAAAGGAGAAGAAGACTTTTTTTCTGGGATTGGGAAATTTAAATTTTATCTTTCAAATGAAGCCTGCAACTATGGCTTATATTTCTGTAATATAATAAGTTATTTTTCTTAACCGGTCTTAATTTGTGCATTATGTGTGTTTATGTGTATTTAATCATCAATAGGACATTTTCACATCTGTCTACTGGCCTGGAGAGGTAGGAAAATGTTTCTGTATTCTGAGATCTGGTACTGGCCAGGGTATCAATCATGTGTTTCAAGAGAGCTGTTTCTGTTGTTTGTGCCTATGTCTCTATGTGTGTGTATAATTCAGGTGAATGTGTAATTCTGAAGGAAATTATATTAGGATAAATTTTATTTCTAAGAATTTGGGAATATTGAATCATATAATTTAATGATTTCTTTTGGGAAAGAGATATTTGTACTATCTGATTTGTTTTGATGTTAAATTGATATAATTGTCAGTTACTTATGTTACATATTCTTTGTCTTATTTATCATCACATGTTTATGGTAAGGGAAATATCACAAATCATGACCCCTTCTAGGATAAATCTGTGGATTCATGCATAATATAATGATAGAAATATTATTTTGTAAAATTTAATAACTCATGTTGACTTGGAAGCTTAGTTGTTTTTACTACTGTTTAATTGACATTTGTTTATACTATTTTTAACTTTTGTTTACAACTTATGTGGCATCCATTATGAAATTTAATTAAGGAATTTTGCTTCAATAAACAAAAAAAGGGTATTTGTAAGGGACTGTTGTGCACTGTAAACTTTTATCACCTGGGTCTTCAAGCACCAGTGCCTTATTTTGCTAGTTGATTGAAGAGTGCCACGGGAGTGGACCAGGGACTTTGGAGGATATTTAAGCATTTGTATTTGGTTTAAAAAACAGAACTTTCCATCCTTGTCTCCTGCCTCTTCAGCATTCATCTGGGTAAGGATAAGCTAGTCTGACAGGAACATAACACTTAAGCAAGTCAACTGAGCTTCAGTTTCCTGATTTATAAAATGAGGTTATACTAGGTAGAACTGGTAGAAATCTTAGGGGCTAATCTAGGCCCACTTCCTCACAGTACAAAGAGGGGAACAGAGACTCAGAGACAGATGATAGTGAGAAGCCTAGTCAATATTTGAATTAAGATTCACTGATGCAAAACTCAGTTCTCTTTCCACAGAACCACTGTGTTGTCTCCTACTTGGTTGGACTGAATGATCACTAAGGTATCTTTCATTCCTTAAATCTTATATTCTTCCATAATTTCCTAGAAAATGGAAAAGACAAAATAGGTTCAAAGTTTATTGTCCTGACTGAATAATAACACTATAAACCCTCAAAGATTTGGGATAAGCTGCATTTATAAAACATAGCATATCAAAAGTTAAAAGCTCTTAACATCAAACTGTCTTCACATCAAGCTTCCAACTGAACTGAATTTTTCACCGAATTGATGGCAACATGGAGACTTAGCCAGAGTTAGAACCATTCCGGAGATGGGCTATGAAGCTCCCTTTCTCTTTAAAACTGGGAAACTAGCTCTTCTTCTTAGAGCCATTTTGTTGACTTCTGTTGCACCATGAGAGCCAAGTGGAGGAAGAAGCGAATGTGTAGGCTGAAATGCAAAAGGAGAAAGATGAGGCAGAGGTCCAAGTAACCAGACAGTGCTGACCACAGGCCACAGGAGCAGAGATGGAACGACCCTTGGTGACATTCTTGGGAAGGCAGAATCCTTCAGGAGACAGACATCATCTGCCCTAGGAAAGACTCTACAAGCTCTACCATCTGATAAAGGACTCTATTTGACACACCTCCCTGGCAACAAAGGACATACCATCTTTTAATGCAGGTCCCACCTCCCTGCTTCATGATTGTGCACTATAGGACTCTTGTCATTCTGGACTGGTTGTTTTCCTTGTGGCTAAGTGTATCACACCTGTACAATAAAGCCTCAAAACTTTGGGGGAAAAACTGGGAAACTAGTATTGACTTTACTGAGTTGTTTTAAGGATCAGTTGAGATAACATATGCAAAAGAAATATTGTTTAAGACCACTTGTGGGGAATGGGAGGGTACATAAAATTCTATTTTCATTTAAAACATCTCTCACACTCTTCACCTTCTCTCTATTAACAAAATAATTGTCCTGGTTTGGGACTCATCACCTTTCACTTGAGCTGCTTTAAAAGTCTCCCAATTGCTCTTCCTCCCTCAAGTCTCTCCCTTCTCCAATCCATCCTCCACACAGATGTCAAATTAATTCACTAACGTTACTGATTAATGTTTTCACTTCTCATTTTCTAATGGAATACATTAAGGAATCAGTCTTTATGATTTTTGAAGGAAATCTACTGTACTGAGTGTTATCTTTTTCTAAGATAAAGGTCTGACCAACACATTCCCCTAATCAAGAAGTTCCAGTACCTCCTACCTCAAAGAGAAAATTCAAGCTACTATTTTAAGCATTGAAAATCCCATATAATATGGCTCCAATCTAATTTTCTGGACTTAGTTCATATTATTTCCCTTCATTCAATGTTCAAACCAAACTGCTCCACTTTTTTCCCTATGCTATAATCTTCTTCTGAAGACTTTACTGATGCCGCCAGATGTTTAAATTTAATTTAACCTTCTTAATTTCTTTTTTGAGTTAGAAATTCTCTCCCCCCCTTTGAAAAGGCATGAAATATGATATCCATAAGCAGAAAACTGGGAAACAATTTTTACAGCCAGTGTCTCTGATAAAATCTTCATCTCCAAAATTCTGAAAGAACCGAGTCAAATTTATAAGAGTAGAAGTCATTCCCCAATTGATAAATGGTCAAATAAGATGAACTGGCAGTTCTCAGAAAAGAAATTAAAGCTATCTATAGTCATATTAAAAATGCTCTAAATCACTATTGATTAGAAAAATGCAAATTAAAACAACTCTAAAGTACTAGCTTACACCTATCAGACTGGTTAATATAACAGAAAAGGAAAATGATTATTGTTAGAAAGGAAATAGGAAACCTGTGAACTGTTCCTACCATTCTGAAGATCCATTTGGAACTATGTCCAAAGAGTTATAAAACTAGCACTACTAGGTCTGTATTCCAAAGAGATCATAAAAAGGGGAAAGGACCTATATGTGCAAAAAAATATTTATAGCAACTCTTTTTGTGTTGACAAAGAACTGGAAATTGAAGGGATGCTCCTCAATTGAGGAATGGATGAACAAATTGTAGTATATGAATGTGATAGAAGATTATTGTTCTGTTAGAAATCATGAGCAGGTGGACTTCAGAAAAATCTGGAAAGACTTACATGAACTGATGCTGAGTGCAATGAGCAGAACCAGAAGAACACTATACACATCAACAGCAACAGTGCATGATCAACTCTGATAGACTTATCTCTTCTCAGTAATGCAAGTGATCAAAGACAATTCCAAAAAACTTGTGGTGGAAAATGTCATCTATATCCAGAGAAAGAACGATGGAATCTGAATGCAGACCAAAACAAACTATTTTCACTTTTTTATTTTATTTTTTTTGTTTTTTTCTTTCTCATGTTTTTTCTTTTGGTTCTGATTCTTCTTTCACAACTTTGCTAATATGGAAATATGTTTAACATGATAACACAGGTATACTTGTATTTGCTGAGGAGGGAGGGAAGGGGAAAAATGTGAAACTCAAAATCTTTCCAAAAATGAATGTTGAAAACTATCTTTACATGTAATCAGAAAAAATAAGATCAAAAAAAGAAATATGATATCCATTATACATATGAATGCATACAAAATATATTTCTACTTTAGCAGTGTTGTAAAAGAAAAGATCTTTAAAAAGTAAAAAGAAAATATGCTAAAATCTGCACTCAGAATTCATCGGTTTTCTCTATGGAAGTACATAATATTTTTCATTACGTGTCCTTTGAAATTATCATGCATCATTATATTGATCAGAGTAGTTGGATCTTTCTCAATTTATTTTCTTTACAATATTGCTCTTACTACATATAATGTTCTCTTGGTTCTGCTCACTTCACCTTATCTCAGCTCATACAAAACTTCCCAGGTTTTGTAAAACCATTCATTCTGTCACTGCTTATAGAACAAGAGTGCTCCATTACAACCAAATACCACAGCTTAGCTATTTCCCAGCTATTTAGCTATTCCCCAGAGGATGAGCAACTCCTCAAGTCCCAATTCTTCACCACCATAAAAAAAAACTGATATAAATATTTTTATTCACATGGATCTGATGCTTCCAATGTGGGATCTTTCTCCTACCATACAGAAGCATTCAAAATTATACTTGTGGTTATACCAATTTAGATATTCCTTCAATAACATGGATTCCAACTGTGCTAGGTAACGCATTCTAAACAAGTATCAGAATAGTGCAAATGACTGACCCAGTACAAGCAAAGGGAGATGGAAGACTATTTACTAACTTATAAGAATATAGTTGTTGGATACAAAGCAAGAATACATATAGAAGGGATGGTTCTGATACTAGTTTAGTAGAATTAGAACTTTGTCTCCCATTTTCTCATGAAGATGACTGGTACAGACCTGTACAGTATAGGAGAAGCATCAGATGTAATGAGATCTCATGTCACCTTTTCTGTATGGGCTCATATGTCTAGGGGGCTATTAGACACCATCTGGTAGCAAAGCTATCAGAAGCAAATTAAAGCTGAGAGAAAAGTCTTGAGTTTATACATGAAAAAAAAGATCATCTTGATTCTTTAACTTCCTATGTGGGAGAGGGGCTACTGTCCATGAGCATCTCCTAATTCCAGCAGCTTGTGCTCTAAGACTAGAACCTTTCCCTGTGGGAATATTGGGCTATTTCCACTGCATCCTAGGAACTTCCCCTAGAGGTCCTGGCTATTCCTTGTTTCTATTGTGTAGTACCCTGACCAGAGCCTACCATAGAATCTTATGTCTACCTGCCTGCATATGCTGGAGAATTTTTGTATGTATCTTCCTAGAGGTGCACCATGGAAGGATGTACCTTATGTTCTTGTAGCCATGTTCACTTTTTCTTGATGATCTGAGGACAAGAGAGGACAATTTGGGTTGTCTGCCTCTTATCCCTTACCCTCAACCACATAATAAGTTGTTCTACTATTTTGATTATATATGTCTCATTTGGTGTCCACCTTGGCACTGAACTTTCACTTGAGACTCCAAGAAACTCTAGTATATGCAGTAGTCACTCCTGGGAAATCATCTCAGCAGATGGGATAAACCAGGGTTTGGGGTAACCAACAGCCTCCAAACCCATCAGTGAGTTAAGCAGATGTCTACTCCAAGCATTTGAAGACTTCCTGTGGAAGAATGAACAGATGAGAACAATTTGTTCCAAAAACCATGAAGGTGGTTGAAGTAGGCTCTGTGGAATGCTTAGAGCTTAGTGAGACATTGAAGATGCCAAGGTCATCCATTGCATCTGGACCATCACCAGTCATCTTGATTTTTGTCTTGCCATAAGACTTCAATGATTCTGGAAAAGAGTGAGATTGATGACTTTGTCCAACCTTGTCTCCCTTAAATCCTGTTCATGCACAAGATATCACCCTGCAATGTCCCTGGTTCTCTTCAAAGACAAAGAAGAAACAGTAACATTTCTCTAGTGACATCTTTTTCCATTATTCTCCTGTGGAATTCCTCTTTGGTTATTTGTAGCTCCTTTTCCATTTCCACCATATACCTCATTAATTCTTTGAGATTATGTTATTCCATGTCTTGCAATCATATAAAAGTTTCACACACTCTTATACATATTACTTTACATATTTTTGGGAATCAAAAGACTTTGGTTCTAATCCTGGCTCTTCCACTTACTACTTTTTCTGACCTTGGATCAATCACTTCTCCATTCTTAACCTTCCGTTTCTCATTTATAAGAAGAAGGAATTAGATTAGGTGGTTTTTAAGATTCTTTCCAATTCTAAAGCTGGGATCCTATGAACATGGAAGAAGTAGCATCATGCTCATGCCACCATCCTCATAATCTTGAAAAATCCAGTAGCAGATGTGGAAGCTTAGAAGGTAGATTTCGAGTGAGGTGAAGCTTTGCCTTCTGTGCAAGAAATATCAGCTATGTTTATTTTCTGTGGGCAGTGATGATTCACCAAAGATTACTAATTAATGTTTTCTCTTCTCGTTTACTAATGGAATACATTAAGAAATTACTCATTTGTTCTTTGTGGGTTTTAATGGAAACCTACTGCACCGTGGGTGAGTCTTAATTTTTCCACTGCATGAAAGGGTTATGTGACCTTTAACAGCACAAAGGGATTAGAAATTTGGAAAATAATTTTCATCTTTCTACAGAGCTTATGAACTATCAACATTTTGAAGTAGATGAAGCCCTAGATTTGGAGTCTGATAGATTTAGGTTCAAATCTGACTTCAGATACTTATTAGTTATGTGATCCTGGACAAATCAACTAATTTTCCTGAGTCTGGATTTCTCCACCTGTAAAATGAAGTTGAAAATGACAGTGACCTTAGAGAATTGCTGTAAATATCAAATATGATAATCTATGCCAAGGATTTTATAAACTATAAAGCATCACATTAAACATCAGTTATAAAGCCATGCTCTAAGGAAGCCATAGTCCTCTCCCCCCTGCCCCAAGCTCACAAAGATTCTAGAGGGAAGATACATGAGTCAAGTTCAGGCAGAGTAACTAGTTGGAAGAGCTTACAAGTTAAGTAGCCTAAGACCTAAAACTAGGGGATTTTCTTTTTATACTCCCCCTCCTTTGGGCAGCCGGGTGTTTCAGTGTCAGGGAAACCTAAGTTTATATCCAGTCTCAGACACGTATTAGTTTTGTGACCCTAGGCAAGTCATTTAACCCTGTTAACTTCAGTTTCCTCATCTGTACAAGGAGCTAGAGAAGAAAATGGCAACCCATTAAAATGTCTTTGTAAAGAAAATCCCAAATGGAGTCCTAAAGAGTCAAAACTAGCTATTTTCCCCTGTTGTACTATTTCTCAATATGTATGTATGTTTCTTTTGGAGAATACTCTTTTGGTTTGAAGGAAGAAAGGGAAAAAATGAAATCAATACAGTCACCAAGAACAACAGCAATGGCAAAATAAAAAGGGCAGGGAATTGGACCTTCATCTAGACATTAAGCCTAAAAAAGGCAAGTTTCCTTTAGAGTCAGAAAATGACAGGGCATGAGAAGAGATTCAGTGGTCAGTGTATTCATAGGATCATAGTTTTAGTGCTCAAAGAGACCTTAAAGACCAGTGAATACAACCCTCCCGTTTTATAGAAAAGGAATCAGAGTTTTTTGAGAGGTTCGATGAATTGCCCAAAGTTACATGGCTAGTAAATATCAGAGGGAAGATTTGAACCCAAGTTTTCCTGACCCCAGGGCCAGTGCCTTATCCAAGATACTTGCTACATTTTGTTTCTTTTGGGTTCTATTCAATGTTCAATTCAAATGACTCCTCCATCATATTACCTAATTTTTTTCTACTAGACTTTAGTACTCTCCCTTTTGACCCTCAAAGTATTGTTTAATTTGCATATTTTGGATATATTTTGTATTCATTTATCTATGTATTTTAGTGAAATTTAGGCACAGTATGGGTGGAGACTTGCTCCTTCTTCTTTTTATATTTTCGTGGTCTACCAAAATGTTGGGCATACTATAGGTGCCAGCTCAGTGCTTGTTGAACTGAAACTGAAATTTGAAAATTCAGGAAGAGGTATCAAAGACCCATAGTCCTCAGACCTATCCCAAGAGGAAGAAGTGGTGTCCTTCGACCCTGAAGAGATTTAAAGAGATCTAAGACCAGGGGGAAAATTTTTCACCCTTTCACCTGACTGATATGGCAAATCGACTTATTGTAGAAGATAAGTGTGCTTGTGGTCGCCCATAATCCTCAGAAGCAGATGGAACAGTGGACTTACTTACAACACACTAGTGCTTATCGAAGATGGATCTTTGTCAATTATCTCATACATGAAGGGCTATTTTCAAATTGCTTTCCTGAGAGGGCCTCCCATAAGTCATCTAGAAAGTCCCTCTCTCCTTATTGTATTAGGGCTCCCTTCTACAATGGACAGATCCTTCTTTTCCTATCCCTTTGCGGCAATTGCTTTCACTCTGGTCCACCAGTCCAAGAATTTTACCTCTACTGGCACAACCCAAACACCCCCCAGTCCTTCCTCTTCATCATGGCCCCAGTTACAAAAACCAATAAAATGGAACCAGGGTCCTATTCCATAATTCCTAGCTGGGATATCCAGGCAACTCGGGCCTGCTTTGAACAGTTTAACTGTTTTCAGAGTAAATGCTTCAAGCCTAAGGCACATTCAGCCAAGAATGAATTGAGACCCTGCCTGGATCTCCAACCAAAAGCAATTTTATTCAAGCTAGCCTAATTGGACACCCTCGGACTCAAGAGAAGGGACCCCAGAAGATGCAAAAGAATAAGGGAGCTGTACTGAAAACAAATCGAATGGCAATTTTGCTAAGTTGTCAAACAGCAAGAATTTATTAAGTATTTACCAACACTATGCTAAGCACTGGGGAACACAAAGCCAAAAACAGTCCCTGCCCTCAAGGGGAATAACCATGTCAACGGACACAGATTTGCATCCTATATTTAGGGTAAATGGGAGTTTCTCTTGGAGGGGAGGGCATCACTAAGATTGAGGAGAACTAGGAAAGGACTCTTTCAGAAGGTGAGAATTGAGCCAAGACTTGAAAAGAGCCAGGGAGGCCAGGAAGGGAAGCATTCCAAGCATGGGAGACAACCAATGAAAAGGTATGGGACAGACACAGAGTATCGTAAAGTGCTAGAGGGGCATCAGGCTAGAGCAGCACAGCAGTGGCCTCACTCCTTTATGGGACCATCCATCTCATTTTTATATAGCTATGAACCCTGCTGGATTACTTAGGATTCATTTCCCACACTTAAATCCCTCTGGTTTCTTAACAAAATCCTGCCTCAGCCATCCAGACCACCCATGCTGATTGAGTTTTAAATGCAAAATTTCATAGTTGTCTAGGCTGTCTCATCTTGTTTATTTGGGCCCATTGTTTCAGCCTATCAAAATCTAGGTGACTTCCGATTCTTCTTCACACATATTAGCCAGGCTGCCAAACTTTGTATCTTGCACAAAGTAATAACCAGGCTTTAGTTGTCTTCATTCAAGTCACTGATAAAAATGCTAAACAGAGTGAACCAGCCAATCCTAAATCTGCCATAGACATGGGCTGGTTTCATTTGATTTGCTGCTTGGTTTGTGGGGAAACTAGCTTTGGTGTCAGAGGACCTAGGTTCAAATTCTGACTGCTAATAATTACCTGTGTGACCCTGGGGCAGACTACTTTATCCCTAAGAGCCTCAGTTTCCAATTCTATAAAATGAGGGGTTTGGTCCAGATAAGGAGTTCTTAATCTTTTTTGTATTATGGTGGTTCAATGAAGACTCTGGAGTCCTTCTCAGAATAATGTTAGCAAATGCATAAATTAAAATATATAGGATCACAAAGGAAAAAAATTATATATTGATATAAAAAATGTTATTTTTCCCACCCAAGTTCACAAATCCCCTGAAATATATCCATAGACTCGTTGGGGTACAGAAACTTCAGATTAAGAACCCCAGTCTACAAGATCTGTTAAGTCTTTTAACTCTAAATCTCTGATCCTATGTACACAGATAAATACACCTAAGTAATATGCAAAGGGGCACCATAGTATCATGGAGTGTGTAGTCAGAGAGAACTGGGTTTGAATCCTAATTCCTGACACTTACTAAAATCTGTCTGATCTAGGGCAAATCAGTTTATCTTTCTGACCATTAGTGTCCTCCTCATCTGTAAAATGGGAATAAAAACAGCACCTACCTTACTAGGGTATAAGAATCAAATGAGACAATCTTTAATAAATATCAGCTGTTCTCACTGGTCTATTCTGATTTGTCTTTAACCTCAGACCATCATTTGTTTCTTTGAGTTCTGATATAATACTTTGACCAGCTTTGCAAAGTAAAGCATAGGTGCTTTGTTTGACCACATGTATCATTACTAGAGTTTTGTTTTCCCTTTTTTCCATTAGGGATGGAAAGTAGGAGGGATGGGAAAAAAAGATTTTTGTAAATTGAAAAAAAGTAAGTTAAAGTGAGACACACACCACACCAAGCAGAAGCTCTGGTCCCTGATGAGTTGTCTGATTCTCATCCACTCGATTTCATTGACTTGAACAAAACTAAACCAGAAGAATCCATCTGGAAATCTCTTGTATTGAGCAGCTTGGGAACTCATCATCACTGTCATCACAGTTTTTCATCCATTCCCTCTTTAGTGATTCCAAGAAGTGCAGAGCTAATGCTAGGGTAGGGGGAGAAAATCTGTCATTTTTTTAATATAAAGGAGACTCAGCCAAAAGCTTTCTAGGATCATTGGATCTGAAGTTATCAGGGACCCAGAAGTTTAATCCCTTCAATTTATAGTTGAAGAAACTGAAGGAAAGAGAAATGTAAAGTGTCTAGGAGTACTGAGTTTGGATCTGGGCTGAAATCTAAACTCTGTTGCCTTCTACTTATGTAAACTAAGTACCTGTGCAGTGGGAGTTTCTGTCCCTTAAATCTCCAGTACATTTAAGGCTTAGCTCAAACAGCACCTCATCTTGATCCAGTTGCTAGTGCCCTCTCCTAGCCAAAAGTATTTTGAATTTTTTGGTATATTTTGTATTCACTCATCTGTATACATATTTTCTCTCCCAATAGAATATAAGCTCCCTGAGGCATTTTCTTTTGAATCTCCAGTGTCTATCAGTGTCTGGAACATCTTAGACCAGTAATAAATGCTTAATGATTGAATGAATGAATAAATGTGTGAATCTGACATCATTAAATCTCTATGAACCTCATCTTTACAGACCATGTGTTAAGGACTGAAAGTGATATCAGAGGCCATGAAATTCAGCCTCCTCACAGGTAATGAAACTGAAGCACTTAGAGATTGACTTAGTTGCCCTATGTCTATAAGGCAGGGGTGGGGAATCTTTTTCTAGGAATAAGGAGAATCCCTTGGATCATACTGCTCAGAGCCAAACTGGATGATGCAGCCATCTATAAGGCATTTAAGTCATTGGCTCTCTTTGGATGCTGGATCACCAGTCACACCTACATAAAGGATCATTTGGATATTTATAACATCATTCGCAGGTTATATTTGATCAAACATTTAATTAACTCATCCTTAAAAAGATTCTCTGATCAAACTCTTTTATGGGTTCATATTGTTTTGAATCTATAAACATTGAGCCACTGACAGTCAAACACATCCCTTCCCACCTGATTGCAACCAACAGATTGATGACATCAGTTACTTTCCACTGATGTGCTTTTCCAGCTGATGATAGAAAGGAAATATTTGTGCTTTAACCAAGTTCCTATGGTTGCCACATAGTCCTTTGTCTATGGCCTGGGTTTTTATTTTTTATTTATGTTTTTGTTTTGTCTTCATTTGTCTTGGAGTTCTTTTGATTCTCCTTTCTTTTATTTAAAGTACGTTGTCAAAATTTTCCCCTAAATTCCTTATAGTCATCATTCCTTATGCTGGAATAAAATTTAATTATGTTTATTTATCACAGTTTGTTTATCCCCAACTCTTGGGAATATATTTGTGGGGTTGGTGAATAAATGTTTGACTTGGAATCAGGAAAATTTGGATTCAATTCCAAACTGCCTGCTTCAGACAGTTACAGTTTGATTTCAAACCCCTTTTTGCCTCAGTTTGCTCATCTATAAAATGAGAGACTTCTGGGATACCTTCTGGCTCTAAATGATTCTATTTTGTTTCCTCCTTTTTGTCATACATCCAGAGGGTAGTAGAAATGAGATCAACCCAGATTCTCCCCCTTCAAATTCAACACTCTATTATACCACATTTTTTGAGCCCATAAATCAGTTCTCAAGAAACTATATTTTTGGGAGTAAATTTATCATGTGGATGGAAACAACTATGTAACAGAACAAAGCTAAGGGAATAATCTGAAAATATTTTAATTTACATCTAATTTGTACTGATATCAAGTATGTTCTGAAGTTGCTTAGTAATAAAAGATATAACTATGTGTTTTGATTGCAAAATTTCTGTATTTCTCCAGGATTAATTGTGTGTTTGCATTGATTTGTGAACAATTTTCCATAGAAAATTGCATCGCAAAACTTTTCATTCATTTTCTTCTGAAACTATCTATAGATTATGCATGATTAACCTTTTGTGGGTCATGGACATGGATCCCTTTGTGGTTTAGAGAAGCTTTGGATCCCTTCTTGGAATAATCTGCATTATACTTCTGAGGTATGATATATGAATGTGATGGAATATTTTTGTACTGTAAGAAACTATGAAGGGGTTGGTTTCAGGAAAAACCTGGGAAGCTTTATAGGAACTGATACAAGGTGAAATGATCAGAACTAAGTAAACAATGTTAACTCTGATCAATACAATGATTCACCAGGACTCCACAATATTCCACCTACAGATAGAGAACTGATGGACTCACAATGCAGATTAAAACATATTTTCATCTTTTCTTTATTTTTTAAACATGGCTAATGTGGAGATTTATTTTGTATAATTTCATCTGTATAGTGGGTATTGTAGTTCTTTCCATGTCAATGGATGAGGGAAGGGTGGTGGAAGAAAGAGAAATTTGTAACTAAAAATAAAAATAAACTTAAAATTGAAATAGTTACTAGCAAAATAAAATAGAAAATATTTTTAAAAACCAAGTTCATGGATAGCAGAATAAAAACTCATACTCTAGCGCCTTCTGGGTAAGGTTCATAATTACTGAAAAGAGTTTGATCTGATTATACATAAAGAGACAGGCAACTGCATAAGTCCAAATCACCTGAGCATCATGCCATCCCCTCCCTGATGTCCAGGCCCTCTTTGAGAGTGGAGGAGCAACAACATCAACAGCAAGAACACAAAACCTGGTAGCTGAAGCATGCTTATAGGCAATCTATAGATTTCACCCACTTCTGTATATTCCTTTGTTATACTAAACTGGAGAATTGGAATAATCTGGATTGTCTAATGCCGAACTCCTTTGGTGACTCTGGACTTTTCCCTGAAAGAAAGGTTCACTAAAATTATTAATCTTCTACCTGTTATTACATGGTTGTGAGACATGGAACACTACAGTCACCAATGAATTAAAATGAAGTCTTGCTCAGAGAGCAATGGAGAAACACATGATGTGAATGAGCAGACTGTCATGCATAATAACTATGAAGAACCAAGCCAAACGATGTCATCCAAGGAATGTGTAATTAATAGAAAGATGTACTGGTCTCATGGTATTCTAGCAATAAAAATGTTTTTTAGGTTTTTGCAAGGCAAATGGGGTTAAGTGGCTTGCCCAAGGCCACACAGCTAGGTAATTATTAAGTGTCTGAGACCAGATTTGAACTCAGGTCCTCCTGACTCCAGGGCGGGTACTCTCTCCACTGCTCCACCTAGCCACCCCCAGCAATATAATTTTTGAATGTACTGAAACCTCCATCCTTGAGACATTGGGAGAAATCAAGGCAGGGAGGTTTTCAACACAATAGTTTGACACCCTATGATAAACTAATGGGTGGATATAGAAAAACATTTTACAGGATTGCAGCATTGTGGCCAACTTCCTTACCAGATTGGCATATGGATTTTAAGCACTCTGTCTTTAGTTCACAGTAGAGTTTGGAATGCAGAATGACAGAACTGAGCACAATCTACAGTTTCAGAAGATAAGTAAATGCAATGATTGAAATAAACAATGGAAAATTGGCACCACAAAATTCTTCATTGAACTAACTCAGATGACAAATCTATCTTCATGAATTAAAAAAAAATCTTAGAAAATTGACTTTCTTATATTAGTCAGAATAGAATGTCAGCCAAATAGAAAAAGTACAGGGTTTCATGCAATTCACTTTCTGGGATGTCTATCCATTGGAAAGGATAGATTGGGTTCAAATTCAGGTTTCAACAATTCCTACGGGCAGTGTAAAAATAGAATAGTTTTGGAGGATTTGGGTTCAAATCTTGGCTCTGCCACTTAGCTGTGATTTTGAGCAAATCACTTCTCTTCCCTTGACAGGCTAGAGGAATTCCAAGATCCCCTTTTAGCCCTAAACTGATGATATTGTGAAAAAATTACTTAATAGCCACAAACCTCAGTTTCTTCATTTTTAAAACTGGGATAATATTTGCAATGACACACTCCTAGGATTACTGCTTGCAAATTTAAAAGTTACTCTTGTCAAGTGATTTACAATGATTTTCTACAAAATAAGAATTCTTTCTGCATTTTGTGAATGAATGGGGAGATGAAGAGGTAGGGAAATAAAGAGAAAAAGATGACAAAATTTGGTTCACTAGGCATCAGTGTTTCCTTTAATAGTCTCTGATTTTTAATTTAGATTTTTTTTTCCAACTGAAGTGCCCAATCTTCTTTCCAGACTTTGTATGAAACTCTGTCCAAGGTTCTGAAATGGACTTTTCCTCTGTGTGGAATGCTTGACAGCTTGGAAATGGTGCTCATCACTGCCACTGGGAAAAATGCTGTGTTCATTAGTGCTATCTAGTACTTATAGGAAATGAGAACCAGTTTGCATATAGTTTGTACTAATATGGATATACTTTTTAACAAAAGGACAGAAGCAGGGCTTGGTGCATGTACAACTATCAACTGAAATCCCCTGGAAGTTCCAGGATCTAGTGGAGTGGGGATCACAGGCCCTGATTTGGGGAATGGCTCTCCTGATATCAAAGAATTGATCAAATGTGAAGTGAATTTGTTTCTCATGGCATCCTGATGAAAGAAACTACTGCAATTATACATCTGTATTGTGGGCAACAGGGGAAACAACCATGTCAGGCAACAGCTGCTCCTTTTCTATTGTCCAAATTTGCTGCCCCAGGGTCAGGGTGAAGAACAACTTTCTGAGAGCTGAGCCTGGAGTTGTGTTGATTAGCAGCTTCACTGCAGTCTTCACAAGGGGATATCCCTTCTTATTTTGTCATCATCATCATCATCATTATCATCAGGCTCATCCTTCCGGTCTTTTTCTTATTGCTTTGTCTGTGTTTCCATATAATAACCCTAGAAGTAGGCAGATCCTATTGAGACCACCTTCTATTCATGTGTTTTATGTAACATGTGTAGTATATATGTTTTTGACATGGAAAAAAACCAAATTTGCTTCCCTTTCTGACTTTTACCCTTATACCTAAACACAGAAGAATAGAGTGTATAGAGGATTTCATGTTAAAGTCATCCTATATGTAGCAAACAGGTTTAGGGCACCTTGATCTCTTACCTGCATCTCTTTGGGCAAGATAACAGTTTTCTAGTTCCTGGGGGAGGGAGTGTAAAGTGCCCTGCAATAGGATGGAGAAACTCAGAGGAAAAATATTCAACTGAGAGTCAGGAGATTTCTATGCCAGCAACATGTTGTGTGTGCACATTTGGGGATATCTTCTTTAGTCCTTGGTTTTTAGATCTGTCAGATGAAGGGTAGAATAGATTATTCTCCACGGCATTTCTCATTTATAAATTCTGATTACTTTAAAAACAACAGCTATGCAGTGTATGCTGCAAAGGGCTAGATTTAGATAACAAAAACCTAGATCCTGATTTCAGTTTTGTTGTTTCTTTTCTGTTTCCTTGATAAATCCCTTCACCTCCATGAGATGGCGTTTACTCATTTACAGAATGATTCATTCTATGAGTATGTGACTTTAATGAAACTGGGAGTTCAAGTCCTTAGATCCAGGTCTATTTATGCTGCCCTCCTTAAGGAAACAGTACAGTGGAAAGAACCCTGGAATTGGCACCAGATAGGCTATCTATCCCACCTACTACCTAAATGATTATCAAGTTATTTAAGATCTTTGGGCCTGTTTCCTTATTTCTAAGATAAGAGGGTTTTACTCATGATCCCTAAGGTCCCTCTCATCCCTCAATTTGTGATCCTAAATGCATTGTGGAGTATTATCTCTACTGCTTTCCTCTACTGAAGTGCTTAAAATGAAGAATTTATGTAGGTGCGACTGGTGATCCAGCATCCAAGGAGAGCCAATGACTTAGATGCCTTATAGATGGCTGCATCATCCAGTCTGGCTCTAAGCAGTGTGATCCAAGGGATTCTGGCAGGGCTTCTATGTCCCTAAATACCTCCTTCACCGCCAAGTAATGACTGAAACTCTCACCCTTGAAGCTATTCCTTTGTTTGACAATTGTCTTGAGAATACCATGGTTAAAATGTACATGTTACCTGGAAAGGGCAACTTATTGGCACATCAGCATGAGTTAATTGATCAGAATAGCTTATTGACAATAAACAAAGAACTTTTCCCATCCCTCCCAATTGTGTTACTACCTCATATTCCAAGAGGCCAAGGTCTGTGATGGGGAAATGATAGAAACATGGCATAGTAGAAAAAGCAATGAAAATGAAGCCAGGAAGATGGATTCAAATCCCATTCCAGAAGGTCACCAACTGGAACAAGTCACTTAAATTCTTTATCTCTGTCTGTCTGTCTCTGTCTGTCTCTGTGATTGTGTCCATCTGTCTCTTTTTTGTTTCCTTGTTTCCTTTAAAAGCATATAGTTAAAATAAAATGAAACAAACAAAACAAAACAAATCTACACATTGACTATATTTGAAAATATATCTTACTCTGTCCCCCCTCATCTTCTGTTTTTCTGTTAGGTGGTCTTCCTTTATCTACTATTAACAAACCTAGAACAGTTCCTTTCATGTTCCTTTCATCTTCTGCTGACTCAAACTCAGTTTTCTCTTATAGACAAAAATTCTCTTCATACTCTGTCTAACACATGTTTTTCCTTATCTTATATCATCTGCTACACGGAGTGAGGAGCAGACATTCACATCTCCTTTCTTCTCAAGGACACCACTTTCCTCTCCGTCCCTATCACTCAACAACCACCTCTCTTCCTTTAAAGTTCGCTCTAACGTGCCCAGAGCCTTGCTCTCGTCCTTTACAGACATCCAGGTCATGTGCCCTTCCCCCTCTCCAATAAATTTACCAGTCCACCAGTCTTCCCTATTCCCAACCTATTCTTTCTTTGAATGTACTCAACTTCGCATATCACAAGATGTCTTCTCCAGACTAAGTTTGTGTAGGAATCATCTTACCAAGAATCCTCGAGAAGCAAGGAGATGTGAATGCCTGCTCTTCATTCTGTACATCAGAGGATGTAAGACAAAGAATAACATGTTTTAGAGAGAATATGAAAAGTTTTTTGTCTATAAGAGGAAAATGCCTCTTCTCATTCAACAAAATGTGCCTCCCATTCCATTTTTCTCTCTAAAGAATTGACTAATTTTAGACTCATATAATGTTTCCTTATATTACCCACTTTCTGCCTTCTTTCCCTTTGATGATGGGGAAAGAGGCTGGTTCTTAAAACTGTCTTAGACTCTTCCTTTACAAAAAAAATCTTTTCATTGGCACTGGTCTCTTCACCCCCTCTTCTCTGTGGTGGGCCACAGTTAATTCCAATCCACTTTGCCACAGATCTCATGGAGTCCCCTCCCCGATCCTCCCCAGTTAGGAATCCCTGCCCCAAACCCCTCTCTTAACTCAGTTCTCTGAAGCCTTGTTGCAACACAGTGAACTTCATACCACAGATCTCGGCAGAACAAGCTTCAAGCACTTATTTTATCATGGAACTAGGAACAATTGAGTTCTATTACAAGTCCCTAGCTTGCAGGCCAGTAAAGAAAGGAGTTTTGAGTAATTTCATTAGGGATTAGGGACTAGCCTTCTCTGTTGCTAGTTAATTGGGTTACTGTCTCATCAAGGTTCTTCATTTCTTAAATCATGAAGAAAGATGAAATTGCTTCACTTTTTGCATATAATCCCTATTTTGAAAAGGTTTCAGAGGTCTTGAGAAGCACAGAAAGTATTAAGTCCTTTCTCATGAGGCCTAGAAATCTGACTCATATAATGTTAAAGCTGAAGGGACCCTAGATGCCATCTTATATCATCTAGTCCAACCCCCTGGTTTTATAACTCAGAAAACTGAAATTCCCAGGAACTCTAACTTGACTGTAGACCTTCTGAAAAGAAAAATAAAAGGAAGCAGAATATTGAATAATTAAGTAATTAAAATGACCCACTGGAAGGTACATTCCATTCAGGCTCTGTTTTGCCACTCTTTGCATTCTCAGAGCTTAACAACTGCCTGGAATATAAGTTTGTAAATATTTATTGATTGATTGACATTCAAGTTTAGAGAAGAGATGAGAAAATACACATTCATCTTTATGGAGGCCTTTGGTGGTAAAATGCAGCATACGCTATAAAATGCTTGTTATATCCATAGCAGATGAAAAGAGGAGCATATTCAGAAATGGTTGTGATAAAAAATGCATCAGGGAAACCTTTTTAAAAGAATTTTTTAATTGCAAATTCTCTGAAGCCACAATTCAATAACTTTTTCATCACAATGGGCTGTCTATGTACCACAATCAACATGTACAGCTATGTGATTCTGGGCAAATCACTTAATTTCCCTATACCTCAGTTTGCTCATTTGCAAAATTAAGAGATCAGATTCAATGGCTTCTAAATTCCTTGCAGCTCTAAACCTATGATTCTCTGATCTGTCTCTATTTGGAGGGCCTTAAAGGTTTGTCAAGGAGGTGAATTGGTGTTTCTGCAGCAAACATAGTTTATGACATCAGCCCACCACTAATGGGGGAAATGAAATACTCATAGAATGAGGTGATGTATGAAAGGGTCTCTCTTGGGAGGAAACAATCTGTCTTGGGTACACATAGAATCTTGGATAGGCTAAACTTTAATGTGATAATGACATGGGCTTCACAAATAAATTAGCTTCCAATTATTCCCGCAGATGAGCTACTCCAGAAAAATTAAATTTCTCGGCCTTTTGCCATTTGGATAATTCTTTTAAAAATAATAAGCAGAACATGGCTTTCTTAAAACTAGCCTGTGGTTCCAATGACCTGAAAATTTTCATCTCCCCTGCTGTCTAAGCATTTGCTTTTCTCAGACTTCTTCAAAACATCCTTGGGCAGAATGACTGCAGTAAAAAGCTGAAGGAGGAAGAGGAAGCTGGTTGGTAAATGAAGAGGTCTGTTTTGATGTACCTGAAGCAAAGCATTAGTCTGCTCCTCTCCTCTTTATCAACTTGCCCCAATCTTGTCCTCCTAAGAGATGAGGAATCTAATCAAATTGTCATCTTAATCCTGGTCCCTTTATTCAGAGCCCTTCTTTGGATCTGGATAGAAGCCAACAGTGAAGTCATGGCATGGGGGAGGGGACCTGAAGTCATCATGTTTGTTTGCCTCTTTGGTGAGTGCTTGGATGTAAGGGATGTCAGAGAGAGCCTGGAGAGAAAAGGGTCAGGTAAATGAAAAACACAGCTTAGAGGCTACAAAAGCCTCGGCCCTTAGTTTTGACCTGCGTTTGCAACCGATTTATTGTGGTGCTTAACTTGTGACTACATGATGCCAGAAACATTGCCTGCATCTTTCAAAGAAATGCCTGTTTTATGAACAAACTGAGGTCAGAGGTCAGGTTAGAGACACAGCAAATAGATTTAGATCTAGGAAGAAGCTAAAAGATCATTGAGTCCTATCTCTCTTCAAACTATATAAATAATTTGTTGGATGGATACTTCATCTATAGCTGCTTGTTCTGATATTACATAGACATTGGTCAGTCCAGCCTAGGTCCCCATTCCTCTATCTGCCAAATGGGGATAGTAATATTCAATTGAATTCAACAACAAATTATTTGTTTATGTGGTAGGCAGAGGAGACAGCATAGCATAATGCAAATAAGTTGATCATAGTATCAGATGACCTGAGTTCAAGACCAACCTCTGACATATAGTATGGCTTTTGTGGCCATATATAACTGAGCCAGTCTTTAACCTTCCAGTGCCCCAGGCCACCATCCAAAACTATCACAATAACTGCTAATTTGCATTAGGGACTTTCCCTATGACTCTATGAAATTATAAATCCAGACATCCATCTCTAAAACATATTAAGCACTGGAGATGCAGACAGAAACAACACACTCCATATTCTAAAGAATCGAAACTCAGAGTGGGGGATTCATCATGTGTAGATAAATAAATATCAGTATAAGGGGAAAGGGCTATTTCTATATAGTAATAGTAATAGAAATGCAGGATGAGCTCTGCAGTGCCTCAAAATGCCCCCATGAAATTTACTGAACCATGGACCATGTGCATGTCCCAAGGAGTGGCAATTGGAGTTGGAAATTATTCATTCACCCTAGCCCAACTGTAAGGAGTATTGGGGGACTTCTGAATTAAGGTACTAAAAAACTGGAAGCTTGGTAGATACCTGAAGGACTCATCTGAAGACTGGCTTGGTTTCTTACAAATAATAATAAGACTGGGAAGTTACATAAATAGAACCAGTTTGTAGAATGTCTCAAATACCTGGCTGAAGAGTCTATATTTTAAACTGGAGGCAAGAAGAGCCAGAGAAAGTTTTCAAACAGCCATGTGAAATATGACTTGTACTTTCAGAAGATAATTTTGACAACTGTGAGGAAGATAGTTTGCTGGAAGGAGAAGCTGGAAGCAGAGAGACCAATTAGGAACATATCATGCTAGTCCAGGTCAGAGGCGATAAAGACCCAAATGTTTCCCTTTCAGACTTCTCAGACCACTTTTTTCTAATATACCTACAAAGTTTTATTGTGTATTTTAGATCCTAAAACCTTAGAATGTCAGAACTGGAAGGGGCCTCAGAGACCATCTACTTCAGCAGCTGTCTGAAATAGGATTTCCTGTACAATATACCTGACAAGTGGTCATTCAGTCTTTGTTTAACAAATCTCAGGGAGAGAGGATCGACTGTCTCCAGAGGCAGCCCACTTCACATTTGTGCAATCCTAATTATTAGGAAGTGTTTCTGTTATGAAGCCAAATTCTGCCTCCCTGCCTCCCATTCCTCCACTAGGGATAATAGGTTTAGATACTTTTCCATATGATATTTTTAATGACTTTTTAAAGACTTATAGGGCCCTAGGAGCCTAGAGCTATAGGAGATTTTTAAAGCCATCAAATTCATTTTATACATGAAGAAACTGGTGCCCTATATTTGACCGATTGCATTTGGTCTTAGGTGACTCAAAAGATAGAGCACTCCTCCTGGAATCACGAAGATCTGAGTTCAAATCCAGCCTCAGAAATTTACTAGCTATGTGACCTTGGGCAAGTCATTTAATCTATGTTTGACTTATTCCGTAGGAGAAGGAAATGGAAAAATCACTCCAGTGTTTTTGCCAAGAAAATTTCATGGACAGTAGTGGCATGCTATGGTCCATGGGGTCACAAAGGATGAGATACAACTGAATGACCAAAGATTCAAGCCTTATACACAATTATTTATGTAGGTGTCATAAATCACTCCCACTAGACCAAAATTTTCTTAAGGAGACACATCACTTTTCATCTCAATATTCCATCTACCTCATTTCAAGGAAAGACAATTCAACAAATAGCCATCAAAATAGATAAGGAGCTGTCCTGGGTCCATGCATTTAAAGACAAAATGAAACCTCATCATTGTCTTCTAAGAGCTTACATCCCACTGTGGATATACAGAATGTACCCAGAGCAATTAATGCAATATAATTTGAGGAGAGAGAAAGAATGGAAGCATTTTAAAAAAAACCCTGTGTGAGTCTTGAAAGAAACAAGTGACTTTAAAAAGTGAGGCGGTAATACATTCCAGGAATAGCTCTGCATTTGGCCTGAGCCAAAGTGTAGAGATGAGAGATAGAGTCCCAGGTTCATTGAATGGCCAGTTTGGCTAAAATGTGGAGGCGTGAAGACTGGCAACCTTATAAAGAAACATTGGCAACCTTATAAAGAAAAGCAGCTTTGAGGTTTCTTAGAACTCTAATCATAGCAATGACAAGCCAGGAATCCAAAATAATAAAGGTGATACATGCCACTTACCTCTTGACAGAGAGGTGATGAACTTAAAAAAGAGACAGATATTTTGGGGTATGGCTAATTTGGGGATTTGTTTTGCCAGATAAGGCAGCTATATCTTGAAGGCTTCATGGCAGGAGGGGAGCATGTTTTACGTTCTCAATTATGAGGAGTTGGCTATGGGAAGCAAAGATTAAATTAAAAAAAGAAAATATCAAAGAATATTTACCAGTATGACACATTTATTTCACTAAATTTCAAAAAATGTTGTTTTGAATTAAAACTCAAGCACTGAACCACACTTCCACAAAGGAATTTGGAAAACATAAGGTATCATCTTGCTATCAAAAAAACAATCTATTTCAGCACCCTGCTTTAATGGAGTAAGACTGCTATTGATATTACTGTTATTCTAAATGAATGGAGAATATTTGTGGGAAAATGTGATAAGTGCACAGGATTCAAAGTGGATGCCATTTGTGTTTTGAAAACATTGTATTGCCAAGATGCACATGCTGTGTAATAAAATGTTTAAAAAAATTTTTAAGGGGGATGGGTAGCCTAGCTCCAACCCAATGGTTAGTAATATAAAATGTGACTGGAAATGTAGATTGAAGTCAGATTGAAAAGGACTTTAAATGTCAGGCTAAGGAGTGTTTTACTTTATCCTAGAGACAATGGGGATAAATGAAGATTTTGTTTTGATCAAAGAGGCAATAGAATTGAGCAGTGCCTTGGGGAAATTCATAACAGCTCTGGGGAAGATGATAAGTGTGTCCATTTCTGGGGCTATAGAGCCCTTTGAAAATATTTCACAAAATGTAGATAATGGACAGAATGTGCAGGTTTGAATTTATTAGAATATTATTCCGAAGATATTTCTGTATTTAAGGACCCACTCACAATAACTGTAGCTGAAGGTTTCCTTTTTCCTTCACAGAATGAGTTCATTTTTCCTTCCTCCTGCCATTTCTGATATCACACTAAAGGGCATATCATGACTGCTGTATCTTGGAGAGATTGGAATTCTTAGGCTACTACAGGATTTAAGGAACAATTTTTTTTAATTTCTACAGAAAATCTTATAATTGTATCATAGGCTTTCCACTAGGGAACCTCAGAAATCACCTAAGTCCAATGCCTTCATTTTACAAATAAACAATGAATTGGAACCCAATATTCAATTGCAGAGCCAGCTAACCTTTCCTCTGTAACCTCTTTTAAAATGGAAGTTCAGTCTCATTGACAATCTGCATCTTTTCAGTGTCATAAGAAAGCAACTTGTTAGTTGGAGCCTTTCTCTCTATTGCTAGAGAAAAATGGGATTAAATAGGGGAATATTTCCCCAAGGTAGCCTAATAACATTGTTAACATCCTTTTTACAGCTGTTAGAGACCAGCAAGGTAACAGGTGAAGCTAAGTGTGTCTGAGAACAAGCTATGACATTCTGACAAGGTTGACAAAATAAGTAATGACTTTGGTAGCTGAGATGGGAAGATTAGTACCTGTAGCTGTCTACATTTCATAACAAATTCTATATATCATCACCATCATGATGGACAGACAAATAGACATAAGGA
Source organism: Macrotis lagotis (assembly GCF_037893015.1). NCBI lineage: Eukaryota > Metazoa > Chordata > Mammalia > Peramelemorphia > Peramelidae > Macrotis > Macrotis lagotis. The sequence goes on along the minus strand of NC_133663.1, from coordinate 31,048,412 downwards.
GGATTTATTAAGCATCTATTAAGTCAAGCACTGGGTGAGGGAATGATGATGTTTTTTGTCCTTCATTCTCAAAGAAAACCATGACATCAGGGAGGTGATGCCATAGAAGCATATGAATTAGATTTGACTAAGGGGAGGCTGTGCTAAATCTCCTCAAGAATCATCTGATCCAGTGTCCAGATATAAATCAGAATGCCTGGAGATGGTCCTGGATGTGTGACAATCAGTTATGTGACCTGCCCAAGGTCACACAGTCAGTAAGTGTCAAGTGTCTGAGGTTGGATTCAAACTCTCATCCTCCTGACTCCAAGGTCAGTGCTCTCTCCTAGCTGACATGGAGAAGCTGGAGTAAGTGGAAGAAAGGTAACATTGCAAGGTTGGGGAAACCCAGAAAAGCCTCGAAGCTGGAAGTGAAGTAAATATTGCTGGAACCTCTCAGGATGTGGAATTATCTTGGTTCCTCTGGTCCTTAGAAAAGAGACAGTCTAATAGACCCTTGCTCCATCCCACAAACTATATAATGGCATTGATCATTGGAAAATGGCTTCAATCAAGAAAAACAGTAAACTCTGGCCACAACAGTGACACTCAGTATCTCCATGGACATCAGTTTCTGAAAACTTCTCTAGACATCCAGGCTGTTAATGATTAGGGCAAAAATCACCCATGCTGTTTTACACCAACTCCCTTCCAAAGCCTCCAAACCCCAACCATAGATTTTCCTTTGTTCCACACACCCTTCAGGATATTCAGGTGAAACAAATGATGATTAATAACCAATGGTTTGAAGAGATCCAGACTTCTCCCTTTTTGCTAAAGTATTGATTTTTTTTCTTTTTCTATTTTTTAGGTTTTTTCAAGGCAAATGGGGTTAAGCAGCTTGCCCAAGGCCACACAGCTAGGTCATTATTAAGTGTCTGAGGCCGGATTTGAACTCAGGTACTCCTGACTCCAGGGCCCGTGCTCGGTCAACTGTGCCACCTAGCTGCCCCTAAAGTATTGATTTTTAAAAGTTCAGTCATTTGAAGGGAATTGCTGATAATGGTACTGGACTTACTTTCTTGGTGGAGTAGCCATTGTGTTATGCTCAGACTTAGATGAGATAAATTCTTTGAATAGATAACCCAAAGCTGGGGGTGGTCTGGTAATAGAAATAGCCTCTTTGTCTAAGGGAAACATATCACTCTCAGTCCCTCATTTAACACCTACCTATTCTTTGAAGGGTATATAGACTGCAAGCCTGCCACCATGTTTCTCTTTGGTCTGAGAGAGATGACCATAAGAGAGATGGTCATCATTTCATTAATAAATATGTTGGTCTTATAAATAAAATAATTATGTCTCTTGAACCTTTTTAATAGACACAAAGGCATGCTTAAAACAATCCATTCGTTCATTCAATTTTCATGTCGGAAATGTATGTCTCCTATGTGAGAAGCACTATGCTAGTTACTGGAAGAGATAAAAGGTCTACATAAAAAATAGACTCTTCCCTCTTGGTACTTCCAATCTAATACCCAAACATGCTTTAAATATTCTTATGGGGTATTGGAGGGCTCTCTGTTTTCACCATTACTTCACACATCCAAGCCTTATACTAAACATCTCGTCCAATTTCTGTGGGGCAATCATCCTGCTGAGCTATATTGAAGAGGTACAGCTATGATTCAACCTCCAATTTGAATAGTTCAAATCTTTGAAAAATATTAGTCATGCAAGCTTTTTCAGGAGTGTGATGAATGGATACTGGTTTGGGAGGCAGTACAACTGTGGGCAGCAAGATGGTACAGTAGATAGAGCAGCAGGCCAAGAATCAGAGACTCATCTTCCTCAGTTCAAATACAGCCTCACTTACTACCTGTGTGATCCTGGACAAGTCACTTAACCCCATCTGCCTCAGTTTCATCATCTGTAAAATAATTTAAAGAAGGAAGTGGCAAATCACTCTAGTATCTTTGTCAAGAAAATTCTAACTGGGATAATGAAGTTAGACACAACTGGAAAAAATACACTTTTGGTTCAGCTCTGCTATCTGTCTTATGACAATGCTCAAGATAACTAACCTCTAGGGGCAGCTAGGTGGCTTAGTGGATAAAGGACCCATCTTGGAGTCAGGAGTACCTGGGTTCAAATCCCATCTCAGACACTTAATAATTACCTAGCTGTGTGGCCTTGGGCAAGCCACTTAACCCCATTCACCTTGCAAAAAAACCTAATAAAAAAAAAAAGAAAAGATACCTAACTTCTCATAATCTTAGATTCCTAATTTGTAAAATAGAAATAATAATGTGCATGTTACTTAAGAAAGGACTGTTATGAGGAAATCACTTTGTAAATGTCTAAATGTCATATACATGGCTGTTATTGTCCTTGGCCTGGGTACCCCCCCCAGATCAGCTGTCTCTTCAACTACTCACCTGAAGTATTATTCACTCCAAGCTACCTCTGCATCATTTTCATTGATCTGTCCACATATCAATCCCTTCAAAAATTAAAAATATGAAATGTCTTCCATGTTTTATTGTATATGCGAACTCAAGCTTGTAGACATTCTTTCTCCTGATGTATGTACAACTCACATGTGCTTTTTCATCTTGTCTACATTTTTTTAAATAGTAGTACCACTCATAGCCTGCCCATCTGTTATTATTCCTCACTAAATGACTGACCTACCTTCTTTTCTAGCTATCTATGACTTTGACAGTGCCTTTTGTTTCACATAATTTTCTTGTACAATTCATGATTGAAGCCTCCCCAAATTCTGAAATAATATGTTCTGGAGTCTGACTCCAAGATAGTCAATTTCTGCTCCCACCTAATATTTTCCAAGAAAATCTAATATCCTCTAGGCATGACATGTCCAATATGAAGGGCAAATCTCCACCTCCCATAAAGGCACTCCAGATATTAAATCTATATGGGACAGTTTTTATTTCACCTCAAAAAAAATCTGAAATATACAGAGGTGCCACCAAGAGTTTATGAAAATATACAGAAATAGAGAAAGCTCCAACATAATCCATCAGTTTATTCCTCCTCCCAGAAGACAACTGAATTGAGGGTTGTAATGAAGGCAATACTGATGTTTGTTCTTCACTTTTGAAAAGGACCTATACCATCAGAGGGTTTGCCTTGACTTTTTCATGAATTGGATTTAAGTGAGGGAGGGGCAAGCATTAGCGTCATCAGCCTCACTCTATCTTCTAAAGTCATCAAAGTGGAGTAGTAAGACAAAAGTCAAGATGACCAGGGATGGCCTGTATTACAGTGGATGAACTTAGTGTCTTTGATGTCTGACCATCGAATCATATGATCTGGGGCTAGTCAAATAGGCAGCCGGAGAGCTCAATGTGCCAATCAATGACACAGTGCTGGGGAAATAGGCAAAAATATGACCTCTGGTCTCAAGCTCATGTTCTAAATGGGGAGACAACATGCAAAAAATAGGTATCCACACATATATGCATAGACACACATAGATAGATAGATAGATAGATAGATAGATAGATAGATAGATAGATAGATAGATAGATGATAGATAGATTCAAAGATATGTGCAGTGGATAAGGAAGTCTAACCCCCTCATTTTACAGATGAGAAAAACAAAGCTCTTAATGGAAATGACTTAACTAGGTTAGATTCAAGCTAAAATTCTCTTCATTCCAAGGCTAGTCTTGAATTCACTATTTCACAGCAATGGGTAAGTTTGGGACGTGGAGGAAGAGAATTGGAAAGTCAGTGAAAATCATTAAGCTTCTTTTTAAATTCTCAAGTCAGATGCTAGCTAAGCCTTAGCATGGGGTACTGAGATAGGCAAAACCAGTCCCTGCTCTCAAGTAGCTCACAGATTAATGAGACGACATATAAACAATTATACACAAACAAAATATAATCAGAGTAAATTTGAGTTAATCTCAGGGAGAAGGAACTAGAGTTAAAGGGATCTGCAGAAGGGGGGGGGTAGTTCGGATTGAAAGGATGCCAGAGAAACCAGGAGGTAGAGATAAGGCAGAAAATTCCAGGTCTTGAAGACAGATTATGAAAATTGAAGTTAAAGCGTGAATTGCTAAATGTGAGAAAAACAGTAAGGAAGACAATGTTAGTGATTTTAACAATTGTGTCCACTCATATTTGTATGCTAGCGGCAAAGGTAATTACTAGAATTTTCCTGTGAAACCCCTCTTCCCTCCATACATAGCCCCCTCCAGATTTAGTGTCCTTCTGTGGCTAAACTCCCCACAAAAAGGGAACATTCTGGAGACTGCTGAACAAAGCTGCAAAGTGGCTCACTGGTTTTACTCTCCAAATGTGATGTTGTGCAAGAACAATATGATCTTCCTTCCTTGAGCTCACTGAAACAAGAAATCATTTATCTGCAAATTGTCCATTGCCTGAACTCTCAAACTCCAGAACCCTTAAGATTAGAAAGACCTCTATCATGTTCTTTCCTCTTAGGACATGTCCACCATGATTATGTGCTTTTGCTACAAATTGGATATATGAGAGAAGAGGGAAAAATTCCCTTTTCTATCTTTATTTCACTGCAGAAAGCAGCAAGAGGGAGAACATGGAGAGACAGAGGAAAACAGAGACAAAGATGGAAAGAAGAAGTGGGGAGGAAAAGGAAGAGGGAGAAGGGAAGTAAAAGGGGAGGGAGAGGAAGAAAGACAGAGAAAGAGAGAGAGAGAGAGAGAGAGAGAGAGAGAGAGAGAGAGAGAGAGAGAGAGAGATAATATATATGCATAATTGAGTAAAACAAACTCTCACATTGGCCATGCTCAAAAATGTATGTTTTTTTAATTTTGTGTTTGTTTTTTGCTTCTTGAGTTCTTTGCTTCTGTTAGGAAGTATGTGGAATTTAGCTCTTTTGGCATTATACCTGGTCATTGTATTGATCACAGTTCTTAGGTCTTTCCAAGTTTATTTTTATGGCATTGTTCTTTGTTCTTTGGCTGTTGTCACTTCACTCTTAAATGATTCATACAAGTATGCTTAGAAGGCAGTCCCACTGTCTCAAGTCGATCAGTATTGTAAGATGAGTATGCATAAATTCCATGAAGAAGTCTTCTTGACTGCCTCTAAAACATAACCCATGCCTAAAATCTTACCAGATTGATTGAAAAATTCTTCAGATTACTTATTGACTTTCCTGATCACTTCCCTTTGGCTTAAAATAATGTTAAGTTCAACTCATTAAAGATATAATAGTGGTGAGATATGAGAGAAATCCCAAATGTTCAAAACTCTTCCATGAGAGTAACTAGGTACACAAAACACTGGAGGAAATTTTCTTAACAGAATATTATCCCATATGCTAAAGTCCCCAAAGCTTCTGGTTGGAGTAGAGAGTTTATGGCTATCATATTTTATATTAGTCCCCCTGGGATTTCCAATCATCCAAAGATATAAACATGTGTGTGAGCGATGATTTAAGATCTTTGTCTATGGAAGGCACATTTGGGAAAGAGTGAGGGTAATGATACTTAGAGAATACGAATGAGATGGATGGATAACTGTTCAGGCAGCCATCATATGGCATCTGTTGAGGGTGTAGCAATTATAGTCTTTAAGTGGTAATGAGAAGGGATTAAGTTTGCCTCATTTCCTGTTATAGCTTCAAGTATTCCTTAGGCTGATACATTAATTGGTACTAATGTGTCCAAGGCTAAACAGACTGACTAGAGAGCTATATGATTCAATAAAGAAGGGAGAATGCACTGGCATAATTATAATATTACCTAATAATATTGCTTATATGTATATGCCTTACAGATGTCCCACTAGATCCTCCTCACTTCAACCCTGCAAAAGAAGTAAAGAAATATTATCTCTATTTTATAAATAAAGAAACTGAAGATTATGGAAGTGAGATCATATTTTCATTGTCAAGCCTACAGGAAGAAGCAGAGCTATGATTTGAACTCAGATCTTTGAATTGTAACTTGATTACCCTCTCTTTCCGCTATCTTCCTTCAAGAATCAAGAGTTCTAGAGACTATATACTAAAAATAGCAACTAAAACATGTTGAATGCAGTTGAAAATTGGATTTATAGATAACAAAAAGGAATTACTATTGTTTATCTTATGAAAAAAAGGTAAAGGAACATCTCACTTGTCTTCACATGAATCTTTATTCTAAGAATGAGCGTAGGAATGGTTTTGTCATTCAACAGAAGGCTGAGCTAGAGGAAACACACACAATGCAAAAAGGAAAGTTCAGTTAGATGTAAAAACCAAGATTTCTTGACTTCAACGATGATAGAGCCCTGCCCAGGTCAACAAGGAAGGCTGTGGATTTTCATTTGTGGAAATCTTTAAAAGATGCCTGTTATTTTGTTCAATCATTTTCAGTCACATTCAACTCTTTGTGAACCCACTTGAGGGTTGAAGCTCCCTCCTCCCTGAACAAATGGGGTTGAACTAGATGGCCTCTTATGTGCCTTCTCAGTCGGGAGCTGTGATTCTAAGAGACCATATCAGGAGACTCCTAACTGGTTTTCCTATAGCTTTATCTCCTCCACAACTCCATTCTAAAACTTCCTACAAATTCCTACCAGAACACTGGTCTTACAGCAAAACTCTAGCCATAGCATTCACCTACCTAAAAGTCTTCCATGTTGCTCTCTTGCCCACCCATTAAATCCACACTACTTTAAATGTGTACCAGAATTCAGTATTCACAGGTTCAATCATCAGGGACACAATTACTCTTAGGTTTTTCAGGTTCTAGGGTTTACTATGTGTCCACAGTACCAACTACAGAATGTTAAAAAAAAAAAAAAAAGAATACACCAAATCCTAGATGCCAGATACTGTACGAAGTATTTGGAATACAATGGGCAAAGTGCTTCATGATATGAAGGATTTTATATTCTAATAGGAAGATGCAACATATGTTGAGAAGTGGTAGCCAATTATAAAGTCAGGCAAATGGTTATTGGAGACATTTGGCAAATGGCCTTTCCAACTCAAACAAAAGGCTTTTGCTAATATGTCCTGGTAAGAGCAGTAGCTAAATGCTCTCCCCAAAATCTTCCACAAGGTTGTCTCTGATTGTGCAGGGCCTCAAAATCCTTTCTTCTTTTTGTGGCATTCTCACACCATTCCTTCCCAGTCACAGCATCTCTGCTAGATAATTTACTCAGTTGGGTTCCCTAGCCTTTATTCCTCTCCACAGCTCAGTTTTCAACTAAGACTTGTTTTTCCCATGGTTAGTTAGTTCACTTCTTTTCTGTCATTGCACCTTGAAGCTTCTTCTTGCCTGTTACCCAAGGGAATAGTCAAAGTCAAGTAACCAAACAGCAAGACATTGTTTCAATTCTCTCTCTCTCTTTCTCTCTCTCTCTCTCTCTCTCTCTCTCTCTCTCTCTCTCTCTCTCTCTCTCTGTGTGTGTGTGTGTGTGTGTGTCTCTGTCTGATCACATAATATTAATATTCAAATTTTTTGTCATTTTAGTTTTTCTCCTATTCCTCTGTAAGCTCCCTAAGGACAAGAAGCATAATTTAAACATCTTTGCATTTTTTTTAGTACTTAAAACAGTATCTTGTGCATAGCCAGGGGAATAATTATTACCTAAACAGGAGGATAAAAGTAACTATAAAAGACAAAAATGGATGATTTTGATTCAGTAAGCTGAAAGTCCTTTCCAAAAACAAAATAAATGTATTTAGAATGAGAAGACATACAATTAATAAACAAAAATATCTTTGAAGCAACTTTCTCTGATGAAGATATAATACCCAAAGCATATAAAGAATTGATACAAATATATATTTTTTCAAATCATTCTCCAAATGCCATCTGTATACTGAGAAAGAAATGTGGAGTTTAAACAAAGACCAAGGACTATTACCTTTAATTTTTTTTAAATGTTATCTTATTATGTAATTTTTCTATATCTCATACTTTATGTTTCTTCCTTAAGGACATGATTTCTCTCTCATCACATTCAACTTAGATCAGTGTATACCATGGAAACAATGTAAAAACTAACAGACTGCCTTTTGGGGGCTGGGGGGAGGGAAGCAAGAATGGGGGAAAAATTGTAAAATTCAAAATAAATAAAATCTTTCCAAAAAAATCATTCTCCAATAGATAGGTTAGAGAAAGAAGGAGAATAGACAGTTTTTAATCATTTTTGTGACACTCAGACAATAACTCCCTTCTTATGTTTGGTGTTTTCCCTTTTTTCTTTTTGTAAATTGTACTAGGTGATTTAAGTTTATTGTTTGTTTGTTTTTAGTTTTTGCAAGGCAATGGGGTTAAGTGGCTTGCCCAAGGCCACACAGCTAGGTCATTATTAAGTGTCTGAGGCCGGATTTGAACTCAGGTCCTCCTGACTCCAGGGCTGGTGCTCTATCCATTGTGCCACCTAGCCACCCCTTAGTGTTTTCTCTTACTGGAATGTGAGCTCCTCAAGGACATGAACTATTTCTCTTCTGTATATGATTTTGCAGCATTTAGTACAAGACTTAGTGCTTTTTCATTTCTCTACAGTAGGTGCTTAATCATTGTTGAATGAAAGAGATATGAAGGAAAAGGAAATAAGAATTTATATAGCACCTATATGTCAGACTGAGCTAAATGCTTTTTTTTTTTGCAAAAACTGTTCCATTTGATAGGATATGAATAACTTCTTGAAATCTTTCTGATTTCTATGATCTTATAAATTGATTTACAACTTCCATTTGCAAAGGTGAAAATGCTTCACAAATTCATTGCCCTTCCCAAAATAATTAAAAAGAACAATTTACTTTTTAAAAATTTGACTAAATATGAAAATGTCTGCATATGAGTCCCTTAGACATGCCAACACCTTCTTTTAAAATCACTTGCTTTGGGATGGCTAGGTGGCACAGTGGAGCTAGGAGCACCTGCCCTGGAGTCAGGAGTACCTGAGTTCAAATCCGGCCTCAGACACTTAATAATTACCTAGCTCTGTGGCCTTGGGCAAGCCACTTAACCTCATTTGCCTTGCAAAAAAAACTTTAAAAACCCACTTGTCTTCATTATTAATAATAAAAATCTGCTAGTAGTGATTTGCCTAGTATCAAAGTATTGTGGTGCAGTGAATAAAACACAGTCTGGAGCCATTGGGTCCTAGATGTTAATCCTGCCTCAGACATTTACAAGCAATTTATTTCACATTTCAAATCTCATCTTTCTCATTTGTAAAAATCTTTGCATTACCTATTTCGCAATTTTTTGTAAAGAAAATCCTTCAATAAGCCCTTAAGTACTTTAAATTTTGATTATCTATAATCAAAATAAAAATTTGCATTTGAAATCTAAAATTTAATTATAGCAATAATTTGTATCTATTATTTGTTATGGTTGTTGTGAACTACTCCCAAGAGGTCTTCATCATTGTAATTGTTGTTTTTGTTAAATATTTCAAAGGTATCTTCATCAGGCATCATTGGCAAAAAGCTGGTATTCCCTATTGTTTTCTTGGTGATCATGGAAGTGGGTTCTAAAGTCTGGAGCAAGGTAAGAATTTGATTGTAGTAAGATTAATTTTTCTCCAGGTCATTCCTGTGTCAATCTTATGCCTTCATTTTCAAAGATGCTTTCATTGCTGCCACTAATGTTGTAACCATCCATATAGGGGAGAACCTCAAGAAAACTGTCACATGACCTAAGGTTCTTTCCATACTTAAAACAAGACATAAAATCTAAGAATTTTGATAAATGGAGTAAATTGAGTTGGAGTAGGGAGGGTGGAAGGTGACAGTCTACTCTTTTTGCAAATATGGTCCTATTTGATAGGATTTGAATTACTTCTTGAAATCTTTCTGATTTCTATGATCTTAGAAATTGGGCATAATCTTGTCCAAAGAGGAATTGATCTGCTTCTTAGAGAGTTCACAACCCAGCTGATAACCCTGACCCAACAAACCCCAAGAGATGTTGGAGGGAGAGGAAGGTGGGAGAGGTAGGGATCTTGGCACTAAGTAAAGGGAAACTAGAATGAGGAAATCCAGTGATTATTCAACACAATGATAAATTCACTGATAAATTCAGCACAAGGCAGTGGTCTGGAGTTGAGCAAGACAATGAGAGCACCTTAGCATGTAGCCACTGACGGATTATGAGGCTCAGGGTGCATTAGAACAGAGAATCACCATAAGGAGAAAACATGCCCTCAAAGTCAGTTACCCTTGTCATACTGTGGGATGGCCTGGTCAGCCTACCCTACCTCTACTTGGAGTAACCTGTTGCCCCTTTCACCTATGTACAATCTTGTTGTCTCAAAATGAGCATGGCACTGTCATGGGCTGTCTGTCAAAGTTATTTTTCAGCTTCCCACAATAGGTTCACATATCTTCAAGCTTGTGCCTCATCTTGTCTTCATACTGTTTTCCATGAGGTAATCTTTGTGATCACTTCAATAAATCAATAGGTATTCATTACATGCCTGCTATGGGAACACCTTGTTCTCATCCACCCATTCTAGCTGGGGAAAATTTTCATATGCTTAGGATAGACACTGTTCTAAATCACCAAAGGGTGTGAAACCCCTTAGTTCCCTTCACCGTGGTTAGCCTATCTATCAAAATGATTTGCCAGGGTGTGGCAGCTGAGCATACTACAACTATTTTATGTAGAACTCACTCAAGAAAGATGTTCACATAGAGATCATAAGTGATACAAGGACATTCTCAAGGTCTCTCTGGATTTTTTTGTTTTTGTTTTTTTTTTTAATTTTGGAAGGCAATGGGGTTAAGTGATTTGCCCCAGGTCACACAATTAGGTCATCGTTAAGTGTCTGAGGCCAAATTTGAACTCAGTTCTTCCTGACTCCAGGAGCAGTGATCTACCTACTGCACCACATGGCTGCTCTTCTCTGAAGGTCTCTCTGAAGAACTTTGGAATCAGTTGTATCACATGGAAGGTGCTGGCAATGGACTATTCTGCATCATGGCATGCCTGTGTTCTCTGAGCAAAGCAGAAATGCAGTAGCCTAAAAGAATGAGATATGTACCTTTAGAAACATCTCTTCTCCAAATGTTCACATGGATTATTTGTTCCCAACCTGTAGTAGAATATTCTGAGCTCGTACTGGTCCGATAAGCCGTAGTTAGACACACTGGACCTTGACTGCAACATGACGATGCCATTTTGATTCTCTTTAAGAAGGAAGAACCACAACCTAGGATCGCAGCTCTGGATACTGAGGATATGTATGCAGATCCTCATATTTCTGAAGCATTTTCCAGGATGCTAGGACATTCAAGGGAATATCCCAAAGTTTCTGGTCTTCTTGGACAGGAATTAAGGATGGATCTGATTCTGAAGCAGAATTTCGCAAGTGGCTCTCAGACAGTCTGGACTGGCTCCAGCACACCCCTGGTAATAGTCTTCAAATTCTGAGAGGTTTTCTATCATGTCCAACATGCATGTTCTGGAAATGTAACAGACCTTACAATTGTTATTACTGCACTGACAAATAGAAAGCTCCCTCAGGAGCTCTCTTAGGAGAAAGCTACCAACTACCACTATTGAGAGTAAAAACAGTAGCCAGTATTTATATAGCTTTAAGTTTTGTAAAGTAGATATTATTTCATTTTATTCCCACAACAGCCTTGGAAGGTAAGCACTTTTATCACAGCTATTTTAAAAATGAGGAAGCTAAGTCAGATAAAAGTTAAGTGACTTGTTAGGGCTACACAGCTAGTAAGTGTCTGAGACCAGTTCTGAACTCACATCTTCCTGCATTGAAATCCATTGTGTCATCTCAATGCCTTTTATTTCTCTGACCTTTATTGGATACTCTCTTATTTCACAATCCTTTAGATCCACCTACTTCTTTGGAGGACAAATTGCTGCTTTCTACTCAGATGATCCATTTCTCCTCTGGGAAATGCACTATGTTCAATGCAATGTCTTCTTCTCCTCTATGTCACATGGTTTCATCTTCCAACTCCCTGATATGGGCGAAGATTCCAAACTTGCTCTTAATATTCTTTTTTGTCTTTTTTTGCATATTGAAATTTGCATTTTTTTGAAAAAAGGAAAACATGAATTTCCCACATAACTTAGAAATTTGTAAGGCATTCTTAGAGTTCCTTTACTTTTTCATCTACAATGGAGACCAGACTGCACTTTAAGCCCAGAAAACAATTCTAGGCTCCATATAAGAATTTTTGATCAAGAGAGAAAAACAAAGCTAATACACTATTTTCAGATTCCTAGAAAATTCTTCTGTCTGTATCTTTTTTCCAATAAATCCCTCAACCATGATCATACTTGTAGGTAGCTTTTGTCCAGATTTATTTATATTAAAAAAATCCCATCTCCCTTAATGTTTTATTAGCATTTCATTTTTTCAATAACATGTAAAGATACATTTTAACAGTTTTTATTTAACATTTTGAGTTCCAAATTTTCTTTCTTCCTCCCTCACCTTCCCCCTCTTGAAGATAATAAGCAATTTTATATAACTATACACATGCAATCATGTAGAATACATTTTCATATTACTCATGCTCTGAAAAAAGAGACAAATCATAAGAAAAAATATGAAAAATAAAGAAAATTAAAATAATATGATTTAGTTTGCCTTTAGACTCCAGCAGTCCTTTCTTTGGATGTGGATAAGCATTTTTCATCATCAGTCCTTTGGAATTGTCTTGGATCATTGTATTGCTGAGAATAACTGTCATTCATAGTTGATCATCATATAGCATTGCTCCTACTGTGTACAATATTTTCTTGGTTCTGCTCAATTCACTTTGCAACACTTCATGCAAGTTTCCTGGTTTTTCTGAAATCTGCCTACTCATCATTTCTTATAGCACCTTTGTATTCCATTATACTCATAGGTCATTCCCTAACTGAGGAATATCCAATTCTTTACCAAGAGGAAAAGAGTTTCTATAAATATTTTTGTACAAGTAAGTCCATTTCTCTTTTTTTAAGTCTCTTTGGTATATAGACCTAATGGTAGTCTTGCTGGATCAAAGGGTATGCAAAGTTTGATTGCCCTTTGGGCATAGTTCCAAACTGCTCTCCAGAATGGTTGAATCAATTCACAACTCCACCAAGATTGCATTAGTGTCCCAGTTTTTTCACATCTTCTCCAACATTTATTATTTTCCTTTTCTGACATATTAATCAATCTGATAGATGTGAGGTAGGAACTTGAAGTTATTTTATTTTGCATTTCTCTAATCAATATGATTTAGAGTATTTTATATGACTCTAGATAACTTTGATTTCTGCATCTGAAAACTTCCTGTTCATACCCTTTGACCATTTCTCAATTGGGTAATGACTTGTATTCTTATAAATCTGACTTAGTTCTCTATATAGTTGAGAAATGAGATCTTTATCAGAAATACTTGTAAAAATTCTTTCCCTACTTTCTCCTTAGCATTAACTTGCATCTAATTTTCTTTCCAGTCTTAGTAAGTCCTTTTCTTGCTTTTCCTCTTCTTCACGTCTTCCTTCTTCCTTCCTTTGATTACCCTTTCTTCTTCACTAAATCACATCCTTGAACTTAAGTCTTTCTCCACCTAATATCCTCCTCCTTTTTTAGGTCCCCTTATGACTTCTTGAAAATTTCCAAATTTTCCCCCTCCCCAAATTCCATTTCTAACCTTTAAAAAAAATCCTCCAAATCCTTCTCCTCCTCATTTCCTTTTCCTTCCTTTTTTCTCACCAAAGTTGATTTCAACTGGTTTTGTTGATTTTAGTTGATCAATTGTGTCCAACTCTTCATTACCATAGCACTCCATTGTGAGGTCATATCTTTTACCATTTAAAGTGGTCCCATGGGGTTTTCTTGGCAAAGATACTGGAGTGCTTTATTATCTCTTTTTTCAGTGGACCACCTTTTATCAGAACAATCCACTGTAGCATGTCTATCTTGGGCAACCCCACATGTCATAATTCAGAGTTTCATTAAGCTATGTCAGCCCCTATCACAAGCTACTGATCTTTCAACTAACAAAAAAATGCATATTTACCAATCCAGGCAAATTTGATTAACTTAGCAAGGTAGTCCTTTAATCTAGCTCTGACATGTTGCAGTTAAGTGTTTCATGTTTTCTTGCTGAGGGGGCAAAGTGTGTGATAACTGATATACATAAATAATGGTTGCCCTGGGCACATACTCTGGAGAGCTTTGTCTATAACCTTGAGGTTGACTTGGTTCCAACTTGCTCCTAACATAGATCTTGAGTCCAAGTTCACATTTTCTAGATTTGAATGACCCTGAACCATTCCTAGGTGGAAAAGGCAGGATCTCCAGCTGCTAGTGCCTTCCTGCCCCAACCCCACCAAGGCTACCTTACATATTCTTTGCAAATTCCTCTATGTGAGACTATCATCTCTCTCATTCAAATGTAACCTTCTTGAGGAAAGGGCTAGTTTTGCTTTTGTCTTCATATTCCTAGGAGTTAGCTGGGTATATACACACTACACAGTGCCTAGAAGATAATATTTGCTGGAAGATTAACTGAAATATTTTATCTGCTATATGAGACCTTTCCTGATCCCATTCCCAGTTACAGGTATCTAGTATGTCCTCTTTCCTCTCCTCAATTTCCTAAGATCTCTTGCCTTCTTCAAGAATCAAGGCGAACACCATCTTCTGCAGACTTTCCTGCTTCCCTAACCTCCATCTGCTAATGTCATCCCTCTGAAATCATCTTCCATTATCCTGTATATATCTCTGAAATCATCTTCCATTACCCTGTGTATATAATCAAACTTCCACCTAGGAAGTTATTTACATGTTGCTTCTTTGATTAGAATATAAGTTTTTTGAGGGCAGCGACTGTATCTGTTTTTTCTTCCTAACCCCAGGGCTTATCTTAGTATCTGGCACATAGTAAAAACTTAAAAAAGGCTTATGGATTTATTGACTAAAATTCTGCAGGGAATGTCAGCCCATAAGAACTGAGAAACTCTTAAAAATCAAGTTAGAAAGACAAAAAGAGTAATTTCATTGAGGAAGGAAAGCTCAAATTTGCCCCCCAAAAGGTGAATATGGATGTGGAAGGTATTCATTAACCAATTTAGATTAACAAATACAGATGATGGAGGCAACAACTAACAATGGAGGGTGAAGACAAAAAAAAAGGGTATGTTAAGGAGTATAAATTAGTGTCAGCACTACTAAAGGCCAGAATAAATTTGGGCAGTCAAGAAAAGTTAAGAACAAAGAAGAGAAAGTTATCTAGATTGGGGGGAAAGAGAATCAAAAAAAGATGGGATTGTCTGGAGTGAATGGGGCTACCAAAAATAAATGATGGAGAGGAAAACAGAGTTAATTGCTTTCAGTTTAACTGATATTGGTATAGAAAGGACAGATCAAAAATTCTAAAAAGTTGATGCATAAGATTGTTAGGATACCAGAAGAAAGCAGCTAGCTGACCTTGATGAATTCAAGTTAACCAAAGCAGGCAAATGGCAGCCCTAAGAACTAAAGGATCAGAGTGACTGAGCAATCTATGTAATCTTTGAAAGATTTTAAAGAACAGAAGAGGTGATGCAAGATGAGAGAAGAAAGAATATTATCACAATTAAATAAAAGGAAGTGGAGTCTTCAAACCAAAGACCAGTGAACTTGGCTAATTCCTAAGAAAGTCTGAAAACATTAAAAGGAAGATCAGTGAACATTTAGAGAAAAAAGCCAGTATCACTTCATCTAGAATAGACCACTTCAAACTTACTTTATCATCATCATCATCATCATCATCATCATCAGTATTATTACTTTTTACAGTTTGGATGCTAAATTAAGGAAATTCTGTAGATATGGCTTATTTAGATTTTGGGAAAGCACTTGACAAAGTGTCTCATGTGATTCTTGGGGACAAGAAACAGAGAGATGAACTAGACGATAGAATGGATAGAATGAATGGATCCAAAGATTTGCCATTAATGACAAATTAGATGAAAGTATTCAATGAAATGCCCCAGGTATCTGTCTTTGACCCTGTGTGCTGTAACACTTTTATTAGTAATATGAAGAAAGCCATAGATGACATGCCAGTCAAGTTTACAGATGGAACAAAACTAGATGAGATAATTGAAGCAGTTGATGACGGTTGGGATACAAGGAAAAAAATCTTGAGCTACAAAAACATAAGACTGAATCTGTGAAGATGAAACATCATAGGAATTAATGGAAAGTTTTATATTATGTTAAGAATTGCTTTCATAATAATAAAATGGAAGAAGCAAGTCAAGAAAGCAAGTTCCCTTTAAAAAAGACCTGAAGGAGTTGATAGATCAAAAAAAGGCATAAGCATCAGCATTGTGATATGGTTGCCAAGAAAAATAATATCATCCTGAGAGTTGCTGAATAGAGGGTGATAGTCCCAATGTAGTCTGTCCTACTCAGTCCAATTGGGAAAATTCATTCAGTTCTGTGTGCACTGATTTAAGAAGATTTTTTGATAAACTGAAGAGAAGGACAACCAGAATGAGGGACCTTGAGATAATGCCATACGGGAATCATCTGAAGGAATGGAATGGTTAACTCGGAGAAGAAAAGAGAGTGAAATATGATCGCAATCTTCAGTCTTCAAGTACCCTCATATTCATGAGGCTAGCATTAGACTTCTTATGTTTGACCCAGAACTGGGAACCAGATAACTGTAGACAGAATCAGTAAGGAAAGTTTCTTGATAATTTGAATTACTGAAGAATGATATGAACTTCCATGGGAGGTAGTGGGTTTTCCTTCATAGAAGGCTAAGTGACCTGTTCTCAGATATGTAGAAGAGGTCATTCTTCCTCATATATGGATTGGGCAAGATAATTTCAGAGGTTTGTTTGTTTGTTTTGTCAAATTCAGCTATTCTGTGTGACTCTAAAATTCCATGAATCAAGGGATATTAGGATTTAGTACATTAAACACTATTGATTTCAATCACTTCAGCTATTTTACAGATGAAAAAACTGAGGCATAGAGAGATTTGAAATGACTTGTCTAAAATCAAGCAAATAGCAAGGAGAGTTAAGTTGTGAGGACCATTCTTCGGAATTCAAACTCAGAGTTCAAGACAGACTTTATTATCTTTCCCTCCAAATTGACTCCTCTTGTAAAAATCTCTGGAGAAGAAGACTCATCCATTCTTCCAGTCACTCAAACTGATTGTCTGGGTGTCATCCTTGACTCCTCACTCTCAATCACTTCACCTCTCCAATCAATCACCAAATCTTTCTGCTTCCAACATCACATGTTAGATTTGTTCCCTTCTCTACATACACAGTCACAACACTGGCTAAGGTCCTCATCACCTCTCATCCAAATTATTGCAACAACTTTCTAATTCATCTCCCTACATTAATTGTCTCCCTATGCCAATCTGTATCTCTAAACTGCCAAAATGATTTCCTTCAAACCATAGATCTAAGTCCTAAACACATGCACGCGCGCACGCACGCACACACACACACACGTGCACACACACACACACGCGCGCGCACGCACACACACACACACACACACACACACACACACACACACATCTTTTTTCCCACTCAGTGAATGCCAGTGGCTCCCTATTACATATAGCTTTTCTACTTGACATTTAAATTCCTTCCTATCCTCATTCCTTCCTACCTTCCCTTATTTTACACATCGCATCTCAGCACTCACTCTGGAATTCAGTAATATTGGTTTACTCACCCCAACTCCAGTCTCCTTGACACTGATTTTCACTGACTATCCCCCAAAGCTTAGAATAGGTTCCTTCCTCCCATTCATTTCTTGGAACCCCTAATTTTCTTTAAAAATGAAGCTCAAGGACCACCAAAACTCAAACTTTTTTTTAAAATTTCCCTCCCTTCTGTCTCAATCTGGTACTGCCTTCCCTTCCCAAACTTTCTTGCATTGATTTTGAATATATATTTTTTGTATCCTGATATGGGTGCATATTCTATCCCCTCTTAGAATTGGGGCTCATTCAGAACAAAGACTTTTGGACTTGTGTCCTTGCATCCCCAGTGTTTGCAACAATGCCTTTGATGTTCCAAGAACTTAATTATGATGTTTGATTGATTATTCTCTTCTCTACATGGTGAAACCTTTTGATCATCCTGTTTGGTAAAATGGTATCTGGATTCTTGAAATAGATAAAAAAGAAAAAAAGAGGAGCAGATTTGCCAGTTGCAGAGAAGTTGGTTAGACTCTTCCCTTTGATGCTCATTGCACAACCTTAGACAAGCTACTTAATCTCTATGAGTCTTGGTATCTTCATATGCCAAAGTAAGGAGAGGGAACACTTAATACTTATAATACATGAGAACAGCATGAAGTTCAAATAAGGTAATATGTGAAAAGTGTTTTCCAAACCTTAAACCATTATATAAAGGTCATGTGTTGTTACGATTACTGTGATAGGATCCTGGGCAGAAAAAGGACGTAGAAATGTGTCATTTTATGATCTATCTCATATTTTGGACAGGGTGAGTACTGGCTATCTGAACGTATGTGGCAGGAAAGCCAGCAAAGTCTCTGAAATTACAATTTGCTGTGCCGCACCCACCCCTTCATGCGGCTTTCTGATATTTCCTTAATGAAGGGCAAAATCCGACATCCTCTCATTAGAGTTCAGGTATAGAGTGAAAGTCTCCCTTGGAAGACATGACTCAACTACTCCCATGAGATACAAATGATTGAGATCCAGTCGATCTTTTCCTAAGAACAGGTTTTGCTGTGAAAGAGAACGAGTGCAGAGGACAGAAAACTAATATGCTTTGCCTGGAGGAATATGGGAGTTGAAATGGGGAAGGGGATAAAGGAGAGGTTGAGCTCTGAGGATGAGCATAGATTGCTTTGGTTTTCCCTACATCTCCACCGTCTGACCCCTTTTCTATGATGATGAGGGACATGGAAGATGTAAAAGAAAAGGGGGGGAGGGCTCGATAAATGCCATACACAAGGATAAGATGAAGGAACTGGGAATGCTTCACCTGCAGAAGACATGAAAGCTAGCCTCAAGAATCTGGAGGATTATTACAAGACACGATTGATTAATCTCGTTTCATGTACTTCCCAGATGTCAGAAATAGGAGCAGGGGAGTGGGGGGGGGGGGGTTGCCGGAAGGCAGATTTATGTTCCACGTCTGAAAAGCCCTGCTAAGCAGTAGAGCCTGTCCAAAAGGCGAATGAAGCGCTTCGGGAGCCAGTGGTTTTCCTCCCCAGAGGAGTCTTCCAGCAAAAGTTGGAGGGCCACTTGTTGCCCGAGTGGCAGAGGGGGCGGTTTTCGACCAAGGGCTGGCCTAGTTCCCATGAAGTCCCCATTGCTTTGACTTGTGCGGGTCATTGTGGGACAAGGCCCTAGAGTAGTGAATGGCCCCTGGGCCTTCTCTGGAGCCAGGTTCAAGATCAGCCCTGTCAAATGCAATCTAGGGCTCGATAAACGGCTTTTGGACAGAATGGAAACCAGTCCCCCCTCGTGCACAGAGGCCGCAGAGCCTGTCCTGCTCTCCCAGGCCAGGAAACTGCTCCCATGTCCAGTCCCCCAGAGCCTGCACCAGCAGCGGCACCGCCACGATGGAGCCAGAGCCGCCTTACTCTGGGACGCGGCGCTGTCATGCACAGGGCAGGGGGACGGGGTGCCAGGCGGGGGGCGCTGCCCAGGGTGGGGAGAGCTGGCGGCAGTGACAGCTTCCTGGGGGCGTCTGGTGGAAGGCTCAGGCTGAATAATGCATGGGGCTGGCCTAGCCGCGTGACGGAAGGGAGGCGGAGAAATAGAGGGAGCGGGAGAGAGGGAGGGAGGATCGCCGGGCTGCAGGGGGAGGGAAAGCGGTCTGAATTATTGAGAAGCAGCTTTCGGCGGCGGCGGAGGCGGCCGCCACCTCTCGCCCGCTGCTCCCATCACCCGCAGCCCCGCACTCCGCAGCAGCGGCCCATCAGCAGAAGGCAGCAGGGCAGGTGCTGCGGCCCGGATCCGCCTCCCGCTCCCTCTGGCCAGGTGAGTGAGCCTCCGGCTTCCACACCTGCCCTTTGAGTCTCCACCTCCCCCGACCCCCCGACCCCCCGTTCCCCCCTGCCGGCCTCTTCTGACCTCGGTGGAGGAGCGGTGGGAACGGGGGGCGAGGAGGGGAACCTGGCGCGGAGGGACCCCCGGGAGGGGGCCGAGGGGGGCGCTGACCCCGGATCCTCCTTGGAACGGCTCTCGGACAGCGTCGCCTTTGTAGCGAGGGTGGGAGGAAGTGGGGGGCGGGAGGGTCCGGCTTAGGGGGTTCTGCCTGGCTGCCCGGGCTCGAAGCCGGCTCGGCCTGGGAGCCGGGGGCATGAAGGCAGGAGGGGAGAGGCCGCTTGGGGCGGCAAGCCTCAGCCTTCTCCTCTTCGCCCTCCTCCCTCCCGCACCCCTCTGCGCTCCGCTCCTTCCTCCGCCCTAGGACGGCCCCCACATGCCGGGAAGGAAGGGGCCCCGGTCCGGCGGCGCCCCAAGAGCAAGGGGCCGGCCTGCCCCCTCCTGGAGCTGCCCCGGCCCGGACCCGGGCGAAGGGGGCGGGTGGGGGCGGGGAAGGCAATGCCCGGCGGGGCAGTGATGTGGGCCGGGGAGAGAGACGTGTCAGGAAAAGTGTCTCATCTTCCCTGGTCGCCCAGCCCCGGCCGAGGGACTCCTCCTCCCAGGACGCTCCCGTGCATTCCTCCGGCTCCTTCAAGCAAATCGACCGTCCAGTAAGCCTGGAGTCGGGGGCCATGTTAGGGGCAGCGGCCCCCACCCATAGCCACCATCACCCCCTTTCTGTTTCCCTGCTGTGCCAGCAAACGCCAGGGACCTTGCCGCGAAGGCGGGGGCAGCCGCCTGAACAGGGCATCGGCTCCCCCCCCCCCTTCCCTCCCCGGGGACCCCAGAGAGCTTCATTGATGTCTGGAGCTGCGTAACGCAGAGACACCGAGCGTCACAGCTCTGCTCGGCCCTGGGGAGCGAGAAGTGGCAGAGCCAGGGTCCGGCCAGAAAGGGAAAAGAAGTCCCTGGCTCCGGGCAGGACCCCCCCAACCAGTGGGGAAGGAGAGGAGGTGCCCCCTGGGCTCGGAGGGCTGAAGCAGGTGCCAGCCCCGGCTGCGGAGCGCGCCGAAGGGAGGGGCTGCTGTCCGAGGTGCTGAAACTTCTACCCCGGAGAACTCACATCCTCGGGGCTAATCAACACTCCCTAAATAGAGGATGAGAGGCTCCCTTAAAATAGAAACTGCCTTGAAAACCCACGGAGATGCCACGGAAACTGGCTCCTCTGGGCCAGGGGACCTGGTGCTCTACAAGGCCCCTTCCGCTTGTCATCATGCTTTAGCCACCCCACCCCCCTTCCCCGCGACTCTTGGGAGGTTACTTTCCTGCTCCCTTGGGAGCAAAAGCCAGGAATGAGTGTCACTTCGGGATCTGATTGATGTAACTTAGGGGATGAGAAAGGCAAACTGGAATTGTATGAGCTTAGTGAGCAATTCTGTAGATAGAATTTATTTAGATTGGGGGGGGCATTCCTTCGAGGATTGAGAAAGCAACTTGGAATGTTATGATGGTAAATATTTTGTGGCTTTCAGTAAGTCACTAAGGCAAATGGATCAATACATGATGAGGTCTTTGTGCCTGGGCTCCACATAATGGGACACTGAAAATCCAGGAGTTTTATTAGGATTTACTTATATATTTTCCTCTTATTTTGTTCTATATTGCTTACTTCCCAATAGCTTCAGCTAGTTAAGGATTACAAAGCATTTTTCCCCTAAAAAAAACCTGTGAAGCAGATAGGGGAAGTATGTTCTCACTTTACAATGAAGAAATTGAGGTTCAGAGAGGAAAAGTGACTTCCCTAGATTTATACACCATCAGAACTAGGACTTGAAATCCAAACCTTCTGGTTCTTTGTGCTAAGCAATTGTGTGTGGGTGTAATAGTGACACTTTCAAAAGTTTGTTCCTGAAGCTACGAGTAGCATAGAAATGATAAGAACAATTTTCTGGAACATGGGTTAAGAGATGAAGTTTTGTGTTTGTGGGAGGGTGGATTTCAAGAGAATGAGGTATGCTTTCTTCTCATCATTCACTCTCTTCCTACCTTCCTTTCCTTCTTTCTCTCTCTCTGCTCCCATCTTCCTCCTTTCTGTCCTTTGTTTTTCTTCCCTTATTCCTTCCTTCCTTCATTTCTTTTTTCCTTTAATTTTTAAAGTCACAACAAATAAACAACTCAAATCTGGTGGAATTAGAGATTTAGAACTAAAGTAACCTTAGACATTGTCTAGTCCATCCCCTTCATATGTGGAAAATATCCGAGTTTAAGTGGAATAAAACCTTATTAAACATCAACAGTTAACTTGGCAGGCACAAAAGTTAATGTGATCCTAAGCTATGACAAGAGTAGCTCTACTGTGTTCAATTTTGCATGCTACATTACAGGAATAACTCTTAAAAGCCAGAAAGGAGTGTAGAAGAAGGTAACCAAGATAACAACTTCTGAATATCTTGCCATATAGTTTAGTTAAAGAAATTGAAAATATTTAGCTTAAGGATGAGAAGACTGGGAAGAGAAGTTAGCTCTATATAGTACTGGAGGGGATGTTGTATACAAAGGGGATTAGGTCTGTTCTTTGGGCCCTAGGGTTCAGCTGAAAGCCATAGATGGAAGTTTTAGACAAATGTAGATCTATTATTGTAAGAATACCTCCCTAACAAGTAGAGCTGTGCAAAAGGAAATGTACTTCCTTGGGAGGTAAAGGAATCTCCCTCATTAGAGACTGAATGACACCCTGTTGGGTATGTTATAGGTATCCCAGACTTTTTTGGAAGATTTCAAGTTAAATCCAGAAGGAAGGATTTGCTGGTAGTCTCTGAGCAGACAATTAAGCATTTGCTTCAGTGTCCATTAACTTAATCATTTCTCTACGAACTCAAACCTTTCCAAGATAAAAATCCTATTAAGCTTCATTTAACTAGAAGGTTCAGGGAATACTGATTGAATGAATTTCTGTTTAAGATTGAAAAAAACATTTGTTTCAACCCTCTATTTTGTAGGTGTTTTGAATACCTGTCCATTTTCCTTCCTTAGTCAGCCAGTGTAGGGTACCTAACAGACTGGCCATTGAGCTTTTGTTGTGCCTCAGGATCATTGTTCTGTACATCCATGTTAATCGCAGAGCCTTATAGATGGAGAAGATGCAGGAGATTGTATTGAATGCATACTGAGGCCTTAATGTATTCAGCAAGCCCTGCTGTTGTTTTGTTAAAACAGGAATTTGTTTTGATATTTACCTAGTCCTTCTGAATGTTATATTGGGGAAGGTAGAATTTCCATGGTTTCCATTCTCATTAGTAAAGTTCTGATTTATTTGAGGGTTTGTTGTGTGCTAGCTTTGGTTTGATTTATATATTTCCTTGCCAGGACTGTATGTGGATTCAAACCTCTCAAATACATTGGCTCAACCTACAAAAATGCCTCCACCATGGTAATAACCTTTGCATGGGAAATAAAAAAATGTATTTCTCAGTGGAAATTAGGAAGAAATGTCACTACCACTTAATGAAAAGCTTTTCTTTCATCTCTAAGCCATAAATAATAGGTCTATTATTTCTCTGCCATGAATGGGTACTCCTCTCAACAATGCAAAATTTAATCTATTTGTGCTTGCCCATCCTGTACCACTCTTGTATATATTCTCCCATAAATCCTCCACAAGAGATTCACCCAATATGCTGGCCATTTTCTTCCCCTCAATAATTTGGTTTCTCATAAACACTATCTTGTTTTCACTATTGCTGCCCAACCAACTGTAACTTCTTCTCTGGCCCTAGGATCAGAATAAAGCTAGATATCTATCTTGGATGCAATTCTTTGCATACTTTTCTTACCCAAAGCATTGGATTATAGGATCATAGAGCAAAAGGTGAAAGGGAGCTCAAGGCCTAGCTGGTTCAACTTTCTACTTTTGCATAATAGGAAAATGAAGTTGTGACTTGCCCAAGATCACACAGGTAGTATAACATCAGAAGTAAACCTCTCCTCCCAGTACCATCTTTGTGTCTTCTCAGGCAAGTGACTTCATTTATCAGATGATTCTATTCCTGATTTTTTTTAAGTGCTAAGGAGGGGGGGGCACCTAGGTGGCACAGTAGATAGAGCACCAGCCCTAGAGTCAGGAGGACCTGAGTTCAAATCTGCTCTCAGACACTTAATAATTACCTGGATGTGTGGCTTTGGGCAAGTCACTTAACCCCATTGCTTTGCAAAAAATAAAATAAAATAAAAGTGCTAAGGGGGACCTACAAGTTTCTCTGCCAAGGAAACAGCTATAAAGAAATCTGAGTCCCTGAGTTTCTCTTCCTCCATCTGGAGGCAGCATAGTGCCTTACCTGATGGAATACTGGATGTTTTCAGTCACAGCAATCCATGGTAACTACATACAAAGACCTAAAAAGGTGTTCTATTAGGAGTACCCACACTGATGGAATCAGAGAACCCAAAGTCAGAGAATGGGTTCAAAACCACCTTTTCCAATTACTACCCAATGGGCCTTGAGCAAATCACTTTATTGCTCTGAGTCTGTGTCCTCATGTGTAAAATGATAGACTTGGACTGCACTATTTCAGAGATTTCCCTCTGACTCCAAATCTATGATCCTATGATTTGTGCAAACTTGTAGAAGCTGTGGGCAGTGTTTTGGGCTCCTGAGGGAAGAAATTAGGGAAGGAAAAATGCATCAGGTTATTTACTCCATCTCCTGGCTCCCAGCATTACAAGCTCTTTGTTGGGAGCCATGTTTATTTAGTTATTGCTTGGAGGGAAGCCATTATAGCAGATTATTTATTGCTTAGAGGGAACTGAATTTTAGCTGAGGAGAAAGTTATTGCCTCTCAGCTGAAAAATGCTAGATTTTAACTGTCTTTCACTTCAGGGACTGCTCTTTTTCTTATATTCTAGTAAATAATGAAAGCAGGCCCTATAGTATTGAGAATCAGTCCAGCTCACAATAGCTCATTCTATCAGTACTTCGAGGAGCTGTGAGTTCAGTAGTGTAGGTAGTTCCCAGCTCCAGTACAGATCACAATCACTCTACATCATAGCGGGAAATTCATTACTTGCTAGTCATCTTTTTTTACGTTGAGCTTTGCCCAATTTGACTGGTTTGTTCCTCGGAGGACAAATACACACACTGCACTTTAAGTTTTTTCAGACCAGTAGAACCTTCCAGAACCTAACATCCATTTCCTTTAAAAAAAAAATGTGGAGCGGCTAGGTGGCAGAGTGGATAAAGCACCCGCCCTGGAGTCAGGAGTACCTGAGTTCAAATTCGCCTTCAGACACTTAATAATTGCCTAGCTGTGTGACCTTGGGCAAGCCACTTAACCCCATTGCCTTACAAAAAAAAAATTGGTTCAGACCTGTACTTTCATCAAGATGAGGATCTCTTGATATGGAAACTCACTCTCTTGAAGCAAACTAACAACTTTTAGCCATAATCCCCATTTGAACATAAGTCATTTCTTAGAGGCTTTTACCATAATGATGGGGGAGTGACAGGGAGGAATTCAATTCAATTCAAATCAACCAACTTTCTTTTCAATCCAAACCTGAGATTATATTGGCATAAGGAATTCCCAGTGAGTCAACTCCCTTCATGGAGAGCTTAACTGACTTGGCCTTGGTGTCACAGTTAATATGTTTTGGAGTTGGAATTTGAACCCAGGTCTTATTTATTAAACAACATGGAACAGTAGAGAGAATACTAGACTTGATGCTAAGAGACCTGATTTCAAATCCTGCCTCAGATACTTAAAAACTGTGTGACCCTGGGTGAGTTAAATAACCTCTGTCAACTTTAGTTTCCCCATTTGTAAAACGAGGATAATAATAAAGCCTAATTCACATAGTTATTCTGAGGTTCAAATTAGATAATAAATAGTTATTTGCAAACCTTTAAGAACTGTATAAACATTGCTATCGTCTTTGTTGTTGTTAGCTCAATCCCAAATTATCCTGCCTCTCTATTTATATAGATTTTGAACTAGCCTAGTATCTGACAAATATTAGGTACTTAATACTTATTCAATGAATGAATGGAGCAAGTGGGCACAGTCCTCATTTCAAAGCATAAAAATGCTTTCCTCATAATAAATCTGTGAAATGTCTTGGATTATCGTCTTTTTTTTTACAGATTTTCCACATCATTTACTCACAGTATTAGTAACTAACACATGTATTCAGAAAATACACAATCAGAAGAGAAGATAGATGAGGAAAAAGGAAAGAATAACCCTGAGTGCTCATAAAATATTCAAAGGCTTCCAAGCATCAAGTATTTTAGTCAGTTCCTCTATGGAGAACTGAGAAGAAAATATGGACAAGAATCTCATAGGATGGCACCATTAAAGATACTATCTACATTGCAGATCCCTGGAAACCTTAAAGCAGATGAAAAAATGGAGGCTTTGAACTTCCTTATCTCTCAAGTGAGGAAGTTCCTTTAAATATTTTCTTCCTACAAGTCCATAGGTCTTTTTTTTTTGACCATAATGCCATATAAATACCATGATTCTAGGATGCTAGAGATTAAGTGATTTATTCAGGGTTGTACAGCTTGTGTTCAAGTGGGATCCAGCACCATCTCCAGAACACACTCATCCATTAGGGTAGGGCTTTAGTGAAGTTTTATCAGTAATGATTGCAAAATTTAAAAAAAAAAAAGCAAAACTCATATTTTTCTACTGCCTTAAAGAGGTAACTAACCATGATTGTATGTAAGAGAGGTCTTAGGATGAGAAGATTGTAATAATTACAATATGAAACAAGAAGAAGACCAGGAGTGGGTCATAATTCAAATGAACTGTTTTTCTCATCTTTGGCTTATTCCACAAGTGAGTGGAAGGAGAGGATAAATGAAGGGGAAGAAGGAAGAAACAAGGAAGGGAAGAAAGGGGAAATAAAATATGAAAACATGGCTATTTCTACCAGACTGTTGGTCTCATGGGTATCTTCCCTTGGTATCCTTGTATAGGCTACTCCCAGAATCAAGAAAAGAATAGATTCTTCCCATTTTTCTTTCCAGTACACAGAAACCCTGACCTCCCCATGTTATCCCTCTACTAAGCCCTGTTGGGCATCTCAAGTAGCGTGGGCAAAGATGGACAAATTGTTCCTGTAAACTGTCCCACTGACTCACCTGGGGAGCTAGGAACACATCTGGCCTGAAGCCCTACAGATCCTGGAGAACACAAACCTTTACAAACCCAGTGACTAGCTATAATTTTCTGTTCTTTTCCTTTCCCCCTTAAACAAGCAATTGTCCTTTTGTGGCCTCAGGGACCTGGTTGAAATTTATGATTGTTCAGAAGCTGCCGTCCCTCAATGCTGAAAGAACTTAGCTTAGCCATGGACATACACATATTAATTAGCAGGGGCCTGGTGATGTCATAGTCTGACTATTTTCTGAGCATTATCTTTTTCCAGGAATAATTAGGCTCACTTTAAGTGTTTTAATTGGTAGTTACTGACAAAAATGAGAGAAAAACATCATTCTGAACTAGCAAGTCAATAAATAAATGCAGGGAAATTAGCTATGGCTCATTTACCCCCAAAAAAGGAATATTCCAATGTGAGGCATTTCTTAAAAGGGTGGTTTTGCATTAAAATGTAAACCCAATGGATTGGTTTACACATGAATGAGCTGGTTTTTAAGGATTGGTCATTCCATTTTTTCTTTTTAAATAACCCATAAATCATAAGCAATTGCCCCATGCTGCCAGTACAATATGACTATCATATGGCTTCTACCTTTGGGAATAAGGTCATCTGTCAGTCATTTGTAACACAGAGTCAAAGAATTAGAGAATCTCTGGACCAATGTCATCCTATTTTCTTATACCCATCTTTTATAGGGGTAGAAACTGAGGCCAAGGGGAGGAGAAAACACTTACCCAAGGTCACACAGATAATTTTTATGATTAAATGAGATGAGATGATGCCCTTTACAACTTGACTGTTTTACTAGTCTTTTTTACATTATTTTTCTTCAGACATTGTACAATCCAGCTGAATAGGCCTTCTTAGCATACTTCACACAAAATACTCATCTCCATGCCTTTGTACTTGCTGTCCTCATGCCTTGCTTCTCACCTGTATCTCTTAGATTCTCTCATTTACTTCATAACTCATTTTGAGCACCATTTTCTGCATAAGACATGATCCACATCTGCCATTCTAGTACCTTCTCCCATAAAACTACTTGATTTTTTATTGCACATTTCTTTGCTAGATCTACTGTTTCACTTTTGTATTTAATATAATATCTTGCACATGGTAGGCTCTTAATAAATGTTTATTGGTTGATCAATGACATAAATCTACTTTGGAAATCCTAATGACTTATAAATATTAATTATTATTATTATTATTATAAAGTCAGAACAAAAATTCACTGCCTTCTCCATAACTTCCTACCTCTTCCCCATCTTCCTAATGGGATGGATATTTGAAAAGTCTAGGAGTCTTATTTTAGTCATAGCTTTCATGTTTCCCCTCTATTGTCCCTTTCAGTAGAATAGTAACAAGGTGATTTATATGGTGTTTCATTGGCATTTCTTCCTTTTAAGAAAGGTGTTAAATCTTACAGTCCATTCTCCCCATTTTGCAGATCAGAAAATCAAAACCCAGAAAGGTCACACATGGTCACACAGCTAGTGAGTGGCAGAGTTAGGATTCAAACACAGGTCTTCTGACTCCAAATCCAATATTCCTCCCAGAAGAAGGGATCTGAATAATCTACAAACTTCTTAATGAGCCCCTAAAAAATCAATAAAAGCCTTGATTTTCACCCAGTGATCTAGGAATCATGACATGTATTCCCATTGCTTCAGAGTGCCCAGACATCCTGGATAACTGGGGTGCACCATTAGGAATTAGTGCAGTGTAAAGGAAAGACCCTGTACTTTTCCCCTCTAGCTTATACAACTAGAGGTCAGAAGATGAGGAGCAGGACAAGAAAGATGGGGCTGGCACCAATAAAAGACTTGCACCTCTTGTCAATATTGTGGTGGTCTTGGTGTTGCCTGATTTCTTTCTTCTGCACCCCCAATCATCATGTGGCATCATCAATCGAGCAAAACAAAGCTGCAACAACAGAGGATAGCCAACCTGCTTCCTCATCGAGGTCAGGGAAGTCATCCTGTAATGCTGCCAGATGAAAGGGCTTGCAGGAGGGCTACTCCCCTCAGACAGGCTGAAAAGGAGGCAGCCATCTAGTGACTTCCCCAATATTCTCAGGGGTTCCTTGCAGGACTTCCACAGACTCCAGAACTTGAAGGGACTGCTAATTAGTCCTCTCATTTTACAAAGAAAGAGCTGAGTCTTGTGGTTTTGGACATTGGCTGACTCAGGGTTGGAGTCCACACACACACACACACACACACACACACCCCTATCTTGGCAAGCTCTCCCACATCATTCCCTCTAAATGCACTGAGCCACCAGCTTAGCTCAACCCCTTATCACCTCTTGCCTCCTAATGAACCTCCCCACTCCCAGGATCTCTCTATTCTAATCCATCTTTCATACATCTACCAAAAATGACATTCCTTACACTCAGTCTTCCTGCATACACCACTCCCTTCCTCAAAGGCCTTCGATGGTTCCCTACATTCTGGGACCCTAGACCTTACACAGTTTGGTTCCAATCTAGACTTTGATATAATTTTTTAAGTGCTCTAAGTTAAATTAAGCTACAATGCTAGTGGTCCCTTGATCTTGTACAAAAATGTTGTCCCTCTACAATTCCCCAGACTATACCTCTTGCCTGTTATGTACCTCTCTCTTATCTAAACCTATTGAGATCCCCTTTTTCCTTCAAGTACCAGCTTGGATGCTTCTTCCAGCTAAAAGCAATCCATCTCTCCTTTCTCCTTGATCAGGAATTATTAACTTTTTTTTGGTTCATGGACCCCTTTGGGAGTCTGGTGAAGTCTGTGAATTCTTTATTAGAATGTGATGGGTTTTTTTAATTTAATCAATTGTAATAAATTACCTAGCAGATCAATGGATAGGGGAAGGGATCATAATCAAAGAAGAGATAAGAAATTCATAGGAGGCAAAATGGACTGTTTTGATTATATATAAAAATAAAAAATAGTTAAAATTTGAAGAAAAGCAAGAAACTGGGAGGAATCTTTGGAACATGTTTCTCTTATAAAGGTTTCATCTAAGTACATAGGAAGCTAAGTACTTTTACAAGAAAAAGAACAATTCCCTAATTTATTGGTCAAAGGATATGAACAGGCAACTTGTTTTCAAAGAAAAAAATTCAAACTATCAAGAGCCTTACAAAAATGCTCCAAATAACTAATAATTAAATAAATACAAGTTAAAATAATTTTGGAAGTACAACCTCACATCCATTAGATTGGCTAAGGTGACTAAAATAATAAAATGACAAATAATGAAGAGGTTGTGTAAAATACTAATGCATCAGGGTGGCTAGATGGTGCAGTGGATAGAGCACCAGCCCTGGAGTCAGGAGGACCTGAGTTCAAATTCGGCCTCAGAAACTTAATTAACTAGCTGTGTGGCCTTGGACAAGCCACTTAATCCCACTGCTTTGCCAAAAAAAAAATACTAATGCATTGTTAGTAGAGCAATAAATTAATCCATCTATTATGAAAAGCAATTTGGAACTATATTCAAAGAGCTTTCAAACTGTGTATTCCTTTGATCCAGTAATAATGCCTCTAGGTTATTACCCCCAAAGAAAATAATTAATTAATTAATTAATTAATTAATAAGGAAAAGAACTCATATATACAAAAATATTTTAAATAACTCCTTTCAATTCTTTTGAAAAGATTTGAAAACTCAGAGCATGCCCAACAATTGGAGAATAAATGAACAAGTTATGGTATGTGCATGTAATGGAAATCTAATTAACAATAAATAATGGTGAAGGGAATGGTTTCAGAAAAATCTGGGAAGATTTGTATGAATTGATGCAAAGCAAAGTGATCAGAATTAGGAAAACAATTTATGCAATAATAGTAATATTGTAAAGATAATCAACTTTGAAAGACTTAGAGATTCTAACACAGTGACTGACCACAATTACAAAGGACCCATGATGAAACATTAATTTCTATCTCCAGATGTAGCTGATGGACACAAACTGCAAATTAAAGCAAATTTTCTTCTCTTTATTTTTTTTAGCATTGCTAATGTGGAATTTGCATGACTATAGATGCTTATAATAGTTTCTTTTCCCTTGCCTTCTTATTAGAGGAGGGAAAGAATTTGAACTGAAAATAAAATTTAATTCCAAAAAAGAAATAAAGTTTAAAATTCATGATGGGAAGGCATGTTAAATTTTGATTAGATGGTGATGAAAAAATTATTGAAGTTCATAAACTCCATATCCTAGCACATTATAGCTCAGTCTTTCCCTTCTCTTTATCACATTTTGCCCAATATCATAGCTGTCTTAGATCTTTTAATGAAATTCTGAGAGGGCAGAGACTGTGCTGTTTTTCACCTATGTAAACTCAGAAGCCAACACACAGCCAGGCACATGATAATCACTGAATGAATGAATGTTTGTTGAAATGAATCAAATTTTAGAGTGTAGATTAAAAAAGTATTCAATACCTTCTCTTTCCTGGTCTTATATTTGAGCTTCTGATCAGATTGAAACTTCCCAATGTTCCTTTGTGAGGTTCATTCCAAGTCTCATCTTTTACTCCCTGTCAAACACACTATAAATATGATGCAAGATTTAATGTGTGGTGGATCTGCTAATGCTCTTACTGGACTCATTTTAATTCACCACATAATATGGTGCATCTGATCAGCTGAGAATATTATGATAGCCGCCAAATAATTTTTAATCTTCTGATTCAAGCTTCTGAGTTGATGAGTTGGCACCAGTTTTCATCAAATGGCAACTAGAGAAATCTCAACGCTACTTCTGAAGCACAGACTTACTTAGGTTACATCATTCCAATAACTCTCCCCAAGGTTCCGTGAGGAAAGATTACATGGCCAAGGCATCGACTCAAAGTCCAGCAGGGCTGATATTTCAGAGGATTGCAGATTTTGAGTTTGAAAGAGGCTTCTGAGGCTTAGTCCAAGTCATACTTGATAAAGAAATCTCCAGCATTATACAGAACTAGAAGTCATCCCAGTGTTGTCTTGGAAGTGAAACCCAGATCCTCCTTAGATGATTTTTTCTACTTTAGATCAGCTCTGCTTTTTAGGAAGTTTTTTCTGACATCAAACCTGAATTCTCCTCTTTGCAACTATATTCCCATTGCTCTGAGTTCTGAGGTCTAGGACCAAGAATGGTTATGGGGGCAGCTAGGTGGTGCAGTAGACAGAGCATCAACCCTGCAGTCAGGAGGGCCTGAGTTCAAATCTGGCCTCAGACACTTAATAATTGCCTAGCTGTGTGACCTTGGACAAGTCATCTAGCCCCATTGATATGATTCTAATCTCTCTTCCACGTGGCAGTCCTTAAGATTTGTTTCAATAAATGATCATTGAGTGAATGAAACTTTATTTTGCTTTCTTTGAATATTTAAAATAGACAAAATAACTTATCTGTTCAAAATCTTTCCTAAAACAATATTGCTGTTACTACATACAATGTACTCTTGGTTCTGCTCATTTCACTCTTCATTATTTATTTCATTCAAGTCTTTCCATGTTTTTCTAAAATCCTTGAGCTTATCATTTCTTATAGCACAATAGTCACAACCATATAGCAAAGTTCTTTCTTCAAACTTGCCCTAGGTGGTGTAGTGGATAAAGTACCAGCCTTGGAGTCAGGAGTACCTGGGTTCAAATCCAGTCTCAGACATTTAATAATTACCTAGCTGTGTGGCCTTGGGCAAGCCACTTAACCCCATTTGCCTTGCAAAAAACCTAAAAAAATGCCCTATATGATAGTAAATTTGGGAGTACTGAGCCACCAGAAGAGAAGTCCAAGAGGGAGGAGAGACATGGGAGTTGTCCTCAAATATCTGAAGTTCTGTCTCATGAAAAAGGAATAGTCTATTTTATCCCAGAAGGCAAATCTTGGGCAATGATTGAACTTTCCAAAGAGTCAAGTACTATATGTCAAGGCTATATGTCAGGAATACCTTGTTAACAGTTAAAACAGTCCATGAGCAGAATGAGCTGCCTTGAGACACAGGGCCCTCCCATCTACCACCATGGAAGTCTTTAAGCAGAAGCTGTAAACAGCTTTCTGAATATGATTCCATGGAGCTGCTCTTTCAGGTATCGATTGGACTAAATGGTCACTGAACTTCTTTCCACTCAGATATTCTGTGAGTATGATGACATTCTCCTCATCTATAAGATGGGGAAACTGAAGTACAGAGAGGTCATGTGATGAATAAATGCTAGCATGGAGATTGGAACCAAGACTCCTTCCTTCAGGTCTCCTTAATTAGTCAGATAGCTAGGTTCTTTCTTTTAATTGAATTTGGACTTTCCTGATGGTTTGGAATTTATAATAAGTCCTGTCCTGGTCACATAGTAGTTTTGACAGTGTTTCTATTTTAAAGACAAAACTCAGTGGGAAAAGGAGAAAGAAGAGAATCTCTGAATTAGTATGGATAGTCATGCCAAAATAAGGTCTGAATAGAGGTGGCTAAAACAAACTGCTCTAGTACTCGAATGTCAAAGTCAAATTTAAGATGCCCCTATGACAGTACTAGCTTCATGAATGGCTAGATAAACATTACTTGGACTTCAATGAACATTAAGATGTGGGAGTGAGGGGCGGCT
This sequence comes from Macrotis lagotis, assembly GCF_037893015.1. NCBI lineage: Eukaryota > Metazoa > Chordata > Mammalia > Peramelemorphia > Peramelidae > Macrotis > Macrotis lagotis. The sequence goes on along the minus strand of NC_133663.1, from coordinate 31,014,682 downwards.
AGGTGGTGCAGTGGATAGAGCATCAGCCCTGGGGTCAGGAGGACCTGGGTTCAAATTCGGCCTCAGACACTTAATAATTACCTAGATGTGTGGCCTTGGGCCAGCCACTTAATCCCATTTGCTTTGCAAAAAAAAAAAACTAAAAAAAAAAGATGTGGGAGTGACTTGTTAAAGTTGAGCTTTCTAATACAACATATGTGTGTATATGTGTGTTTATATATACATATATATGTATGTATATATATATATATATTCCTGAATATGTTACTTCAAGGTGTTAAGCATTCCTTTGACAAAAGTCAAGAATAATTCAACAAATTCCATATGATTTAAGTATTTGCTAGGCAGTGAGATACAATAACAATAGTAAGCAAAATTCACTGTCCTTCCAGAGATTTCTATCCTACCGGTAGGATGGAAACATGTACATGAGTGAGTGAATCTAAAACAATTTCAAGAGGGAAAGAACTGGGGTGATCAGGAAAGGTCTTGTGTTCAAGGTGGCATTGAGGCAAACTAGGGACACTAACAAGAAAGAGAAAACACAAGGAAGAACTAATTATTCACAGTAATATTGGTAATAATTTTTATTTCTAAAGTATTTTCAAACCACTCATTATGTCATTTGATTCTCACAACTTCAGGAGGGAAAAGGCTAAGGCAGCATTATCATTCCCATTTCACATACAAAGCACCTGAGGTTCAGAAAAGTAAACTGATTTACCCTAAGCTATGCATCCCAGATAAATTCAAACTAAGAGTCAGTTGTTCAGTTCCTAAGTCGCTGTATTGGTTAGAGTGGTAAACCCAGAAAGATCTGGGTTTAAGTTCTACCTTGCCCAATCTCTCTAAACCTCAGTTTACTTACCTATAAAATGGAAGCCTGCAACATTTACCTCACAAGGTTGTTGTGAGACTGAAATAAGATGAGATTTAAGATTGTGCATATTTTGAAGCATCATATAAATGTGATTTATTGTTCCTCTTTCTTTTGGAGAATACCATCTTTAAGAATAATGAATAATTTCATTATTTCATTATAGTGATATTATTACATTATACTATGTTATTAATAATAATTTTGTTAATTATATAGTAATATATTTATTTATCCATTCATATGCATTTTCTATGTAATATATAGTAATATCTTTATTGATATATAATTATTTATATATTACTATATATCATTGATTATATAGAAAATAATTATTATATTATACTGTCTTTACATTATGGATGAGATCTACTACGTAAAATATAGTTCAGCTTACTTAGGAGGTTTATATGCATGCCGGATAAAAAGGATAGGTTCAAAGATATAAAGAGTGCGAAAGGATTTTCAATCAAATGTAAACTTCCTTACTCAAATGTAAGGATTTTTTATAACTTTTTTTTATCCCTTGCTCTGGGTCCATTGCTATCCACGTAGCAGATCCTTTATAATTGTCTGTAGAATTGAATTGAAATGGACTTGGGCATCAAAAAAATTGTCTACTGACTCTCATAGAATCAGTCTTTTATAAACTTTATTAGCTTATACACAAAGAAAAGGAAAATAATAATGAATGACAATTTTTATAGGGCTGTGATAGAGACTGATCTTCTGAAAAATCTGTATAGGGACTTGAATTCATCTTAGATAAATATAGAACAGAAAAGCAATGTTTGAGTTACAAATTATAAAGGTAATTGTCATATATGTTACTACTTCAGGGGATGAAGGACTAAACTCTCAAAAACTTAAATATAGCTTCATGTTTATGGGGAAAACCAATTTCAAAGCACAAAAGTCCCAATGCATGATTAAGATGCATTAATATTCTCCATATTTTTTCATTTGCCTGGAGAAGTTCATTTATTTTCAGGATGGCTTATATTCATTGATTAACACAAAGCATGAAAGTAGTGCAAGAGGATTAATAAAATGTAATTGGATAACTGATGGAAAGAATAGATACCTACTCATCAAACCAGCCAAAGGGTAGAGAATATGAAAGGAAGGGCAATAATTTGCAAGGCTCTTATGTTCAATTTGAAAGGATCTTAAAGATTAATTTCATTGACTGGGGATTTGAAAGAAATTCTGGGTGTTAGTGAATAGCAAGAATAAGACAAGTAAAAATGAAAAGGAATAAAATTCTATTGTAAATTCTTAATCTTGAAATGGAGAAAGAATAGAGAAAGCATTTTCCATTAAGTAAAGATGTTAGAGCAGTAATCTATCCATGGAGAAGAGATGATCCTCTTTAAAAATCAGTGGTTACCTCTGTCTTCCCCATCCCACCTGCAGTTTTGGATAATTCCATTTGTTTACAGTCTTTGGAAGTCACTTTCATGAGTCATTATCATAAATTCATCAGCTAATGGAGTCCAACTTCTACCATGTCTCAAGATCTGATTTATAAGTAGCCTGCCAGCTGAGTTTCTCTTCCCTTGCATTAGGACCAAATGTTTTGTTGCGTGGAGAACAACCAAAGTGAAACCTCAGAACCAAAAAAGAAATTAGTTTAGGGAATATTCCTGTTCAAGGTGTGTGCAATGCCAACTTTCAGATAAAAAACTGCATAAACCCTAATTCAGTTCAGGTAAATTGTAAGTTCCTTAAGGGTGATAGCGTCTCTTTCATTACTGTTTTTTTGATGAATGTGTGGAGAATCCTTTCAGGTATGGATTTTTTGCTATAACAGCTTCCAACCTAGAATTATATAATATAGTTACTGTGACTGTCCAGGATTTTAACAATTCCAAGTGCTTTGGGGAAGGAAAGAGACTGAATTTGGGATTTCATTGTTATGATTCAGATGAGCAACTCGTTATAACTGAGTTTCTATGAGTAATCTGGGTCCTGGAAAAGTTAAATGACTTGCTCAAAATCACATAGAGAGCATGTCTTGGGGTCAGACATGAACCTCATAGTCATGGCACCAAGACTGACCTTCTATCTAAACCATGCTACCCTGCACAGAATATGCATTTAAAGAATATTTTGTTGAATTAGTCCAGAGTGCTCATGAAATGCTCAGTGTCCTCTCGCTGTTCAATCATTTCAGTTGTGTCCAAACTCTTCATGCCCCCATTTGGGATTTTCTTGGCAAAATTCAGGAGTGATTTGTCATTTCCTTCTCCAGCTCATTTTTTTTACAAATGAGTAACTGAGGTAAACAAGATTAAGTGACTTGCCCAAGGTCACATAGCTAGTAAGTGTCTGAATTCAGATTCAACCTCATAAAGATGAGTCTTTCTGATTACAGGACCAACACTCTCTCCATTGCATCACCTAATTGCCTCCTGTGGACACTTACTTGGGTCATTTCCAAATAGGGGCCCCAAGATTTATTTTAAATGAACCATAAGATTATATATGTTCAAACTAATTTCATCCAGTTTCAGCTTGAGTTATCCCTTCATATTAATCATTTTAAAGTGAATGAAATCAACAATAGTTGTTTCATTGGTTAGAAATAGTCTTTTTAAAGAAGGTGCATTTATTTCAACAATTAGATCCAACACTAGAATTTATCAAGAAATAATTCCCTCATTTCATTTTTTCTTCTTTGCTTTCATTTCTTGAATGTTGGTTGATTTCTTTTCTTCTTTCATTTTTCTTTCCTGGTAAGTATAGGGAAGGAGTTGCTTCAAAAAGGAAGACAGAATGAACTCATTAGTTTATCCACAGTACAAGGAAAACCTGAGGTCAATACAGTCAGCATTTCCCACATGGTCCTGCTAGTGACCCTTGTTCACCAGCTGAGAGAAGTGGCAAACTCAGCATCTCCTCCCATTTATTTTTATTATGCATTTCCTCGATGGAAATTTTACATTTGCAGATGTTGCTCTCAGCACTCTAGTTTAGCAAAGTCATAATTATCACCCGCATCTTGAAAGTGAAGAAAGGAAAGGAAAGGAATTCAATGATTTGCAGAGGTGTCTGTAATGCTTAAATTGAAATTATAACTCGAACACGTTGTTACAGGTCTACCATCTGCTGTTCAGCTGACATTATGTTAAGTCTAGTGCACTGCAGATCAATAGGAATGCGGTTTCCTAGAAAAAAGAGCAAGAGCCCAAATGATTCCTCCCTCCATACTCCAGACAAAGAGCTGACACTCAGAGTCGACCTCGGAGGTTCTTGCTTATTTCACCTGGAACTGGGCTTAAACTTATCACTAGTTCGCCAGACTGAGAAGCAACATGATATAGAATGAGCCGTGGATTCGGAGGAAGCATTTGGTGTGAATCTTAGTTCTGCCACTTATTAATTGTGTGATCTTGAGTAAATCACTTAATCTCCCTGGGCTTAGATTCCTCATTTGTAAAATGAAGGAGCTGGACTACATGACCTTTAAGCTGAGTAATGTAGAGAATAATGCTGGACCTGAAATTAGGAAGTCCTCATTTCAAATCCTGCTTGTCATATACTCGTGTGACCCTGGGTAAGTCACTTAACCGCTCAGTTTTTTTTCAAGTGTAGAACAGGAGAATAAAAGCACTATCTCACAGACTTTGGTGAAGAATAAATAAAATTACATACATAAAGTACTCTGCAAATCTTAAAGAATTATATGATTGTTGTTCTATTTCAACTCTAAAATCCATGTCCAGAGCCTAGTCTTGGTTCTTCCGTTATGCAAGCTTGCTCAAACCACTTCACTTTTCTGGGTTTTCCTCTTTTTGAAATGAAGACTTTGAACTAAATGACTTTTTGTGTCTCTTTCAACTCTAACATTTACATGAGTTCTTTTCAATAGACACTTCTCTAATGTTCACTTAACAACCTTTTCATTTCACAGATTCACTATAGGGGAAAAAAAACTTTAAGCTGAATTGTTAACAATTACTGCTAACCAAAAAATGAAAATGAGAAATTTCTGAAATAAAAGTACTACCTACAGATGAAAAATGGCTCTCTATATAAAAATTCAATTAATGCCTCACTCTTTTGAGATGTCTCTATTACATAGCATGCAGTATACCTGTATAGATACATCAAAGAAGATGGAAGCCTAGTATCTAGTTTCAAATATTCCCTTCTGGTATTTATTCACTGTGAAATTTTGTCCTAGGTCCCAGACTTCCATTTCTCATTTCCAAAATGATAATAATAATCTGTCTCCCTGGATCATTTTGGAAATCAAATGAGATGATGCATATAAACAACTTTATAACCATAAAATATCCCTTAAGTATAAAAAAATGGCATGGTGGTAGTGATTACAATAGTGATGGCTGATGGACATGATGTTAATATGAATTGATAGTGATAATTGTGATGATTTCATTGGTGGCATTGATGGTGATACTAATGCTAAGTATTATGATGATGGTAGTGATAATCGATGGTGATGGGGGATTGTGATATGGTAAGCATCACCCTGATGAAAACAGCAGTGTTGTCATGGTGAAGAAGCTGATCTTGATGGTGTTGGTGATAATGACATGATACACAATAGTGATGGTAATGATGATTATAGCCATGACAGCGGTGGTGGTGGTCATAAGGACAGTTATAGTGATTACTGAGGAGTACTAAGGTTTATGATTGTAATGATGATAGAAGATGGTATTCTGATCACATTCATGATAAACCAAAAATTGGTGAAGGAAGGCTTCAGGGATGTGAGTTTGGCAATGCCTTTTTTTTTTATTTTAGGTTTTTATTTTGCAAGGCAAATGTGGTTAAGTGGCTTGCCCAAGGCCACACAGCTAGGTAATCATTAAGTGTCTGAGGTTAATTTGAACTCAGGTCCTCCTGACTCCAGGACCGGTGCTCTATCCACTGTGCCACCTAGCCACCCTGACAATACCATTTAAAAACTGGAAGGAAGACAATAGAGTTTGGGTTTCCACGACAATATTGTTTTTAAAAAATTCAATTTTACATACTCTGAACTGTCTGCTTGTGCCAAACATTATGCTTGGTTCTGGAACTACAAAAGCAAAAGTGAAAGGCACTTTCATTTTTAACATAGAATCAAATAAATAACTGTGAAGAGTAAACAAAAAGAATTAAAAATAATTTGAGGTGGAAGGAGAACATAATTGTTCAATCAGGAAAATTTCTTACAGAAAGGAAGTGGAAACTGAGCAGAGTTTGTAAGAAAGCTAAGAATTATGTGGGACAGAGGTGAAGAGAAACTGCACTAAATGTAACAGAGGTAGCCCAAAATTCCCAAAGGTGATGCTATAGCCCTGATCACTCCTGTCAGTCTGGGCAGATATGAAGCAGAGGTCCCTCTGTTGTCCATATGTTGTGTGAAGGGTCATGCTGGAACAGAATAGGATGATAGGGCTTTGTAACTTGAAAGGAATTCCTCCTTAACTTGTCCACAGTGGATAAGCCTTTTAAGCTATAACAATTCTCAGATGCTTTCTATATAGTTAAGGAGGGGAATCTCCACTGGTGGAAAGAGTTCCTACACTGTACATAAAGATTAGTTCAAGGCAGAATGTGCTAAGTAGAAAGGAGAGGGCCAGATAAAGTCCAATGAGCAATTCAAGGAGGACAAAGTCTATAACACTCAGTAACCTTATCAAATGGGGTATTCCCTCCTTCAATGCAAATTGCAGCCCATCTTTACTATTTGTGAAGCTCTTGGCCTTGAATCAGTCTTCTACAAGTGATCTAGCCATCATTCTGAAGGCTTGGAACCAGTAGATTGATCACGTGGTAATGAATATTCTGGTCCATACAACTCAAGAAACAAAGAAAAAAAATACAAAAGTACCCCAAGTCCTATGTGGTTTCCTTTAACTTCAATAACTATTGCAGACTGTCAGGAAGAAGGCAGAGGAAGCTAAGAACTATCCTCTGTTAAGACCATCTATAAACATTAAGTTGGGCAAAGTTTATGTAATTAAATAATGCCTGGTTCGAACTGTGCGCACACAAAATACCACTGGGCTAAGAGATTGGGTTTATTTCCCCCTTTTAGTTCCCCTTAGAGTTATCTTGTCCAATGAGAGTTTTCATAAATAATTAGTCATGGTATTGACCTTGGAATTCAAGATGAAAAAAAAGAAAGCACTGTATATTGTCATCATGATGTATTTACTAGTCTCTCCAAGATAGACAATGGATTTTCAATTTAAAAAATCTATGGTATTTAATTAGAGCAGAGATTAATAAATATCCTTCCTGAACAAAAACAAAAGAATGAGCTTTCAGATGGAAGTAATTGAAATGGTCATGTGTGCAAAAATAAAGGAATATTTGCTCAGAATAAATGTTTTCCAAATTAGAGTTGATGTGGACTTTCCATTTGTTAATCAGGAAGAATTATTTCAAAAATGATATTGCCTTTTTTAAAATTAATTGACCCAATTAATGAATGGGATCTTTTCTTTCATCTTTTTCATTTCTCTCATGCCTGAAAAACAATCTTGCAACACCTTTTAAAAATTGATTTTCTTTGATAAAATCTATTATCTCCAAGGTGCTACAAGGAAGAAACTATATTTTCCTCTGACTAAATGTGTTTCTGTGATGACTAGATTAACTCTTTCAAATTACTAAACCCTGTTTACATTGAACATTTACCATTATTGTTGCTGTTGTTGTTTAGTCATTTAGTTATGTCTCTGTGGATTTCGATCCACCAGGCCCACGGCCTGACATAGATACTAGAGTAGTTTGCCATTTTTTCCCCAGTGGTTTACCTTTTGTCATAATTCTCCCCCATGACCTGTCCATCTTGGGGTAATCCTGCAAGGCACAACTCAAAGTTTCAATGATCCATGCAAACCCCTCTGCCATGACAAGGTAGTGCTGCTGGGTTATTATAATTGTAACTATAGCAATTAACAAATCTATAACTGTAATTGAGGTGGGAGGGAAGAGAGGAAGTTTCACAAAAAAAAAAAACAGGATGAATAGAACTTCTAAAATACATTTTTATTAATTGACTGATTGAAATGGGTTCTTAAAACACCATTTTAAGACAAACTCAATTGACAGTGGGGATCTGCTCCAAGACACCGACTCATGTTGGGGCGATCAAAATATCAGAACAAGATTAAAGACACATCTGGGAAGGAATTGTGGGGTAGAAGGATGTCATATCCAAGTTTTCTTCTATGCTAGGAGGAAGTTTGAGTCCTCTCAGGCCCTCTCCCAGTTGCCTCACCCTTGCTGGTGGTGTTTAATTCAGCACTTCAGGGAACCATGATTTCTTCGGTGTGGAAATTTTCCTAATGAAAAGCTGACCATAGTAGCTGTGATTTTAATCATGGCTTAATAACGAATGATTTTATAACTTCTCTGAACCTCAGGTCTTCCTTCTATAAAATGTCTACATGGTTTCTAAAGTCCCATCCGACTCTAAATCTGTGATCCTATGGGATTTAAATGCAGAAGAAAAGACAAATATACAAATAACTATGATTCAAGGGAGCATGAAAAAGTGCAAAGGAGACAGGTCAGTCCCAGCAGTGTTCGGAGTAGATTGCTTAATTTATTGGGCTAATATTAAACATTGACAGTTTACCGAGACAGTTTACAAACCACTTTACAGACACGTTTCATTTGAGCCTCCCAATAGTCCTATAGGGGAGTTACAAATATCATCAACCTCATTTTACAGAGAAGGAAACAAAGAGCCTGAAAGGTTAAACAGCTGGCCTAGGAAGTACTGGAGGAACGATGTGAAGTCCTCATCTTCAGGAAGAAATTCTGTAGCCCTAACCCTTGCTTAAAAGAAGCAAAGCAACAATGGTAGGGTAAGAACTGACTCCTAGGACAAAGCTCGGTCCAGACAAGTCAACTTGCTTTGGTTACTTGTTATTTTAGACCAGTGATTCCATTGGTTAAAGAGAACTCTTGCGGGAGAAATGTCTTCCATTGGCGCAGGTTAATAACTGCTCCATAATTTATAATCTTAGAGAACTGAGAGGAATGGTGAAAGGCTAGTAAACTTGCCCAGTGTTGCTCAGCTGGTATTGTCGCAGGAAGAACTTGAACCCAGATATTCTTCACTTGCAAATCCAACCGTCCATCCACTATCCCATGACCACAGGTCAGCCTATACTACAGTTTAATTCTCTTCGATGGTTTCTGTACCCTAACCATTGGAATCAAGCTATCTCCTTAGCTGGAGAAGCCTAAACAAACCATTTCCATTTTTTTTAAATGTCATTTATTTAAGGCAATAGGGTTAAGTGATTTGCCCAAGGTCACACAGCTAGGTAATTATTAAGTGTCCAAGGCTGGATTTGAACTCAGGTCCTCCTGACTCCACGGCTAGTGCTCTGTCCACTGTGCCACCTAGCTGCCCCACTTTCCATCTTTACAGTTATGTATTTGCATAATGATAGGTTTGCATAGTCTTCTAAAGTTTAAAAATAACTTGTAATTCTTTATCTCATTTGACTCACAACATTCCAGTGAGGCAGGTATTAAAGGTTATTTTTAACAGAAGAAGAAACTGAGACCTGAGCAATAAAATAACTTTCTGAGGGTCATACAACCAGTAAGCATCAAAGAAAATGTTTGAAGTCAGTTCACCCCTGACTCTGTATTATGCCTCAAAACCTTTCTCTACCAAAATCTAAATCTAAATTTAGAAGGTCCCTTTCAGACCTTCAGTCCAGCCTCCCAATTCCCCCTTTTTTTTTAAAGATGAGGAAAGGGGCGGCTAGGTGGCCCAGTGGCCCTGGAGTCAGGAGCACCTGGGTTCAAATCCAGTCTCAGACACTTGATAATTACCCAGCTGTGTGGCCTTGGGCAAGCTACTTAACCCCATTTGCCTTGCAAAAACCTAAAAAAAAAAAAAAAAAGATGAGGAAACTGAAGTTGAGGAAGTTGTCACATAGGTAGGAGGCATCAATAGTGAGATTTGAACTCAGCTCTTTCCATTTTACCACACTGGTTCAACTTAGTGCTCATCTTCATTCCTTTGTTAAAATGAAATGGAGACAAACAATGGCAAAGATATCAGACTTTCTACCGAAGCTACTTCCCTTCTGTAACCCTGGCCAATTTATTTCACTCTCTGCTCCAGTAGCTTCATCTAATTCATAATGGAGGCAGAGTTTAGAGTTCAGTCTCCGAGGTCTACCTGGCCCGACTAGAATCTATAACCATCACTGAGTTTGGAATCAGGAAAACTCTTCTTCCTATGTTCAAATCCAGCCTCAGACACTTACTAGCTGTGTGACCCTGGGCAAGTCACTTAAACCCTGTTTGCCTCAGTTCCTCATCTGTAAAATGTTGTCATTTGTTTTGGAAGAAGACCAGTGACATCACCTGGGTGATGTCTTGATGTGAATTGGATTTAAGAGGCAGAGCTGCGCAAAGTTCTCAGCCTCACTCTTCACCAGAATCACCTGAGTCCCTAAGCAAGACAAAAGCCAAGGGCCCTGCAGATGGCCCGGGTGGCCATGGGTGAGCTTGACCTGTCTAAAATTAGATCTTTCCCAGGTCTCAGTGTGTCTGAGGCAATACCCATTTAGTGACTAAAGGCTCTATGAGAACTGAAACAAAAGACGACCTAGTTTACTATCATAAAAAATCACTCTGGGAAGAGAGGGCCCTCAGAGTTTCTGATCAGAGCAGAAAACAATTGTGATTTACAGTTACCTAAGCCATCAAAACCCAAACTGTGAGCAACTGTGCTTGGGCTGCCAAGGTAAGGTTGGGGGCACTGGGGAAATGCCTATTATCGGCAATTCAGTGAAAGCCAGATTGATTTAGGTTTAAAGGCATAGTCGAGGAACTCCATTTGAATCACAATTGGCTTTAAAAGCCTGTTTTTACAGAAATATATATATATATATGTATATACATATATATATATATATATATATATATATATTGCAAGGCAAATGGAGTTAAGTGGCTTGCCCAAGGCCACACAGCTAGGTCATTATTAAGTGTCTGAGACCAGATTTGAACACAGGTCCTCCTGACTCCAGGGCTGGTACTTTACTGCGCCAACTAGCCGCCCCTACAGAGCTATATTTCAAGAAATCATAAATGCAAACTGCTTAGGACAAACAGTAAATTGTCCCAGCTCTTTGAAAATAATAATAATGTATTTAAGAAATTTTTCTAAAATCTGCCCCCCAAGTCCCAAAATATCTTATAAAATATAATTAACAAAACTGATATTCTTAAGAACAGAGCACCCACATATAAGGATATGGCTCTCTGAATGGAGAAAAGAACCACATATGGTGAAGGAAGAAGGAGGAAGCCTTGTAAAATGAGCTGGAAAAGGAAATGGCAAACCACTCCAATATCTTTGCCAAGAAAATCCCAAATGGGGTCATGAAGAGTCAGTCATAGCTGAAACTACTGAACAACTCTCTCCTTCCCTCCCTCCTTCCTTCTTCTCTCTCTCTCTCTCTCTCTCTCTCTCTCTCTCTCTCTTTATATCTTTACATGTATGTGTGTTTGTATGTATGTATGTATGTATATTTGTGCTGTTTGTCCTTCATTCTCAAAGAAGACCAAGATATTAGGGAGGTGATAGCATGACATTTAAGTGAATTGAATCTAAATGAGGAAGGGCTATACAAAGTCACCAAACTTACTTTCTTATTTCTCCAGATACGGATCAGGGCAACTGGCCCTGGATGCAGTGGAGGCCTTGGTCTTTTTAAGTTGAGGTCTTTCCCAGGTTCACACACACACACACACACACACACACACACACACACACACACACACACCTGTAATTTCATTAGATGCTCCTAACAACTCTCTAAGGTAGGAGCTGTCATTGCCCATATTTTATAGCTGGAAACTGAGATGGGAGTGTGTGGGGTAGGGGGAGTGATGTGTCCAGGCTGCTACGGCTATTAACTATCTGAAGCAGGATGGTCACCCCAGATCTGCCTGGCCCCAGGTCTAGGACTATCTAACTGCCATATACCAGTTAGCAAATGACCCCTCAGTACAAAATTTAAACTCCATGTTGCTGAATGAATTCACAGAATCATAGCTGCATAGTCCAACTCCCTCATCCCTGAGCACCAGAGAGAAAATGACTTGCTAAGTCCTACATGTGCATAGGGAGAATCAGAAGGAACATTTGAAGTCATTAGACCCAACCTCCTCATTTTATAGAGGAGTAAACTAATGACCAAGATCATACATGTGAAGGCAAGTGATTGGATTTGAAAAAAAAGGTTAATAGAGGGATTTGATCCCAGATCCTCGGGCTTTAGAGTCAAGTTAATGCAGCTTCCCAGGAGCTAAGTACTTGGCTCCAAGAGAAATCAATTGAGTTGTTTTCTCAATAACTGGGGAAATGGTGATTTCCACTTTGGGAAGGGGCACATTGGCATATTAGATAGAGGCCTCAGACAGCCCTGGATTTTTAATCTTGTATTGCCCACCAGCTGTGTGATCATGGGCAGTCACTTCATCTCTCTTGCCTGCACCTCTTTGCTTGCAGGTTATCTCAGCCTTCAGACTATGAGCTCCTAGGAAGCAAGAACCACCTTTTGCCTTGCTGTGTATTTCTTGTGCTTTTGTTGCT